>NC_064634.1:272377241-272997956 GCF_023864275.1 Schistocerca cancellata
TTTGATCATGCCTGTATTTCACACACATATTAAACTCATCTTGTCCACCAGCCCTCCGTGTGTTCGTCTCTTCCTCCCCCTCTCCCTACCACTAATGTATGTGACAGTATTTTGACAAAAGAGCCACGTCAATCAGTTTTCCAGGAGCTACACTTGCTGCTCTAACACGATAACTGTTGGAGGTGCGTGTTATCGGAAGCTAGCGTGAGGTCAGTGGAATTTTCATTTTCCTTTACCGCTTCTTGTACAGATTCATGCAAAGTTTTTTCCCCTATATCCTTCGATGCAGAGCCTAATGCATGTTTGTACAAGCCGAATTCTAAAGGTATTGTAGAAAGATTCATTACACCACACAGCAAAGCTCCTGCTGTTCTTCCCTTACTGATAGCGCGCCGTTCATATACTAACCGTATGTTCACACTATGAGCTTCAATGTCATTGGTTTTCTCTGTATCATACCTAGAAAACCTGTAATTGCCTTTGCATTCACTGCAGATTAATATAAAGTCTGTCAGAATTACGTTCAGAGCATTATAACGCTTTTCGGAACATGGATTATGTCCAGAACCTTCGGACAGTTTACTTATGTCGATAATTTGAAATACTTCCTTGTATTGTCCATAATTTTGTTCATATTTTCAATGTCTTTAAGATTCCTGCAAGAAGTACTTGCAGCAGAGTAAGGTGCATAACTTTCACTGGATTCTGTGGATAAGGTGCGTTGGCGCGTCTTTCTTGGTTCTTCAACTGTTGAGCACATTGAAACTGTATTCCCCGTTGTTGTTGTTGTCTTCAGTCCTGAGACTGGTTTGATGCAGCTCTCCATGCTACTCTATCCTGTGCAAGCTTCTTCATCTCCCAGTACCTATTGCAACCTACATCCTTCTGAATCTGCTTAGTGTATTCATCTCTTGGTCTCCCCCTACGATTTTTACCCTCCACGCTGCCTTCCAATACTAAATTGGTGATCCCTTGATGCCTCAGAACATGTCCTACCAACCGATCCCTTCTTCTGCTCAAGTTGTGCCACAAACTTCTCTTCTCCCAAATCCTATTCAATACTTCCTCATTAGTTATGTGATCTACCCATCTAATCTTCAGCATTCTTCTGTAGCACCACATTTCAAAAGCTTCTATTCTCTTCTTGTCCAAACTATTTACCGTCCATGTTTCACTTCCATACATGGCTACACTCCATACAAATACTTTCTGAAATGACTTCCTGACACCTAAATCTATACTCGATGTTAACAAATTTATCTTCTTCAGAAACGCTTTCCTTGCCATTGCCAGTCAACATTTTATATCCTCTCTACTTCGACCATCATCAGTTATTTTGCTCCCCAAATAGCAAAACTCCTTTACTACTTTAAGTGTCTCATTTCCTAATCTAATACCCTCAGCATCACCCGACTTAATTCGACTACATTCCATTATCCTCGTTTTACTTTTGTTGATGTTCGTCTTATATCCTCCCTTCAAGACACCATCCATTCCGTTCAACTGCTCTTCCAAGTCCTTTGCTGTCTCTGACAGAATTACAATGTCATCGGCGAACCTCAAAGTTTTTATTTCTTCTCCATGGATTGTAATACCTACTCCGAATTTTTCTTTTGTTTCCTTTACTGCTTGCTCAATATACAGATTGAATAACATTGGGGAGAGGTTGCAACCCTGTCTCACTCCCTTCCCAACCGCTGCTTCCCTCTCATGTCCCTCTACTCTTATAACTGCCATCTGGTTTCTGTACAAATTGTAAATAGCCTTTCGCTCTTTGTATTTTACCCCTGCCACCTTTAGAATTTGAAAGAGAGTATTCCAGTCAACATTGTCAAAGGCTTTCTCTAAGTCTACAAATGCTAGAAACGTAGGTTTGCCTTTCCTTAATGTAGCTTCTAAGATAAGTCGTAAGGTCAGTATTGCCTCACGTGTTCCAGTATTTCTACGGAATCCAAACTGATCTTCCCCGAGGTCGGCTTCTACTAGTTTTTCCATTCGTCTGTAAAGAATTCCCCATTGACTGTAAACTGTTGTTCAAGTTCTTCTGCCAATCCATCCGTTTTCTGAATACCCTTCCACGGACTCTAGCCATCTACACAGACAAATGTGAACAGTAACCGAGAACGTTCTTGAACCAACAATCGCATTTTCCATATGCAAAGAAATGCTGAAGCCAAAGACAGGAATAGAAAATGAGAGCTTTTTTCACGGTCTGGTAAACAGTGGAACTTCGTGTCACTGGAAAGTAAGTGTCTTGAAATCACGATGAAAGTTGTCAGACTTCCAGCCGGCCTTGACAGACAGCAGCGGAAAACTGAATTTAGTCTGCATTAACATCTACATCTAGGTATTACTCCGAAAGCTACGTAATGGTGTGTGTGGCGGAGGGTACTTTAGCACCATTGCTGATCCCTCCTTCCCCGTTCCAGTTGCGAATAGCGCGTGGGAAGAATGATTGTCTGTAAGCCTCTGTAATGACTTTAACTTCTCGAGTTTTCTCATCGCGGTCGTTATGTGAGCTGTATGTGGAGAAAAGTAGTATGTTTTCCTGTTCTTTCCGGGAAGTGTTCTATCGAAACTTCAATAGTAAAGCTCTTCATAATTTTTGGTTTGTGAGGCACCCGTACAAATTGCCAATCTTTACACACTCCAGTTTCGTCATTTTTCCGAAATGATGAGAACAACACAGACACCCATTCTCCGGGCGGAGAAAATCCCCGACCCAGCGGGGAATCGAACCCGGGACCCCGTGATCCATTGCCGCCAACACTAACCACTAGACCACGAGATGCGGACAAAAACCTCTCCGTGATGCACAACCTCTCTCTGATAATGACCTCCCAATGGAGTTAATTGATCTCTCGCGCCGACAAAACGGTCCCGTGAAGGAACACTCAGCTATTCGTTCGATTATTCAATTAGCCCTACCTGGTAAGGACCCCATATTGATGAAAAGTACTCAAGAATCGGTGGAACAAGTGCTTTATAAGCTACTTCCTCCGTGGATGAGTTACATTTACTTGCCGGCCGGGGTGGCCTAGCGGTTCTAGGCGCTACAGTTTGGAACCACGTGACCGCTGCGGTCGCAGGTTCGAATCCTGCGTCGGGCATGGATGTGTGTGATGTCCTTAGGTTAGTCATGTTTAAGTAGTTCTAAGTTCTAGGGGACTGATGACCTCAGATGTTGAGTCCCATAGTACTCAGAGCCATTTGAACTATTTGGTTCTAGGCGCTACAGTCTGGAACCGCGCGATGCTGCGGTCACAGGTTCGAATTCTGCCTCGGGCATGGATGTGTGTGATCTCCTTAGGTTAGTTAGGTTTAAGTAGTTCTAAGTTCTAGGGGACTGATGACCTCAGAAGTTAAGTCCCATAGTGCTCAAAGCTATTTGAACCATTTACATTTACTTAAGATTCTTCCTATGATTCTCAGTTTGGCATCTGCTTTTCCTTTCATTCCACTTGAGGTCGCCCTGGAGTGTTACTCCTAGATATTTTTGGGTAAACACTGTTTCCAACCGTTTCTGATCAACAGTGTAGTTGTACAATCGTGGCTGTCTTTTCCTATGTTGCGTAGTATGTTACATTTTTGTACGTCAAGGACCAACTGCCAGAACGTGCGTCATTCATCAATCCTCTTCAGGTAATTATGTAAATTGATACTGTCACCTAGCGTTGCAACTTTTCTACAGACAACCGCATCATCTGGGAACAGTCATAAACAGCATCCGACGCTTTCTACTGGATATTTTATGTACTTTGAAAACAATAATGGTCCTATGTCGCCTTCTTGGTGTGCTCTGGAAAGTACCTTCACACCTGTCAATTCTGTTTCGTTAAGAGCGACGTGTTTAGAAGTGTCGAAAATCTGGGCCAGTACTCGATAAGTCCGTATTTTTTTCAGTAAATGGCAGTAGTACGGGACCTTGTCAAATGACTTCATGATGTGAAGATACATAGCAGCAACGTGAGCGCCATTGTATATAGCGTAATGGATCACACAGAGGAACAGGGCGAGCTGAGTTTCACAAATCTCTGTTTGCGAAATTCATGTTGATTTTTATAGGGGAGATTATCGTTCTTCAAAAAGGTCAGAGTTCTTGAATTCAAACACGTTCCATAATTCTACACGACTGACGTCACCGATGTATGTCTGTAATTATATACATCTGTCCTGCCGGCCTTTTTGAAAGCAGGAATGCCTTACGCTTTTTTCCAGTGGCTACGTGCCCTTGGTTGCTCCAGTGTGGTTGCTGCAGTGATCTACGATTATCTTCTGCTAGAGATGGAGCAAGTTGGTTCGCATAATCTTCGTAGAATCTTGTAAGTATCTCATCTGGTCCTGGTACCTGCCATTTCGACGGTCGTGCAACGATTGAAGTCTTCCGCGGTGAAACAATTCAGTATTTAGGCAGTTAATGTGCTTGCATTTGGAGTACAGCATGAGCAGTACATAATTTTAGAGAGACAAAGTCCTATAGAATATTTTATTGCAATAAACAATTTGTTATTTTTATGGAGAATCCGAGTCCAATCCTACTTAAAGTGCATTACATAAACTATTTTTATTAATAAAACCCTAGCGATCTGCGTCACGTTAAATGTGGATGTGGCGGTATTTTATATATGGGAGGGGGGGGGGGGAGGGCGACGGGGGGGAGGGGATGGGTGAGAAAACACCATCCCCACACCCTCATAGGCGAATCATAAATCTGCGTCCTCCTTAGAGATATCAGTGTCGTTAACTCCTGACCATCCTTCATCCCTTCATCTGAAATCCGTGAACATCCGTTCATAAAAGCAAAGAAATGGTAAATATCCTCATAGTTCACTGTATGGTGCCATCTCGTGGCCAAACAGTCGAGATTGTACCTTATGGAATAAAGCAAGCTGCACGTAGATCAATTTCAGGGGGCACAACCTCCCTCGTTTGTTATTGAAATTCGCTGCGACTGCGGCCGCCCTTCTCCCTCATCTGTTTTCCATCCCGTCTTCGCTTCCTCAGCGCGCCTGGGAATATACTGTGCATCCTCGCATCATCTGGTGGTAGTTCAGACAGGAGGGTCCCGTGTGTGTGTGTGTGTGTGTGTGTGTGTGTGTGTGTGTGTGTGTGTGTGTGTGTTTGTGTGTGCCTGCGTGCACGGGACCGCATATGACGTACCACTGATATATCGAGGGGCGCCGCTTCTCGCACTGTCTAGAGGGGCGTGTTCGCAATATTTCACGGCGGGTGGCGGTCTGCAGCATCGGCGATGGAGGCGCGCTGGAGCGTCCCGTCAGGCAGCCTTTGTGTTCTCGCAGCACAGAACGCACACCCTAGACCCCGCTCCGTACCCACATGCTGTGGTTGACTCGCAGTGCACCCTCTGAAACCACCTTTCTCCGTACTGCTTCCAGCTGAAGATCACATGCTGCGGATTTCATTCTACGAAAGCTCTTTCACCATTTGCTTCCAATTTGCTTCGACTGGTAGCTAGGAAATGTGTCGGGAATATTGTTTTAATCAAGACTGGCATAGAAATGTCAACATTACATACCAATATTTTTAATATTTGACATATTTCGGTAACATATGAGGCACTGGTTGCTTTCACCACCGCCTTGACTATTTCTTGCATTCTGTTTTATTACTTGACATGGATGCTTCTAGATAATGCTTGATTTTATATGAAGTAGCATACGGTCTTCATACACTTCCCTTATGTAATTTTACATCTATTCGTTTGTCCACATTTATTGACTCTGCCATTTTACTTGCTGCTTCCGTATTATTACGTGTATCTAATTCTGTATGACTTCTAGTTTGTACCCTCACAAGCGTCTTTATTTCCACCCCACCATAATCCGAAATTTACTACACGTACATACTTTTCTTGTTTTTGGTCCACTTCGCCAATTTGTTTTTCTGTCATAGGTCACACTGTACTCTGACCTAAGACGTAAATGAGCCACGTTTAGTAAAGAGGCAGTTCTGTTTGGTTTTCTCGCTGGACTGAACGTTTTTCTGATATATTGTTTATACATTTGAGTGAATTTCTTTAGACACTTCAGTTTACAGTTCGCTATTTTACCTAGTCACACTCCTGCCTACCAGCAGACTCCCACTTCTCGATAAATTTGGCTATGACTTCTTCCATGTGATATTTAAACACATCCTACATAGAGGGAATCGTTGCGGTGTATTACATTAGTTTCACAGTTTCTTGCAGTAAACAGGTGGCAACTTGTGAATCTGTGATTGATATATTATTTTGAAGTAATTTTTGTTTGGTGAGTTTTAATTAGTAATGGTACATGGTAATACTGGTATGTAACGTTGGATGGACCTCCGTTGAATGGTTTTACATTTTATTGTTATATGACAACAGACGAAGGTTGCCCAGAAATTAACGCACCGCATTTTTTTACTTCAACAAATCTTTATTGAACAAAATGAGAATAGTGTCTCATCCATACACCCTATTTTTTCACGTAATCTCCATCCCGTTTTATGGCCTTCCTATAGAACAAGTGCGTGTATGCTCTGTCGGTACCAATCCTTGTCGCTGTGGCGGAGCCAGAGCTTCACTGTGTGAATCACTTCCTCGTCGTCCTCAAAACGCCGATTCGTAATGCGTCTGTCCTCGCGAATGACAACATCAGCTTCCTGCAACATGTCAGGTGTGACAGCCGTGGATGGACTGCCCGACCGGTGCAAATCGTGGAGCTCCGCCAATTGCCTTTTGATGATCCCACCCTAACTGTATTTCTGTCGACAGCAGATGCTCCATACACTTCGGGCAAGCGTTTGTGAATATTCTTTCCCTGCAGAGAGAAATTCAATGACGACATGTTGCTTGTAACGTTTGTCACGTGCAGATGTCATTTTGAAACTGTCCTTCAGCTAGACTATCTGTCGGAAGTGACGGAAACTTTGCGCGCTCTCTCTGGAGACTTCAACTAATACATACGTAACGTTCCGCATTCGTAGCATTGTTTTCGGCTGAGAAAAAAAAATGCCGTGCATTACTTTCTGGGCAACCCTCGTATAAATAAATATTTTAACTTCAGTTTGTGCTCATCAGTATATAACTGTGAATGTTTTACTCATATTCACGGGGACTGATATTAGCATCAAAGGCTAGTTGCTTATGAATACATGACATCATTGTTACCTATAAATGACGCATGTATACACTGTCGTGATATCACGTTTTCGAATGAAGCAGTAGTGTAACGATTGAATTCACGATATTCAGGGATTTATCGCTCTATACGATATGTTCGTTTATTTGCATAGCTGGATATAGGGCCTGAAAGTGGCATAATGAAATGCTGAAACTGTTGTCTTCACAATAAAATAAAATAACATCCTAAGTTACACGGCCGCTGGTGAATTTTATTGACATTCACAATTGCTTAACCAGCCGATGTCCCCTATCCATGACGGACCAACAGTACACAGGAAGATGCTCTTTCCAACTTTTAACACTGCTGAAACTCTAGAACATTCAACCCTTCTATAACGACGTTGTGGGGCTGCATTCCTATTGAATGTGATAGCACCGCTTTGGAGCACAGCATGGCCGCAAGTTTTGCTCTCATTTTCAGGTTGGAGCCACCAGGGACTGTTCAAAACATTCGACGAAATTTGAGCTTGATCTGAAGCAGCAAACGATGATTATGTTTTCCCAGCTCTCCTACTTAGAGTCCTCCTGCGGTGGGGTTACGGAAAGGTGAGCCAATTATATATGCGTTAATAAAAAGGCAATACCCTCGGTAGCATGAGCCCACGTCACTGAGAATTTTAAAAATTAACGTGTACAGAGTTAATCGATAAAGTAGTCCAAGGCGCCTACATATAGGAAAGCCCTTGACACATCTGCGACTCCAGTTGCATGCCTGCTGGCGCCTCGGACTACTTCACAGGCTGTCCCCGTACACCCGTACACGTTGACTTTAAAATTCTTAATAAATGAGGCGGGTGCCACCAAAGGTTTTACCGATCTGGGGAGGGGGTCTTAGGGGCACCGTTTGCCGTTTTATTCACGCATATATCAATGTCGCGCAGCTCAGATTGTGTCAGCAGTGTCAAAGATTGTCAAGAACGTCTTCATGTTGGTCATTGTATTGCGAAAAGACGTATTAGACCACAAAAGGTGTGGGAATGAACGCCCCAGGGAAAGGGGTCATTTCTTTCATGCCCTTTCTGGCACCCCGGAGGCTTTTTCACGCCGATTCTGACCGGCAGTGTGTTTGGAATGTTTTCCTCGGCCACGCATAAGAAAACCGCGTGATTTCGAAGCGTCGCGGTTCTGATCTCCGACGTAGACGCGTCGCAAAAAGGCTTTAAATGCCCATAAGAGGGGCTGTGACAGCCTTCCCATTGTGCGACACGTCGACGGTGGCGTTGTGCTGAATTTTGATGAAATTTGGTGCCAATATGATATCATTAACCCACCTTACAATTTACAATTTCTAAGCTGTGGGCCTTTTCATGCATGTTTCGAGACCTTGCTGCCTGGAACGTCGACAAGCCCGAGGATGACGCCACAAGAAACATGATAAGCTCGGTTGAGTGGAGAAAAATAGTACGAATAGACTTTGTTCTCCTAACACAAAGATGACCTCTCGAATTTATAGCAAGAAAGTACGTGTGATAGTTAGTACTGATAGGCTCAAAAAAAGAATAACGATTATCGACTTTTATGTCTTCCAAGCTTGAACGTGGTAAGAAAGTTAGAAATTCTGAAAAGGGAAATGCTAAGGCTCAATCTAGTGGGGGTCAGTAAAGCGAAATGGAAAGAAGACAAGGATTTCTGCTCAGACGAGTAAAGGGTAATATCAGCAGCAGCAGTGAATGGAATGACGAGAGTAGGATTCATTATGAATAGGAACGTACGACAGAGGCGGAGCTACAGTGAATAGTTCAGTGATACGATTGCTCTCATCAGAATCGACATCAAACCAACACAGACAGCAATAGTTCAGATATACACGCCAACGCCGCAAGCAGAAGATAAAGAGATAGAGAAACTATATGAGAATATTGAATTCAGTATTCACTAGTAAAGGGAGATGAAATCTAATAGTCATGGGGGATTGGAATGTGATTGTAGGGATAGGAGTAGGAAGAAAGGTTACAGGAGAATACTTGGTACTAGGAATGAGGGAGGAGGTAGACTAATTCAGTTCTGCAATAAATTTCAGATGGTAATTGCGAATACTCAGTTCTAGAAAAGGAGGTATACTAGGAAAAGGCTGGGATTTCAGTTAGAGTACATCGTAATCAAGCACAAGCTCAGGTACGGGATTGTAAGGCGTAACCGTTAGCATACATGACTCATATCACAGTTTGGTAATGATGAAGAGTGGGCTGAAATTTAAGAGACTCGAGAGGAACTATTGATGCTCTTAGAAGGAGATGCGAAAGTACTGAGCAGTGAAGAAATACACTTTAAGTTCTCTGAGGCTGTAGGTACTGCGATAATGATTAGGGCAGTAGGCAGGTGAAGAGGAGTGGACATCTATAGATAGGGCAATCAGATAGTTGGAGAGAAAAAGGTAAGTACAATAAAGATAATTGCGAAGAAATCATGGGTAACAGAAGAAATATTTCAGTTGATCGCCGAAAGAGGGAAGTACAGAAATGTTCAGGGAAATTCCAGAATACAGAAATACAAGTCACTCAGGAATGAAATAAACACGAAATGCAGGTAAACTACGGCGAAATGGGTACATGAGAGATATGAAGGAATCGAAAATGAAATGATTGTCGGAAGGACCGACTCAGAATACAGAAAAGTCAAAACAACCTTCTGTGAACTAAAAGTAAGGATGGTGAAAATAAGAGCGCAGTTGGAATTCCCATGTTAAATGCAGAGACTAGAGCGGGAAAGTGGAAAGAGTACATTGAGGGATTTATTACGGGGAGGACTTGCCTGAAGAAGTGATAGAAGATGAAACAGAAGTCGATATAAAAGAAGGAGAGGATCCAGTATTAGAATCAGAAATTAGAAGAGCTTTGGAAGACTTAGAATCATGTAAGGGAGATGGGATGGGTAACATCCTATCGGAATTTGTAAAATCGTTGAGAGAAGAGACGATAAAACGATTATTCACATAGTTGTGTAGAATGTATGTGACTGGCGATTTGCCATCAGACTTGCGGAATAACATCATCCGCACAATTTCCAAGATTCAAAGAACCGAAGAGTGCGAGTACTATCGCACAATCAGATTCACAACTCATGCATCCAAGTTGTTGACACGAATAATATACAGAAGAATGGAAAAGAAAATTAAAGATGTGTTAGATGACGATCGGTTTCGCTTTAGGAAAGGTAAAGGCACAAGAGAGCTAGCTTTAGCGTTGCCTTTGGTAATTGAAGCAAGACTGAAGAAAAAACAAGGCACGTTTGTAGGATATGTCGACCTAGAAAAAGCGTTCGACAATGTCAAATGGTGCAAGGTGCTCGAAATCCTCAGAAAGACCGGGGTAAGCTATAAGAAAAGACGGATAAATGCAATATGTACAAGAACCAAGAGCGAACAATAAGAATGGAAGATCAAGAACGAAATGCCCGGATGAAAACGGGTGTAAGATGGGTATGTAGTCTTTCGTCTCTGATGTTAAATCTATACGTCGAAGAAACAATGACGGAAGAAAAACGCAGGTTCACGAGTGGTATTAAAATTCAAAGTGAAAGGTGATCAATATTAAAACTCGCTGATGACATTGCTATCTTTATCGGTAGTGATGAAGAACCATAGGATCTGTTTTTATGGAGTGATCAGTTTTATTTTTTTATTTTATTTATTTATTGTTCCGTGGGACCAAATTAAGGAGAAGTCTCCATGGTCATGGAACGAGTCAATACATGAAATTACAACACGATAGTAGAGACAGATAAAATGAAATATAAAAAAACATATTCAGGCGACAAGTCGTAAGTTAAAATAAAGAAAATCAACAATGTAACACTGGAATTTGCTTAAGTTTTTAGCTCTTCCAGGAGCTCCTGACAGAATAGAAGGAGTGAGCCATGAGGAAACTCTTCAGTTTAGACTTAAAAGAGTTTGGGCTACTGCTAAGATTTTTGAGTTCTTGTGTCAGCTTATTGAAAATGGATGCAGCAGAATACTGCACTCCCTTCTGCACAAGAGTCAAGGAAGTGCATTCCACATGCAGATTTGATTTCTGCCTAGCATTAACTGAGTGAAAGCTGCTAACTCTTGGGAATAGGCTAATATTGCTAACAACAAACAACATTAAAGAAAATATATACTGTGAGGGCAATGTCAGAATTCCCAGACTATTGAAGAGGGGTCGACAAGAGGTTCTCGAACTTACACCACATATAGCTCGAACAGCCCGTTTTTGAGACAAAAATACCCTTTTTGAATCAGAAGAATTACCCCAAAAAATAATACCATACGACATAAGCGTATGAAAATAGGCGAAGTAGACTACTTTTCGTATTGAACTGTCACTTATTTGAGATACTGTTCTAATGGTAAATAAAGCAGCATTTAGTTTCTGAACAAGATCCTGGACATGGGCTTTCCACAACAGCTTACTTTCTATCCAAACGCCTAGGAACTTGAACTGTTCTGTCTCGCTTATAATATGCCCATTCCGTCTGATCAAAATATCGGTTCTTGTTGAATTGTGAGTTAGAAACTGTAAAAACTGAGTCTTACTGTGATTTAGCATCAAATTATTTTCCACAAGCCACGAACTTATTTCATGAACTACATTATTTGATACTGTTTCAATATTACACACAAGATACTGCACTACCAAACTGGTGTCGTCAGCAGACAGAAATATTTTTGAATCACCTGTGATACTAGAAGGCATATCATTTATATAAATAAGAAACAGCAGTGGCCCCAGCACCGACCCGTGGGGAACGCCCCACTTAACAGTGCCCCATTGGGTCTGAACATCAATACCATTCTCAATATTGCGGAGAATTACCTTTTGCTTTCTGTTCTTAAAGTAAGAGGTGAACCAATTGTAACCTACTCCCCTTACTCCATAATGGTCCAACTTCTGCAGTAGTATTTTGTGGTCAACACAGTCAAAAGCCTTCGTTAAATCAAAGAAAACACCCAGCGTTCGCAACCTTTTATTTAATCCGTCCAAAACCTCACAGAGAAAAGATTATATTGCATTTTCAGTTGTTAGACCATTTCTAAAACCAAACTGTACATTTGACAGCAAATTATGTGAATTTAAATGCTCCAGTAACCTTGTATATACAAACTTCTCGATAACTTTAGCAAACACCAATGGCGTAGAAATAGCTCTAAAATTGTCAACATTATCCCTGTCTCCCTTTTTATAAAGTGGCTTCACTACCGAGTATTTTAATCGGTCAGGAAACCGACCACTTCTAAAGGAAAAGTTACAGATATGGCTAAGTACTGGGCTAACATACATAGAACAATACATCGGTATTCTGCTAGATCCCCGTCATAGTCCCATAGTGCTCAGAGCCATCCCCGTCATAGTCATGAGAGATATTGGTCTTTAGTGATTTAATTATTAACTCAAACTCCCTCTTGTCAGTATCACGGAGGAGCATTTCAGGTAACAGTCTCGGAACACTGTTTTCTAAGAGCGCTATATGATTCCCTGTTGGGACTAGGTTTCTATTTAGTTCACCTGCTATATTCAAAAAGTGATTATTGAATACTGTAGATATATGCGACATATCAGTAACACGGACATTCCCACTACACACTGATTCTATATCCTCGACCTGTCTCTGCCGACCAGCCACTTCCTTTACTACTGACCATATGGTTTTAATTTTATCCTGAGACTTAGCTATTCTATCTGCATACCACATACTTTTTGCCTTCCTAATAACATTTTTAAGCACCTTACAGTACTGTTTGTAATGAGCTGCTGCATTTAGATTTTGACTGTTTCTAACGTTTTGATATAATTGCCACTTTGTTCTACAAGATATTCTTATCCCTCTAGTAAGCCACCCAGGCTGCCTGTTTGTGCTAGTATCCTGTTTTGTACGTTCTAACGGAAAGCAACTTTCAAAGAGCACGAGAAAAGTCTTGAGAAAAGCATTATATTTATCGTCTACTGTATCAGCGCTATAAACATCTTGCCACTCTTGTTCCTTGCAAAGGTTTACAAATGTCTCTAAAGCAACTGGATCAGCTTTCCTAAACAGTTGGTAACTATATTTAACATGAGTTGCAGCACAAAAATCTTTTAGGGTTAAAATTTGTGCATCATTATCTGAAAGGCCATTCACCTTTTTGCTAACAGAATGCCCTTCTAGTAATGAGGAATGAACAAAAATGTTGTCAATGGTTGTTCTACTGTTCCCTTGCACTCTCATTGGAAAGAATACGGTTTGCATAAGATTATATGAATTAAGCAGGTCTACCAGCATCCTTTTCCTTGCACAATCACTTACACAATTAATACTGAAGTCACCACATATAACAAACTTTTTGTATTTCCTATAAAGTGAACCAAGTACCTCCTCTAGCTTTAGGAAAAATGTTGTGAAATCGGAGTCTGGCGATCTATAAATAACAACAGTTAGAAGTTTAGCTCCGTTAAATTTAACGACACCTGCACAACATTCAAACACCTTTTCAGTGCAGTACTATGAAACATCAATTGACTCATCAATGGGATGCCGTTTTTCACATACATGGCTACCCCCCCCCCCCCCCCCCCCCCCACAGTCTATTCAGCATAGAATATGGATAAAGAGTCAATCGAAGAAAGACGAAAGTAATGAGAAGTAGCAGAAATGACAACAACGAGAAACTTAACAGCAGGATTGGGGATCAAGAAGTAGAAGGAGTCATGGAATTCTGCTACATAGGCAGCAAAATATCCATGACGAATGGGGCAAGGAGGACAGTCAGGACTGTATGGAGCTATTAAGGATGATCGGTAGCAGTGAACCTTAGACATCGGATTGCTGCACATGTCGCCGTGCACGTGTGTGGTCCGACATTTGCTGAATCAGACTGTGCTACATGAGTGGACGAACTATTCGAATTCGAAATTCAATTACAAAACTCTGTATCCCACGCACCGACAGATTTTAACGTTACACATTGCCTTTTTACACCCTAGAATTCGGAACCCTCTAGCGGCAGAGGGCTGCAGATATGTAGGCATACATGTGTAGAATGTTAATAACGTCTGTTTTAATCAAAAAGCTTTAAGGGTTCTAATACACAAAATTCGGAGGCATTGTTTTTAGTACAACCCTGTAAGTCTATCACTTTTCACAAGGGCGTATAAACTGACGTAGTTTACAACATCAGAAGTTCAAATGTTCAAATGTGTGTGAAATCTTATGGGACTTAACTGCTAAGGTCATCAGTCCCTAAGCTTACACACTACTTAACCTAAATTATCCTAAGGACAAACACACACACACCCATGCCCGAGGGAGGACTCCAACCTCCGCCGGAACCGGCCGCACAGTCGGCTAATCCCACGCGGCCATCAGAAGTTCAACCAAGATATTCACGAATGAGGCTGATGTATAAAGAGAAGTTCCAATCCTAGAAAACCGTAAAAAACTGCAAGAGAATCTGCAGAGTACCGACGTTTTCTGCAACGAGTGGCAGTTAACCCTCATCATAAAAAAAGTGATGTAATGCGTGATATGAAGTGGAACGACCACATAAAACTAATCGCAAGAAAGTCAGATGCCCGACTGAGTTTCTTTGGAAGAATGCTCTGGAAATGTAGTCAGTCAATAAAGCATGCAGCTCACTAAACACTGGTTCGACCGATAGTTGAATATTGCTCGTCCGTACTGGAGCTGTAAGATATATGAGGTGCGACAATAAAGTAATGAGGCTGATGTGAAAGAAAATGTTGCTTACCGTTTTAGTCAAGTTTAGTGTTGCCTCCTTCAAAGTAGTTCCCTTCTGGCTGCACACACTTTTTACAGCGCTTCTGCCATTGATGGTAACTTTTATGGATCTCATCTTCTGTAATATCCACCAAGACCCTCGTCACAGCTTTTTGGACATCTTGTGTTGTTTGAAAATGGTGTCCCCTGACCGCCGTTTTGACTCTTGGAAATAGAAAAAAGTCGCGATATCTGGTGAATAAGGTGGCTGTAGTAGTACTGAAATTTGTTTTGAGGTTAAAAATTGCTGTACTGACAAAGCAGTATGGGATGGCGCATTACCGTGATGCAGAATCCTATCATCAGCAATGTTGGCGCGGACGCGAAGAACTCTTTTTACGAAGTCTTTCTAAAATTTCTTTGTAGTAATATTGGTTAACTGTTTGTCCAGGAGGCACCCACTCTTTACGAACAACTCCCTTGCAATCAAAGAAGCACACAAGCATGCATTTCACGTCTGACTTTGAAATACCAGCTTCTTTTGGTGTGGGTGATCCCTTTGAGCACCATTGCGAACTTCGGCGTTTTGTCTCTGGATCCTACAGAAAAAAAGAAACAACTTTAATCACCAGTGATAACACGGCTCAACAATTCTGGATTGATTTCCATTTGCTCTAACAGACCGTCTGCCACATTTTCCCGTGTTTCTCGCTGTTGTGGTGTGAGATTTTTAGGGACCATTTTTGCACAAATCTTTGTCATACCAAGATCTTAAGTTATTATTAGACGAACCGCTTCTCGATTGATGTTCCGTTCTTCTGCTATCATTTTCACGGATAATCTTCGATCAGATCGTACGAGTTCACGCACCCTGGCCAAGTTGACATGCGTCCGTGAGGTTGATGGTCGTCCACTGTGTTCTTCATCTTCAACATTCGTTCTGCCTTCACAAAACATTTTATGTCAACGAAAATCTTGAGCTCATGACATAGCTTCCTCTCCAAAGGCCTTCTGAAGCTTACCGTAAGATGTCGTCGCGTTTTCACTCAATTTAACGCAAAAAGAAATGGCATACCGTTGCGCAATATTATGCGTTTCCATTTCCGTGATGAGAGACACAAACACATGTTAACTTATTACAGCATAACCCACAACTGAGCATCAATGTGCCACTTGGACTAGAAGCAGCTTATAGACCAAGGTCAAAGATATTGTGCCTACACAAGCCTGCAGGGTTGCCACAACTTGCAAATAAAATCAGTCTCATTACTTTATTGTCGCACCTCGTAGAATTGATAGAGGTAATAGAGAAGACCGAAAGGATAAATAGTGCATTTCGTTAAAAGTTCATTTAGTAAGCACGAAAGCTGCACGGAAATGATCAACCAATTCCATTGGCAGACGCTGCAGGAGACGCGTCCTGCTTCACGGTGTGGTTTACTGCTTACGTCATCGAGAGCGCACGTTCCTTGAAGAGTCAGCAAATATATTGCTTCCTCCTACGCATATCTCCCGGGAAGACCGTGGAGATAAAATGAGAGACATTCAAGCCCACACAGTGGCTTACCGGCAATCCTTCTTCCCGTGAGCCATTCGTGACTAGAACAGGAATGGGGGGAAATGACAGTGATACACGAAGTAGCCTGCGCCACACACTCGCAAGGTGGCTTGCGGAGTACAGATGTAGATGTAAATGTAGAAGTTATTAAGCTCATACAATTGACATTATGGTATGGGTTGCCTTTGGATACTCAATGCGATCACCTGTGGTCCAATATCCGATACTTGAACAGAAGTTTCATTTCTTACATGTTAAAACTGTTGCCTGTGTTTTAGTTCTTAAGTATCCGTGCCGTTATCTTTCATCAAGTTAAAAGCATTACCGGTATGTCTGCCGTGCAGTCCCGACCTGCCTCGATACAGAGTGCCCTGGCCAGTTCGTTCCCCAAATTTCTTCGTACATTGGAAATATCTGGTCACGGATCGCCGAGGGACTGGCACACCATCACTCCCCAGATGGGTACGATTGCTGAGAGAAAAGGCAGCGACGAGTGATGTATCCATATCAGTCATCGAAAGTAAGTTCTCGTCAATGATCGGCTGAGTTAGGCTCTTTGTTGCTGCCAGAGGCCACTTCTTCTTGCTCCAAACACCGCACTCTGGACACAACTCAACCACCTACGAACATAATTCCTACCACCCTACAACCACAACATCATATACAGTTTTCGTTTAGTCAGCACTGTCTGCTCCAGTTTCATGCGGAATGTAAGTGTATATTAGTATGCTAATTTAAGTATGCGTTCATCTGAGATCATTTTAATGTATTCATGCCGTACCCTGCTACTCTCTGAGGTATGTTTTTGACTCCCAGTTTATATCGTCACTATCCTTTACCCAATCTATGAACTCGTAACCAGACTCCTCAGACCGCTGCTTCAATCCTCCTTCGTTGACTGGCGAGTCCAAATCTCTGACCCACACATTAGAACTGATACTGCTGTCTTACTATGAAATTTTAGTACTGTTTTTATTTCAGACTTCTCTGAGGAGAGGGCTGAGACGTGGGACTTAGGGAAAGCAGCAAAGGTATGGACGGGGCCTAATCAGTTACCGTTGGCTGCACAGAAAACAGATAATCTTTATTTTAAAAAAACTCTCAACAATAATTTCTTAAGATTTTACTACACTGGCAGCTGAAAGCCTTGTTAGAATAATTGCAAGTTATGGTCGGCTGGAGGCATAAGCATTGTTACACACAATCAACGGCTGAAGGCCTGATTAAGAAGGTTCAAAATTGTTCGTCGGCTGAAGGCCAGAAGCAATTTAAAAAAAAAATACACAACAGCTGAAGGCCTGAATTACCAACAAGGTGGATAATTACACGTTAAAAATACCAAAAACCCTTTTAACAATCTTAATAACACTAACAAGTTACAGTGGTGGCTGAAGGCCTTATCAAGACCAAACTGAAACTATTTGTCGGCTGAGAGCCACAAGTAATGTTACAAACAATTAACGGCTGAAGGCCTGCAGCAATTTCAGAATACACAACCGCTGAAGCCTGAATTACAATTGAGGAAGGCAGTTACACGTTAACAAATACCAAGATGTTTTCTTCTTAACAATTAAAACGACAACTAGTTATAGTACCAGGTTTGAATGATCAAACGTTATTCTGTCCACTTTATCAACAAGATTTTCGGATTTTAGTGCTATGAAACAAAAAGAGAAGTTCGAGAAGCTAACGGTTAGATTTAAGAAGGAAGTTGCTACTGTGCATCCGAAGCGAGTAGTGGTGAATCTCTCGTCAGAAGTACTCGATGAAGCAGCTGTTTCAGTTCTGGGCAAAGGTCTGAATTTCGCAACTACACCGAAGAGAATACCCGTTGAAGAAATCGTAAGTGCCGTCGAGGCATCCTTGTTTCGTCTTCCGAAGGTGCAGGCTGAAGAAGTAAGATAAGATGTGTCGAGAGTTCTACGGAAATCGAAACCTCCGATAAGCAACATATCGGTGTAGGAAAGGAAATCTCTCATTGAACTCATGAGAAACGAAAGCATCGTAGCAAAATCGGATAAGGGGAATGCTACTGTTGTTTTGGACGCTGTGGATTATCACAGGAAGATGGAAAAACTACTAGCTTATCCTGTGTATCGCAAGCTAAAAAGCGATCCGACGAACAGAATCGTTCGGAAAGTGAAAAACCTGATATCAGTCTCCAGACTGGACAGCTCTATTACAAAGAATCTAACACCTCGAATACCTGTCTCACCCAGAATGTACGGACTACCGAAATTTCATAAGGAATCGGTTCCTTTGAGGCCTATAGTCAGTGGGATCAACTCGCCGACTTATTTTTTAGCACGTCATTTATCTGGAAAACTGAGACATCTCGTTGGTAAAACAAATACTCTCATAAAAGATTCGAAACATTTTTTAGAAATTATACGCTCACTGAGGATTTCTGCGGGTGACATTCTTGTTAGCTTCGATTTGACATCGTTATTTACTATCGTCCCAGTATCAGATACAATGGAGATCATGTTGCTCCAGATGTTTGTGACTTAACTGAATTATGTCTTTCGCTCGAGCTATTTTAAGTACAATGGTGAATTCTATGAACATGCTGACGGCCTGGCTATGGGTTCACCCATTTCGCCAGGCGCAGCTGACGTTTTTATGGAACATTTTGAGCAACAGGCGTTAAGTAGTACTCCTTTGAAGCCTTCTTGATGGCTCCGCTACGTGGACGATACATTCGTTATATGGCCACACGGCGAAAAAGAACTTCATGCGTTACAAAATTTCTTAAATGGAATTCACCACAAAATAAAATTCACCTTGGGGGTTGAGAGTGAGGTCGGTCTCCCGTTCCTAGATGTGTTGGTATACAGAAGATCTGATAACACCGTAGGTCATAGAGTGTACAGAAGGCCGACTAACACATATAGGTATTTAGATGCCACTTCGCACCACCACCCAGCCCAGAGGCAAGCAGTACTCAACACTCTGTCTTCACGTGCCTTCCGTATCAGCGATGACGACAACTTAGAATCGGAGTTGAAGAGGACATTGAAGGCAAATGGGTATGATAGTTATTCAATCGACAGGGCTTTTAGGCGGAATACTTAAACCGCTAATAAGAATGACGAGGAACCGCCTTCTCACTCCGTCAGGTTACCGTTCGTTTCTGGGGTCACTGACCGCATAAACAGAATTTTAAAGAAAAATGGTATTCAGACATATTTCTTTAGACAAAACAAAATGAAAGACTTTTTCCGACGGAAAAAGGATGCACCTGATTACCTCCACAATGCGGGCGTCTATCAAGTGCCATGTGACTGCGGCAAAGTGTATATAGGCGAAACGGGAAGAACTGTTAAAGAACGCATTAAGGAACACGATCGGCACATGCGGCTAAATCAAATTGCAAAATCGGCAGTAGCGGAACATCACGAGAACTGTGGCTCTGACATCGATTTTAATAAAGTACGTTTACTGGCTAAAGAAACAAACATTTATAGAAGGAAGGTCCGAGAAGCTGTTGAAATTTCTAAGAATTCTTCTAATTACAATAGAGAGGGACGGCTATAGGCTTCCGGCATCGTGGCTCCCCGCCATCAAGGAAGTAAATACGCGGCCGCGGTATGTGGGCGGCATAAACAACGCGCTGCAAGTCACCTCGGCGGACAATAATATTTTGGGTAAACATACCCCCCTCTCTTGCTCTGTCCGTTTCGAATCTAGCCACTGACGACGACCAACCAATAGAGGTAGCAGGCATTTCAACCAATAACCCTTCTCCAGCGTAAGTGTGGAACAGTGCCTTTTTATCCAATGACGATGACCGCCAATGGTATCCACAAGAGATGAGCTACCAACGCCCCTTCTTCTGTATTAGCCTATGACAATGGCCCACCAATGGTAGCCACATGTATTTTAACCAATAATATCACTTCTCCAGCACGAACGCCAGAAAATTCCCCCTTTATAAGTGGACGAGACACTCGTCTCTGATTGCCTCAGGGCTCTGTCCTCTCCCCTCTCCTCTACCTCCTGTACACGGAAGATATTCCCCCGACCCCCTCCTCCAGTACACCTCTTGCAATGTGCTGATGACACCGCATTCTTCGCTCTCGCTCCTACCCTCCAACGCTCCCAACACCTTCTCCAGAATCACCTTGACCTTTTTGCTGCATGGTGTAACCAGTGGCTCCTGAAAATCAATCCTTCCAAGACCCAGGCAATCATCGTAGGTCGTACCACTCGCTCCTTCCGGCTCCTGGATTTCTCCCTTACTGTCTGCGCCCGTCCTGTCCGCCTCACCCCCACCCTCACCTACCTTGGCCTCACCATTGACCGTCACCTCACTTGGATCCCTCATCTCCGCTCCATCCAATCCAAAGCCCACAACCGCCTCTGACTCCTCAAACTCCTCTCTGGCCAGACATGGGGCCTCTACCATCCTCCACACCTACAAATCCTTAATCCGTCCCATCCTCTGTTATGCCAGTCCTGCCTGGATATATGCCCCCCCCCCCAAATTCTATAAGATTCTTGAGCGTCATGCACTCCGCCTCGCCTTCCGTATACGCCTCCCGTCCCCCACGCGGATCCTCTATGATCTAATTCCTTTCCCCCATCTGCTCCTATTCCCCGAACATATCCACATCCTCTACACCTCCCGCCGCCTTGAACCCCCTCAATCCCCTGGTTGCTCCTCTCATCTCCCATAACCGCCCCCTGCCACGTCTTCACTGTTGTGTCCCCCCTACCATCCATCTCTACACCCTAAATCTCCTTTCCCAAGATGGCTTCCATCAACTCCCCCTCCCAGATGATGCCCTTTTCCCCTCCATTTATCCCTCCTATCAACTCTGATCCCCACTCCCCCTCCTTTCCTCTGTCCTTTTCCCGGGCTCCCTCTCCCCCCCCTTCCATCCTCTTTCTTCCCCACCTCCCCTCTCTTTGCCCCCTTCTCTCCCCTGAGTCCTTTTGCATTTCCCTCCTCTGCCTCCTCTCATTCCCTCACGCGTCTGCCTTTCTCCCCCTTTATTAGTCCTCTCCCTCCTTGGTCCCCCCCCATTTTTCGTTTTTTTCCTTCCTCCCTTCTTGTTCTTCCCCCTCCTCCTGGTCCCCCCCCCCCCCATCTGCCTTTGGCTGGAGTGTCATCTTTCTGCCGCCACTTTCGTGCAGTGTTTTACAGTGAGTGTTTTACAGTGAGTGTTCCGTGTTGTGTTTTTTGCGAAGTGTTGCGAACGACCATCATACTGTCGCTGGGTATGCTTTTTATCTCTTGCGAACAGAAACCAGACTGTCACCGTGTTTTTTAATTGTGTGTGTACTATGTCACTTGTCCGATTCCTGTGTCTTTTATTAACATTGCCAACCCCTTTTGCTTTCTGTTTTAACTTTCCTTATTTTTCCGCCATTTTACACTTTACGTCACCGTTTTATCGCCTGTTTTTCTTGTTTCTTTTCTTGTACCGTTTTTAAAATAAAAGTCTGTAGGCTGTAGAGCAGCGTACTAAGCTGCTGCCAGCCCGCCCCCTTCGGGGGGAATTGAAAATCAATAAAGGAAAAAAAAATCGCGTCTGACAGTGTTCTAGCAGTAGTGGACACCAAAAGAGCCTGAGGAAGATCCCAGCAGAGGGGTCGAAACGTCGAACATTTTAGAAGAAACATGACGCGGCCTAATAACCCAGAAGATTTTAACTTCAGTGACAACGGCCACGAAAGCCTGCAGACTTATATAGGATTGAAAATTATTTCTCGGCTGAAGGCCACAAGCAATGTTACAAATAATTAACAGCTGAAGGCCTGATTAAGGAAGGATTCAAAATTATTGGGGGCTGAAGGCCACAAGCAATTTTCAGAATACTCAACGGCTGAAGGCCTGAATTACAAGTAAGGAAGGCAGTTGCGTGTTAAAGTACTAAAACCTTTCTAAAACAATATCAACGAACTGTAACAGGCTGTAGTGACAGCCTCAGGCCTTATTAAGAGAAAATTGAAAATAATTTGTCGGGTGAAGGTCACAAGCAGTCACAAACAATTAACGGCTGAAGGCAGGAATGACAAATGGGGAAGGCAATAACATGTTAAAACATTAGGGTAAATTTTAAAAAATTATGATAACTTGTCCAAATAAGACGGAGTGCTCCACAGACAGTGCTCCCTGGATCGACCTGAGGAAGGTGACTACAGCTGTGTAAGCGGTGAGACAGGCAGCCAAGAGTTGTACTCACATAACAGGATGGCAACTCACACTAGGGGTAGCTTAAGCGCCGACCGACCGACTATCCAGTCCGCCTAACGTCCGATCACCGATACAACGATGGAATATTTTTAGGTAGGGGCGAAGAGACGGACAGCACCACGTCTTCAGAAACACACCAAAGGCCGAAGGAAACACTAGAACCAAGGTAGACCTCCCAAAAACATATGCACAGTACAATTCAAGAGGCTGTCGAACTACACGCCGTGCCGCCCAGTATCAGCACGACAAGGAAAGGTACACTGCCAGAAAAGTGTACTAAGCTCCAGCCGACCGTTGTGGCCGAGCGGTTCTATGCGCTTCAGTCCGGAACTGCGCTGCTGCTACGGTCGCAAGTTCGAATCCTGCCTCGGGCATGGATGTGTGTGATGATGTCCTTAGGTTAGTTAGGTTTAAGTAGTTCTAAGTTCTAGGGGACTGATGACCTCAGGTCCCAGTCCCATAGTGCTCAGAGCCATTTGAACCATTTGAACAAATGAATAATTCATCTTAAATTATTTTTAGTATGCTGAAGACGTAATATAATTTTTAACTAGTGTAAACTGTCAACTTATTGACAAATGCAGGCAGTGTCACACATTTTTTGCTCAAGTTACCATATAATTGTGACTTATTTAATTTTGTAATAGAAAAAAATGTCTTTCACGTACCTATGTTGGTATAAATGTTGTAGCCAATTTGCAATCTCATTACAGATACGTAGAAAGTCTACCTGAGGAAAACAATGTAGACGTCCTGGACAGTCTTAAAGTTAAAGGATTTGGCTTCAAAACGAGGATTACACTGCAGATCAGTCAGTTATATCAGTACACACAAGGTGGCGCTTTCAGAAGAAGCTGCAAATGTTCTCGACAACAGCTTGTGAAAACGATATAAGACTGGCAGTCCCCTAAAACGTTTAGAAGACAATCCTCGTAATTCTTTCGAGGCCACAATGAATTCTTCAAATTTCGCGTTTCCTTTAAGGCCAGTGAGCTTAGGGGACGGTACTGTTTTTATCAAAATTTGTCTCTTCTATACTGCGATTTTCTTTTAAATGCGTCCCCACCAAACCAGGAAGAAACTGCTTTTCACCGTGCAGTATCTTACTGTTCAGAGTGTGCATTCACGTGTGCTTAAAATGCGATGTCTGCAATCCATTCCGGATGTTCTAATTTTCGTTTCTGCACTTCTTTTCGCTTCATAAATTCAACAATAGGGGCGTTTAAATCGAAAAATCGTTCCATGTGAGCTCCTTAACCAATGTACTTGTGAGACGAATATAAAGTCTGCATATTCTTCGTTCGTTTCCCTCGAAAACTGTTGCAGCCGATAGTGAAATAATGAGTGCGAGTTTAGCAAGTTTACTTTCGGTACCACCACTTCCATCACATACTCCATGCCTGCAAATTTAGCACAAAGTGCTTTTTGATGTACAGAACAATAAATCCTGCCAGTTGATCTTGTAACTTTCTTGCTCTTTCATTGTCAACTATAGCTTTAAATTGTTTCTGCATGTTATTGTAATGCCGTTTCATAGCAAATTGGCGATACCAGTAGATTATGCGATTGTGTAATAAATACAAAGAATTCACATCCCTCTCTTCTGTCATTACCATTTATTTTTAAAAGCTTGTGACGATACATCACTACGCTCTCTCATTTGTGCAAACATTCACTGTACCTGCGAATGTCCTTCGTACCGGAAACAAATGGCGAAGGGTAAACGGCGCCGACACTACGGTTCTGCCGAATTCAAAAGACTTGTGCCGACCGAAAAATGCCGCACCGCATTGCTAATTGAAATGTCGTGCTGTAACGGGTGCTTTCCAAGAAGGACCGAGCAAAGCTGATACAGGGCGAGCCAAAGCCCGAACGCAGCACGCACATCGGGCACGCGTGAGGTTTGGCACCCCGTGGCGCTGTAACGTCTCCTTAGAAGAATTTTTATACGAGACTGTACTTAAACTGACACACAATATTTTTAGCGCAACGCAATCTGACTTTCAGAAATCCGTACAAAGGAATGGCCCTGATTAACGTTAACCTGTACCTTTCACAAATCACTTACCTCACAAAAATCTTCGTTACTCAGGCTACAGCAATACAGCGAGCGCCACTACTGCCAGCTAAATAACAGATTCAAACTACGGAAGGCACTAACTACTGATAGGGATAGTTAGCAAATGAAAGATTTTAATGGAGAACAAACAATGTATTTACCTTAATATCATCACAAGTCATAATATATGTAATTTCAAAACTCCGCCATCTCTCTCCCCACATCCACCACAGCTGGCGGCTCACCTTTAACTGCGCAACGCTACGCGCTGTTCACATTCAGCTGCCGCTGCCCAACACTACAATGGCAGACAACAATGCAAACTAGCCACAGACTGCACACAGCACAGCCACTGATTTTCATATAGAGCGCTACGTAACGTTGCCAATAAGAAAACATAAACAGCCTACTTACATAGCAGTTTACTTTGGAGCCTAGTATTACGTTTTTCACACGCCATTATTGTCACAATATTTCACACAACAACACAGAAAAACACAATTTGAAGAGCAAAAATAGGGGAATACATTAACATAGCACTGAAAATAATATCTAGTTAATTGCAAGCGCAGCTGTGAAATACTTGGTGCAAATCTACATGCATGCCACAACTGTTTTACTGTACAACAATGAAAGACTGCAACTACAAAGGAGATTCTCAATACAATTACGCACTAGCAATAAACAAAATCTACACGAATTACACAAACTACAAGAAAAAAATCAGAAGATTCCAGGTTCGTATCCTGGCAGTGTCGCCATATCTAACGTCCCCTTAGAACAATTATACACGACTGTGCTTAAACTGACACACAATATTTTTAGCGCAACGCAATCTGACTTTCAAAAATCCCTACAAAAGAATGGCCCTGACTAACATTAACCTATACGTTTCACAAATCACTTACCTCACCAAAAATCTTCCTTACTCGAACTACTGCAATACAGCGAGCGCCACTACTGCCAGCTAAATAAAAGATTCAAACTATGGAAGGCACTAACTACTGATAGGGATAGTTAGCAAATGAAAGATTTTAATGGAGAACAAACAATGTATTTACCTTAATATCATCACAAGTCATAATATATGTAATTTCAAAACTCCGCCATCTCTCTCCTCACATCCACCACTGCTGGCGGCTCACCTGTAACTGCAGAACGCTAGGCGCTGTTCACATCCAGCTGCCGCTGCCCAACACTACAATGGCAGACAACAATGCAAACTAGCCACAGACTGCACACAGCACAGCCAGTGATTTTCATACAGAGCGCTACGTAACGTTGCCAATAAGAAAACATAAACAGCCTACTTACAGCGCGCCGTGATGTACGCCATTATAATCAGAGACTTTCGCGTAAAAGTCTGTCTAGAGCACCATATTTCTCTTCATCTGGAGCGGTTACCGACTTGCGTCTGCTTTGCTGTTGGAATGGCGTTCAGTCTTAGTGACTACCGACCGCGGTGGCCACGCGGTTCTAGGCGCTGCAGTCCGGAACCGCACGACTGCTACGGTCGCAGGTTCGAATCCTGCCTCGGGCATGGATGGGTGTGATGTCCTTAGGTTAGTTAAGTTTCAGTAGTTCTAAGTTCTAGGGGACTGATGACCTCAGATGTTAAGTCCCATAGTGCTCAGAGCCATTTGAACCATTTTTTTTCTTAGTGACTACTACTGGTGTATCCGTAAACGAGTAAGAGGTCGAGGCATTGGTCGCTAATGTTTCGCTGAAAAACAAATCAATGTGTTCACTGTTCGAGACTATGTACTGGGTCAGTTTTTGATATAGTTCATGTTACTATAGACTACTTAGACATAGCGTGCCCCAACGCAAACACTCCGTGTATTTTTATAAATGATAATTAATTGAAACCCTCAATTGCCGACAGGTTGGTTCGAGTCCT
This sequence comes from Schistocerca cancellata, assembly GCF_023864275.1. NCBI lineage: Eukaryota > Metazoa > Arthropoda > Insecta > Orthoptera > Acrididae > Schistocerca > Schistocerca cancellata. The sequence continues at coordinate 272,403,800 of NC_064634.1, forward strand.
GGTCTGGGCACACATTTTCAGCTGTCCTCATCAAGGTATGTCAACAACACCTGTCAGCAGCTGAGGGTTTCAATTAATTGTCATTTATTCTAGAGAAGCTGCACGGTCATCAATGGTATCTGTTCTTTCGAGAACAGTTACTATCTTCAGATATAGTTAAATGGCTACCTGGCCTTTGACCTTCGTCTTTGCGAGTGCTCACAGGTTGCCTGAACTCTTACGGGAATCGTCACCTTAGTGGGTGCGAGTAATGAGTGGATGGGCAAAATATCTATTAGGAACATTACCTATGTAGATTGTGGACAGTTGGGATTGTGGGTCTCACGGGAAGCGTGCAAGGGATAAGTCTCTGCAGTCGCACTACTCACCTGTGTCCTCGGTGGCTCAGATGGATTGCCGGCGCGGTAACTTAGATGAATGAGATAAAAAAAGGTGGATGGAGCATGTGCCAAGCAAGCAGGAGATCCCAGGTTCGAGTCCCGGTCGGGGCACACATTTTCAGCTGTCCCCATCGAGGTATGCCAACAACACCTGTCGGCAACCGAGGGTTTCAATTAATTGTCATTTATTCTAGAGAAGCTGCACGGTCGTCAATGGTATGTGTTCTTTCGAGAACCTATGTTCATAAATGTGTATTTTTAAAAACAGAAGTCTGGTGAGCAGAGAATGCTGTAAGCCAAATAATGTATTGAGTGGCAATATGAAAGAGATCAACTCTAAAACTAGGGCACTGGTCATAGAACAAGTGGAGGAATTCTGACTCCTCGAAGTAAATAATGTTTGAGGTGGTCCTGCCACAGGTAAAGACGGCGTTAGTCGTCGATCAAAAGTCTACTCGTATCAAACTAAATTTTAGGAAGTAGTTTCTGAAAATTTGCGTCATAAACACAGTAATGTCTGAAGGGGAATCATGGATTGTGGAAAAACGAGAAAAAGAGATAATCGAAGCGTTTGAGGTTTGGTGTTACAGAAAGATACTGAAAATGGAAAGAAAAGATAATAAATGAGAAGGTTGTCAGTAGAATCGGAGAGGAAAATATTAATTAGAAGAAGGGACAGAAAAATGCGACTTACACTGAATTTATGTACGTGTAAAGAAAAATAAGTGATTAGAATTTCAGAAGAAAATGATGATTTATTGAAGAGGAAAAGCTTCAGTTATTGAGGAAGTCAGTAACGCGTTGGACCACATCTGGATATTAAGCAAGCTGTCATTCGGGTTCACACAGATTGCTGGTTGGTGGGGTCGGCCCATAATGCGGCAACAGTTCATAACTGGGGCATGATCTGGCAACCTTGCTGACGGAGCTAGGATTTGGCACGTACCAAGACAAGCAGTAGAAACTCTCACCGTGTGCGGGCGGGCATCACCTTGAGGATCCAGGATGACTTATCACGAAGGGAATAAACCGCGGCGTAGAATATCGTCGCCGTACCGATGTGCTGTGACGGGGCCGCGGATGACAACCAAAGGAGTCCTGCTAAACAAAAAAAAAAAAAAAAAAATAAAAAAAAAATAAAAAAAATGTAAGGCATCCCAGAGCATCGCTGCTGATTATAAGGCTATATGGCGGGTGACAGTAAGATCGGTATCCCACAGTTGTCCGGGGCCTCTCGAGACACATCTTCGACCTGGAATCTCATTGGATGAACTAGAATTGTCTTTAGTGATGAGTTCCACTTGAGACTGAGCAGCGATGACCAGTAAAGACGTGTCTGGAGGAGCCCCAGACAGCAGTGAAATGCCCGCCTCACTGTCGCCCTTCCTACAGCCCGACAACCAAACGTAATAGGGGGACCTCCTTGGTTTCATTCGCTGCTCTCTTACAGCACAGCAGTACTTCGACGATATCCTATGCCCCATTCTGTAGCCGTTCGAGGGAAGTCATTCTTGGCTTGCATTTCAGCAAGGCATTGCCCACCCGCACACGGCGAGGGTTCGTGCTTTTGTCTTCGTGCTTGCCAGACCCTATCTTGGCCACCAAAGTCGCCCTATCTCTACCCAAGAGACCGCTTGGAGATTATAGAGTGGGCCCTACAGCCAGGTGGGAATTTTGACGATCGGTCGCGCCAGTTGGACAGAATTCGGCACGATATTCTTCAGGAGGATATTCAACAACTTTGTCAATCGTTGCCCAGTCGAATAACTGCTTACATCAGGTGGTGCAACTGCTCAATTAGTGAAGCTCTTTGTCTTGAATAAAACATCAAATTTTGTAATCATTTACTTTTCTTTTTGTACATGTACAGCACCTCGAATTCGGATAACTCCTTCCTGGTGCGTCGTGTTTTTGTTTCAGAGTGTATGCTAAGAGATCCTGGAATAACTTACTTGGCACTAGAGGAAGATAGTAACCTCTCAGATGTTGGAGTACGTACAATGGAATAACTTACTTGGCACTAGAGGAAGATAGTAACCTCTTAGATGTTGGAGTACGTACAATAATTAATGAAGACCTTAAGTGTCTCCACTGAAATGAAGGGAGTGGCAAATGAGAGGGAAATGTGACGTTTTACCGCATCAGTTATAAAAATGGTAAATCCAGAAAAAGGAAAAATGTAAGTTAGTTGTGTTACTTGCGTGTTTCAGTACAAAATACAAAAATGTTTTCATTATTACTTCTCAAAGAAAACACGAATTATGTGATATTTCAATGTAGGCAGCATGTCAAAGTAGTGGCAAAGAATATGATATTAAGAAGCTAAAACTGTGAATCATCAAGACGAATCATAATCATGCAGATAACACAGCCCCAGAATACTCCTATTCTGAATTAAACACAGGGTGTGGAAACACTAACTTTAAATCACTTGGGTACGTAGACATTTCAGTTAGTGTGTGCTGTCATATAAACTGTAGTAAGGCCGTTTCTATAATATTGATTCCTACTTCGTGCGTCTCTTGTTACCACTATCTATCATACTGATCAGAAATAGAATACTTGAAATGTGTACACTACTGGACACTGTCAGTTTTCTTCTGACCTACTTGCAGCTGACAGATTAATCAATTCATCGACAGAGATTTGACACGCCTTTCTACTCACGACACGTTGTATAAGGTCTCTCAGATCACAGGAATGGGGTCCATTGCAGATAGTTTTCTATATTTGCTGATCTGCTTGTCATGCTTCTGGCACACGTAAACAAAAATCGAGGTTGAACGCTTCGTGGCACGACTACCTTTGTATCAAGCTCGATAATACCTGCCTCAGAGGATTTATTCCTCATACTGAAATTGTTATTTATAGTCATAGAGGTATAGATTAAAACTGAAGAAACTGTAAAAAGGTGGGAATATAAGGAGATGGGACCTGGATAAACTGAAAGAACCAGAGGTTGTACAGAGTTGCAGGGAGAGCATAAAGGAACAATTGACAGGAATGGGGGAAAGAAATGCAGTAGAAGAAGAATGGGTAGCTTTGAGAGATGAAGTAGTGAAGGCAGCAGAGGACCTAGTAGGTAAAAAGACGAGGGCTAGTAGAAATCCTTGGGTAACAGAAGAAATACTGAATTTAATTGATGAAAGGAGAAAATAAAAAAAATGCAGTAAATGAAGCAGGCAAAAAGGAATACAAACGTCTCAAAAATGAGATCGACAGGAAGTGCAAAATGTCTAAGCAGGGACGGCTAGAGGACAAAAGTAAGGATGTAGAGGTTTATCTCACTAGGGGTAGGATAGCTATTGCCTACAGGAAAATTAAAGAGACCTTTGGAGAAAAGAGAACCACTTGTATGAATATCGAGAGCTCAGATGGAAACCCAGTTATAAGCAAAGAAGGGAAAGCTGAAAGGTGGAGGGAGTATATAGAGGGCCTATACAAGGGCAATGTACTTGAGGACAATATTATGGAAATGGAAGAGGAGGTAGATGAAGATGAAATGGGAGATATGATACTGCGTGAAGAGTTTGACAGAGCACTGAAAGACTTGAGTCGAAACAAGGCCCCGGGAGTAGACAACATTCCATTAGATCTACTGACGGCCTTGGGAGAGCCAGTCCTGACAAAATTCTACCATCTGGTGAGCAAGACGTATGAGACAGGCGAAATACCCTCAGACTTCAAGAATAACATAATAATTCCGATCCCAAAGAAAGCAGGTGCAGACAGATGTGAAAATTACCGAACAATCAGTTTAATAAGTCACGGATGCAAAATACTTAGGCGTATTCCTTACAGGCGAATGGAAAAACTGGTAGAAGTTGACCTCGGGGAAGATCAGTTTGGATTCCGTAGAAATATTGGAACACGTGAGGCAATACTGATCCTACGACTTACCTTAGAAGCTACATTAAGGAAAGGCAAACCTACGTTTCTAGCATTTGTAGACTTAGAGAAAGCTTTTGAAAATGTTGACTGGAATACTCTCTTTCAAATTCTGAAGGTGGCAGGGGTAAAATACAGGGAGCGAAAGGCTATTTACAATTTGTACAGAAACCAGATGGCAGTTATAAGAGTCGAGGGGCATGAATGGGAAGCAGTGGTTGGGAAAGGAGTAAGACAGAGTTGTAGCCTATCCTCGATGTTATTCAATCTGTATATTGAGCAAGCAGTGAAGGAAACAAAAGAAAAATTCGGAGTAGGTATTAAAATCCACGGAGAAGAAATAAAAACTTTGAGTTTCGCCGATGACATTGTAATTCTGTCAGAGACAGCAAAGGACTTGGAAGAGCAGTTGAACGGAATGGACAGTGTCATGAAAGGAGGGTATAAGATGAACATCAACAAAAGCAAAACGATGATAATGGAATGTAGTTGAATTAAGTCGGGTGATGCCGAGAGAATTACATTAGGAAACGAGACACTTAAAGTAATAAAGGAGTTTTGCTATTTGGGGAGCAAAATAACTGATGATGGTCGAAGTAGGGAGGATATAAAATGTAGACTGGCAATGGCAAGGAAAGCGTTTCTGAAGAAGAGAAATTTGTTAACATCGAGTATTGATTTAAGTGTCAGCAAGTCGTTTCTGAAAGTATTTGTATGGAGCGTAGCCATGTATGGAAGTGAAACATGGACATGGACGATAACTAGTTTCGACAAGAAGAGAATAGAAGTTATCGAAATGTGGTGCTACAGAAGAATGCTGAAGATTGGATGGGTATATCATATAACTAATGAGAAGGTATTGAATAGGATTATGGAGAAGAGACGTTTGTGGCACAACTTAACTACAAGAACGGATCGGTTGGTAGGACATATTCTGAGGCATCAAGGGATCACCAATTTTGTGTTGGAGGGCAGCGTGGAGGGTAAAAATCGTAGAGGGAGACCAAGAGATGAATACACTAAACAGATTCAGAAGGATGTAGGTTGCAGTAGGTACTGGGAGATGAAGAAGCTTGCACACGATAGAGTAGCATGGAGAGCTGGATCAAACCAGTCTCAGGACTGAATACCACAATAACAACAGAGGTATACAAGTTTACATCGTTTACTATACGTTCTTTGAAGAGAACATGAACAGAGATCATCAAACAGTTGTGTATGACGTAGAACTATTTGAAGGACTGGGTGCGACTTGCGACTAAGAAAAATGGGTAGTTACCCAAGGCTTTTCTTGACATAAAAGTTTTATGATTATCGTAATGCGCCATAATGCAAAAAAAGCAAAAAAAAAACCTGAAAGTTCGCCAATGTTTAATGTCATTAATAAAAATCAGTATATTTATATGTTTTTAACTGAAATGCAACTCGACAATCAATATAAAATGAATAAATATTTGAATGAACTACTGTAAGTCTGAATTCCTCTTTCGAGTTTATGTTTCTTAAAAATACACGGTTGAATGTGAGGATAAGTAAATTCATAAAATACAGACATCCCTCTCGTAGTAGCTGTATTCGCTTAATATGTCGAGATCACACACTCTTACACACAGAAACGGATTCCTTTAACATTGACCTTCATCAAACCGTGAAAGGAAATCTCTTACCTTTTTTTATAACTGTAAATTGAAGTTGCAGCTAAATTGTTTTTGAAAGCTCAATGATTCAATATAAAGTGTTCTTCGGTATAACAAAATAGTAATCTCAGGAGTAGCAGCCAAAATTCATACTGTGATCTACAGATCAACCAGACAACTGATAACTGAATACAGAATTTAAAACAAGCACCGGGACATACATTAGCGCGCTATATAACATCCTTTCGTGCCTACTCATGATGTTAATTACAAAGATGTAATTTCGTAGTAAAATTTCAGTAAATAAAATTAAGGGCATAGAAATTCGTACTACAAAATTTAAGGTTATTCACCATATCCGCAGATCACTGTACTACCCCACATTCAGTAATTCACTTAAAGATTATATGATAGGAGTGTGACCTAAAAAGGACAGCAGTCATTAAAGTAAGTGGTTCTACGCGTTCGTGACGTCATCGAGTTGGAAGTTATTTCCCATACAGTGTCTTAGATAGTTTATTATAGTATCGATTTGAGTAAAGTAAATGAAGCCTACTTGTTTTGTACATTAGATAAGCATTATATCGGTTTTAGAACTACACAGTAATGGACGCACTTTTCAGTTCAGTATCACTAGTCCAAAAACTAATTGCTATTTAGTAGGTGCTGTAGGAAATTGTAAATTTGTGGCAAGTTCAATGGGACCAAACTGCTGAGGTCATCGGTCCCTAGGCTTACACACTACTTAATCTAACTTAAACTAACTTACGCTAAGGACACCACACACACCCATCCCCAAGAGAGGACTCGAACCTCCGACGGGGACAGCCGCGCGAACCGTGGCAAGGCGCCTAAGACGGCACAGCTACCCCGCCTGGTGATGCAGTAGGCACTATTAGAAAGAAACTGATGTTGTATTTTAGGCCTGGTCCAAACACAGGCTATTCAAATGGAATTACTAATAAGTTAGAGTAGTACTGATACGTGATGTACTATCGAAATTGTTTTTAAATAATGCTACAATATCGTGGATGTCTCTGAAAAGAACATAATCTGAAATACAAGCCTAATATGATCGTTGTATACGCCAAAATACTCTGGTAGCTTTTGACTCAAAACTAGGCTGTAGGAAGTTCCAAGATAGTGCTGTTCCTGTCACGACGTATTTGAATGAAATCCCTCTCGAGAAACTCTTTGTAGTACAATATTAGAAAAAACTCACTATCATTTAAAGAAGCGTGCTGTTTTCAAATTACGGTGTACGAAAGAAATTCGTGGATACAAGAAGACGTGGATCAGTTTTCTCTTTTCCGGCCGTTCTACATGTGCTTCCACACTCTCACTGAACCGAGATGCAATCATGTGTTTGATGACGATTAAAGATAGAAGAAAATGAAATCTTTCCCGGTGGATAAAAATGTGACAGCGACATCAAGGTCCACACCTGTCTGGCGATTTACCAGCAACGGTGCCACGTGAGACACTATAGTAACGTTTGAAATTAATTTTAAACGTTGGTGCATAGTTTATTGAGCAGAAACTTAAGACAATACCTCTCTTACGGTTTTTGCAAATTACTAGTAACGTGTTCTCTCTTACCGTAGCGTGCAGGAATGTAAGCCCAGTCGTGATATTGTTAGTGCTGAAGAAGAGAACACGATCTTGTTGCTTTGAAATTGAACTAACAAGGCGCCATGACCTATTTTCGGGATCAGTTAGGGTTTAACGAAGTTGTGTTTTATGAGACTGAGGATAGTGTAAAAATAACGTTAATTGATGCAAAGTATAAAATTGCAACTGTGTTCTATAAGAGGTAAAGTGATACCTTGAATATGTTTCACACAACAGTCCACGCTTCAGACGAAAAACATACAAATTTCATCTATTGCAGACAAAATGGTTGTATTCTTGTTTATTCCACGACCACTATGAGAATACGTATATGCTGCGTCAAACGAAAATTGGGCACAGGGTGACGTCACTGTTATTTACCCGCGACAAAAAAGCGAGCTATTTCTGTACATATTAGGTCATGGCAACTTGCATTTATAAGATAATAACAAGTTGTGTAGCCTGCCATTCATTTCTATTATAAATTTTAATAATTAATCACCATTTACAGATTATTCTTGTCCTCATGTCATTTTTTATGGTACTGTTGTTACAGTACAGGTAACGCCTCGAAAGCACGTACCGGTCAACATAATGGTTAAACACTCTCTGAATGGATATTAAATATTAAAATAAATTTACAGTGTTGATCATGATGAAGTCTCATACTCTTTGACAGAGTGTAGGGGAACGATGCGGGAGACCCGCACCGCCGTACTAGGCAAGGTCCTAGTGGACAGTGGTCTTGGGAAAAAAAAATTGTATAAATGTATGTACACTGAGGTGTAAAAGGTCATGGGAGACCTCCTAATATTGTGCTGGATCTCCATTTGTCCAGCGTATTGCGGCAGCTCGACATGGTATGGACTCAAAAAATCGTTGCAGAAATACCGAGACATGCTAGCACTACAGCCGTCCATAATAGCGAAAGGACTGCCGGTACTGGATTCTGTGCACGAACTGACCTTCGATTATGACCCATAAACGTTCGATGTGGTTCATGTGGGGGGATTGGGTGACCAAATCGTTCACTCGAACTGTGCAGAATGTTCTTCAAGACAGTCGCGAACTACTGTTGCCTCGTCACATGGCGCATTGTCATCCATAAAAAGAAGAAGTCCATGAATGGCAGCAAATGGCCTCCAAGTAGCCGAACATAACCATTCTCAGTCAGTGATCGGTTCAGTTGGACCAGAAGAGCATTCTGTACCACGTAAACACAGCCCTCACCGTTATGGAGCAACCACAAGCTTGCACAGTGCCTTGGTGACTACTTGGATCCATGGCTTCGTGGGGAGTACCTTACACTGGAATCCTACCATTAGTTTTTATCAACTGAAATCGAGACTCAGCTGACGAGGCCACGGTTTTCCAGTAGTCTACCGATATGGTAGCGAGCGTAGGAGAGGCGCTGCAGGCGATGTTGTGTTGTTAACAAACACGTTCGCTTAGGTCATTTGCTGCCATAGCCCGTTAACGCCAGATTTTTCCGCACTAATGGGTACATACGTCGTACGTCACGCATTTATTTCTGTGGCTATTGCAAGCAGTGTTGCTTGTCGTTAGCACTGACAAATCTGTGCAGACGCTGCTGCTCTCTTCGTTGAATGAAGGTTGTGGGCCACTGCGTTGTCTATGGTGAGATGTAATGCTTGAAATCCGGTATTCTTGGCACACTCTTGAGACTGTGGGTCTCGGAATACTGAACACTAAAATGGAGTATCGCATATGCCGGCCGCTGTGGCAGAGCGGTTCTATGCGCTTCAGTCCGGAGCCGCGCTGCTGCTGCGGTCGCAGTTTCGAATCCTGTCTCGGGCATGGATGTGTGTGGTGTCCTTAGGTTAGTTAGATTTAAGTAGTTCTAAGTATAGGGAACTGATGATTTCAGATGTTAAGTCCCACAGTGCTTAGAGCCATTTGAGTATCGCATGCGTCTAACTCCAGCTACCATTCCACGTACAAAGCCTGTTAATTCCAGTCGTGCTGCCGTAATCACGTCGGAAGCATTTTCAGCGAATCACGTTAAGTACAAAAGACAGCTTCGCCTGTACGCTGCCATTATATACCTTGTGTATGAGATACTACTGTTGTCTTAAACATTCTCTGAATGGATATTCAATATTAAAATAAATTTACAGTTTAGAGTTTTTTGTATTTTGACGACTATGTGGAGATGCATCTACATCTACATCTACATCCATACTCCGCAAGCCACCTGACGGTGTGTGGCGGAGGGTACCTTCAGTACCTCTATCGATTCTCCCTTCTATTCCAGTCTCGTATTGTTTGTGGAAAGAAGGATTGTCGGTATTCCTCTGTGTGGGCTCTAATCTCTCTGATTTTATACTCATGGTCTCTTCGCGAGATATACGTAGGAGGGAGCAATATACTGCTTGACTCTTCGGTGAAGGTATGCTCTCGAAACTTTGACAAAAGCCCGTACCGAGCTACTGAGCGTCTCTCCTGCAGAGTCTTCCACTGCAGTTTATCTATCATCTCCGTAACGCTTTCGCGATTACTAAATGATCCTGTAACGAAGCGCGCTGCTCTCCGTTGGATCTTCTCTATATCTTGTATCAACCCTATCTGGTACGGATCCCACACTGCTGAGCAGTATTCAAGCAGTGGGCGAACAAGCGTACTGTAACCTACTTCCTTTGTTTTCGGATTGCATTTCCTTAGGATTCTTCCAATGAATCTCAGTCTGGCATCTGCTTTACCGACAATCAACTTTATATGATCATTACATTTTAAATCACTCCTAATACGTACTCCCAGATAATTTATGGTATTAACTGCTTCCAGTTGCTGACCTGCTATTTTGTAGCTAAATGATAAAGGATCTATCTTTCTGTGTATTTGCAGCACATTACACTTGTCTACATTGAGATTCAATTGCCATTCCCTGCACCATGCGTCAATTCGCTGCAGATCCTCCTGCATTTCAGTACAATTTTCCATTGTTACAACCTCTCGATACACCACAGCATCATCTGCAAAAAGCCTCAGTGAACTTCCGATGTCATCCACCAGGTCATTTATGTATATTGTGAATAGCAAAGGTCCTATGACACTCCCCTGCGGCACACCTGAAATCACTCTTACTTCGGAAGACTTCTCTCCATTGAGAATAAGATGCTGCGTCCTGTTATCTAGGAACTCTTCAATCCAATCACACAATTGGACTGATAGTCCATATGCTCTTACTTTGTTCATTAAACGACTGTGGGGAACTGTATCGAACGCCTTGCGGAAGTCAAGAAACACGGCATCTACCTGTGAACCCGTGTCTATGGCCCTGTGAGTCTCGTGGACGAATAGCGCGAGCTGGGTTTCACATGACCGTCTTTTTCGAAACCCATGCTGATTCCTACAGAGTAGATTTCTCGTCTCCAGAAAAGTCATTATACTCGAACACAATACGTGTTTCAAAATTCTACAACTGATCGACGTTAGAGATATAGGTCTATAGTTCTGCACATCTGTTCAACGTCCCTTCTTGAAAACGGGGATGACCTGTGCCCTTTTCCAATCCTTTGGAACGCTACGCATCTTGGAAGACAGGGCTGCAACAAGGGAAGTAGCCACGATGTTTTAATTTTATTATCAATTTTTATTGTGCCTGGTGCATGTTGCATGTTAGCGAGTTTTAACAAGTACTTTTACTTTTTATTATTCTGATGATGGAAGTTTGACTTCCGAGTCGCGTCAATCTTAGTGTTGTACACTATAAAGAAGTGGTTGAGCCGATATATTTTTTAACATTGACATTCACAACCACTATCTCTCATCCAGTATGGATAAAATAAAAAAAAACTAAATTTACAGTGATGATCAAGTCCCATGCTCTTTGACAGAGCGTAGGGGAACGATGCGGGAGACACGCACCGCCCTACTAGGCAAGGTCCTAGTGGACAGTAGTCTTGGGAAAAAAATCTCTATAAATGTACGTACACTGAGGTGGAATAGGTCATGGGATACCCCCTAATATCGTGCTGAAACTCCTTTTGGCCAGCGTATTGTGGCAGTTCCACATGGTATGGACTCAACAAGCCGTCAGCGATATGTATGCATATCGCTGTCCCATGACTTTTGTCACCTCAGTGAATAAACAGAACAATGATCAATGCAAACCAATCAGTCGTTACATTGCTTCTGCCATTTACGCATGTCGGACATTTTCTGACATTTCTACTTGCACTTGAGAATGGCTATAAAGCCGAAACCATGGTTCTGTGAAATAAACGGACACAGATTTGCGGTCTATCAGCGGAAATTTGTTTGAAAACGGTTGTGTATACAGGGTGAGTCACCTAACGTTACCGCTGGATATATTTCGTAAACCACATCAAATACTGACGAACCGATTCCACAGACCGAACGTGAGGAGAGGGGGTAGTGTAATTGTTTAATACAAACCATACAAAAATGCACGGAAGTATGTTTTTTCACACAAACCTACGTTTTTTTTAAATGGAACCACGTTAGTTTTGTCAGCACATCTGAACATATAAACAAATACGTAATCAGTGCCGTTTGTTGCATTGTAAAATGTTAATTACATCCGGAGATATTGTAACCTAAAATTGACGCTTGAAACCTCCGACAGCTGCAACATACATCGCGTTTCTACAGAATGATCTGCCAACGTTGCTCGAAAATGTCCCACTGGAAACGCGTCGACGTATGTGGTATCAGCATGATGATGCACCTGCACATTCCGCAATTAACACTAGGCTGACCCTTGACAGGATGTTCGACGGGCGTTTCATAGGACGTGGAGGACGCATAAATTGGCCAGCCCGTTCTCCTGATCTTTCACCTCTGGACTTCTTTCTGTGGGGTACGTTAAAGGAGAATTTGTACCGTGATGTGCCTAAACCCCCAGAGAATATGAAACAACGTATTGTGGCATCCTGCAGCGACATTACACCAGATGTACTGCAGCGTGTACGACATTCATTACGCCAGAGATTGCAATTGTGTGCAGCAAATGATGGCCACCACATTGAACATCTATTGGCCTTACATGTCGGAACACACTCTATTCCACTCCGTAATTGAAAACGGAAACCACGTGTGTACGTGTACCTCACCCCTCATGGTAATGTACATGTACGTCAGTGAAAAAGACCAATAAAAAGGTGTTAGCATGTGGACGTAATGTGCTGTTCCAGTCTCTTCTGTACCTAAGGTCCATTACCGTTCCCTTTGGATCCCTACGTAATTTGGTGTTCTCCGATACACACGATCGAACAGCGGAGGAGTGGTACTCAAGCGTCAACTTTAGGTTACAATATCTACGGAAGTAATTAACATTTTACAATGCAACAAACGGCACTGGTTACGTATTTGTTTATATGTTCAGATGTGCTAACAAAACTAACGGGGTTCCATTTAAAAAAACGTAGGTTTGTGTTAAAAATATACTTCCGTGCATTTTTTTATGGTTTGTATTAACCAATTACACTAGCCCCTGTCCTCACGTTCGGTCTGTGGAATCGGTTCGTCAGTATTTGATGTGGTTTACGAAATATATCCAGTGGTAATGTTAGGTGACTCGCCGTGTATAGCGGGAATTCCGCGAGTCCGCGGTTTTAATTGCGTACTCGTGTATTGATCTCCTGATCTCTGAGCGAGTCGAGACTACATGTACCCGACAACAGCCTCAAGTGACTCGTAGGCAGAGACAGAGTTTCACAAGTCAATTCTACGGACACATGGAGACGTCGAGTTCGGAGATAACGTCATAGAACTCTTAGCTAGCTTAAAGTGAGTGTACGAATATCATTTCTGATCTCTGCTGCTCACGAGATTGCACCTCCGTCCCGCTGCCGCAGCTGGCAACACTTTGCACTGATTGTTTACCCAGACAGCAGCGCCACAGCGCCCGCCGCGGCGGCGCAGCCAGCCGCCGTCGCCTACGCCGGTCGCGTTCCAGAGCTGCGCGGCCCCGGCGGCCCGCCTCTCGCTGCCTCAGCTATCTGGCATCGCGCCGGCCCAGGTGGGCGTCGCCCGCGCGGTCGCATTCTGACTCGTCACCGCGGCAGAACCTGCTCCGCTGCGCCGCGGCGCGCCGCCTGTGCTCCACTTTGGTGGACCGCCGCTGTCGCAACGCGACTCCGGGCAGGCAGGGGGGACTCGCCTCGACTCCGGTCGGCCGGAGCGCGAGCTGCGCGGCAAGTGGGAAGAAAGCCGGCGACGCGCGCCGGGCGCCCGGGCGAAATGGAAACTCGCCGCCGCCGACTCCCAATTGGCCCTTGTCGCAACGCAGCGGGAGTCCCCAGCTGCAGCGTTGTGTAACCGGCTGCAGTTGACGTTGCACGCCAAATGAATGGTGGGACCGATCGTTGGGCTTGGCAGTTAGGAGAAACGTACTTAATGATCCACCCTATACTCTGTTTCATCTTGGGATGACGAAACACAGGAATACGAGGTGCATTCAAGTTCTAAGGCCTCCGATTTTTTTTCTCCGGACTGGAAAGAGATAGAAACATGCGCATTGTTTTAAAATGAGGCCGCGTTCATTGTCAATACGTCCCAGAGATGGCAGCACCGTATGGCAGATGGAATTATACCGCCAGCGGCGAGAATGAGAACTGTTTTAAATACTTAAAGTGGCGACGTTTTCCTTACTTGAACAGCGTGCAATCATTCGTTTTCTGAATTTGCCTGGTGTGAAACCAATTGAAATTCATCGACAGTTGAAGGAGACATGTGGTGATGGAGTTATGGATGTGTCGAAAGTGCGTTCGTGGATGCGACAGTTTAATGAAGGCAGAACATCGTGTGACAACAAACCGAAACTACCTCGGGATCGCACAAGCCGGTCTGACGACATGATCGAGAAAGTGGAGAGAATTGTTTTGGGGGATCGCCGAATGACTGTTGAACAGATCGCCTCCAGAGTTGGCATTTCTGTGGGTTCTGTACACACAATCCTGCATGACGACCTGAAAATGCGAAAAGTGTCATCCAGGTGGGTGCCACGAATGCTGACAGATGACCACACGGTTGCCTGTGTGGCATGTTGCCAAGCAATGTTGACGCGCAACGACAGCATGACTGGGACTTTCTTTTCGTCGGTTGTGACAATGGATGAGACGTGGATGCCATTTTTCAATCCAGAAACAAAGCGCCAGTCAGCTCAGTGGAAGCACACAGATTCACCGCCACCAAAAAAATTTCGGGTAACCGCCAGTGCTGAAAAAGTGATGGTGTCCATGTTCTGGGACAGCGAGGGCGTAATCCTTACCCATTGCGTTCCAAAGGGCACTACGGTAACAGGTGCATCCTACGAAAATGTTTTGAAGAACAAATTCCTTCCTGCACTGCAACAAAAACGTCCGGGAAGGGCTGCGCGTTTGCGGTTTCACCAAGACAACGCACCCGCACTTCGAACTAACGTTACGCAACAGTTTCTTCGTTATAACAACTTTGAAGTGATTCCTCATGCTCCCTACTCACCTGACCTGGCTCCTAGTGACTTTTGGCTTTTTCCAACAATGAAAGACACTCTCCGTGGCCGCACATTCACCAGCCGTGCTGCTATTGCCTCAGCGATTTTCCAGTGGTCAAAACAGACTCCTAAAGAAGCCTTCGCCGCTGCCATGGAATCATGGCGTCAGCGTTGTGAAAAATGTGTACGTCTGCAGAGCGATTACGTCGAGAAGTAACGCCAGTTTCATCGATTTCGGTTGAGTAGTTAATTAGAAAAAAAGTCGGAGGCCTTAGAACTTGAATGCACCTCGCACCAGGAGAAGAACATCGACACTGCCTTACACAGTTCGCAAATCACACAGGAACTACAGTGGTGTGTACCTCTTTTTTTTTTTTTTAATGGCTCTCGGAACGTGACCATTCAGCCACCGCAATAGTGGAATGTCAAGTATGACGATACGAATGTAATGGACCCACAACATCTATTCCCCAAGTGGAGTAAAACTCCAACCCGTCTGCGAATCGAACCCGGGCCCCTTCGCTTAACAAGCCGTCGTGCTGACCGCACAGGTACTGAGGCATACTTGCGCAAAACTTAAGGACTCAAGTAACCTTGTCGTGGTGTCAGCTAACATACCTCGATGAAACATGGATATTGTTGTTGTTGTTGTTGTTGTGGTCTTCAGTCCTGGGACTGGTTTGATGAGGCTCTCCATTCTACTATATCCTGTGCAAGCTTTTTCATCTCCCAGTACTTACTGCAAATTACATTCTTCTGAATCTGCTTAGTGTATTCATCTCTTGGTCTCCCTCTACGATATTTACCCTCCACGCTGCCCCCCAATACTATATTGGTGATCCCTTGATGCCTCAGAACATGTCCAACCAACCGGTCCCTTATTCTTCCAATTCTATTCAATACCACCACATTAGTCATGTGATCTGCCCATCTAATCTTCAGCATTCTTCTGTAGCACCACATTTCGAAAGCTTCTATTCTCTTCTTGTCCAGACTATTTATCGTCCACGTTTCACTTCCATACATGGCTACACTCCACACAAATACTTTCAGAAACGACTTCCTGACACTTAAATCTGTACTCTATGTTAACAATTTCTCTTCTTCAGAAACGCTTTCCTTGCCCTTGCAGTCTCCACTTTATATCTTATCTACTACGACCATCATCAGTTATTTTGCTCCCCAAATAGCAAAACACCTTTACTACTTTAAGTGTCTCATTTCCTAATCTTATTCCCTCGGCATCACCCAACTTAATTCGACTACATTCCATTATCCTCGTTTTCCTTTTGTTGATGTTCATCTTATATCCTCCTTCCAAGACAATATCCATTCCGTTCAACTGCTCTTCCAAGTCCTTTGCTGTCTCTGACAGAATTACAAAGTCATCGGCGAACCTGAAAGTTTTTATTTCTTCTCTATGGATTTTAGTACCTGCTCCGAATTTTTCTTTTGTTTACTTTATTGCTTGCTCAATATACAGATTGAATAACATCGGTAGAGGCTACAACCCAGTCTCACTCCCTTCCCAACCACTGCTTACCTTTCATGCCCTTCGACTGTTATAACTGCTATCTGGTTTCTGTACAAATTATAAATAGCCTTTCGCTCCCTGTATTTTACCCCTGCCACCTTTAAAATTTAAATGAGAGTATTCCAATCAACATTGTCAAAAGCTTTCTCTAAGTATCCAAACGCTCGAAACGTAGGTTTGTCTGTCCTTAATCTTTCCTATAAGATAAGTCGTAAAGTCAGTATTGCCTCATGTGTTCCAATATTTCTACGGAATCCAAGTCTGAGGGTATTTCGCCTGTCTCATACATCTTGCTCACCAGATGGTAGAGTTTTGTCAGGACTGGCTCTCCCAAAGCCGTCAGTAGTTCTAATGGAATGTTGTCTACTCCCGGGGCCTTGTTTCGACTCAGGTCTTTCAGTGTTGTGTCAAACTCTTCAAGCAGTATCGTATCTCCCATTTCATCTTCATCTACATTCTCTTCCATTTCGATAATATTGTCCTCAAGTACATCGCCCCTGTATAGAGCCTCTATATACTTCTTCCACCTTTCTGCTTTCCCTTCTTTCTTTAGAACTAGGTTTCCATCTCAGCTCTTCATATTCATACAAGCGATTCTCTTTTCCACGGGTCTCTTAATTTTCCTGTAGGCGGTATCTATCTTAGCCCTAGTGAGATTAGCCTCTACATCCTTAAATTTGTTTTCTAGCCATCCCTGCTTAGCGATTTTGCACTTCCTGTCGATATCATTTTTGGGACGTCTGTATTCCTTTTTGCCTGCTTCATTTACTGCATTTTTGTATTTTCTCCTTTCGTCAATTAAGTTCAATATTTCTTCTGTTACGCAAGGATTTCTACTAGCCCTCGTCTTTTTACCTACTTGATCCTCTACTGCCTTCACTACTTCATCCCACAGAGCTACCCATTTTTCTTCTACTGTACTTCTTTCCACCATTCCTGTCAATTGTCCCCTTATGCTCTCCCTGAAACTCTGTACAACCTCTGGTTCTTTCAGTTTATCCAGGTCCCATCTCCTTAAGTTCCCTCCTTTTTGCAGTTTCTTCAGTTTTAATCTACAGTTCATAATCAATAGATTGTGGTCAGAGTTCACATCTGCCCCTGGAAATGTCTTACAATTTAAAACAGGGCTCCTCAATCTCTGTCTTACCGTTATATAATCTATCTGATACCTTCTAGTATCTCCAGGATACTTCCATGTATACAACCTTCTTTCATGATTCTTGAACCAAGTGTTAGCTATGATTAAGTTATACTCTGTGCAAAACTCTACCAGGCGGCTACTCTTTCATTTCTTAGCCCCAATCCATATTCACCTACTATGTTTCCTTCTCTCCCTTTTCCTACTCTCGAATTCCAGTCGCCGGCCGGTGTGGCTGAGCGGTTCTATGCGCTACAGTCTGGAACCGCGCGACCGCTACGGTCGCAGGTTCGAATCCTGCCTCGGGTATGGATGTGTGTGATGTCCTTAGGTTAGTCAGGTTAAAGTGGTTCTAAGTTCTAGGGGACTGATGACCACAGCAGTTAAGTCCCATAGTGCTCAGAGCCATTTTTGAATTCCAGTAATACATGACTATTAAATTTTCGTCTCCCTTCACTACCTGAATAATTTCTTTTATCTCATCATACATTTCTTCAATTTTTTCATCTTCAGAGGTAGTTGGCATTTAAACTTGTACAACTGTAGTAGGCGTGGGCTTTGTGTCTATCTTGGCCACGATAATGCGTTCACTATGCTGTTTGTAGTAGCTTACCCGCAAACCAATTTTTTTATTCATTATTAAACCTACTCCTGCATTACCCCTATTTGATTGTGTGTTTATAACCCTGTATTCACCTGATCAGAAGTCTTGTTCCTACTGCCACCGAACTTCACTAATTCCCACTGTATCTAACTTTTACCTATCCATTTCCCTTTTAAAATTTTCTCACCTACCTGCCCGATTAAGGGATCTGACATTCCACGCTCCGATCCGTAGAACTCCAGTTTTCTTTCTCCTGTTAACGACGTCCTCTTGAGTACTCCCCGCCCGGAGACCCGAATGGGGGACTATTTTACCTCCGGAATATTTTACCCAAGAGGTCGCCATCATCATTAAACCATACCGTAAAGCCGCATGCCCTCAGGAAAAATTACGGCTGTATTTTCCCCTTGCTTTCAGCCGTTCGCAGTACCAGCACAGCCATGACCGTTTTGATTAGTGTTACAAGGCCTAATCAGTCAATCATCCTGACTGTTGCCCCTGAAACTACTGAAAAGGCTGCTGCCCCTCTTCAGGAACCACACGTTTGTCTGGCCTCTCAACAGATACCCCTCTGTTGTGGTTGCACCTACGGTATGGTCATCTGTATCGCTGCGGCACACAGGCCTCCCCACCAACGGCAAGTTCAAATGGTTCAAATGGCTCTGAGCCCTATGGGACTTAACATCTGAGGTCATCAGTTTCCTAGAACTTACAACTACTTAAACCTAACTAATCGAAGGACATCACACACATCCATGCCCGAGGCAGGATTCGAACCTGCGACCGTAGCGGTCACGCGGTTCCAGACTGAAGCGCCTAGAACCGCTCGGCCACACCGGCCGGCCCAATGGGAAGGTCCATGGTTCATGGTAGGGGAAACTTGGATAATAGATAGAAAAGAACTGCTACAATACAGAACAGGAAGTAAGTGAAGTACAAAAGGGAATGACAGTTTTAATCAAAGGCAATAATTACAATGAACTCACTACAATTTATGACGTTCCGCTGGACTATAGAAACGGCAGAAATTGTCTTTAAAAGTTTCGCTACTCACTACAGACGGCAGTGTATGCACTGGAGCGTGCTCCCGCAGGCTACAAGTTTGGTATGGATTCCTAGTAGTGAAGCATTCCGTTCCTCTGCCAGTGTGATTGACAACTGCTGCTTCGTTATCAGTGAATGCGGACGCGCTGCAACACGTCGACGCAACGCATCATGCGGGTGCTCGATGGGTTTTAAATCGGGGAATGAGCAGGTCACTCTATTCACCGAATGTTCTGACGATGGAAGAGCTTCTTCACCCGTACTGTCCGGTGCGGTCAAACATAAAAACAAAGTCAAGGCCGAACGCACCTCTGAAATGATGCACGTGAGGAAGGAACAACTCTGGCTGGTGATCGTGCAGCGTTGAAAAGTGTGGAGATCAGTACGGCCATGCAACTTTATGCCTCCGCACACCATAGCCCTTGGACCATCAAGACAATCATGTTTGACGTTGTTGCTGGGTGGTTCACGTCTTCTTACCTCTCCCCATATGAGGAAACTTGCAGCTTTGTCGAACAGATCGTTTCAGCGGCACAGGTATTACGGTGTGGGTATTACGCCTGGGCGTACTGACCTCCCAATCTTTGAGCACGGTACGCTCGCTGGTTAACGTTGTTGTGCATTTGTGCTGTTTTCCTATGGGCGTCTTTCACCCCTTATTTGATTTTTATGGGTGACAATGCGCGACTGCATCGAACAGCGCAGGTGGAGAAACTCTGGGAACAATAGGAATTCTTCAAGAAAATAGATACTGACAGCCGTAATTTTATTTAATAATTCTATTTAGCTACCAGTTTCGTTGCCTCATCGGTACCATCTTCAGTCCCTATACAAGAAACTAGGTAACTCATCTAGTCGTTGTTGTTATTATAGGGACCACAATATCCAACTCGTTTCCCTAGATTTCTAAAACTTCTCGGTGGATGTGGACCCATGACACCCCTAATGACGACTGTCTCACACGAGATCCTACACACAAGATGAAATTCCGAAACAACAGTTGTGAACGGCGCTACATCTACATCTACATGGTTACTCTGCAGTTCACACTTAAGTGCCTGGCAGAGGGTTCTTCGAACTATTTTCATACTACTTCTCTACTATTCCATCCTCGAATAGCGCGTCGGAAAATGGAACAGCTAAATCTTTTCGTTCGAGCTCTGATTTCTCTTATTTTATTATGATGATCATTTCTCCCAATGTAGGTGAGTGTCAACTAAATATTTTCACATTCGGGAGAGAAAGTTGGTGATTGGAATTTTGTAAACAGATCTCGCCGCAAAGAAATCCGCCTTTGTTTCAGTGACTGCCACCTCAACTAGCGTATCCTATCAGTGACACTCTCACCCCTATTGCGCGATAATACGAAACGAGCTGCCCTTCTTTGCACTTTTTCGATGTCCTCCGTCAATCCTGCCTGCTAACGATCCCACACCGCGCAGCAATATTCCAGCAGAGGACGGGCAAGTGTAATGTAGGCTGTCTCTTTAGTGGGTTTGTCGCATCTTCTAAATGTTCTGCCAACAAAGCGCAGTCTTTGTTTCGTCTTCCCCACAATATTATCTATATGGTCTTTCCAATTTAAGTTCCTCATAATTGTAATTCCTAGGTATTTAGTCGAATTGACAGCCCTTAGCTTTGTGTGATTTATCGTATACTCAAAATTTATCGGATTTCTTCTAGTTCAAAAATGATTCAACTGGCTCTGAGCACTATGGGACTTAACATCTGAGGTCATCAGTCCCCTAGAACTTAGAACTACTTAAACCTAACTAACCTAAGGACATCACACACATCCATGCCCGAGGCAGGATTCGAACCTGCGACCGTAGCTGTCGCGCGGCTCCAGACTGAAGCGCCCAGAACCGCTCGGCCACATCGGACGACCTTTCTTTTAGTACCCATGCGGATGATCTCGCCCTTTTCTTTGTTTAGTGCCAATTGCCACTCTTCGCACCATACAGAAATTCTCTCTAGATCATTTTGTAATTGGAACTGATCGTCTGATGATTTTACTAGACGGTGAATTACTGCGTCATCTGCAAACGGTCTAAGGGGGCTGCTCAGATTATCACGTAGATCATTTATGTAAATCAGCAGAGAGCCTACGACACTACGTTGCGGAACGCCAGATATCACTTCTGTTCTACTCGATGGTCCGCAGCTCCTGGTCTGGCGGTGGTGTTCTCGCTTCCCGCGCACGGGGGTTCGATTCTCGGCGGGGTCAGTGATTTTCCCTGCCTCGAGATGACTGGGTGTTGTCGTATTCAGCATCATCATTCATCCCCATTACGGTCGGAGGAAGGCAAAGGCAAGCCACCTCCTCTAGGACCTTGCCTAGTCAGCGGTGCGGGTCTCTCGCATCGTCCCCTACGCTCCTCGGAGTATGGGACCTTTCTACTCTATGATTTACCGTCTGTCACCACGAACTGTGACCTCTATGAGAGGAAATCACGAATCCAGTCACACAACTGAGACCTTACTTCATATGCACGCAATTTGATTAATAGTCGCTTGTGGCTGACGGTATCAAAAGCTTCTGGAAATCTAGGAATATGGAATCGATCTGACAGCCCTTGTCGACAGCACTCATTACTTCACGGGATTAAAGAGTTAGCTGTGTTGCACAAGAACTATATTTTCTGAATCCGTGTTGGCTATGTATCAATAAATCATTTTCTTCAAGGTGATTCATAATGTTCGAGTACAGTATATGCTCCAAAATTATACTGCAAATTAAGGTCAGTGACATGGGTCTGTAATTTAATGGGTTACTCCTATTTCCTGGTGGAGGGACGGAACGCCCTAACACAAAATCGCTTTGCCAACCTCGTAGTCAGCATGGGAGCACGTTGCAGAACGCGCATTGCCGCCGTTCACAATCTCGCACCCTATTAAGAACCACGTCCCACAATCTGTCGAGTCCAGTGGACCATCATATCTCGCTCCGAGTTGAGTGTAAATATTGTCTTTGAATAAGAATGTAATTTCCGTTCGTCTCAGTGCCTTTTTATTTCAGTTACCTTCCTTACTATGTTGTAGCAATTTTTATATGTATGGTGCAAGTTTCATCGACATACGTCACTTGGCACTGACGCATCATGTGAAAGTTACTTTCGTTATTACTCCAGTGTAGGAACATAGCCAATGAAGAACTGCAACACTATCTGAAACATCTCGCAAATCACGCATTAGCTACTGAAAGTTCTTGCTCCTCTGTTAATAAACCAACTTAATAATACAAGATGAGCAAGAGCTATGCTCGTTTTTGTCAAATGCTAACAAGTAAAACCAAATCTTACCGATGCAAAACGAGTGAATCCAGTTCTTGTTGGTGTCACTAGACGGCAAGTAAAACTAAATCGTACTGATGCAAGACAAGTGAGTGCAATGCTTATTGCTTCCAGATAATAATGTGTAAATCGCCCTTTTAGTGGACACTGTGTACAGCGCAAGCACCGACACAGCGAAGTGAACTGGAAGGTTTGAAGTTCGAGGCAGGGCCTGGTAAAACCGTGTGGGCATCCTTTCCATCCTTTGTTGAACAAATTATGGCGATGAGCGTATCTTCATTAGTAGGACTCATCTGGTCGAGGTCCAAAGAGCGGCATCCGCCATGGATGTATTAGTGCGACGGTGATTTAGATTTATTCGTCTAGATGTCTTCACTTATGCCTGACGTACTTCTGGAAGGATTATGTCAGTGTTGAAACCATGTTTTTCCGTCAATAATTCACTGTTTGCAACTGACTGTGAAGCATTTTAAATGAAGTACCTTGAGTCAGGACTGCACTGCCGCATTCATTCTGAAGTTATAGTTAACAGTGTATTGAAAATAAGTCTTATTTTACCGTGGACGTAGTGTCTAACCTTGATATCGATGGGTACGTACATTTTGTTCCATACTGTGTCAATAATTCTGATACTGTTAGCATAACATCTTCAAGAAATAAACTGTGTTATTTGTAGGGTTATATTATAATTCAAAGTTTTCATCAATTTTAATTCAATTATGTTTTGGACCTTCCTTCCAAAAGGACGTCAGGGTAAAATTTTGTCATTTTAAATACCCAGAAAACTATGTACACTGTTGGAACTTTTGGACATTTTAAAAACAGTCTATGATGAAATCCCAAATAGTGGTGTGCATATATCATTAGACTCTCCTCTAAATTTAACTGATGACGTAACGAATGAACATTCGGGTGCCGAAGAAAATACAAGCAAGTCAAGTCAGTGCTACTACCCTTTGTGATTTGGTCATTTCTGCCTATCGTAATGGCGTGAATGTAACTAAAAAACAATCCTTAACTTCTGATGCGGTTCCAGTGACTTCCAGCAGTGCAACAACAGCCAAACAAACAAACCAGCAAGGCTCTGAAAGAAAAAAGTTGAAAACCTCAAGAAATGTGATTGGAAAAGAAGAGAAATATGTAATCCAACACCTGAATTACCTCTAATGTACACAGATGACATGGAGACAGGGCGGACACCGCTTGAATATTTCGTACACTTTTTTGATAATGAAGTGCTTGAAACGATGATCACACAAATCAGTAAGCAGCAAGACAAATAGACTAGGTAATTGTTCATAATATATGTTGATGTTTATTTTAGTACTTCTTATAAAAGGTTATTAAGCCGTGCGTGGCTCGTGTTCCCGACTTCATATATTTTACACCCCCCTCTCGTAGTATCTTTGCTCGACTGCTGTTACTTCCCAGTCGTTGTCTGTTGTAAGGGAGCTCGGATAGTGAATTCGGGTTGCGAGTTCGGCTCTGCCAGTCAGTTGGAACGCGTCTGGAGTGCAGTCCGGACCTGCCTGTCGGGGTGTTGCAATGCGGCACTAGTGCAGTCGGGTCGGAGCAGTGAGGTCTGCGTCGACGTGGCTCCCACGACCCTTGCCGCCACACAGCACTTGAGCCGGGCCACGGTCTTGGTGGATCGTCGGTCGGTCGTCCTACCGGACGACGCGTTTTGGCTTGCCGATCGTTCATGAGTCGGCTGTGTGTGTGTGTGTGTGTGTGTGTGTGTGTGTGTGTGTGTGTGTGCATCGACTCCCGATTTGTCTCTGTGTGTGTTTAGTTACTGTTCGGTATCGTTCAGGACTTCGTGCTAGTGTCTGTCAGGGTGTGCGTGTAGCTGGCTTGGCTCTAAGCACTATGCGACTTAACTTCTGAGGTCATCAGTCGCCTAGAACTTAGAAATAATTAAACCTAACTAACCTAAGGACATCACACACATCCATGCCCGAGGCAGGTTTCGAACCTCGACCGTAGCGGTCGCTCCGTTCCAGACTGTAGCGCCTAGAACCACACGGCCACTCCGGCCGGCTGACAGCTAATACATATTTCATTGTGGATAATCACGTTCGTAGCTTTTGGTGTTTGAGATCTCATGTACCGATTGGTGGCAAGCAAGTCGTTTTGTCTGTCGGTCCGTGACTGCCCCTTGGTTGGGTTCGCACGAATTAAGTGTAGTTGGACTCACCACCTGTTTCGCCTGAGTGAAAGAGGGCAGACCGATCCACTGTAGACTCCTGAGTGCCGCTCTCTTAATTATCCTTTTGGCAGTGTTAATGTTGTTGTAATTTAACTGTATTTTATTTTTTTAATTTGGCAAGGTTAGTCGTGGGCCTTGAGCCCTGGAAACATGTTCACAGAGCTTTCTGCTCTTGAGAGGTTATTGTAATTTCCTCTGAAGGATTTGACAAGTTATTGTGGGGCTTCGGCCGTTGGTGTTGCAAAAGGAAATTTTTAAACTTAATGTATTGTTTTACCGATTGTTGCAATATATATTTTCTGAACTTGCAGAATTTAACTTTGCGGTCTTCGGCCATCTTATTGCGTTTGTTTACCTCTTTCTGTGCACCTTATGGGCCATCAGCACCTTAAAACTTTGTGGCCTTCTGCCTTCAGTAATCATTATCATATATTTGCAATTTTGAAGATTCAATACGGCGGCCTTCAGCCACTCCTCATGCTGATCTCATGTATGTATACGATTTATCTTGTCCGTAAAGTTAACTGTGTCATGTCTTTTCAAAATTGAACTTATTCTAAAGCATCTGTTTGGAGGCGTTCAGCCGCGAAGCAAATTAAATTCTTTCAAAAGTGTGTAAGTGTATTTGTGAACTAAATGATAATAAATTACAATTGTGAAGTGAATCCGACCGCAACTCCCTTGGCCCTTTCCACAATCCTAATTACCTGTTAGCTCTGCGTGATTTAGAGGGTGTTTCAGTTATGTAACAGTGTCAGGGAGTAAAACGTACCTGGCAAACAGATAAAAACAGTCACAATGACCTCGTAACAAATGCCATGTCCAGAGATCGATTTGACTTTATCTTTTCTTATATGCATGTATGCGACAACGATAATTTACAGAAATCAGACCATTTTTAAAAAATCCGCCCGTTTCTGTGTAGGACGCTGAATGATAGGTTCAAACAATTTGTGCCTCATGTGCGGCACTATTCTATCAATGGATCGATAATCCCGTACTTTGCAAGTCACGGGTGCAAACAGTTCATAAAAGGAAAACAAGCTTGGTGCGGATTCAATATCTGGTGTGGAGGCACCAGTGGTGAATATATTATTTTGCTTGAACCCTACCAAGACGTTGGCACGTGTTGTAAGGATTATGAAAGCAAAAGTATGGGCTACGGCGTGGTAATGACGGAAGCGGACCAGTTTCTTTCACATGTTCCATATCGAATTTTCCTTTATATCCCGTTTATCAGTGTTGAACTACTATATTACCTACAGGAGAGGGGAATGGAAGCAAATGGAATAACAAGAGGTAAGAATTGTACTCTATCATCTGTAGATATAATGAATAAATAGAAAGGACAAATAGAGAGGATCAGATTAAGTTTGTTCCGACTCAGCATCGGGGACTTCAATTGTCCGGTGTTATCACACTAATGTTACTGCAGCCACCAGCTTTGACAGAGCTCTACCATTGCGTTTTGTAGCAAGATTTTCCAGGGAACAAAAGAAAAGGAATAGCGTACTTCAACGTAACCTATTACATTCCTCCAATGCTTATATGGGGGCATAGATCAAGCTGATTAAAATGTATCCCTGTATAGATGCTCTTTGAGAGGAAAAAAGTGATATTTCCCCATCATTGCGCATTTGATAGCCGCTGAAGGACAAAATGCCTGGGATCTTTACAAGCGCAACGAAGAAGCCGAAGGGTACATTAAAAAAATGGTTCAAATGGCTCTGAGCACTATGGGACTTAACATCGATGGTCATCAGTCCCCTAGAACTTAGAACTACTTAAACCTAACTAACCTAAGGACAGCACACAACACCCAGCCATCACGAGGCAGAGAAAATCCCTGACCCCGCCGGGAATCGAACCCGGGAACCCGGGCGTGGGAAGCGAGAACGCTACCGCACGACCACGAGATGCGGGCAGGGTACATTACGTTGCTGAATTACCAATGGACAAGATAACAAAAAAGAAGAAACAACTAACATGTCGAAATTGTTTCAAAAAGACTACTACAATGCGCCTAAAATGTGATGAACACCTTCATGTTAATCGCTTTTTATCGTATAATACATATGCATAAAACATGTTTTTAAGATTATTTTGTTTGTTTATTGCATTTATAAGTTGTTTTAACCCCCAAAACTCAAATTTATTTTCTTTTATTTGAAAATAAGGATACCTAAAGAAGTTAACTTTTTCAAGTCTCGAACTTCACAGGGAGTTGCCCTATTGCACTAACATCCTTCTGGAAGGACGCCCATTTTTGTAGATACTAAAAACATAATATACTCAAAACTGTTTTTTATTTCTTCCTTACAGCCTTATTAAAGAATGGCGATCACATATAGCTCAATTTAGAAACAAAATCAGGACTCTCTGGGATAATAACACAATAATAACTTGCCACTGATGCACAGTCATAAACAGACAATGAATACTTTTAATTATACAAATATTCACAAACCAACACTAGAGTGTTTCACTCTGTGAATTTGTTTCTCATTCACTTTTGAACTTATCACAATGTCATAAAGCTGTCAACTGTCGAAAGTTGATTTCAAATTCTATAGAGCACTACAGTGATGATCAGAGACGTTTTTAACTTCGTTTGAGATTACTGTCTACAAATCATCACCTTAGCTCTCAAACTTTCCGTTCTATTCTCCCGGGCAGTTTCGGGTCAGGTCATCGTTGGCGCAAAGAATTCTGCAGAAATAAAAGGATTTCGGTAAGCAGCGCACGTGCTGCGCCTTAGGCGTTGACGCTGGACCAAACTGGACAGCGTAAAATACATAGCAGTCGAGATCGTGGCGGAGAAAATAACCATAATTCTTTAGGATGGTTAAAGGCCGAACTTCAATTTATCAGGTAACCGTAACTGCAGATTTTCTTGTCGTCTCGTTAAATGACGTGGAATTAACCTCTATGGAAAATCGGTAGAATGCTAGGGAGTGACTTTCGATAGAAAGTAACAATTCAGACTGGCCAATTTTCTGAATCGACAGCGTTTGATAACAGCGCAAAGGGCGACATGTTGCAAAAATAAGCGCCTGTCACCTTATGATTTGGAAGGATGGTCCGGCTTCACTGGATAACAGTACGTTCTGGGTGGGCGCATGTCTCTCGCGGGCGTTGTCCTTTTAGCCTAGAGACATATAGACCACCCGCGGTTTGACGAAGGATGTGCAGACTACACGTCGAATGTAGGAAGCCTGTTTCTGTTGGGCCGAGGTAAATTTTCTTTCTTTTCCTCTCTCGACAGCACCATTTTCTGCGGAAATGTACTTTTTACTAAGCATTACACCATCTATAAAAAGAAATCAACACAGTCAGCATGACGGCTACTTGGAGGAAATCTCTTCTCAGACAGCGCCGTCGAATGCCGTTAATTAGGTAGTAAAAGTCTCAAAGAAGTAATAGATGCTGTAAATCTAAATTTAATAAAAAACCTGACTGGATTACACATTATAAAGGACCATGGCACAATTCAGAAATTAAAGAAGAAGGTGATACAGAGAAAATAAAGGGAAAGATTATACAGATCCGGCGGAATGTAAGACAGTTCTAAATAAAATTAGAAAATGAAAATCACTATAAGTAGATGTAATAAATTCCAAATTGATTAAATAAGAAGGAGTATTCTTGAGATTATGAGTGGTACGTCTCTTTAACACGTACTGGGTAAAATATGAGATACCGAATGAATGAAAAACAGCAAAGCTTATTTTGGTATATAAGAAAGGAGAAAGAAGTAACATAGATAACTACAGGTGTATAAGTATTCTGGGTAAAGCTTACAAAAGCTACAGGAAAATAATACACGAGAGGCTTGTATACATCTAGGACATAATTTTGACGTAGGAACAAGCAGGTTTCCGAAAGGGAAGAACATTCGGAAACGATGATTTCGCACTGAAACAGATACTACAAATGAGACGAGAGCTTAACCTGCAAATTCAGCTATCATTGTCTGATTATGAAAAAGCGTTTGACAGAATTCAGGGTGATACGATTTGCGCAATAATGGAATAAAAAGGAATACCTAAACATCTGATCCAAGTCGCAAAAACCTGTACATGTAGACTAGAATTAGAATTGACATGGTTAAAGAGATAACGCCTCAAATATGAACGAAGCAACGAAGAAAACAAGGGTGTAGATTGTCACCAACATTAACCAACATGTAGATAGATGACATGATCAGAGAGCGGAAAATAGAACACCCTGAGGCACAAATACTGCGGCGACTAAGCATATCAACACGATATTATTGGCGAATAACAAAGTTATCACACAAGACGGCGAAGATAAATTAAAAGTAGCATTACGTAAACTAAATGAAATTAGCAAAAACAACAATCTGACTACATCCATAAATAAAACTAAAACCATAGTCTTTTTAGATATTCATGCAGTACGAACAAACGAGGTCCTCAATTACAAACCGACAGAAATGGTAATCAGTTTCTGATATTTTCGGATGTGACATATCACATGGAAATACAAAGAAAGGTTGATACTTACCAGAGTATATGTGGTAAAATAAGCACGTAATCCCGACTGTGTTATAAGGGGCGGAAAGGTTGACGTTGAGAAACAGAAATTTACGGCAACTAGAAGAGGGGGAGACAAAATTAGGAATGACACATGCTGTTTCGGTTTTTAATTATAGCTGCCTAGCGACTGATATACAGGCATACGTCTTCGAATTGCGTTCCAAACATGTTCTGTGGCTGACAGGCGGCCGGGGTGGCCGAGCGGTTCTAGGCACTTCAGTCCGGAACCGCGCGACTGCTACGGTCGCAGGTTCGAATCCTGCCTCGGGCATGGACGTGTGTGATGTCCTTAGGTTAGTTAGGTTTAAGTAGTTCTAAGTTCTAGGGGACTGATGACCTCAGATGTTAAGTCCCATAGTGCTCAGAGCCATTTAATTTGTGACTGACAAATCAGGAGAATGGACAGGTCAGTCAAAGATCAGTACATTCTTCAAGGCGCTCTTGGTATGAACTGCAGTGATCGGGTCTGCATTGTTCTGCTGGAATGCGACATGTAGTATACTGTATACAAATGGTATGACAACAGCATTTACCATTCTTGGCTGAGACTGGAGGAGTGAGTCTCCCTTCAGCAGTTACGTAATAATAAAAGTGTGACAAAGTCACGTAGGAGGCTAGCGACCAATATTATAAATATGTGTAGATGTGTAGTTAAGCTGGCCAGGTCGCTTAAAGGTCACATTGCTGGGACTTTATTGAACACATAGTATGCATGGCACGTTTCAGAATTATTTCCATTTTCAGATATCTAAAATAGAAATATAACAAACGATTTGGTATACAAAAATAGAAAACAAATAATTTATTTTAGAGAGTAGTAACTAACCAACATTAAATAAAAGAGCAAGTACAATATATTCCTACCTACTCAAGAGCAAAGGTGGCAGAAGGACAAGAGGGTTACCAATTGTGTATGCAACATGAGATGACAGGCTACTAAACTTGCTCCTATAAAACCGGAATAGAAAGACAAAATTGCCACTAAGTGGCAGCGGGATAAACTTGGTGATGCCGTGTTACATGAGGGGAAAATAAAGACTGACAGGCCGCTGCCCTGCGTAGAGGTAGTTCAGAGTTGTCACACCAGATGGAAGAGGGACCTTCATGAAAGAACTGTGCAGACGGCGTCAGTGTGTAGGTGGACGTGTGAGCATGGTGTTATGTTTCTCTGACCGTTGGTGTGAAATTTGAGGTTGTCCAGGAGGATGTTATAAGTCACACACAAGTTTTCGACCGATTTGTGCGCTTTCAACGTGGTCAGGTGAGTGTTGAAGACCAACCTCGTTCTGGGCACACTGCGACACAGCGAAACGGGGAAAACATTGAAAAAAACCGCAGAAAAAACAACGAGGATCGTCATTTCACTATCGATCAAATTTGAATAGAGACAGACCTGAGTTGGAGCTTGTGGCAGCAGATTTTGAGTGAAGATTTAAAAAAAGTGTTCAAATGTGTGTGAATTCCTAAGTGACCAAACTGCCGAGGTCATCGGTCCCTAGACTTATACACTACGTAAACTAACTTATGCTAAGAACAACACACACACACCCATGCCCGAGGGAGGGCTCGAACCTCCGGCCGCGCAATCCTTGACATGGCGCCTCAAACCGCGCAGCCACTCCACGCGGCTAGTGAAGATTTGCACATGAGACATGTGGCCGCTAAATTTATTCCGCGCCTTCTCACACAGGAGCAACAAAATCATGCGCTTTAATGTGTGCCACTACTTGAAGAAAAAGACACTGAAAGTGATACAAACTGACTGAATAAAGTCATTACCGGTGATGAGAGTTGGTGTTACGGGTATGAGCCAGAAACTAAGCAAGCGTCAAGCCAGTGGAAGACTCTCAACTTTCCTAGATGAAAGACAGCAAGGCAAGTGGGGTCAAATGTGAAGACGATGATCATTGTCTTTTTTGATGTTCGTGGAACCTTGCGTCGGGAGTTTGTACCCCCCTCGTCTGTAGTAACCCACCCACTGTATTCGCCAGACCTAGCCCCATGCGACTTTTTCCCATTCCTGTGAATGGAAAAAACGCTAAAAGGGAAGTGTTATGATCATGTGGAGGCGGTAAAAACGGCTTCAAAGTTGAAGAGTTCGAGTCATGCTTCAAACATTAGGGAAAAAGACTTGACAAGTGCATTGCATCTAATGATGAGGACTTTGAAGGTGACTGAAAATGAAAATAATACACTATAATGAGCTGTTTCACTGACATGATAAAAGAAACATTAAAAACGTTATATGAAGATCATATGATCAAAGTCCGTGGCTCTAAGTGTAAAGAGACACAGGTAAGTCATTTAAGACTGTCGTAAGAGTGGTATGATGTATTGTCAAACGATATCAAATCAACACTAACTATTTGCTGTGGTAATACCAGAATATAAAGCGGAAGAAAACCATTACAATAAAACTAATATCTGTACACTCAGCAATTGCATGACTGTGTGAACAGTAGGATACTGAAGTGACAAGATGTCAATAATACAAACATAAAATACTAATATACAGACTGAAAATAACTAGCCAACTAAAAAATTGTAAAATTATTTCGCCGATGCTGGGGGAGGGGGAAGAGAGGAGAAGGGAAGGGATGTGGAGGATTGAGACCTACGAAAATGAGGCAGAGTACTGAAAATAATGGGGATGGGAGGGAAATGGGGGCTTCGGTGCTGGAAGTGAGCAGTCGAGAAAAGTGGGGGCTAAAGAAAAAGGTTACTGGAAAGGAGGCATCAAGTTACAATAGCTACGTCCAGTATACCTTAAAGTACACAGTTATAATACAAATTATACAGAAATGTGTAATTAATAACATAAGTTGCATACTACATCGGTGCTCAAAGCAGTGTGTCGATAATCGTACTGCTAATATGTTACGTATTCCGGAATGCTCTGTCCCTCACGGAGTAAAAATCGTATTTCTTATTTATATTTATTTG
Source organism: Schistocerca cancellata (assembly GCF_023864275.1). NCBI lineage: Eukaryota > Metazoa > Arthropoda > Insecta > Orthoptera > Acrididae > Schistocerca > Schistocerca cancellata. The sequence continues at coordinate 272,436,099 of NC_064634.1, forward strand.
CTGGTATTTATCAGAAACACGTCTTGAAAACAATTTTAGAAAAAGGTGAGTTAAATATATCAGAGTCAGTGAAAAGAAATAGTAAAAGTAACAGTTACGTAATAATTCCTGTTGTCATATGCTGCAGTACCACAGAAGTCGAGGAGGTATGGGTCTCCATAATCGGTGTCCCCTGCCATGAGTATTCTACGAATTCGTTGGTGAGGTGATCGCTACAATCAGAAGAGGGTCTCGTCGGTGAATGGCGGTTATTGTTTACTATGGCTCTACGTCAGTGGTTCCCAACCTGGAGGTAATTACCCTCTGAGGGGTAAAAATTAACGAGTCGATCCTGCTACAATCACGAAACTAAATTATTTTCAAAAGATCAAAACTATTACCACAATTTTGTAGGACTCTAATGTTGTTTATACAGGGTGTTACAAAAATGTACGGCCAAACTTTCAGGAAACATTCCCCACACACAAAGAAAGAAAATATGTTGTGTGGACATGTGTCCGGAAACGCTTACTTTCCATGTTAGAGCTCATTTTATTACTTCTCTTCAAATCACATTAATCATGGAATGGATACACACAGCAACAGAACGTACCAGCGTGACTTCAGACACTTTTTTACAGGAAATGTTCAAAATGTCCTCCGTTAGCGAGGATACATGCATCCACCCTCAGTCGCATGGAATCCCTGAAGCGCTGATGCAGCCCTGTAGAATGGCGTATTGTATCACAGCCGTCCACAAGAGCTTTCAAATGCCCCCATAAACGAAAGTCAAGAGGGTTGAGGTCAGGAGAGCGTGGAGGCCATGGAATTGGTCCGCCTGTACCAATCCATCGGTCACCGAATCTGTTGTTGAGAAACGTACGAACACTTCGACTGAAATGTGCAGGAGCTCCATCGTGCATGAACTACATGTTGTGTCGTACTTGTAAAGGCACATGTTCTAGCACCACAGGTAGAGTATCCCGTATGAAATCATGATAACGTGCTCCATTGAGCGTAGGAGCCCAATCAAGACATCACCAACAATGCCTGCCCAAACGTTCACAGAAAATCTGTGTTGATGACGTGATTGCACAATTGCGTGCGGATTCTCGTCAGCCCACACATATTGATTGTGAAAATTTACAAGCTGATCACGTTGGAATGAAGCCTCATCCATAAAGAGAACATTTGTACTGAAATGAGGATTGACACATTGTTGGATGAACCATTCGCAGAAGTGTACCCGTGGAGCCAATCAGCTGCTGATAGTGACTCCACACGCTGTACATGGTGCGGAAACAACTGGTTCTTCCGTAGCACTCTCCATACAGTGACGTGGTCAACGTTACCTTGTACAGCAGCAACTTCTGACGCTGACATTAGGGTTATCGTCAACTGCACGAAGAATTGCGTCGTCCATTGCAGGTGACCTCGTCGTTCTAGGTCTTCCCCAGTCGCGAGTCATAGGCTGGAATGATCCGTGCTCCCTAAGACGCCGATGAATTGCTTCGGACGTCTTCCTGTCGGGACACCTTCGTTCTGGAAATCTGTCTCGATACAGACGTACCGCGCCATGGCTATTGCCTCGTGCTAATCCATAGATCATCTGCCAGCTCCGCATTTTTAAACAGTGCACTGACTTCAAAACCACGTTCGTGATAAACAATAACCTGTTGATGCTACGTACTGATGTGCTTGATGCTAGTACTGTAGAGCAATGAGTCGCATGTCAACATTACCTCCCTTCAATTGGGCCAACTGGCGGTGAATCGAGGAAGTACAGTACATACTGACGAAACTAAAATGAGGTCTAACATGGAAATTAAGCGTCACCGGACACATGCCCACATAACATCTTTTCTTTATTTGTGTGTGAGGAATATTTCCTGAAAGTTTGGCCGTACCTTTTTGTAACACCCTGTATAAGTTATCTATAATTACTTTTTCTAGGTTAGTAGCAGTAATTCTGTGGAGGTTACAGGTTCCTCACACAGTCCACACACTACACACGTATGTTCTGCATTCTCCCGTACATTGGTGATGACAGGATTGAGACATATAAGTAACAAATGCTCAATATCTCCAAGTTGTAGATAGTACCTGTAGTCGTCGAGAAACTGTTTTCTTACTCACTTCGAAACAGATAAATAAATTAATTTACAGTTCGACACTGCAGTAACTACGCAAGACTGTACATGTTATTATTATTAAACTGGTTAGGCACAAAGCATTAACAACCTGTAGTTGTGCCAGTTCAGATGTAAGGTGTCCAGCAATCAAGTGAGTCATAAACTTAAATACAGTGCACACATCTGAACTCGATCTGAAATGGGGTTGCAGGCTGCAGGTCAAGGAAGTGCCGCAGTGGAGAGGAGTAATGCAGGGGTAGTCCGTGGGTAAAATAAACACCCAAATCTCCCTGTGCGAGGTCTGATTACTCTTATTTTATCGTGATGGTCATGTCTTCCTACGTAGGTGCGAGTCAACAAAATCTTTTAGCACTAGCTTTTGTAAGTTTGTCATTGAAATTGTGTGGAAAGATGTAGCCGAAACTAAAAAAGCCATTGTTTTATAGATTGGCACCACAGCTCTCGTATCATATTCGTGACCCTCTCTCCCGTACTTTGTGATAATAAGAAACGAGTTCACTTTCTTTGAAAATGTTCAGTTTCCTCCGTCAAACCTGTCTGGTAAGCATCCCATTCCGGACAGGATTACTCTAGCGGAGGATGAACAAGACTAATGTAGGCAGTAGTATACTGGCGTGGACATCCTCGGGATGGAAATACCTTCCGCACAGTATGTCACTTAGCTCAATGGAACTTGCTCCGTACATGGAAAGAACTGCTACAAAATAGTACACCTACATCTACATCTACGTGCCTGGCAGAGGGTTCAATGAACCACCTTCAAGCTGTCTCTGTACCGTTCCACTCTCGAACGGCACGCAGGAAATACGTGCACTTAAATTTTTCTGTGCGAGCCCTGATTTCTCTTACTTTATCGTGGTGATCATTTCTCCCTATCTAGGTGGGTGCCAACAAAATGTTTCCGCTATCGGAGGAGAAAACTGGTGGTTGAAATTTCGTGAGAAGATCCCGTCGCAACGAACAACGCCTTTGTTTTAATGATTGCCACTCCAATTCACGTATCATATCTGTGACACTATCTCCCCTATTTCGCGATAATACAAAACGAGCTGCCTTTTTTTGTACTTTTTCAACGACATCCGTCAGCCCCACCTGATGCGGATCCCACACCGCACAGCAATACTCCAGAATAGGGCGGACAAGCGTGGTGTAAGCAGTCTCTTTAGTAAACCTGTTGCACCTTCTGAGTGTTCTGCCAATGAATAGTTGGTTTGCTCTACTCACAATATTATCTACGCGGTCGTTCCAATTTAGGTTATTTGCAATTGTAATCCCTAAGTATTTAGTTGAATTTACAGCCTTCAGATTTGTGTGTAATCGAAATTTAGCTGATTTCTTTTAGTACTCATGTCAATAACTTCACACTTTTGCTTATTCAGGGTCAATTACCACTTTTCGCACCATCCAGATAACTTATCTAAATCATTTTGCAAGTCGTTTTGATCATCTGATGACTTTAGAAGACGGTACATGACAGCATCATCTGCAAACAATTTAAGACGGCTACTCAGATTGTCTCCTATGTCGTTAATATAGATCAGGAACAATAGGGGGCCTGTAACACTTCCTTGGGGAACGCCGGACATTACTTCTGTTTTACTCGATGACTTTCCGTCTATTACTACGAACTCCTTTCTGACAGGAAATCACGAATCCAGTCGCACAACTGAGGCGATACTCCGGAGGCACGCAGTTTGGTTAGAAGACGGTGAGGAAAGGTGTCGAAAGCCTTGTGGAAATCTAAAAATGTAGTACAGACTACAAGTGAAAAAAATTTGCGATAAGACGAACAGAAGTGAAGAGTTGGTTCAGACGCAGTAATTTGGCCGAACTCACGACGATTCATGACACTTCCCTACACACTGCATAAGGCCGGACACGATTCTTTATATGTTATGTGATCACCAACGCATGTTCTGCAACGTGCTCCCACGCATGCTCGCAACTAGGTTGGTAAGACGTTCTTGTGGTCGAGCGTAACATTCCTCCACCACCGTGATCTACAACTGCTGGATAGTCTTTGGTGAACGTGAACGTCCGGCAAAAAGTTTCCCTAACACATCCCATACGCCCTCGACGGTATTTAAGTCAGCGGAACGGGTAGGCCTGTACATTCGCCGAATATCCTCTTGTTCCAAGAGTTCCTCCACATGCGCAGTTCGATTTGGTCGCCACACTGTCATCCATGAAACTGAAATCAGGGTCTAAAGCACGCCTGAAAGTCGCACATGGGGAAGGAGCATAGTATCACTATAACACTAGTCAGTGTACCGTGTTCAAAGATCTGGAGGTCAATATGTCCAAGCAAAACAACGCATACCCCACAACATACCACCTGGACCAAGAATTCGACCATGTTCGACAATGCCGGACGAATCCTCGTATGGCGATTGATGGGCAAATGTAATGTCCGCGGGAACATTGTCGAACATGATCTGTTTGGTGATCTAGGTGTTATGATGTGGAAAGCATAATATTGCATGGGCGTAAAGCTCTCCTAATGTAGGAAGTCGGTAAACTCGTCAGTCAACGTTACTGTGTCACTATAATCCTTCCCCACGTCGAAAATGGTCTGTTTGGTTATCTAGGTGTTATGATGTGGAGAAGCATAATGTTGCACGGGCGTGAAGATCTCCAAATCTAGGAACTCGGTAAACTCGTCGGTTAACGTTACAGTGTCACTATAATCCTTCCCCACGTCGAACATGATCTGTTTGGTTATCTAGGTGTTATGATGTGGAGAAGCATAATGTTGCACGGGCGTGAAGATCTCCAAATCTAGGAGCTCGGTAAACTCGTCGGTTAACGTTACAGTGTCACTATAATCCTTCCCCACGTCGAACATGATCTGTTTGGTTATCTAGGTGTTATGATGTGGAGAAGCATAATGTTGCACGGGCGTGAAGATCTCCAAATCTAGGAACTCGGTAAACTCGTCGGTCAACGTTACAGTGTCACTATAATCCTTCCCCACGTCGAACATGATCTGTTTGGTTATCTAGGTGTTATGATGTGGAGAAGCATAATGTTGCACGGGCGTGAAGATCTCCAAATCTAGGAACTCGGTAAACTCGTCGGTTAACGTTACGGTTTCACTATAATCCTTCCCCACGTCGAACATGATCTGTTTGGTTATCTAGGTGCTATGACGTGGAGAAGCATAATGTTGCACGGGCGTGAAGATCTCCAAATCTAGGAACTCGGTAAACTCGTCGGTTAACGTTACAGTGTCACTATAATCCTTCCCCACGTCGAACATGATCTGTTTGGTTATCTAGGTGTTATGATGTGGAGAAGCATAATGTTGCACGGGCGTGAAGATCTCCAAATCTAGGAGCTCGGTAAACTCGTCGGTTAACGTTACAGTGTCACTATAATCCTTCCCCATGTCGAACATGATCGGTTTGGTGATCTAGGTGTTACGATATTGTGAGCGTGTGGGTGCTGTTCTGTTATTCTACGCAGCGGATTAATCTGAGATGTACCCTTTACCCTGTGGCTAATGCAAGATACAATTTCCATCGCTACACTACTACAGAAGTCAGACAGACGCTCCTAACGTTCTAAAGAGAAATGCCTGAAAAACTTTCAGCAATAAATATCTTCTGGAGTCGTCCGCTGTAAGGAAATGACTCAAAAATTCACAAAATTTCTTACGTAACTAGTGGGATACTTGGGTACTGGAGTAGTGCTAGTTAGTGTAAGAAAAACATGAAACTAACGAAAATTATAATTTTTTTTGCAAAAATTCTGAGAAATCGCAATGGCACTTTTAATTATCAACTGAACAAGCTACTTCCGGATTCTTTTCGGAATGTGAAGTTACCCCTTAAGGATAGGATTCGCTAATGAAATTTCTATACAAAGTTTAAGATTGTTATTGACTTGGCAGAATGGCTGAGAGCCTCCCCTACTTAACTTGAATAATTGTCTGTTAGAATGTTGCTAGGTACGGTCGAGGCTGTCACGTGTGAAATGCAGTGAAGTGTACTGTTGTGGAGGAAATATGGGGCTCGCATGAGGGGTATGGCACAATACCGTAAGCTGCGATGACTGCTGACTGCGCCGCTCACTGCTGACAAATAAGATAACTCTTCTTCTATCTGGACTGACCTTTGCCAATCAAACTCTCCCTGCCCCTTGATGAAGTCAAGGACTCCTATTCGCCCCTAGTCTAACTATTGGCTTGGCAAACCGGTCAGATAACCAGTCCACCGCGATGCCACTCAAAAATTCGCTCACAGGCGTTTAACTATAACTCTGTCTATTCACACTGCACAATAAGTGCGGCGGCCAACACTGTGAACAACGCTTAATCGCAAGGACTCAATATAGAGTCGCACTCCGATTCGGTCTCGACAGAGGTGCTCTCCCAGTGAAGTACTGAGGAGAGATTTGTTCCTTGCTCTTTGGGTACACTTACGAGCGCACACGCTCTCGTTACGTGTTCTCGCTCCAAGAGCGACAATGGAACGGCCCCTCTCCATGCCAGATGTGAAGGGGTATATCTTCCAGTCTCATCCATTACTCCGTCAGCTCAAGGCGTCAGGAATGTCGTCTGCCAATCAGCATTGCCCTTCTAAAATGGGAGAATGACATTTCGTTTCATCTACATCTACATCTACATGATTACTCCGCAATTCACATTTAAGTGCTTGGCAGACGGTTCATCGAACCACAATCGTACTATCTCTCTACCATTTGACTCCCGAACAGCGTGCGGGAAAAACGAACACCTAAACCTTTCTGTTCGAGCTCTGATTTCTCTTATTTTATTTTGATGATCATTCCTACCTATGTAGGTTGAGCTCGACAAAATATTATCGCATTCGGAACAGAAAGTTGGTGACTGAAATCTCGTAAATAGATCTCGCCACGACGAAAAAGGTCTTTCCTTTAATGACTTCCATCCCAACTCGCGTATCATATCTGTCATACTCTCTCCCCTATTACGTAATAATTTCCTAATCTAATTCCCTCAGCATCACCCGACTTAATTCGACTACAATCCATTATCCTCGTTTTGCTTTTGTTGATGTTCATCTTATATCCTCCTTTCAAGACACTGTCCATACCGTTCAACTGGTCTTCCAAGTCCTTTGCTGTCTCTGATAGAATTACAATGTCATCGGCGAACCTCAAAGTTTTTATTTCTTCTCCATGGATTTATATACCTACTCCGAATTTTTCTTTTGTTTCCTTCACTGCTTGCTCAATATACAGATTGAATAACATCGGGGATAGGCTACAACCCAGTCTCACTCCCTTCCTAACCACTGCTTCCCATTCATACCTCTCGACTCTTATAACTGCCATCTGGTTTCTGTATAAATTGTAAATAGACTTTCGCTCCCTGTATTTTACCCCTGCCACCTTTAGAATTTGAAAGAGAGTATTCCAGTCAACATTGTCAAAAGCTTTCTCTAAGTCTACAAATGCTAGAAACGTAGGTTTGCCTTTCCTTATTCTTTCTTCTAAGATAAGTCGTAAGGTCAGTATTGCCTCACGTGTTCCAACATTTCTACGGAATCCAAACTGATCTTCGCCGAGGTCAGCTTCTACCAGTTTTTCCATTCGTCTGTAAAGAATTCGCGTTAGTATTTTGCAGCTGTGGCTTATTAAACTCATAACTGTGTTCTCTGTTATCCAACCTACTGGTCAACTATTTATGCCTTAGACCTGTAGACTAGTCTGAGTGTTCCTGGCTGATTTGCGTAACACTAATGTCTAAGGCTACCACTGATAATTCGGTAATTGTCACATATTTCAACGCCTGCTTTCTTTGGGATTGGAATTATTATATTCTTCTTGAAGTCTGAGGGTATTTCGCCTGTCTCATACATATTGCTCACCAGATGGTAGAGTTTTGTCAGGACTGGCTCTCCCAAGGCCATCAGTAGTTCCAACGGAATGTTGTCTACTCCCGGGGCCTTGTTTCGACTAAGGTCTTTCAGTGCTCTGTCAAACTCTTCACGCAGTATCGTATCTCCCATTTCATCTTCATCTACGTCCTCTTCCATTTCCATAATATTCTCCTCAAGTACATCGTCTTTGTATAGACCCTCTATATACTCCTTCCACCTTTCTGCTTTCCCTTCTTTGTGTAGAACTGCGTTTCCATCTGAGCTCTTGATATTAATGCAACTTGTTCTCTTTTCTCCAAAGGTCTCTTTAATTTTCCTGTTGGCAGTATCTATCTTACCCATAGTGAGATAAGCCTCTACATCCTTACATTTGTCCTCTAGCCATCCTTGCTTAGCCATTTTGAACTTCCTGTCGACCTCATTTTTGAGACGTCTGTATTCCTTTTTGCCTGCTTCATTTCCTGCATTTTTGTATTTTCTCCTTTCGTCAATTAAGTTCAATATTTCTTCTGTTACCCAAGGATTTCTATTAGTCCTCGTCTTTTTACCTACTTGATCCTCTGCTGCCTTCACTACCTCATCCCTCAGAGCTACCCATTCTTCTTCTACTGTACTTTTTTCCACCATTCCTGTCAATTGTTCCCTTATGCTCTCCCTGAAACTCTGTACAACCTCTGGTTCTTTCAGTTTATCCAGGTCCCACCTTTCTGCAGTTTCTTCAGTTTTAATCTACAGTTCATAACCAATAGATTGTGGTCAGAGTCCACATCTGCCCCTGGAAATGTCTTACAATTTAAAACCTGGTTCCTAAATCTCTGTCTTACAATTATATAATCTATCTGATACCTTCTAGTATCACCAGGATTCTTCCATGTATACAACCTTCTTTCATGATTCTTGAACCAAGTGTTAGCTATGATTAAGTTATGCTCTGTGCAAAACTCTACCAGTCGGCTTCCTCTTTCATTTCTTAGCCCCAATCCATATTCACCTACCATGTTTCCTTCTCTCCCTTTTCCTACACTCGAATTCCAGTCACCCATGACCATTAAATTTTCGTCTCCCTTCACTACCTGAATAATTTCTTTTATCTCATCATACATTTCTTCAATTTCTTCATCTGCAGAGGTAGTTGGCATATAAACTTGTTCTACTGTAGTAGGCGTGGGCTTCATGTCTATCGTGGCCACAATAATGCGTTCACTATGCTGTTTGTAGTAGCTTACCCGCAAACCTATTTTTTTATTCATTATTAAACCTACTCCTGCATTACCCCTATTTGATTCTGTGTTTATAACCCTGTGTTCACCTTACCAAAAGTCTTGTTCATCCTGCCACCGAACTTCACTAATTCCCACTATATCTAACTTTAACCTATGCATTTCCCTTTTTAAATTTTCTAACCTACCTGCCCGGTTAAGGGATCTGACATTCCACGCTCCGATCCGTAGAACGCCAGTTTTCTTTTTCTGATAACGACGTCCTCCTGAGTAGTCCCCGCTCGGAGATCCGAATGGGGACTATTTTACCTCCGGAATATTTTACCCAAGAGGACGCCATCATCACTTATCCATACAGTAAAGCTGCATGCCCTCGGGAAAAATTACGGCTGTAGTTTCCCCTTGCTTTCAGCCGTTTGCAGTACCAGCACAGCAGGGCCGTTTCGGTTAATGTTGCAAGGCCAGGTCAGTCAATCATCCAGACTGTTGCCCCTGCAACTACTGAAAAGGCTGCTGCCCCTCTTCAGGAACCACACGTTTGTCTGTCCTCTCAACAGATACCCATCCGTTGTGGTTGCACCTAGGGTACGGCCATCTGTATCACTGAGGCACGCAAGCCTCCCCACCAACGGCAAGGTCCATGGTTCATGGGGAAGCCAGACACAGTATATGTTATAAAATCGTACTACAAACTGAAATAAGTGACATGGATTTTCATTTCAGTAGATTACTTGTAGTCCTTTTCTTTTGTATTGGTGTGACGTGTGCATCTTTGAAGTGCTTAGATGAGGATCTTACGCAGAACGAGCGGTTGTATAATTTTGTTAAACATGGGGCAACAGCATCAGGATACCTGTAATGAACGCAACTGGTATACAATCATGACTGTAAAATGTGGTTTTATGAACTGACTTACGTTGCTTCACTTAGAGGGTATCTACTTCTAATTTAGTCATGTTAGCTGCTTTCCTTGATTTGAATTCTAGAGCTTTTACTACATATTCTTTAATGGAAGAAATTCGTAAACATTTTTTAGTAACGCCGCTATAGTGACGCCGTCACCAGTAACATTATCACTGCTATCAGACATTGAAGGGGTTGATTGTGTGTTGCCACTGGTGTATTTTACATACGAGCAGAATTTCTTTGGGTTTCCTGGCACATTTCGAGCCAGAGTTTCGTAGCGGGAACTATTAAAAGCATCTCGCTTAGAACGTGATAGGTGCTTGCTATTCTGACACTAATAGGATTGCTAATGATCATGTTCTGTTCCTTGATAGATGAAATGATGGCGCAATATACATGATGATCATACATTCACATGTGCATAATTATAAATGATAATTACATCTAAACATGAGGGTGATACACTAACACAAGATGGCTTATAGTTTAAAGGTATGACCACCAATGATGGAAGAAACAATAAGAAGATAACAAGGACCAGCGCAGGCATACTTGAGAACGCACATCTGGAACACGGAAATGTATGGAAGTAACTCGTGGACTGCGAGAAAACCGGAATAAATGAATATTTAGACTCTGAAGTGTTACAAAAAGACGCTAAAAATTAAGTGGACTAAGACACAAAATGACGAGGCTTTCCACTGTATCACGGAAAGGAATATGTTCGTAACACTGAGTAAGAGAAGAGACAGGATGGTATCACATATGGACAACACGTATAACTCTGAAGGGAATCGTAGAGGGCAAGAGGGAAAGACAGATTATATCAGTTGTTGTAATTTACAAGAAAAATGCCTTTTGCATGTGCACATTAGTTTTTCATTTACTTATGCACCCTGAAGCATTTCGCCTTTTTAGCAAGGCACCTTCAGTGAAAGTTTTGAATTATTACATGACCTATGTTGGGGCCTATTGGTTATGGATGTAAAAACAGTTCACGTTTCTTTATGATAAAATAGAAGGACACTGAAACGTTGATTTCATTTTCAAGGAATTTTCTTAAAAATTTATTTACTATCGATTCATCAAGAACACTAACACATTTAATCACATTATGTGAGCGTGGAAGCAGTTGCCAGGGAGTAACTGATGAAATGAAAATCAAATTGCTTTTAACAAATGGGATTTTTATTGCTAAAAGCTTTTTTTCTTTTCTAAGGAAACAGATTTAAAATTAAAAGCAGAAATCACCCTCTAAATATCAAGCTATAATTTATTCAGAGGCAGAAAGAAACAAATCTTTGAGTGTATGAGCTTTCGGGCTGAGAACCTTGCCGCTCCCTTTTGACACGGCCGTAGTCACGACCGCTCACAACAACCTCTGAAAGACCACACTGGTGCAAATCTACAACACACAAGATTACCTTAAAGTAAAAATTTTAACAAATCACACAAGCACACAAACTATGCAGCCCGTAGGAGGGATGGAAATGGTACAAAACACTAAAATTAAAAGATTAACTTGCCACCGAATGTGCAACTTGATTTTAACTTCTACGAAAAGTCTTACCGTGGAAGGGTGGCAACTTGATATACTAAAATAACCATTTAAATATAAGCCCATGAAACGCAATCTTATATAAAATTGTACAAGGTTGGCCAAACGAGTTAACATGCTCTACAGTACACAGATACCACCTCTCAAGATCTTAGGCCAGGTCAAAACATATTTCAGGTTTTAGGCCGTTACACTCCAAGCAATAAATTCGTTAACACACCGAATCCGACAAATATGACAGAGGCAGCTCCGAACGACAGACATACTAGCACTCCGACCGACAATCTGACCGATTACCAACCGTCACATCCAACTGCACAAACAACAGAGAATATCGGCCGATGTCGAGTAAACCAAGATACCTACACTTTCTAACTCGGCCTCACCAAGGCATCAAACACCACTCAAGACAAATTTAAAAGAATACAGAAAACACAAGTCACAACAGTCAAATCACTACGGAAGAAGGCTGCGGGTTCTAGACAACAACACACACCACTTGTTATCACACACGTGAACGGCTGAGGAAACAACAAACCACAAATAATGAAGACATCTCTCACCTAGCGCCTCCAAATGCAACAGCGCGTGCCCGCCGCCAAAAGCCCCGGCCTGGCTTCGCGCTGTCGAGACTACGTCGCTGCTCAGTTCCAACGAACCAACAAGGTCCCACCACATCCCAACTCGGAAAATGGTGTTCATCCTGAGGATCCAAGACGTCGTCGACTTAGACGACCGGCCGAGCGAACGACCAACGGCAACCCGCTTTCGCCGACAGCGGTCCCGGCGAATACTAACACCATACGGACCCGACTCTTGCTGGCTGCCAACTCTTCCCGACTTGTACTGGTGTCAGTGCTCAGCAGACCACATGTCGCCATCCAGCCTCCCGTCTGCGTCGACCACGGTCCCGGCGCGTACTTGCACGTTGCGGACCTGCCTGCTGCTGACTGCGAACTTGTCCAACAGCGGAGTAACGGCGAACCCGACTCAGTCCACAACCCAACAGCGACTGAGACTTAGAGCCGACTGACTAACCTGCGAGTGTCTGCCTTCTGACTGACTCTGTCGACTCACTGCACCGACTCCCAGAATGAACCCTGTCGAACTCATAGAGCATAGTGAACAGGCAACCTTTCCCCTTTCCCACCAGAGGGAGACACCAAAGCTGCGATTGCCACAGCGGCGCCACCGCCAGAAACGGAGGGCGTCTGCTTCACACTACGTGCTGCGGCGCGCTCTTCAGAACAGCAATTTTTACCACAGCTCAGACACTATTGGATCTAATTGATTATTTGATAACCATTCAGCTTTCCCTCTTCTGTAAAACCGGCTTATAGGCACTGCTTTTTTATTTTGTCCTTGTTAGTTCTTAACGTAACATTTCAGCAGTCATTTTCAGCGTGTGTGGTGTCATTTCTTCGTGTAAACGTTGCAGACTTTCCGGTTTCCTTGGTTTCACATGTTTTCTTCCTGACTATGTGGGTTCATATGAGTTTGCGCGCAAGCCCGCTCGCGCTCGCGTGTGTGTGTATGTATCATTTTTATTTATAATTTTTTCATTTAGAAGAAGAAGTGAAACTAATGACAAGGACATTGGAGATGGCTGGTAGCAATTCTGGGCTACTACCTGGAAGCACTTTTCCTGGAGAACTCGCCATAAGAAGTAGAGATCAAAACGAGGATACACGCACGTAACTGATATCTCTGCAGCCTAACTGCTTCATTCTCTGTGAGTTCAAGATTCGGCTATATAAAACTCTGATTCAGCCTGTGGTACTATATGACTGTGAGACATGGAGTATCCAAAAAGGACACTCATAAATTACTGTATTTGAGAGGAAAGTGCTGCGGAAGATCTTTGTCTGGTGTTGGATGTAAACACCAGTGAATGGAGTATCAGACACAACGATGATCCCCCCCCACGGGGTCCACAAATCTTTTGTGGATACGTGCGTAGCGAGCATGGGACCCCGAGCTAATGTGGCCCTCCTTCCTTTCCAGGCTGCATACCTTCCTTTTCCGCATCCTTCCCTATCCCTCACCTTCGCTCCCCCCCCCCCCACCCCACCCCTCACCACCAGCTCTTTCCTTTCCTTTCTCCCCCTCTGGGAGTATGTTTTGTGCCTACGTCCGGAGACGGACGCTCAAAAATGTAACACATTCTTCGTTTCCTCTGCTTGCAAGTCTTCATCCTTCCTTTGTCCTTCTCTTTCCCTTACCTCTTCTCTTTACCCTTTTCTCCACTGTGGCGTTTGAGACCTCTCTTCTTTCCTTTCCCTTTCTTTGTTTTTCCCTTTCTCTTTTTTCCTCCCTGTGGGTGTCTGAAGGCCGACCCACTTATTTTCATATGTAGCCGGTGACGGGGTAACGCATAATTCCCCACCCCGGGAAGACAGGTAGGACATGTACGTACCCCCTGGTAACGGCCAGGCCCAGGGAGGGGTGATTACCCGAGCTGATACCTTCCGAAAGTGCCGATTGGTCCCTCCATCCGTTTCTCGGGTGGTGTGACCTGAGGTGTAGCCAATCACCTAAGGCGGGAGTGCCCTCAGAGAGGGCCCCCACAAGGGAGGAGCGCGCCATCGGTGACGCTGGTAATCATGGGGGAATCTTCAGCAATGGTTTCCTCATCTTCCACTATGTCTGCTCGCAAGCGTAAGTTCACTGAGTCTCAGCCACAGACAGTTCTTCCATTGTTGCCACAGTTCCTTGTTGTTTCTCGGTCTGATGAAGGTCACGACTTCTCCATGGTCAACCCTTTCATTATTCAGAAAGGTGTCGACGCAATTGGAGGTCCTGTAAAGTTTTGTTCCAGATTACGGAATGGCACTTTGTTGTTAGAAACAGTCAGTGCCCTCTAGGCACAAAAATTGCTGCGTACTTCACTGCTCCACACCTTCCCTGTCCGGGTGGAAGCATACCGCACTTTAAATTCCTCATGTGGAGTCGTTTATACACGCTCCCTCGACGGATTGTCCGACGAGGAAATTCAACACTACCTGTCTGACCAGGGCGTAACGTCTGTTCGTAGAGTCATGAAAAGGGTTGACATGAACATTGTTCCAACCCGTACTGTCTTCTTGACATTTGACAGAGTTCAACTCCCATCGAAGATCAAAGCAGGCTATGAGATAATTTCCGTTTGCCCTTACATCCCAAACCCTACGCATTGCTATCAGTGTCAGCGGTTCAATCATACCAGCCAGTCCTGTTCCAATCTGACCAAATGTGTTACGTGTGGCAAGGATGCCCATGAGGGTGCTTGTCCACCTCCATCCCCTCGTTGCCTCAACTGTATGGGTGACCACGCTGCTTCCTCTAGGGATTGCCCCATTTTTAAAGATGAAAAGATCATTCAGGAAATCAGAGTGAAGGAAAAGGTGTCGACCTTTGCTGCTCGAAAATTATTCGCCAGTCGAAAGCCCACTGTGCCTCAGACAGGAAAATACAGCACTGTCCTTGCCTCTCCTCGGCCAACAAAGGAGGTGGCCACGCAGACTTGTGATCTCACCTTTAGTGACATGGTCGTCAGTTCGGCCAGCTCAAAGATCGCCCGTTCAACCTCCCCACTTTCGACTGCTCACTCTGTGGCTCACCCTTCATCAGGTTCTGCTAAATCTCGATCCCAAAAGTCAGACACCTGGACTTCCAAAAAAGAGCATACTCGTGAAGATTTTTTACGTACCCCAACTTCACAACCATCGGTTCCTCCTTCATCTAAACATCATGTTTCCAAGAAGGCTAATAAGAAACCCAGTTCCTCTCCTTCTACGCCACGGCGTGTCTCATCTACAGCACCACCTGGTGGTAACCGCCCTCAGCTGTCTTCTGTGTCACCGAGGCGCAACCGACCGATCGCTGGTGGCAGGAGCTGCTCCTGAACAACCTATGGATCATGATCTTCTGCCTTCGGCTGAGTGCCGTTCCACGCTGTCGGTCGCAAGCTCTGAGCAGTCGTTGAGTTGACGGCAACCTTGGTCACATTCTTCCATTTTCTGTCCACACTATGTCCATTATCCACTGGAATATCCGCGGCATTCGAGCCAATCGGGATGAATTGTCGATCCCCTTACGATTCTAGTCGGCGGTCATCTTCTGTCTTCAGGAAACAAAGCTGCGTCCCCACGACCGCTTTGTTTTCCCCCATTTTCAGTCAGCCCGATTTGATCTCTCCTCTGTTGAAGGCACTCCAGCACATGGAGGACTCATGATTCTTCTCCATAATACTCTCCATTATCAGCCAATCCCCTTAAACACTTCCTTCCAAGCAGTTGCTGTCTCTCTTTCCCTTTCTGGATACACCTTCTCTCTTTCTACTGTATACATTCCATCGTCCACATCAATGGCACGAGCTGATCTCCTTCATCTTCTTGGTCAGCTTCCATCCCCCTATTTGCTGGTTGGGGACTTCAATGCCCACCACCCGCTTTGGGGATCTCTACATCCTTGTCCGCGTGGCTCACTATTACTAGACGTCTTCCACCAAGCGGATTTTGTTTGCCTCATCACTGGGGACCCTACATCTTTGTCTGCCTCCACGACAAATTTCTCTCATTTGGACCTTTCGGTCGGTACTGTTTCGCTAGCTCGGCGCTTCGAATGGTTCGCCCTTGCTGATACACACTCGAGTGACCACTTTACATGTGTCCTTAGATTGCAGACACAACTGCCATATATGCGCACGAGACGCTGGAAGTTTGCCCAAGCCGATTGGACACTTTTTTCGTCTCTAGCGACATTCGATGACCGTCACTTTCCTAGCGTCGACGATGAGGTCACTCATATTACAGATGTTATTCTTACAGCCTTCAATACCTCGCACCTCCGAATTGCCCCGGCGCCCCCCAGTTCCTTGGTGGAACGAGGCATGCCGTGACGCATTACGTGAGCTGCGACGTGCTCTTCGCGTTTTCAGACACCATCCTACTTTGGCCAACTGTATCCGCTATAAGCAGTTCCGTGCGCGGTGCCGTCGCGTCATCCGCGATAGCAAGAAGGCAAGCTGGGACTTCTGTACTATCTCATTTAACACCTTCACTCCCTCCTCGGAAGTTTGGAGTTGGATTCGACGGTTATCAGGCACGCCTAGTTTTTCCCCGGTCTCTGGGCTCACTGTCGCGCATGATACATTAGTGGACCCCGTCGCAATTTCTAACTCATTGGGTCAACACTTTGCTGAGATTTCGAGCTCTTCCAATTACCCGCCAGCGTTTCTCCCGAAGAAACGTGCAGTGGTAGTGAGACCTCTTGCTTTCTCCTCTCAAAATCGCGAAAGCCACAATACTGTTTTCTCCATGCCGGAACTCCAACATGCACTCTCTTCCTCTCGCTCCTCCACCCCAGGACCGGATGGTATCCACATCCAAATGTTGCTGCATTTATCATACCATAGTCTGCGTTACCTTCTTCGCCCTTATAATCGAATTTGGACCGACAGTACTTTTCCCAGACGATGGCGTGAAGCTATCGTCGTTCCTGTTCCGAAACCTGGAAAGGACAAACATCTCCCCTCTAGCTATCGTCCCATTTCTCTCAGGAGTAGTGTATGTAAGGTTTTGGAGCGTATGGTGAATTGCCGTTTAGCTTGGTGGCTGGAGTCCCGCAGTCTTTTAACACCTACCCAATGCGCTTTCCAAAAGCATCGTTCTGCGATTGACCATCTTGTTGCTCTCTCCACTTATATCATGAACAATTTTCTCCGGAAACGCCAAACAGTAGCAATATTTTTTGATCTGGAGAGAGCATACGATACCTGTTGGAGGACAGGCATCCTCCGCACACTGTTCTCTTGGGGCTTTCGCGGTCTGTTGCCCCTTTTTCTTCGCGAATTTATGGCAGAGCGCACATATAAAGTGCGGGTGAACACTACTCTCTCCCGTACATTCTCCCAAGAAAACGGGGTACCCCAGGGCTCCGTGCTGAGTGTTGTACTATTTGCCATTGCCATAAATCCTATTATGGATTGTCTCCTTCCTGATGTCTCGGGCTCCCTCTTTGTGGACGATTTTGCGATCTACTACAGCTCTCAACGGACCAGCCTTCTTGAACGACGTCCTCAAGGCTGTCTCGATCGCCTCCACTCTTGGAGCATCGAAACAGGCTTCCGCTTTTCTCCCAGTAAGACCACTTGTGTTAATGTTTGGCGACGTACGGAGTTTCTTCCACCTTCCTCGCATCTAGGACCTGTCAACCATCCGTTTTCAGACGTCGCTAAATTCTTGGTTCTTATGTTTGACAGAAAACTGTGCTGGTCCTCCCACGTTTCCTATCTTTCAGCTCGCTGTCTGCAATCTCTCAACACCCTCCGTGTCCTGAATGATACCTCCTGGGGAGCGGACCGAGTGGTCCTTCTCCGCCTCTATCGCGCGTTAGTGCGCTCAAAATTGGACTATGGAAGCATAGTTTACTCCTCTGCTCAGCCCTCTATTCTTCGGCGTCTCGACTCTATCCACCACCGTGGATTACGTTTAGTGTCTGGAGCTTTTTACACCAGCCCTGTGGAAAGCCTTTATGCTAAGACTGCTGAACCTCCGCTGTCCAATCGGCGAGCTGTCCTTCTAAGTCGTTATGCTAGCCATTTGTCTTCCATGCCTGCTAATCCGGCCCATGACATTTTTTTCGACGCCTCCTTGGGTTTAGGGTATGCAGGC
This sequence comes from Schistocerca cancellata, assembly GCF_023864275.1. Classification (NCBI taxonomy): domain Eukaryota; kingdom Metazoa; phylum Arthropoda; class Insecta; order Orthoptera; family Acrididae; genus Schistocerca; species Schistocerca cancellata. Next base: position 272,454,432 of record NC_064634.1, read on the forward strand.
CGCCCTTCCTCCCTACTACCACCACCGGGAGTCCGCTTCCGTCAACAGCTCCATTCTCTTTCCTTCCGCTTTCCTAAAGCTTTCTTGACAACTTGGGGTACAGCACCGCCTTGGCTCCGTCCCAGGACCTTCTGCTCCGTGACCTTTGTCAGTTTCCCAAGGATGGTACCCCTTCACTTGTTTATCATCGGGCATTATCTGCTCTATGTGCACAAATGAAGGAAGCCACATTTATTTACACTGATGGCTCCAAAACATCGTTTGGTGTAGGGAGTGCCTATATTGTTGGCGACACCCTAAATCGATTTCGGCTTCCCAACCAGTGTTCGGTTTATACTGCAGAGCTTTACGCTGTTCTCCAGGCTGTCCAATACATCCGTCGCCATCAGCGAATACAGTATGTTATCTCCAAGCTCTCTACGCAGTCCACCCTCTGGTCCACCGGATTCAGGACTGCCTACGCTTGCTCCACTTGGGGGGGAGAGGGGCGTCTCGGTGGCGTTCCTCTGGATCCCAGTACACGTTGGTATCTGTGGAAATGAGGCGGCCGATACTCGTAGCGGCCAAGACTGCAGTCTCTCTTCTTCGGCCAGTCCTTCGCCGATCTACGGAGTGTTTTATGTCGTCGTGTTGTTTTATGGCATGCACATTGGTCGACACTTCCCCATAATAAATTGCGGGACGTGAAAGCTCTTCCCTGTGCTTGGTCCTCTTCCTCCCGAACGCGTCACCGGGAGGAGGTAATTTTAACTAGACTCCGGATAGGGCACTGTCTTTTTAGCCATCGACATCTTTTAAGCGGCGATCCTCCCCCACTCTGTCCCCACTGCTCTCAGCAGAACGGTAAGACACCTTTTACTTGGCTGCCCCTATTTTACTCCGTTACGCGCCCGTCTACAGCTGTCGCCTGATATATCGTCCATTTTAGCAGATGACACGCGCTCAGCCGATCGCGTTCTCGAGATTAGTAGTACCAGTGTGATGACGTCAGTCATTTGAAGCTCTTTTTGGGAACAACCAACCCCTTTCTGTAGTGGTTTTTTAAGCTTTCCTTCTGCTTTTAGTTTCTCCAATTTTTTGAGTTTCGTTCCCATTGCTGCTGGTTTCCATTTTCGTTTCTTACCGTATCCTAAGTCACAGACCGGGCGCTAATGACCATAGCAGTTTTGCGCCCTAAAGCCACAAAAAAAACGATGATCTAAACGAACTGTATCGAGATGCCAATGCATCAGGAATCATAAAAAGCGAACAACAATGAGCTAAACTTATGGATCGCATGGTCGACGACAGGTGGTCGTGGAACTTCCCGGATTTTATCAGCAGGGTAGAAAGGACAGAACAAGATAACCTTCACCTCAGCCAAGAGGTCATTCTGGAAAGTATCATACATTGCACATGTCATGTTTTGCTGAAACCCCCTCTTGCAAAGCACCATCATCTCCAAGTGCCCCCACTCTGAGGCCCAATACGGTTAAGCGTCGGAATTGAAAAAGTATTGAAAGTCTGAAATAAATTCAAGTTCTGTTTCAAATCCCAGTTCCTCCTGTCACCAGCAGATGGCCGCCTTGAAAAACCGATTCTCCTCTATAAATAATTAAAAACCAAAATTTGCTTATAAAGTATGAATAATGAATTATCAGTTCGTATTTGTTGAACGTAAGTTTTACGTTAAGTATAAACGTAAACTCTGTCGACAGGCCCTGGAGGACCCAGCGGTACCGACCTGCCGCCGTGTCACCCTCAGCCCAAAGACGTCACCGGGAGCAGATCCGGAGGGGCAAATAGTCAGATCACCGCTCTCCCGGCTGTTAGTTTCCGAGACCGGAGCCACTACTTCTCAATCAAGTAGCTTCTCAGTTTGCCTCACAAGGGCTGAGTGCAGCCCGCCAAGAACTTGTAAGTCTTTTTCAGCCAGGTGTCCGGATGCTTTTGATCACATAATGTGTGTTCGTCAAGCTGGTGAACACAATCTTAAAGTATGTATACCAACGCTCGCTTCTGATGGCTAATAGTTGACTTTTTGGAGTTAGGCTTGATAATTAGATGTTATAAAACTAATCTGACCAGGCTCATAACTGCAGAAAAATACTACTCCAAGCAGGAAAACTAATTAGGCCTAATCTTCATGTAAGTCACAACACACCCTCAAAGTATATATTTTAGCATTTTAATTGTTCTCAAGCATAATTTTACGAAGGACAGAGATAATTCATTATGTTATTCACTTCAAAAAATATAAACGATGCTATCCATTGTCAGTTATTTCTATTATAACAAATAACACAGGCCTACTGAAGGCTATGTAAGTAACAGTAGTTTGCAGTGAAAAGGCTCCCGAAAAGTTTTATAGGTCTTATCTGTCTTGTATTTTAGCTTACAGTATTCTAAAATTACGTCAGCAATTCGGAATGTGCAATGTTTAGGTTTCAGCGGTACCTAAATATGTAAAGTGTGTATCCAGTATGCGAAGTTGTATTTCTGGAAACTATGGCTAACGAAAATAGAATCCTGTAACCAAATACTCAACAAAAAACACACGCACAACACAATTGTCTCACTATGGAAGGAAGGGATAAGGGGTTTTTGTTACCAAAACCATTTAAACATGGACAGGGACTGCTTGCACTGTAAACCTATGACCAAAGATGGTAAAATATAGAGATATGACATTTCCAAAGAAAATGTCAGAACTAAGATTTCCGAAAAGAGACTTACTATACATTGGGAGACAGCTCATACTTTTCTAGCACAAATTAAATATTACTGCATCTAAATTGACTGTATAACACATTACATGCATGTTTCTCGTAATATAAGCAAAATCTCTACGAAAATTCTATTTTGTACGCCTTGCAAGCAAAATGAACCCTTAAATTTGCGCCAAATGTCTAACAGAAGACTTTGTATGACCATCCTCCATGCCACAGTCTGTATTAGAGTAATGCTGTTCTCTGTATTGTGTAGACATGTTTTCTAAAATTTAGTGGGTCACTTCCGGAAATGGCACTAGAGGTTCTACCAACCCATGATGCTCCCTCATCTGAAGTTTACGCTTAAAATCAAGCCCTCAACCACATCGTTCACGATAGGGCGTCCAATAAAAACAGAGACAAAATAATGTGATAACAGCAGCAGTAGGAGTGAGGAATTACCGATAATCGCCGAAGTGAAGCAATTATATATGATAACAGGGTGGTTGAAGAAAAAGAAACAAGTAAATGTGTACATACCTAAACAGTCTTACACAGGGATCAAACCCATGATTCATTAAGTAGTGGTTTTTAGGCAAGGAAGACATAAAAGTTTCCTGTAGTCGTGTGACTCGTCACTTAATAAAACTCTGCTCACTCCTGGTCTTGTCCTTTTACACATAAATGTACTGTATAGGTCTTGATACCTATAGTTTCTGTCGATACAGTTACGAAAAGATTTTATCAATAGAGTTTATAAATTTTCTATACAATACAAACAAATTCAAAATTAAAGTTTTAGTAACGTGAATAACTTTAGTTTTAGTATTTTTCAAATGACTTCTAGCAATCTGGGACTTAACATCTGAAGTCATCAGTCCCCTAGAACTTAGATATACTTAAACCTAACTAACCTAAGGCCATCACACACATCCATGCCTGAAGCAGGATTCGAACCTGTGACTGTAGCGGTCACATGGTTCCGGACTGAAGCGCCTAGAACCGCTCGGCCATTGCACCCGACTATTTTTCAAGTAACTTTACTACTTTTCATATATTGGTTTTATCTCTAAATTTGGCCATTCAATGTATTTTCATATATCAAGAATACAGTTATTAATTACTATCTTTCAAATGATATACTGTCGATAAGTAACTCATTTCTGATATAAGATACCTTCTTTGATGTATACATAGTCTTTGTCCTTCCTGGTTAGCAGCTGGAAGTCGTACGTTGGCGGGAGGAATATATAGTTGTTGGTGCTTACTGCCTTGTATAGTTCTGATTTCATGACTTTTATCCTTGGAATTCTATGTTTTGTGTCATAGGATTTCTGTGGCAGTATGTGTTCTGTGTGTGGAGTTCTGTTGTACTGTTGTTTGTCTCCATGTATGGGTTGGTTTTGTTGACTGCATTTTTAAAAATATTGTAATTGGATCACTATTTTACTGATTTGGCTATCCGTATAATGTTGACTAATTTTTCTCGTTAGTTATTTGTGCTCATTGGTACTGTGTTGAGTCTACAGAACCTATATCTATGTGCTCCTTGTTTCTGTTAATGAGTGTGTTTTGGAGTATGATGAATGTGTCCATTGTTGTAGGCTTATGATCAATTACAAAGTTATTCTGGTTGTTCCGTTTATTACTTGCTGTATCTAAGACATTCGCTTGGTTGCCATGTTCTGTTTCCATTTTTAATCTCATCTATTATTATATTGTGTTTATGTGTGCATGTTACTGGTCAAATCTTGTTGGTAGTTAAGGGATTAAATAAAGTGTTTAATCGATGTATCTGACCCAGTATTGTATGCATTTACTATGCATTGAAGTCCCCACGAAGAAAATAGTCATGTGACTGATAGCCTCGTCCTCGGGAGATTCGTTGAACGACAAATGTACAAAGTGCATAACTATCTTGGATAGCACATGCACTATAGGTGCAGCTGCCTGCAATCTGGTCTAAAAGGCGACAGTCGGGGTGTGACATTCAGCATCTGCCGAGAGGATTACTCATCCTGTAGTTCTGTCATCACTTAGGTCGACCTTTCTGTAGAGACTGAAGCTGATTGGTACCCACATAATATAAAATGCGTTTGCAGTAAACACAAACACAAAGGTCTTGCACGTGCTAAAAGTCTGAATTCCTTCATATGTTGTCCGAATTCATTTACATCCCACTGCAAAGTGGCAGTAATTTCATCGGTAAAGTTTTATGTTTTCTTCACCGCCATTTATATGTTAGGGCGGGGATGTTGCGTCCAATGGGGACTGTTGGTTCCCTCTGACAGATTTCTATGCCCATATTGCCTACACGTCGCTCTGATTCCTCTCAATAGTGGAACGTTTTCTGATGGCTTAAAGCTGCTTCGTTTCGTTCACGAAATTTTCACTACGCCATCTTTTATCCCCGGAGAGGATAGTAAGTTAACCATTAAGTACACGCTACTGACCTTCGGCGTATCTGCCCGTAGTGATGTATTTATGGCTTGTGGGCCAAGTTTACCTAGGACATTCACTGAATGAGTGGTGGAAAGAAATGTTTCCGCAGTAACTCCATCATTTTGAGTTCACTTGCATGTGATGTCATATGTGGCAATTACTGCTGGTAAAATCTGCCTTTGGGAAACCATTTTTTGGAATGGTATTCTGAACATTGAAGTAAATAACATCACAAAAGTTTGAAATTTTCCAGCAACATGTATGTCTGTGACTTTCAGATGATGCTTACTGCCTTATTGTACAGTTCTACTTTCATGATTTTTATTCTTGGAATTAATGCATGCTTTCCGTCACTGATTTTCTGTCACTGTGTGTGTTCTTTGTGTGGAGTTTTGTTGTTCTGTTGTTTGTCTTCGTGTATGGGTTGGTTTTGCTGATTGCTTCTTTGATCTCTTGAACTTCCTGTTCATAAAAAAAATAAAAAATAAAAAAGAAACTTATCAACATGGTAGCATTTGCAGTTCACATAGAACGGAGGCTCTTTATAAGGGTTCCCATAGCAGTGTGCATCCGGGCATATTTACCACAAGTTACCTGTCCATTACATGCTCTGATGTGCCGACTGTGCTGACATTCGAAACGGCACATTGTGTGTGGGACATGAACCTGGGAATAAACTTCTCACACAATACTAGAGAACGGAAGATCAGAGTATACATCGCCATAGTTTATATTTCCATTCACTGATATGCTCTGGTATCTGTCACTCCAGCTTCCTCCCACGCTTCCTCAAGCTCCTCTACATCTACAATATATGCAATAGAAAGGCAAGGAAACTATGGTGAAATAGCAGCCCGAGAATCGTGAAGAAATTGAAAATGAAATGATTGTCGGAAGGGCTGATTCAGCATACAGAAAAGCCAGAGCATCCTTCGGTGAAATTAAAAGCAAGGGAGGTAGTTAAGGGTGGAATGGGAATTTCGATATTAAATGCAGAGGAGACAAGGGACAGGTGGAAAGAGTACATTGGAAGCCTCTACGAGGTGGAGGACTTTCTTGATGACGAGAAACAAAAAGAAATAGGAGTCGATATAGAAGAGATACGGGGCCCAGTATTAGAATCAGAATTTAGAAGAACTTTTTCAGAGTTAAGGTCAAACACGACAATAGAGGTACGTAACATTCCATCGGAATTTCTGAAATCATTGTGGGAAGTGGCAACAAAACGTCTACTCACGTTGGTGTATAGAATGTGTGAGACTGGCGATATACTATCAGACTTTCGGAAAAATATCCACACATTTCCGAAAATAGTAAGGGCCGACAAGTGCGAGAATTATCGCACAAGCAGCTTAACAGATCATGCATCCAAGTTGCTGATAAGAATAATGTACAGAAGAGTTATATAGAAACTTGGGGATCTTTTATATAACGATCTGTTTGGCTTTATGATAGCTAAAGACACTTTGGTCTAGATGTAGCGTCTTCGTTTCGAAACCCGCCAAATACTAATTTTGATTAATGATCAGCATTGGCGGCCGAAGACATCCGACTTAAGAATTCACGGCCTTGTCAAAGAGGTCGGAGGAGCGGACAGAAATTCAGGGCATTCTCTTGCCCGAGTGGTGGGAAATTGCCCCTAAAGGCGGAATAATCACCACTGATTAACGACATGAGGATGCAGAATGCAATGGAAACCATTGCAGAAAAGACACATAACGTATATCCACAGGACATGTGGCCTGTAATTGAAAAAGTGTCCGGATGATCTCTCCATTGCAAAAAGATACCCGAATAGTGCCAAGGGGGAGGTGCTCATGTGAAAAATAAGGAATAACAAACGGAAAGACAACGTCCTACGAGTCGGGGCGTGGAATATCAGAAGCTTGAACGTAGTAGGGAAGCTAGTAAATCTGAAAAGGGAAATGTAAAGGGAATTGGAAAGAAGTCAAGGATTTCTGCTCATATGAATACGCTACCTTCAATGAAAATGAAGAAAAATTACAGGATGTGTTGAATGGGAAAAGTAAACAGCGCAAAACTTAACATCACAATTGGAGATCACAAAGTAGTTGAAATTTAGGATTTCTGCCACCTAGCCAGCAAAGTGACCCATGATGGACGTAGCAAGGAGCACATTAGAAGCAGACTAACACTGGCAAAAAGGGCGTTTCAGGACAAGAAAAGTCTACTACTATCACACATAGGCGGCTTAATTTTAGCGAGAAATATCTGAGAATGTACGTTTGGAGCACAGCATTGTATGATAGTTAGACATGGATTGTGGGAAAACCGGAACGCCAGAGAATCGAAGCATTTGAGATGTGGTCCTACAGAATAATGTTGAAAATTACGTGGACTGGTAAGGTAAGGAGTGAGGACGTTGTCCACAGAATTGGCGAGGAAAGGAACACAAATGAATCACCTACGATCAGCGAAGTAGATATTGCGGAAATGGAAAGTGCTACTGATGCGCAGTTTTTACGGAATGAATTGATAGGCAGAGGCTCGTATTAGTAGCCTATAAACAGATGGCAACAATACTTAGAAATTTCACTTTTTGCGGAAACATACACTTTTTGAAATGGAAGAATGGCTATTGACATTGACAAACTAAAATTAGGGCAAAATAGAACGTTAGTGGTGTTTGTAGAGAACTCAGGTGCCACTCATTTACGAGATATCGTATTTTGAAAAGTTTCCTCGCCGACACGTGGCTGTGGCATTAAACCCTCATATTTTCCAGGTACCGTGTTGTTATATTTGCTTACAGTTTGCTTGAGTGTTCCTTGAGTGCGTTGCGACTTGCTAGTCAGTTAGTGTGTGACAGTCCAAGTAGTAGGTCATTAACGGACGAAGAGGTTTACCAACACAGAAAAATCCGACATGCTCATGGTGTATTGTTTGTACATTGTAAGCAGCAAGATACCCCAACACACATCAACCATCTCGGTAATTATTTAGCAACTCCTTCAACCACTTACGTGAAATTGGTAGTGTAGCACATAGACAGCGAAACAGAATTAAAGAAGTGACGGCAGAAGAGCGGGTTATTAATGTTCTTGCTGTTGTTGCAGTTAATCCGCACGTTAGCTCCCGCACAATCACAAGAGGAAGTGCCATGAATGAGGCAAGAATCCTAGATATTCTCCACCGACATAGGTCACACCCCTATGACATCTGTCTCCATCAAGAGCTGCGTGGAAACGATTACGAGAAGCGTGTTAACTTTTATACATAGCCATTAAGGCAGCATACTCCAGATGTACCATGTATCATGTTTAGTGATGAAGGTACATTTACCAATCGTAGCGAGGTAAAACCGCCGAAACATGCGCTATTAGCCGGCCGCGGTGGTCTAGCGGTTCTGGCGCTGCAGTCCGGCACCGCGGGACTGCTACGGTCGCAGGTTCGAATCCTGCCTCGGGCGTGGGTGTGTGTGATGTCCTTAGGTTAGTTAGGTTTAAGTAGTTCTAAGTTCTAGGGGACTTATGACCTAAGATGTTGAGTCCCATAGTGCTCAGAGCCATTTGAACCATTTGAACATGCGCTATTGCTCTGTTGACAAGTCCGTTGGCTTCGTCAGGTGAAATGTCAGCGTCCGTGCAGTGCAAATTTGTGGTGTGAGCTAGGGAACCATCAGCTCACAGGTCCATTTTTCATAAACGGAACCTCGAACGCGCGCAAGTATCGCAGCCTCCTAAAAAAACTTGCGGATGCAAGAGGACGTACCTCTGCAGACTTGTAGGAACCTGTGGTATTAACATTGTGGCTGCCCCTCCTGTAGTGCACGAACGAAGTACTACAGCATGTCTTCACATATTGTCTTCAAATCATTGGATTGGACGCAGAGGACCTGTACCATGACCGGCCCGTTCCCCGGATTTGACCCCTGTTTATTGTTTTCTGTGGTGGGGAAGGTTGACAGACGCTGTCTACAAGGATACTTCAGTTACACCCGTTGATATGCAATGGCTTATTACTGCAGCCTGCTCGGACATCTCCGCAGAAATTGTAGCACATGTGTAGCAGTCATTCTGACTGGAAGTTTAAACGCAGCCAAAACCTCTCAGACAAACAGAAGCTAAACGATGTCAAAGTTAGCGTAAGGAGGGCTATGCGTGAAGCGTTCAGTGAATTCGAAAGTAAAATACTAGGTACCGACTTGACAGAAAATCCTAGGAAGTTCTGGTCTTACGTTAAATCAGTAAGTGGCTCGAAACATCATGTCCAGACACTCCGGGATGATGATGGCATTGAAACAGAGGATGACAAGCGTAAAGCTGAAATACTAAACACCTTTTTCCAAAGCTGTTTCACAGAGGAAGACCGCACTGCAGTTCCTTCTCTAAACCCTCGCACCAACGAAAAAATGGCTGACATTGAAATAAGTGTCCAAGGAATAGAAAAGCAACTGGAATCACTCAACAGAGGAAAGTCCACTGGACCTGACGGGATACCAATTCGATTCTACACAGAGTACGCGAAAGAACTTGCCCCCCTTCTAACAGCCGTGTACCGCAAGTCTCTAGAGGAACGGAAGGTTCCAAATGATTGGAAAAGAGCACAGGTAGTCCCAGTCTTCAAGAAGGGTCGTCGAGCAGATGCGCAAAACTATAGACCTATCTCTCTGACGTCGATCTGTTGTAGAATTTTAGAACATGTCTTTTGCTCGAGTATCATGTCGTTTTTGGAAACTCAGAATCTACTATGTAGGAATCAACATGGATTCCGGAAACAGCGATCGTGTGAAACCCAACTCGCTTTATTTGTTCATGAGACCCAGAAAATATTAGATACAGGCTCCCAGGTAGATGCCATTTTCCTTGACTTCCGGAAGGCGTTCGATACAGTTCCGCACTGTCGCCTGATAAACAAAGTAAGAGCCTACGGAATATCAGACCAGCTGTGTGGCTGGATTGAAGAGTTTTTAGCAAACAGAACACAGCATGTTGTTCTCAATGGAGAGACATCTACAGACGTTAAAGTAACCTCTGGCGTGCCACAGGGGAGTGTTATGGGACCATTGCTTTTCACAATATATATAAATGACCTAGTAGATAGTGTCGGAAGTTCCATGCGGCTTTTCGCGGATGATGCTGTAGTATACAGAGAAGTTGCAGCATTAGAAAATTGTAGCGAAATGCAGGAAGATCTGCAGCGGATAGGCACTTGGTGCAGGGAGTGGCAACTGACCCTTAACATAGACAAATGTAATGTATTGCGAATACATAGAAAGAAGGATCCTTTATTGTATGATTATATGATAGCGGAACAAACACTGGTAGCAGTTACTTCTGTAAAATATCTGGGAGTATGCGTGCGGAACGATTTGAAGTGGAATGATCATATAAAATTAATTGTTGGTAAGGCGGGTACCAGGTTGAGATTCATTGGGAGAGTCCTTAGAAAATGTAGTCCATCAACAAAGGAGGTGGCTTACAAAACACTCGTTCGACCTATACTTGAGTATTGCTCATCAGTGTGGGATCCGTACCAGATCGGGTTGACGGAGGAGATAGAGAAGATCCAAAGAAGAGCGGCGCGTTTCGTCACAGGGTTATTTGGTAACCGTGATAGCGTTACGGAGATGTTTAACAAACTCAAGTGGCAGACTCTGCAAGAGAGGCGCTCTGCATCGCGGTGTAGCTTGCTCGCCAGGTTTCGAGAGGGTGCGTTTCTGGATGAGGTATCGAATATATTGCTTCCCCCTACTTATACCTCCCGAGGAGATCACGAATGTAAAATTAGAGAGATTAGAGCGCGCACAGAGGCTTTCAGACAGTCGTTCTTCCCGCGAACCATACGCGACTGGAACAGGAAAGGGAGATAATGACAGTGGCACGTAAAGTGCCCTCCGCCACACACCGTTGGGTGGCTTGCGGAGTATAAATGTAGATGTAGATGTAGATGTACTGCTGCTGCCGGTGGTCATTTTGAACACAACCTGTGATGGTCAGTTGTCTCATTACTGATCAGAATCTTTGTAGCCACTGTATACACTTGTGTTGTTCTGTAGTGTGTGCTACGGCAGGTATTGTACAAGTGCCGGTGTGGGAAGTTTTCAAAATACGGTATCTCGTAAACGACTCTCACTAGAATTCTGTATAAACACCACTGACGTTCTAATTTACTGCACTTTTAGTTTGTTAGGGTCAATAGGCATTGTTCCTAGAAAAAGTGTGTGTTTCTACAAAAAATACTTTATCGAAGAATTATTATACTCTGTCGATTTGCTAACAATACGAGTCTCTGACGAACAATCCATTCCGTGAGAACTGCACATCAGTGGAATTCCCATTTCTGCAATATTTGCAACGTAAATTTTACGTGATTCACGCTTTATGTGGGAAACACTGACTAGAGGATGGGACAGGATGATAGAACATTATGGAACAATTTTCTTGGTACTAGTTGGACCTGCAGACGGTAAAACCTGTAGAGTAAAACAGAGACTGGAGTACATCCAGCGAGCCGGCAGTTCTAGGCGCTTCAGTCCGGAACTGCGCTGTTGCTGCGGTCGCAGGTTCGAATGCTGCCTAGGGCATGGATGTGTGTGCTGTCCTTAGGTTAATTAGGTTAAAGTAGTTCTAAGTCTAGGGGACTGATGACCTCATATGTTAAATCCCATAGTGCTTAGAGGCATTAGAACCATTTTTATATCCAGCGAATAATTGAAGACGTAGGGTGCAGGCGCTACTCTGGGATGAAGAGGTTAGAGTGAATTCGCGGGAGGCCACACCAAACCATTCTGAAGGCGGATGACATAGAAAAATAAATAAATAAATAGGAAAGTTCTCCCTTCCAGCAACTCTTTTGCTAAACTTCTACGATCACATCATGCATTTCATTTCTTTAGTAGATTTCTCTTATAGTCTGATGTGGGACAACTTCCCATCATGCAATAGAGTCCCATAAATGTAAATCTTCGATGGTCTCTCTGTGTCTTTGTACATGTTATTGCACGGATTATTAAATAATTTTGACGTATAATCTTTTGCCGTGTGCAGTGGCCGCTCGGTTAGAGGCGTCTTGTCACGGACTGCGCGGCCCCTCCCGCAGGAGGTTCGAGTCCTCCCTGGGGCATTGGTGTGTTTGTTGTTCTTAGCATAAGTTAGTTTAAGTAGTGTGTATGTCTAGGAATTCACACACATTTGAACATTTGAATCTTTTCTTTGCTGCTTTTGTAGTTCCTTACAACCATAATTGGAAACTGATTTTATTTTTAGCTAGTAAGGTGAGGTGCCAATGCTGAAACTTTTCTTTTACTTCACAGTCCCTTATAAATCAACACAAGTAATAACTATACGCCTCTCGAGAACAGATAATTCGTCCATTTACCGGATATTGCTGCCCTGTTATCATATATGTCTTATATACTGAAATTTACTTTGAGTCCCACTTTTCATATGTTTACAGTGACTTCATCACTCAATCTACAACAATGTTATCCTCCTCACATCAAAAGCAGAAAGAATTATCACATTCCATTTTCAGTCCATAATCCTCACAATTTGTTTCCTTCATTAACAATGATAGGTCGGTATAGCTGCAAAGTTGATACAGTTCCCTCAATAACCTCATTGTTGTACACAGCTATGCAACCATGTAGGCCTACATTGATACAAATTTCTCATTGTTGATATGCATTTTCTATTCGGTCCACTTATTCTGTATACATCGGCATATTACCTTTATATCGCGAATTCCCTTTTCTGTACTTCATATTCATTTTGTCGTACCGTCCACCATTTTTGTTGCACTTCAATTATAGATCAAGCCAAAAAAGATACTTACTCCTCAGTAGCCGCTGGGGAATACTAAGAAATGTATGTTTATTGATGAGTAATTCCAGTTTTTAATCACCTTCAGCAACGGTTTGCTGTGTCGGTTTGTGAAACGTAAACAGGTGTTACTCCGTCCTACGTGATAACTGAACTGCTAAGATTAATCATAGTTTCATTATTTAAGCAAATAAATTTATTCGTCATAAATGAAATTTATTCGGAAAGACATATAAAAATAGAAATTAAATTTATAATATTCCTGTCACTCACTGTTATCGACAGTTGTGCAGTCTTTCTGGTAGCTGTGGATAAACGTTTTCGTTCAGAATTCACTTTCGGAAGAAGTCTGTATGTGTTAGGTCCGACGAGCATGTTAGCTACTTAGCACTTCTCGATCTAACGATCGTCCATGCAGAGAGAGTTTATGACCTGACACCGCAACGGAAGTGTGTAAAAATCTTTCACCTTCTCAAATAGCACTTATATGCGAGCACTGCTGTACCACCTACGCGATGAAAACCAGTCCCATACCTTCTTATTCTGGTCGATACACTTCCCTGTGAAAGCGAACACATGAAATTTCAGAGAATTTTCGCGGTTTATCGTATCAGGCAGCTTAAATTACGCCTCGTCACATCAGATAAATTAACGTGGAAAATCCTTATTCTCGCTAACAGTACCTTGAAACCGGTTTGTGTACCGAATCCGATACGTCACAACCTCGTTGACTGCGTGCAGAGTTCTTTAGAAGAACACTTTCTCTTTTGCAGCCTACCGATTTCGCGGTACACTTAATCCGCCGAACCGCACCTTTGTGTGCATAATGATTCATAGAATTTTGCCAGCGACTGTGCAGTCTGTTGCGATACAGCAGCACCGGCAGCTGTAACGCCTTGCTCATGGTCGTCCGGAGATTTCCTAATGTGCATCATTGACAGCAACGTTGGCTTCCGTTTTACTCTGAATTCGGGAAATTGTTCTGCCATTGTGTGTTTCTAATAATTTCTCAATTCGAATATACAGTATAGCCCTCTGTCGTCCATTGGAAGTCCTTCCAGCCATTGTAGACGTTCAAAATGGTTCAAATGGCTCAGAGCACTATGGGACCTAACATCTATGGTCATCAGTCCCCTAGAACTTAGAACTACTTAAACCTAACTAACCTAAGGACATCACACAACACCCAGTCATCACGAGGCAGAGAAAATCCCTGACCCGCCGGGAATCTAACCCATGAACCCGGGCGCGGGAAGCGAGAACGGTACCGCACGACCACCAGCTGCGGACCATTGCCGAGGTGCTGGCTTCTGTTAACAATACGTTCGTAACGCATGCTACCTTTCGTATTCGTTTTCTCGAGAAAAATTACACTGTGCTATTGCACATTAACATTAACTATGTATATTTTGTTTCAAAGATAATCGTAGCAAAACAGAAATACATTTTTTTGATCCCGTCCCTAGTAAGGTATTACATGCTCGTGTGAAATTTCGATGCCAAGTCTCTGTTGTAGCCCTGAGTCTACACTGTTCTCTTTGTATGGATTAAATTATACGTTCAGTGTAGTTGCAAAGGGTTCGTGAGACGTAATTACATATTCCTGGACGGTACTGTGAATAACCTCCGAAGTTGTCACTCAAAACCCTCCCCACTTTCGCCCTCCCCCCGCTCCCCACCCAATGTGCTGTTGTAAGACTTTAAACTTTCATCAAGATTACAAAATTCTGCAGCCGAAAACTACTTTTTGTATGTGTTTCAATAGGCCGACATAAATTTTCGTATTACCGTGTGTAGTCCGCCTCCTTAGCTTGCCGGCACGGTAGCTCAGCGTGTTCGGTCATAGGGTTGCCTGCCCTCTGTAACAAAAAACTGAGTGAATATATCAACGATGAACTTGTAGGGTGTCAAGGGATGTCCGCCCCGAACAAATGCAATGAACAGTATCGAACAAAATAAGATTAAAAAAAAAAGCTGGGTGGTAACGTGCTCGACTTCCATGTAAGTGGGCACGGGTTCGATTCCCGGTCGCATGGAGATTTTTCTTCCGTATGGGACTGCGTGTTGTGTTATCCTCATCGTCATTTTATCCTCATCCCCGGTGCGCAAGTCGCCACTCTGTCGTTGACTGAAATGAGACCTGCACTTGGCGGCCGAACTTCACCTGATGGGGCTCCCGGCCAACGATACCATACACTCATTTCCCTTTTCTTACCGTGCTGTAAACAGCTGCTGCTGCACTGTAATATTTTTTCCTGACACAATTTCAATACTTTTTATATATGACCAGTTTAAACTGTGTCAAACAATCATATTGAGTTCAGTGCGCAGATCTGTGGTCAGGAGATGACGGTCTCATATGCTTATAATCAGTACTGTAGAAGCATAAATAAGATTGTGTCAAGATATACACTTTTAAACAGGTACAGTAATTACTTGTGTGTACCTGGCGATTATGATACCAATACTTATTTATTTAATCTCTGATATATTTCGGTTCAAAAGAAACTGCGAACTTAAACTAATTCACTCTTGCTAGTAGAGACACGATGCTCAAAAAGATTCGAATCAGATGAAGACTGGACTCCAAACTGACGCTTACGGAACCGGATGGTTTAGAGTCTTACATCCGAATGTTTTGGAGCTTTCATTGTACAACATCTGCAGAGCTACCGTAGTATGCGTGCAGTATGCTATGTATGTAGTGTCGGAAACGAGACAGGGTGAAACAAGTACACAGATAACATCTTCAATGCTGTTGTTGGTATTCGCAATATGACATTTTTAATGATCTGTTAGCTACCATATAATTAGTCTGGTCATTAGTCAGACACACGCCTGTCCAAAAGATATCAAATATTGTCCTGAAGCTGAGAGTCAGTGTATTTCCACCTGTCCGAGAGAGATAAATGTCCAGCTCTTCCATGGATCACACAGTCTTCTGTTAACTGACGGCCGCCGAATACAGACACTCAGCTCCACCCGTATGCTCCACCCGTATCAGCTACTGCTGACGTTGACTCATTCAGCCGCTATAGGTGTTACGTTTTTACTACGAAAATGGAGAAGCAACAGCTGCTCGTCCATCAAAATGGGGAAAAGCAGATGAAACACAACATAATTGTGAAGGGACAGATCAAGATAAGATCAATAGTTTTTATGAGACACTCAGTGATGTAGTTGTTAGAGTAAAGGACAAGGACAGTGTTCTGCTCATGGGTGATTTTAACGCCAGGATTGGAAATCGAACAGAAGAGTATGAAAAGGTTATGGGTAAATTTGGAGAGGATATGGAGGCCAACAGGAACGGGAAACAACTCTTGGATTTCTGTGCCAGTATGGGCTTAGTAATCACAAACTCCTTTTTGAAACATGAGAACATTCACCGGTATACTTGGGAAGGCAGGGGAACCAGATCTGTCATTGACTATATAATAACAGATCAGGAATTCAGGAAGGCTGTGAGGGACACACGTGTATTCAGGGGATTCTTTGATGACACTGATCATGATTTAATCTGCAGTGAAATTGGGATTGTGAGGCCGAAAGTGCAGGAGGTCAGGTCCATATGTAGGAGGATAAGAGTGGAGAAACTTCAGGATAAGGAAATCAGGCACAAGTACGTAACAGCGATCTCAGAAAGGTACCAGTTAGTTGAATGTAGTCAATTACAGTCATTGGAAAAGGAATGGACAAGGTACAGGGACACAGTACTAGAAGTGGCTAAAGAATGTCTTGGAACAATAGTGTGTAAAAGTAGGATGAAGCAAACAGCTTGGTGGAATGATACAGTCAAGGCAGCCTGTAAAAGGAAAAAGAAGGCGTATCAAAAATGGCTACATACCAGAACCCAGGTAGACAGAGAAAGTTATGTTGAAGAAAGAAACAAAGCCAAACAGATAATTGCAGCATCCAAGAAGAAATCGTGGGAAGACTTTGGAAACAGGTTGGAGACTATGGGTCAAGCTGCTGGAAAACCATTCTGGAGTGTAATTAGTAGTCTTCGAAAGGGAGGTAAGAAGGAAATGACAAGTATTTTGGACAGGTCAGGAAAACTGCTGGTGAATCCTGTGGATGCCTTGGGCAGATGGAGGGAATATTTTGAAGAGTTGCTCAATGTAGGTGAAAATGCGATCAGTAATGTTTCAGATTTCGAGGTAGAATGGGATAGGAATGATGATGGAAATAGGATCACATTTGAGGAAGTGGAAAAAATGGTCAATAGATTGCAGTGCAATAAAGCGGCTGGGGTGGATGAAATTAAGTCGGAACTCATCAAATACAGTGGAATGTCAGGTCTTAAATGGCTACACAGGATAACTGAAATGGCCTGAGAGTCGGGACAGGTTCCTTCAGGCTGGACAAAAGCAGTAATCACACCAATCTTTAAACATGGAAACAGAAAAGATTGTAACAACTACAGAGGTATCTGTTTAATCAGCGTTGTGGGTAAAATCTTCTCAGGTATTGTTGAAAGGAAAGTGCGAGTATTAGTTGAGGACTAATATAATGAAAATCAGTGTGGGTTTAGGTCTCTTAGAGGTTGTCAGGACCAGATCTTTAGCTTACGGCAAATAATGGAGAAGTGTTATGAGTGGAACAGGGAATTGTATCTATGTTTTATAGATCTAGAAAAGTCATATGACCGGTTTCCTAGGAGGAAGTTATTGTCTGTTCTACAAGATTATGGAATTGGAGGCAAACTTTTTCAAGCGATTAAAGGTCTTTACATGGATAGTCAGGCAGCAGTTAGAGTTGACGGTAAATTGAGTTCATGGTTCAGAGTAGTTTCAGGGGTAAGACAAGGCTGCAACCTGTCTCCACTGTTGTTCATATTATTTATGGATCATATGTTGAAAACAATAGACTGGCTGGGTGAGATTAAGATATGTGAACACAAAATAAGCAGTCTTGCATAT
Organism: Schistocerca cancellata; assembly: GCF_023864275.1. Taxonomy (NCBI): domain Eukaryota; kingdom Metazoa; phylum Arthropoda; class Insecta; order Orthoptera; family Acrididae; genus Schistocerca; species Schistocerca cancellata. The sequence continues at coordinate 272,472,267 of NC_064634.1, forward strand.
GCGGATGACTTAGTTGTGATGGCAGATTCGATTGAAAGTTTGCAAAGTAATATTTCAGAGCTAGATCAGAAATGTAAGGACTATGGTATGAAGATTAGCATCTCCAAAACGAAAGTAATGTCAGTGGGAAAGAAATATAAACGGATTGAGTGCCAAATAGGAGGAACAAAGTTAGAACAGGTGGACGGTTTCAAGTACTTAGGATGCATATTCTCACAGGATGGCAACATAGTGAAAGAACTGGAAGCGAGGTGTAGCAAAGCTAATGCAGTGAGCGCTCAGCTACGATCTACTCTCTTCTGCAAGAAGGAAGTCAGTACCAAGACTAAGTTATCTGTGCACCGTTCAATCTTTCGACCAACTTTGTTGTATGGGAGCGAAAGCTGGGTGGATTCAGGTTACCTTATCAACAAGGTTGAGGTTACGGATATGAAAGTAGCTAGGATGATTGCAGGTACTAGTAGATGGGAACAATGGCAGGATGGTGTCCACAATGAGGAAATCAAAGAAAAACTGGGAATGAACTCTATAGATGTAGCAGTCAGGGCGAACAGGCTTAGATGGTAAATGGAAATGTCGTGTGGCTAGGGCCTCCCGTCGGGTAGACCGTTCGCCTGGTGCAGGTCTTTCAATTGGACGCCACTTCGCCGACCTGCGCGTCGATGGGGATGAAATGATGATGATTAGGACAACACAACACCCAGCCGGGAATCAAACCCGGGCCCTTAGGATTGACAGTCTCTCACGCTGACCACTCAGCTACCGGGGCGGACGCTTAGATGGTGGGGTCATGTTACACGCATGGGAGAAGCAAGGTTACCCAAGAGACTCATGGATTCAGCAGTAGAGGGTAGGAGGAGTCGGGGCAGACCGAGGAGAAGGTACCTGGATTCAGTTAAGAATGATTTTGAAGTAATAGGTTTAACATCAGAAGAGGCACCAATGTTAGCACTGAATAGGGGATCATGGAGGAACTGTATAAGGGGGGCTATGCTCCAGACTGAACGCTGAAAGGCATAATCAGTCTTAAATGATGATGATGATGACACAACATAATTATGGTCTGAAGAGCCTTTTCCTAGTGACCATCGGCAGCATGTACAGTAATGTCAGCGCGATTCTTAACCTGTCCCTAGGGCATAGGAGAAAGATACATATTGATCTACATCTACATCTGCATCTACATTTATACTCCGCAAGCCACCCAATGGTGTGTGGCGGAGGGAACTTTACGTGCCACTGTCATTACCTCCCTTTCCTGTTCCAGTCGCGTATGGCTCGCGGGAAGAACGACTGCCGGAAAGCCTCCGTGCGCGCTCGAATCTCTCTAATTTTCCATTCGTGATCTCCTCGGGAGGTATAAGTAGGGGGAAGCAATATATTCGATACGTCATCCAGAAACGCACCCTCCCGAAACCTGGACAGTAAGCTACACCATGATGCACAGCGCCTCTCTTGCAAAGTCTGCCACTTGAGTTTGCTAAACATCTCCGTAACGCTATCACGCTTACCAAATAACCCTGTGACGGAACGCGCCGCTCTTCTTTGGATCTTCTCTATCTCGTCTGTCAACCCGACCTGGTACGGATCCCACACTGATGAGCAATATTCAAGTATAGGTCGAACGAGTGTTTTGTAAGCCACCTCCTTTGTTGATGGGCTACATTTTCTAAAGACTCTCCCAAAGAATCTCAACCTGGCACCCGTCTTACCTACAATTAATTTTATATGATCATTCCACTTCAACTCGTTCCGCACGCATACTCCCAGATATTTTACAGAAGTAACTGCTACCAGTGTTTGTTCCGGTATCATAAAATCATACAATAAAGGATCCTTCTTTCTATGTATTCGCAATACATTACATTTGTCTATGTTAAGGGTCAGTTGCCACTCCCTGCACCAAGTGCCTCTCCGCTGCAGATCTTCCTGCATTTCGCTGCAGTTTTCTAATGCTGCAACTTCTCTGTATACTACAGCATCATCCTCGAAAAGCCGCATGGAGCTTCCGACGCTATCTACTAGGTCATTTATATATATTGTGAAAAGCAATGGTCCCATAACACTCCCCTGTGGCACGCCAGATGTTACTTTAATGTCTGTAGACATCTCTCCACTGAGAACAACATGCTGTGTTCTGTTTGCTAAAAACTCTTCAATCCAGCCACACAGCTGGTCTGATATTCCGTAGGCTCTTAATTTGTTTATCAGGCGACAGTGCGGAACGCTATCGAACGCCTTCCGAAAGTCAAGGAAAATGGCATCTACCTGGAAGCCTGTATCTAATATTTTCTGGGTCTCATGAACAAATAAGTGTATAGTATAGCTACATAACTGTTACGGCATAATTTTCCGTCTCGTTAAAAAATATTCAAATTGTTCTTTTAGGTATTCTGCCTTTCAGATGAGTGGCACACGGTCTTGCTGTAGAACACTCAAGCCAAGTTCTTACAAAGTAAGAACTTGTAACTCTCCTTTAATATTTGCCAATTTGCCAATGGTAGTTTTTTTTTCATGCACCGTAAATGGTAGAGATAATAGCCCATAAAACCTCATCAGAGTGATTGGAAATTGCAAATTTGTGGTACGTTCTGTGGGACCAAACTGCTGAGGTCATCGGTCCCTAGGCCTACGCACTACTTAATGTAAATTAAACTAACGCTAAAGACAACACACTCGCCCATGCCCAATGGAGGACTCGAACCTCCCACGGGGGCAGCCGCGCTCTCCGTGACAAGGTGCCTCTATTCGCGCGGCCACTGCACGCTGCAAAAGATTACATGGCAAAATTATTCAGTAATGCATACAATAATATGCACAACGACACAGAGCCAGAGTGATTAAAATTCCCTGTAAACTACACTCTGTAAAATTTCTGTTGCGAATAGAGATCACAACCAGCTATGCCCATGAAAATATGGAACTATGAATGCTCGTCACATCTTGTCGCTATCAATGTGGTGCGGCTTCCGCCAAATAAAGAAATATTACGAACAAGCACTTTATATCAACGTATGTCCGACAACGTTTCTTCTAGATGGTAATCCAGATGATGCTGAACAACCATTGAGTATAATTTTGCAAATAATTCCAACTTTGCAATATGAGTATTCTAAAGATAATTGTCACAAATAAAGTCCACCATGTTTCCAAGTGTTCATAGCCTTCTCGAAGAATGGCTCTGAGCACTAAGGGAGTTAACATCTGAGGTCATTAGTCCCCTAGATTTAGAACTACTTAAACCTAACTAAGGACATCACACACATCCATGCCCGAGGCAGGATTCGAACCTGCGACCGTAGCAGCAGCGTGGTTCCGGACTGAAGCGCCTAGAACCGCTCTGCCACACGGCCAGCTCTCGAAGAAACCTTATGTTTGTGGTACGTGAGCACTCAGCTAAACTTCGTTTTGATTTTGCACAGGACTAAAGAACGAATACCGAGCGAGGTGGCGCAGTGGTTAGACACTGGACTCGCATTCGGGAGGACGACGGTTCAATCCCGCGTCCGGCCATCCTGATTTAGGTTTTCCGTGATTTCCCTAAATCACTTCAGGCCAATGCCGGGATGGTTCCTCTGAAAGGGCACGGCCGACTTCCTTTCCCATCCTTCCCTAATCCGATGAGACCGATGACCACGCTGTCTGGTCTCCTTCCCCAAACCAACCAACCAAAGAACGAATACCGATTGTGACAAGAGGGATAAAATTTGAAATATTATGAATCATCTGGCATATATTTGTATTTGTGAGGATGTATAGCGATTTTTGCAACTTACATATGATAATATTCAGCACATCAGTACAACATTCTACCTTAATTTATTATTTCCACTTGCATTTAAGCCTGCGTATGAGACTGAATAAGCAGCTAACAGCCGTGGAATAGAAATAAAAACACTATCATCTTGTGACTTTTTTTTGTCTCATCAGACTTCTGACTGGTTTGATGCGCCTCGCCACGAATTGCTCTCGTGTGCCAACCTCTTCAGAATAGGACTTGCAACCTACGTCCTCAGTTATTTGCTGGATGCATTCCAGTCTCTGCCTTCCTCTACAGTTTTTACTCTCTACAGCTCACTCTAGTACCATGCAAGTTATTCCCTGATGTCTTACCAGAAGTCCTATCATCCTGTCCTTTCTCCTTGTCAGTGTTTTCCACACCATCCTTTGCTCTCCGATTCTATGTAGAACATCTTAATTCCTTACCATATCAATCCACCTAATTTTCAAAATTCATCCCTAGCACCACATCTCAAATGTTTCGATTCTCTTCTGTAGCGTTTCTTCCACAGTCCATTTTCACTACCATACAATACTGTGCTCCAAACGTACATTCTCGGAAATACACTAAATTTCTCTTGGCCGAGAATGCGCTTTTTGCCAGTGCTAGTCTCCTTTTGATGTCCTCCTTGTTCTATCCGTCTGATTATTTTGCTGCCTACGTGGTAGAATTCCTTAATTTCATCTACTTTGTGACTATCAATCCTGATATTAAGTTGGCTAGTTGATCTGGGGGAAGGGACCAAACAGCGAGGTCATCAGTCCTGTCGGATTAGAGAAGGAAGAGGAAAGAAATCGGCCGAGCCATTTTAAAGGAACCATCCTAGCATTTGCCTGAAGCGACTGAGGGAAATAACGGGAAACCTAAATCAGAATGGCCGAACGCGGGCTTAAACCGTCGTCCTCCCGATTGCGAGTCCAACGTACTAACCACTGCGTCACCTAGCTCTGTTAATATTTTATCGCAGTTCTCATTGCTGCTACTTCTCATTACTAACGTCTTTCTTCGATTTATTCTCTATCCGTACTCTGTACTCATTAGACTGTTCATTTCATTCAGGAGACCCTGTAAATCTTCTTCACTTTCACTCAAGATATCAGTGTCATCAGCGAATCGTAACATTGATATCCTTTCACCTTGACTTTCAGTTCTACTCCTGAACCTTTCTTTTATTTCCATCATTGCTTCCTCGATGTACTGATTGAACAGTAGGGGCGAAAGGCTAAAACCTTGTCTAACTCCCTTTTAATACGAGAACTTCGTTCTTGGTCGTCCACTCTTATTATTCCCTCTTGGCTGTTGTACATATTGTATATGACCCGTCTCTCCCTATAGCTAACCCCCATTTTTCTCAGAATTTCAAACATCTTGCATCATTTTACAATGCCGAACGCTTATCCCAGGTCGACAAGTCCTATGAACATGTCTTGATATTTCTTTAGTCTTGCTTCCATAATTAACCGCAACGTCAGAACAGCCTCTCTGTTGCCTTTACCTTTCATAAAGCCACAATGGTCGTCATCTAACAGATCCTCGATTTTCTTTTCCATTCTTCCGTATATTATTATTCTGAGCAACTTGGACGCATGAACTTTTACGCCGATTGTGCGATTATTCTCGCACTTGTCAGTTCTTGCAGTCTTCAGAATTGTGTGGATGATGTTTCCCCGAAAGTGAGATCGTATATCGTCAGTAATACGTTCTACCCACCGACGTGAATAGTAGTTTCTTTTACCACTTCTCGCAACGGTTTTAGAAATTCTGATGGAATGTTAACTACACCTTCCGTGTAATTTGATCTTAAGTCTTTGATCTTAAGTCTATTTGATCTTAAGCCTCGGTCTACATTTTGATTCTAATACTGCAACCCATATCTCTTAGAAATCGACCCATGTCGGTTCTATGACATTAGACAAATCTTCCCTTCACAGAGGCCTTCACTGTACTCTTTCCACCTATCCGCTCTCTCCTCTGTGTTTCTATGGGATTGCCACTGTATTCTTAATGTTACCACCCTTGCTTTTAATTTCACTGAAGGTTGTTTTGACTTTTCTGAACGCTGAGTCAACCCTTTCGACAGTCATTTATTTTTCGATTTCGTCTTAGCTTCCCTGCCATTCCTATTTATTTCGTTCCTCAGCGACTTGGATAATTATATTCCCGAATTTCCCTACACAAGGTTATATTGACTTTTATGCACGCTGAGTCAACCCTTTCGACAGTCATTTATTTTTCGATTTCGTCTTAGCTTCCCTGCCATTCCTATTTATTTCGTTCCTCAGCGACTTGGATAATTATATTCCCGAATTTCCCTACACATTTTCGTACTTCCTGCTTCTATCGATCAATTGACGTATTTATTCTGTTAACCATAGTTTCTTTGCAGCTACCTTCTTTGTACCTATGTTTTTCTTTCCAACTTCTGTGGTTGCCTTTTCACAGGTGCACATTCCGCTTCGACTGTACTGTCTACTAAGCTTTTCCTTATTGCAGTATCTGTAGCCTTAGAGAAATTCAAGCCTATCTCTTCATTCCTCAGTATTTATGTAACCCACTTGTTTGCGTATTGATTGTTACTAATATCTTAAATTTCTACCTACTCTTCATCACTACAAAATTGTGATTCGGGTCTACCTCTGCTCCTGGGTAAGCTTTACAATCTAATATCTGATTTTGGAATCTCTGTCAGACCATCATGTAATCTAACTGAAATCTTCCGGTATCTCAAGGCCTTTTCCAAGTGTATATCCTCCTCTTGTGATTCTTGAACAGGGTATTAGCTATAACTAGCTGAAATTCGTTAAAGAATTGTCTTTCTCCTCTCTCAGATCTAGTACCAAGCCCATATTCTCCCATAACTATTTATTCTACTCCTTTCCACTGTAATCGCTTTCCAATCCCCCATGACTAATATATTTTGTTCTGCCTATACTTACAGAATTATCAGTTCATTATCGTCATATACTTTTTCTATCTCTTCAGCTTGCGACGTTGGCATGTATACCTGAACTATTGTTATCTCTGCTGGTTTGCCGTCAGTTCTGATGAGAACAACCACATCACAGAACTGATCACAGTAACACGCTCTCGTCCTGTCTTCCTATTCATAAAGAATCCTACTACCGTTACACCATTTTCTGCAGCTGTTGATAATACTGTATAGTCATCTGGTCAGAAAACCTTGTCCTCTTTCCATTTCGCTTCACTGACGCCCACTGTATCTAGAGCGAGCCTCTGAACTTCCCTTTACAGTTTTTTTTAGCTTCCCTATCACGTTCAGGCTCCTGACATTTCACACCCCGACACGTAGAATGTTACCCTTTCGTTGGTTATTCAGTTTTTTCATGGTCACCTCCCCCTTGGCAGTCCCCTCCCGAAGACTGCAATAGGGGACTTTTCCGGACTGTCTGGCCAGTGGAGAGATCATCACGATATGGAACATATTTGTGCCATGTAAATGCTAGCGTCAACTGTCACTTGGTTATGTTCTGACTGTATGATTCCTCTGGTAACGCACCAGTGATAACCATGCTATAGTCGACCACTAGATCCGCAATTAATTACGTATTTATGCAACTAACAGTTATCCTTCTTTACATCTGACCGCTGTACTATAATTTCAGTATATTGTATAACCTGTTGTAACTTAGATAGGAAGACGGAAGCCTATATTTGTGCACGTGGGGAGTGACAAAGTTATTGAATGGGATGCTACTGCTGTCGCAATTTATGAAGGAATGTAATCAGTAACGTAGGCCGGACCAAGAATCATTACTTCGTGCACTACACATTTTAAAGTGGGAAAGATCCGATTATCGTGCGGATCAGGAAAGTCGATAAACATCTTGGAGAGCACGTGGGAAGTCAGGATGGGTATTGTCTTCAACAAATAGAATATCTCTTACAGTTTTTCAGGATGGTAACAGAATGGATTCCGCAAATAGAGATCTTGCAAAGTTCAACTCGCTGCGTTCGTCCATGAGATATAGGGCGCCACAGGCAACGGCTCTCCCCAAGGTGCCGTACGAAAGTTCTGTAGCCGATCTGACTCATGTTGACCGGGTGTGCAGAGCACGACTAGGACTTTAACGTACTTGAACAGGAAGACGCAACTCTCAACCACTTTTGAGAAAACCGAGTTTGAAAAACCTTTCGCTTCCTTATATTTTCTGTATGGTCGCTGCTATTCAAGGAGTTCGCAGCCGAGGGAGTAAGCGCTAAATTACGAAAGCGCGAGGCCTTCGGATCGAATTCCTCAGAACGCATTCCGCTTTTCATTTCCACGAAATTGGGTGGCTTGCGGAGTATAAATGTAGATGTAGATGTAGAACTGTCAATATTTAATGATTTTTCCTATTTTTTAATATCTTTACCATGAAGGAAAGGAAACAGAGAAAAATTCGCAAGGAGATTGGAAATGAAGAAAGGATACACAAGAACTTCCAATCAAATCAGTATGGTTCTTTCATTTACCTTATTTTGTCTCCATTTATGATAGGTATAATGTGCAGCCTGTGGAGCACTGTACGAATCAGGATGCAACTGTTCATACCGATACCTAAAACAATAATTATGGCGACATGCAGCACTTGTAATGGACGCTGAATTGTTGCATGACTTTTTCAGTGCGTGTGTTGCAAAAGTTTACATTACATTCTTAAACGGTTGTCGGGCAACGCAGAATTTCGAGGTGTACCACACATATCTGTTGTAGCAGAATTACGTGACAATAAATAAATAAAAGAAGGAGTACCGGAAGAGAGATTCTATCCAGAGACTTCTCGCTCTCGCAACCAAGCACTTACTTGTTCGACTGCGGAATCCTTGAATAGAAACGACCATAAGAACCATACCAGTATGGCTCAAATTTTCAATTTAGATTTTCTCGTAAACGTTTGAGAGTTGCGTCTTTCCGTTTGTAGATGTTGAAGTTCTAATCTTGCCCCAGACACGCTTCAACATGAATGAAATCGGCGAGGGAACTTCGTATGGTCGCCTGTCAGGCTGATGGCGTGTTCATTGACTTCTGGAACGCATTTGATACAGTTGCGCACTGTCGTTTAATGAATAAAATACGATCTTTGCGAGTATTAGACCAGATCTGTGATGGGATACAGACCTTCCTTGCAGACAGAACTCAACGTGTCGTTCTCTGTGGAACAATATCGACAGATGGAAAGGTAAACTTGGGTGTACCCCAAAGGAATCTCTTAGCGCCTCTGCTATTTACAGTTTATGTTAATGATCCAGTGTACGAGTATAAGATTGGATGCTCCATGACGTTATTTGCGGGCGATGCTGTTGTACGTAGAAAGATTACAATGCTTGAATACTATATTAAAACGCAGAAAGACCTGCAGGGGATCCAAGATTAGTGCAGCGACTGGGTATTGATCCTGAACAGATATCCACTACTGTTCGATTACATTATGGGTTGAAAATCAGTGGGAACACTAACTACTGTATGTCCGCAGCTCGTGGTCGTGCGGTAGCGTTCTCGCTTCGCGCACCCGGGTTCCCGAGTTCGATTCCCGGCGGGGACAGGGATTTTCTCTACCTCGTGATGACTGGGTGTTGTGTGATGTCCTTAGGTTAGTTAGGTTTAAGTAGTTCTAAGTTCTAGGGGACTGATGACCATAGATGTTAAGTCCCATAGTGCTCAGAGCCATTTGAACCATTTTGAACTAGCTACTGTATAATACCTAGCGGTAACCATTTGGAGCGGTCTGAATAGTTAAGACCCCATAAATAGTAGGAAATGCAGATATCAGGTTGAGATTCATAGGCAGGATCTTAAGAAACTGTGATTCATCCAGGACAGAAATGGCTTACAGAAATCTCTTCCGAGCGATTCTTCAAAACTGTTCATCACCCTGAAACTCCCCTCAAGTTGGATTAATGGAGGAGGAGGATCAGATCCAAGGAAGAGCCGCGCGTTTCGTCACAGGAGCGTTTAGTGGGCGTGAGAGCTTTACTGAAATGCTCAAAAATCTGCGTTGGCAGATTACAAGAGAGACGTCAAGCATCGCGGAGGGGTTTACTATTATAATTTGGAGGCGAATATTTCAAGGAGAGTCGGGCTACATGTCACTTCAGCACACATAAATGAAAAAATCAGAATAATTAGATCTCATAAGGAACCTCCACGACAGTCATTATTCCCGCGCATTCTTCTTGAATGCAGCAGAAAACATAGAGTGGTATTAGAAGTACTCTCCATCGCACAGCGTTACGTGGCTCATAGTGTACAGATGCAGATGTAGAAATGTGATTCATTATGTTGCAGTTGCATCCTGAAATCAAAGAAGCTCAAGGTGTGATGCTATTGTGGGCAGTAGTAGGATAAAGCCGTTTGTAGCGTTTTTTTTTATATCAAATTGATACGCAAAGTAATTAAATTAATCAATTTATCACTCTCACCCCCGGCCACCCCGCCAACCCCCAACACCGACAACGCCCACCCCCACCCCCAGAAGACGTCACGTGTTTTTCTCAGCTCCCACTCCCTCCCCGAACCACCAGTTCCCAAACTACCCTAATGGCGAGAATTTCGAATTTTGGTGGGAATTTCTTTGCCCCAGGGCTGTGATGACATCCAACCCCAGCCCTCAGCAGGTAACTGACGGGAAATTAAAAATGGCAGTGCCCTTTCTGGGACTCGAACCCTGGTGCTCCTGCACAGAAAGCCCAAGTGCACCGCCAACAAATGGAAACTTCGAGGTATGGGAGAGGAAGGTTAGGTTAGTGTACTTTTTTTTTGGTCGGGAAACTGACACAAAGATCGATCCTAATTACGTAAATAGTCACAAAGGTCAGACCTAATTACACAACCATATGCATCGTGCTACACAACGACGGCATAAAATCGCATTACAGCTCAACACTGACGATACCATACAAATAGTGTTATCCTGCTGGGAAAGAATTTCGCAATATCAGTCGAAACTGACACAAATATCGATCCTAATTACGTAATTAAACACAAAGACTGGGCCTAATTACACATCTATAAGCATAGTGCTACACAACGATGGCATAAAAGGGCTGTTCACCACAAAAATTGACAATACCATACAAATGCTGTTAACCTGCGGGGAAAAAATTTCGCAATACCACTCGAAACTAGCGACAGACACACCCAGACTCTACCCCACACCTACAAGCTGGCGGGAAAAAGGCTGGGGTGTAAGGTACTATCTTAATTCTTTTTGGTAGGAAATATGTTCAACTGACGAGATACTGGTGTTGGACAGAGAGCAATTTAAAAAGTAGGCATGCAGTGTCTATAGCTGTTTGACGTCAGAGTTCGCTACAGATGCCTGTTCAAAAACCATCATGCAACCCAGGTAATCGATGCCAATACACTCTACCACAACTGATGGAAAAAAAAATGCATCACAATTCTAATTACACTTCGAAATTTTCGTGAAAAAACCAGCACTCATAATGAATGAGTCATAATGCAGCACATGTACTGGGGAAGACCGTCGTCCTAAAAGACTGCAGAGGAAGTCGTAGTTGAATGTGCATTCTCCTCGATAGGCGCCCATACACTGCCGATAATCGAGGCCCCCTTCCTCCCTCCCTCCACCCCTCCCTCAATCCATCCACCTATGGAGTGGGGACACATGCTCCTTTCAAATGGCCATCTGCTCCAGTGACCGCCTTGTGGCGTGGGCAGGTCGCTGTCTGCCCTTTGATGCCACCCTCTCCGGTCGCTGGCTGCACTCGGCTTTCCACCATTCGGCTGCCGCCTTAAAGGCGACGGTCCTATACAACACAAAAGGAAAATTAAGTACCATAACCTTGCCCATCCGGAGGACGCTCCAGATGGCTATTTCAGAAGTCGGCTATTTGCGAAACAGAAAGCCCTTCCCGCAGTGCCCTCAGTACAAAGCGCGACGCCGGCATCTCTCAGAAGCGTGATAAATGACCGCTGTCCCGACCAAGGGAGAGCCACAGGCTCGTTGGGAAGTCGCCCGCCGTTCTGTGCTGGACTATTTAACATCAGGTCGACTCATATACTGAAGCAACTACTAAAAAAGGAAAAGCATTCGTGACGATAGTAAATGTAATCTTCCCACGAAAATAGGTAAAGTCCATTTTCTTTTAGTTTTATGAGCAAAATAAGTATAAAATTTAGGTTCGACTGCAGTCGCATCTCATTATTTTGTGATGTCCGGTGAAGTGTACTGCCACCGATCACAAATGATCAGAAGAGACATGCCCATCCTGCGTAAAATCTATTAAAAAACTTCGATCATTTTGATGCAAAAACTACTGATCCATACAGATCATCCTCATTATTTTGAAATTAATTTGATCATGACAGTCATTCTGCAAGGCCAGTATTTTTTTTTCTGTTGTTGGATTACATTCACCAAGTAGGTCAAATGGGAATCCGTGGGGGGAACACGATGTTATTTTCCAGGAACACTATTGAGAAATTACATCTGAAGCTGACCACAGAGAGATTATGCAGCCCACAACATACATTTCGCATAACGACAGCACTATTAAAAAACACGTTCGTCGCTACAACGTTTACGTCACCCTACAGGCACACACACGAGTTGCTGATAGTGTTACACTTTTTGGTAGAAATGCTGACCAAAATGCTGTCCGCAATTTCTAATAAAGTCTATCCATTCAGCCACATATTTGTGTTGGAACCTTTAGAGACGTCTTTTTAATTATTGCAGCCACTGGTTAATAATATTCATGCCACTCTCGTATCTCGAAATGAGTCACCTTTTTCGAACCTATCTGCTAAAGATTCCATACACCAAGAATAACAGCGCTGTGTTTAGACAGTGCCTCTGCAACTGCTCCTAAGTCTCTGCCCCGCCCTTCTTGCAGCTTGGTCTATATGATCGTCCCAGTTTAAGTCTGACCTGTACGGGACTTGGAGAGTGCTATATCTAAGACCTTCTGCATGCTGTGGGGAAACACAACGAGCTGAGTTAATGCGACAGGGGCGCGTGCTGACCACTCGGTACAAATGGAAACATGGTGTCAGAGCTCTGCCAACCGTGTACAGGGCGTAAGGCCAGCGCCAAACAAAGATATTCCCCGCCACGCGAGGTAGTATAAGAGATTGTACGAGCAGTAATGGTGGTGTTTATTGTTGAGAAAATGGCATGGAGGAAGGACGAAGATTTTGCTACTGCATTGCGGCACATCTCTAGACTACACACAGGTAGTTGCATTCATGTCTATCAAACATATGTGGCGATCCTATTAAATATAAGGTACTGGTTCACTGGAGCAGGTGGTTCGTGATCAAAGTCGCTTCCACAGACCAGTGTAAAGATTCATTACCTGTACTGTAGGATAACCATATTCAAGAGACTATCAATCACACGAGAGAGCTCCTGTATTGCTCCTTCATACACAGTTTAATACATTGTTTTTTGCACTTGTAACACACCCAATCAGAGTATACCGCCATACACCTTTTTTTTCTAATATTGTTTGGAGACCCGTGTCAGCTGCTGCTAAAGCGACATTAACACGCTTCGATCCTCTGGCTCTCACAGAAAACTGAACATCGCATGGCATAAACTATACAGGTGGAAGAAATAAAACACAGATGCGATGTTTCTCATTGACAAAAATATGGAAGACATCGCAACATATGGAAACTGGAAGAGTTTGCGGTAATGTAGAGCGCTTCCAACAACTCTTCGAAGGTGGTACAGTTAATCTCATCTTTCCATCGAAAGGGTAGAGGATGCCTCGGTGCTCCTTGCTTTCCCTGTGTTGACCATAGCTGGAAGGTGCTGTTCGCATCACGTGTGAGGTAGCACAAATAAAAAGGTACTGTTATCTTATTGGTGAAAAAAAATGAAAAAGTAAATATAAAAACATGAAGGGTATCGCAGCACAATGAAATAGGAGGAGTCTGTAGCAATGAGGAACGCTTCCAAACAACTGTACGTTTAATCCCATGTTCCACAGCAACAAGTAGCAGATATCCAGTGTTCCGTCAAGGTTCACTCCATCTCAACAGCATGGTGTCATTCAATCATTATGCAGTGATCAACAGCAAACCCAGTGGACAGTCGGGATTGGAAAGACACCATTGATATGGGGCGAAGTACTGTAATACTCACTGCAGTTGATAGTGAGATCAATTTTAGCAGTTTTACCCAGAAGTTGGAGAGGGCAATGTCCACCACATTCTGCAATCTATTTAGAAACAGAGTAAGCTGAATTAATTATACAGGAGTTTGTTTTGAAGACTTGGTGGCAGTGGGAATATGTTGTCGTAGCTCCGCCACCCGGGTACGATGTGTAAGGTCAGAGTCATATGAAGACTGCTCCTGCAACATGACGACAGTACTAAACGTTGTGGTGGTTTTTCTTGCTGGGAAAAGTAGGAAGACTCAACATCGAAGCAGATTCGCACCTCTCTGGATCCATTCACGTCTATCACCCACACATTCTACTCGTATAATCGTTATTCTGTACCATCCAGCAGAGGAAAACTGCAAAGTGTAAAATCTCAGTTAATTTCGTCTGATGGATGTTTACCGCATCTCTTTCTTCCGAAATACCGAAAACGAATACCGTCTACATGCCGGCATTTAGCATATTCGGCGATCCTATTAAATATACAGGTATTTATCCATTGGAGCAGGTGACCAGTGATAGACGTCACATGCACAGACCGGTGTAAAGTTTCATCACCTGTACTGTACGAGAACCTTCTCCCCACATGTTATCAGTCGCAGGAGAGGGACCTTCTTTCGTTGTTTGATACACCGCTTTTTCTGCTGTGACACGCTATGACCACTGCCTTACTTTTTTTTCTGCCACAGCTTCGATGTCTGTGTCAGGTTCTAAACTGACATTAACACGTTTGGTCCATAGACTCCCCCTCGAAACTAGACACACTAGCCGGCCGAAGTGGCCGTGCGGTTAAAGGCGCTGCAGTCTGGAACCGCAAGACCGCTACGGTCGCAGGTTCGAATCCTGCCTCGGGCATGGATGTTTGTGATGTCCTTAGGTTAGTTAGGTTTAACTAGTTCTAAGTTCTAGGGGACTAATGACCTCAGCAGTTGAGTCCCATAGTGCTCAGAGCCATTTGAACCATTTTTTTTTTTTTGAAACTAGACACCACACGGTGTAAATCACATTGTGTGGCAATCAACAGTGTACCTGGACTGTTGGGATGGGAAAGACACCTTCGATGTACTGTAATAATAAGCATCATAGTTGATAGTGCGATCAATTTTAGCAATTTTATCGTAATTTCAACACCGACCAGTGATGAAGCAACATGCTTACCAATTTCTGTACCATCACTAAACAGCCCCTCCACTACTTTGCGAGTACCATCGTGTGTAAGTAGATGACTGTGAAGTATGTTCCTATAGGTAAGAAAAGGGGGTCGCTACACTTTCAACTACTTAGTTTCAACTACTTTTCAAGGTCATCCAATCACCCAATTTCTCCATCCCAAACGTGGATGACCTTGAAAAGTAGTTGAAACTAGGTAGTTGAAAGTGTAGCGACCCCCTTTTCATACCTATATGATGACTTAGAGATTTTCTGTTAACTATCGCAAGTAGACAGAACATGCAGTTGTATGTGAGTCGAATGCATGTCATGTCACACAACTCATGCACCCCGACAGAACAATCGAAAAAAATGGTCAAATGACCTGCAGCAACATATATATCTCTCTCCAGAAAGCATCATCAGTCTACCATTAAATCCTAACTCATTACAGCTCCATCTCACCCTATCACTCTATCCAATCTCTGCCATCCACTAACGCATATCCAAGTATGTTTAGAGGCAGACGGTTCTCTTTTTTCCAGGAAAGCATCGCAGACAGCAGTCAATTCGCGAGGGTCACTATTACCTCAATAGGCATACTGTAGAATATTGCCTCAACGAAAAATAAAACATTGTATCCCTTGTTCCCAGTACTTCAATCTCGCCGTTTTCCCGCATTCCTCTTGCTGTCGTATACTCGTTCCATGTACGAGAATTGTTCTGCACCAGTCAGAAGACATGCAGATACTCCCTCAATTTCACCGCATTTCAGCGGATTTTCCCTCAGTTTTTACGTATTTTCCGTCATTTTATCGATTTTTTTAAAGCGACTTCTATCCGTCATCACTTACCGTACTGTGATCTAAAATTTCTTGTTAATGAAGTACAGCTGCCAACAACTAGCTCAAATTCACTATTTTGGGAGGCATAGTATAGCACAGTACTTGATTACATCCAGTCGCCTCCACCCACATTTCCACATTTGCAGTTTGTTTTCTCTGTTTTCTGTATGTCTGTGTATGTGCTTGTGTCACGGATGGCTGGTCAAAACATAGTGAAATGTGACTGCAGTCGAACGTAAAAACTATACCGATTTTACTGATAAAACTAAAACCTATTTTCGTGGAAAGATGACATTTACTATGATCGCAATAGTGTTTTGCGTTTTTAATAGATGCATGATTATAGATGCATTGATGTCAAATACAATTGGTCTCAACTGCCGAATGGCGGGCTGCTGCAGATGAAGGAGAGGGGTGGTTTGACTGCTGTGGTGGTCGCCGGACACAGCTGTTCTCTATTCGGGGGAACAGCGAGTGGGGGTTCTGTCGCTGTATTTTAGACGAATTAGTTGCACTTGAGGTGGTTGTCCTTTTATCTCTTCCCTCCTATTGTTTAGTTGATTATATACGTATGTTACGGTGTTGGCGGACAGACGGTAGAAAACCGAGTGCTGATCTGGACCGTTCTCCGTACGGGTGGTGTTAGCCTGTAAGTTTGCCTTTGGTGCTAAGGGCCGCCACTTCAAAGGCATGCTGCACATCGTAAGGGCCTGTTGGGGTCTGCAGCCATACATGGGTCGGCAGAAAAACATGAAAGGGTGCGACTTTTGATATAGCTATCTGGAATGTCCTACGGTTGGGCGATATTACGCTACTTAATTTCAATTTTCTGGTCTCTAGGACCAATGACTTAAGGCAGCTGCCAAATGGTGGAAAGTCGAGTGCAACCAGCGGCCACAGAGGGCGGCAGCAATGGGCAGGCAGCCGCATGCCCGCACTGCTAGGCGGTCGTGGAGCAGCTCGCCATTTGAAGGAGCATACAACAGGGGATACAATGTTTTTTACTGCCACCAACTTATATTTCGCGGAAAGACAACAAAGATAAGATTAGAGAGATTAGGGCTCGTACAGAGGCATATAGGCAGTCATTTTTCCCTCGTTCTGTTTGGGAGTGGAACAGGGAGAGAAGATGCCAGTTGTGGTGCGAGGTACCATCCGCCACGCACCGTGTGGTGGATTGCGGAGCATGGATGTAGATGCAGATGTAGAGCATGTCCCCCCCCCCCCCCCCATTGGTGGATAGAGGGAGGGAGGGGTGGAGGGACGGAGGAAGGGGGCCTCAGTTTTTGGCAGTTTATGGATGCCTATCGAGGGCAATGCACATTCAACTACCACCTGCTCTGCAGTCTATTAGGATGACGATTTTTCCCAGTACATGTGCTTCATTATGACCCATTCATTATTAGTTCTGGTGCTATCACAATTTCGAAGTGCAATTAAAACAGTGACACATTTCTTTTCAGTTGTGGTAGTGTGTATCGGTTTCGACTACCTGGGTTGCAGGATGGTTTTTGAGCATACATCTGTAGTGAACTCTGATGTCAAACAACAATAGATACTGTGCGCTTACAGGTAATACACTTTTTAAACTCCTCTCTGTCCAACACCAGCATCTCGTCAGTTGAACGTAGTTCCCGCCAAAATGAAAAAAGATACTAGCTTACATCCCAGCCTTTTTCCCACCAGCTTGTAGTTGTAGGATGGAGTTTGTGTCTGTCGCTAGTTTCAAATGATATTGCGATATTTTTTACCAGCAGGATAACACCAGTGGCATGATACCGTCAGTATTTGAATTGTATTGCAATTTAATGCCACCCTTGTATAGCACTATGTATAAGATTGTGTGATTAGGCCCAATCTTTTCGATTAATCATGTAATTAGGGTCGGTCTTTCGATCAGTTTCCCAACTAAAATAAACAAAGTACACTAACCTAACCTTTCTCTCCAGATATGGATAGTTTCCATGTGTTAGTGGATGCAATTGGGCTTTTCATCCAGTAGAAACAGGGTTCGAGTCCCCGAAAGGACACAGCCATTTTTAATTTCCTGTCTATTCCAAGCGCCTCTGGTGGTGTAATTGTGTTATGTGCATACACATGGTCTTTTTGCCCAGGAGGAGCAGGGTTCATGTCCTGGGAAGCGTACTGCCAACATTAATTTTCAGCCAATTTCTGGGTCAGGGGTGGAGTGGATTGCCAGCAAAGCCTTGGAACAAACAAATTCCCTCCAAAATTCGGAATTCCCGTCAAAATTGAAATTTCCCGTCAGTAGGGTTGGTTGGGGGGGGGGGAGGGGGGAGCAGGTGCGGGAAGGGGGAGGGAGGAGGGTGAGAAAACAGCGCAGTCAGGGGTGGGGTTGAGCAGGGGTGGATGTGGGGGGATGATTAATTGATCAATTTAATTAATTTGCGTATCAATTTGATATCATAATTGCACTACAAAGACCCTTACCCTACCACTGTGGGCTGCTGCTTTCTGTTCTATAATTCCAGGAGCTCTATCCATGTCACTTGCTACACTCTCCTACAGTCGTCGCAAACCAGGCTGATTATCACTGACGTCAAGACAGCTTCTGTTTGTAATTAAACAGAACAGAAACGAATTAGTATAGAAATGCCTTTAAACCCCAGTTCCGTGAAAGAGCGATTTACCTAGTTGTGACGCTCCGACTCATTCTTGTAGGAAACCCTTTGGGCCGATTCTCAACTTGCGCTTATTTGACTGAAAGAGACTCAAATCCACAATCGGCCACATCTCAGGCAGCTCTATCGTTATCAGCCGCAAGCAGCAGTGGTATGATATATTAATCGTAGTGTCGGTTTCACAACGTTAGAATTGCATCTTCAGGTGCAGCTGAATAAAGAGGAAAAGCACATGAGGGATTGGAATTTATAACTTTTTATAGAAATGTCAGTAGTCTGGGGAGAAGATAATATTATGTGATATATGGTACGTAACTGACAAAAGCAGATTTAAATATAGTAGAGGCCATTTACATGAAAAATTTGAGCGCATCGGACGTTCCATCATTCCCAGTCTTGTTCTAACGAATTTATGGAAATAGTGATGAAAGTCAGAATTTAAAACAGGCAGAATGAAGAAGGCGCTTAGGGACTAGTGATGAACTGCGATATTAAATGATTATAAAAGTTCGCTCTACTATTATAGTTATTTAACACGCGTCACACAAATCTAAGCAATGTAATCCCCAGCTACGCGTTTAGAGAGTCACGCTCCCATTATCTAGCTGACATCAAAGGCAAAAATTTAAAATAGATGGAATGAAGAAGATGGCCATTAAAACTGGATGGCTCTGAAGGGACAATTAAGTTGCAAAAGCAGGAAAAAGGACTAAATATGAGCAGTGATTTCAAAGATTGTAAAGTTTGCTCTATCATTATTGTTTTTTTGTATACAAAACACAAATGTGAGACATGTAATCATCAACTACGTTTTTTGAGAGACAAGCTCCCATCATCTGGCTGTCTGCGTTCAACACTTCATACGCACGCACTTAAGAAGCACGAAATATTCGTAAAATAAAAACAAAATGAAAATATTCATATATTAAGTCCACGTCTTACTTTAAAACGGCAAACTCTGATCACTGTGTAGCTGGAACGCGAATCTGTGGATTACTTTCCTTACATTTATGTGTTGTGTGCTACATAACGATAATGTTTATCTTCATAAATGCTACTTGCAATCCATAACATGGTTAATACTAGAACGCAGCTGTATCCTTCGGAGTGGAGAACGAAAATAAAAATTGCACAAATACCAAGGAATTCCTTTCCTTCCCCCCCCACCCCCTTCCCCCGCCCCCCGCCCCAGTTACATCTTTCGTTACTCTATCGCCTACCCATTTTGGGTCTTTTCAGTCTATCGTAGCAGTTTACTGCTGTGGTAACTAATAACGTAATCTATCAGACTCATACATGAAGAGAATCGTTTATTAGTGCAATGAGTTCGGAGAATTTCCTTAACACACTTCAGTGGGTCTCAAGTGTTCCCTGTAGCAGATTCCCATGTCAACCGCAGAAATTTTTAAAATGGAGACGGTGTGACCTATGAACAACTGGATGTACGTAATCCTGCAGTATTCTTTGCGCCTGTTTCAGCGTCGATAGCAAGATATCAGCCAAACATAAATGCTTTTTGGTCTTGTCCTCGCTGAGTGAATGTTGTGTAGTTCCTTGTAACAACAAATGTCTTGATTGATGTCATATATTTACATGTTAATAATAATAATAATGATAATAAAACAGCGTCACGGTGCAGCTATGGTTTTGTGAGTTTAGCCTACTGTGTGATGGATTTTGAGAGTTAACATCTCGTCTTCACACGTACCTTAGTTCACATCGCCTCGCCGAATGGCCGCTCGGTTAGTGGCACCATGTCACGGATTCCGCGGCCCCTCCCGCCGGAGGTTCTAGTCCTTTCTCGGGCACGAGCGTGTCTGTTGGTCTTAGCATACGTTAGTGTAAGTTAGTTTAAGTAGTGTGTAAGTCTAGGGACAGACGACCTCAACAGTTTGTTCCCTTAAGAATTCACACACAGATTTAACACACATCTAATCGTGGGCACAGATCACAGCCGGTTATCACCCGAAAGACAGGTGAACACTCCCTACGAAAGGCGACACTACGCCGATAGGCAAGAGACAGTGGACTGTGTGTCGCCTTGCATGGTATTAGGAGGTAGGGTGAGATCAACTGTCTTTCGGTTGACAACCTGCAGTGCTCTTGGATATTAATCCTAATCATCGATTAAAAGTGTACTAATGTACATCTGCAGATGAAATGTGAAGTCTAGAAAAGGAACACGAAATAAAACTTTTTAAACTACAGCTGCTGACTGAGGCTTTTTTCATTATTGTTATTATAAGGGACACTCAAAGGGAAACTAAAGACATGGAGAAAAGTAAGTAAACTGTTTAGTATTCAAAAGTAATCGCCATAGCTATTAAAACATTTATCGCTCCGTGAGACAGGACGGTCAGTCCCTTCATGGAAAAATGTTAACGGTTGCCTAGGGAACCATTATTGTACCCAGGCGCCCAGTTCTTCGTCCGAAGCAAATCGACGACCACGAATGTTCTTCTTCAGGCCTCCAAAAATATGAAAATCTCATGGGAAGAGATAGGTACTGTATGGAAGATATGTAAGGAGTCCCCAGCAAGAAATCTGCAGTGTAGTCGAAATAACACGCAGGCCAGCGCCGGGAGAGTCAGGACGAAAAGTCACGATGGGCTTTTCCTTTGACTGCATTGGCCTGCTACTCATAGATTTTTTCGAACACAGATGTACAGTTAACCCACAATGGCACTTTGCATAAGACTGAAGCACCCTGTCAAGTCCAAACGCCCAGAAATGTTAACGGATGGCATGACTCTGTTTCAGGAAAATGCCAGCCCATATGTGGACCACCTTGGTTCGACTACGCTGCAGAAGTTTCGCTGGTAAGCCCTTACAAATCCTTCACACAGTTCCGATCTCTCCCAACGCGATTTCCATACTTTTGGGGTTCTGAAGTAAGACATTCGTGGCAGTTCGTTTGCTTCGGACGGAGAGGTACATCCCTACATTCAGTAATAGTTCCTAGGCAAATGGAAACTTTTATCCATGAAGACAATGACAACCTTATCTCTCAGTAGGATTGTATTAACAATTAGGGCGATTACTTTTGCAGTAATAAACATTTATCCCACCTTGAGACAGGACGGTCAGTACCTTCATGGAAAAATGTTAGCGGTTGCCTACTTAACCATTGTTTTACCTAATAATGGGGCCAATGATGACGACAAACCAACAACGATAGCAGGAATTTTAACCAATAACCCTTCTCCAGTCTAAGTGTGGAATAGTGCCTTTCTATCCAATGATGATGGGTCGCCAATGGTATCCACAGGAGATTAGTTAACAACACCCCTTCCTCTGCATCAGAGCGGGAATATTAGCCTATAACTATGGCCCACCAATGGTAGCCATATGAATTTTAACCAATACTATCACTTCACCAGCACGAACGAGTGAAAGCTCCCCCTTTATAAAAAGGACGCGACACTCGTCCCTGACAGTGTTCTAACAGTAGTGGACACCAGAAGATCCTGGGGAAGAGCCCAGCAAAGGATTCGAAATGTCGATCTTTTTCGAAGAAACATGACGCGGCCTAATAACACAGATAGTTTTAACTGCAGTAAACATTTTACTTATTTTTTTCTAGCTGTCTCATTTTCGTTTGGATGTTCCATACGTTACTACACACAGCTGCGTTCCCACCATCGACTATGATGCATATTGAAGTAAATTATTACTGTTTCTTGAAGGATTAGATACCGACGATGACACAACTTAACAATTTTGTGAGTGTTTCTTAGATAAAAACTACCATTTTGAAGGTGGCATTGATCCTGTAGAGTCGGTCCTTGAAACATAGGAATGTGGAAGGTGTCAAAATGAGAAAAAAAAACAAGTGACATAATCAGTATCAAATAAAACGAAGTATTTGTCCGCCGTAGAGCTTAGCAAAGTGCGAAGTTTCTACTAGTCAACCGATACTGCCCGCGAATCAGTTCGCCATGAACTTGGAGGTTGCGTTAGCCGACCCGACGCTGCCCTTCCCGATAGAATTACAGCTTCTGACAGGCTGCTGCAACGCCAAGGCTAGCCACTCTGCGAGGAAATGAATGAGTGTCGGCCTGGAGTGTTTAGCAGCGGCAGTTGCAGCAGAACCAGGCGGCCTCAGCTCCGGTCAAGGGCTGCGGCCAGCAGCCCGACTGACCACCCTCCTGGCTGCCAGCGCAGAGTGCTGGGTGCTGGTTCGCCGTGAAACTGCCGGCTATGTCAGTGGCATTCAAGGCCGGTCTGACAGCAATGAAACCTGCTGCATTCCATATCCACAAGACCGGGCGAACATTGGGTGCAGAACTGGAATGTGAGTCACATTACCCTGTCCGATCCGAAACGGTCTCCGAGCGAGAAGGCGCAGAGATTAAGACATTGGGCTAGTGTAGGAAGATGAGGTGTGTCCTCTCAGGCAGACAGACATTATCTTCGCACCTCACAAATAGTGCAGAGTCGTCGCACGCACCGTTTACAACAAGATGTCGACGTCATTAAGACGTGATAGTCGTGTGATAATCAACAGTTGACTGGATAGCTTCTGCCACTGGTTACACAGCTTTCTCGGTGCTTTCAGAGGAATCTAAGATCATTTTGAAGTAACTGAGCTTACCTCTTTAGGATTTCCCTATCTCTTACAAATAGTAAACGGAAGGTATGGGAACAGATACATTCAGTATTTCATCTACATCTACGTACATACTTCGCAATCCACCATACTGTGCATGGCGGAGGTTACCTCCTACCACAACTAGCATCTTCTCTCCCTCTTCCACTCCCAAACAGAACGAGGGAAAAATGACTGCCTATATGCCTCTGTACGAGCCCTAATCTCTCTTGTCTTATCTTTGTGGTCTTTCCGCGAAATGTAAGTTGGCGGCAGTAAGACTGTACTGCAGTCAGCCTCAAATGCCGCTTCTCAAAATTTCCTCAGTAGCGATTCACGAAAAGAACGCCTCTTTTCCTCTAGAGACTCCCACCCGAGTTCCTGAAGCGTTTCCGTAACACTCGCGTGATGATCAAACCTACCAGTAACAAATCTAGCAGCCCGCCGCTGAATTGCTTCTATGTCCTCCCTCAATCCGACTTGATAGGGATCCCAAACGCTCGAGCAGTACTAATTGTACTTTGAAAAAACGAAAATGAAATTTGTGGATTTGGAATTATTTCATACAGAATGAAAATAATCTTCGTTACACTGAAAAGCTTTGTAGCCTTGAAAAAAAGCAGAGGACCTCATTCACATCATAACATGTAACGTCTTTGGTTATCAAACGCCAACGCCCGTAGACGAAGATACACAGTCGTCCAGTGATAGTTCTTCCGTTGTAATTATTTTGGAATAATAGTCGTACTTCAAGCCAAATTTCGTCTACTGTTTTGTTAGCTGAAAGCTTAAAAGAGACATGTGTATGTGAGTGGGTACGTGATGCAGATTTTACTTTGCAGTACTTAATGATAACGAATTTTTCACACAATACTGTATACAAATGTTTCTCACCATCGACGCTACTGGCTTAACTCGTAGCACCGAAAATGCAGATAAAATACATTTTGTAACGTCCAAACTTTTCCACCGTATAACATCTGTTGACAACTTTTTATGTACTGCTATTTCTGAATCTGTAACATTTATTACAAAATCTATATTAATACATAATGGATGTAATAGAGGGTTTATTTGTGACTGTATATAATTGACTGTAATTATAATGTAAATATTGCAAACTGATGATTAATGGACAAGGGAATTTTATTTAAGCGTATCGATATCGATAGCAACGATGTAATGACAGTAGCTGTGACGCTGTTTATCTTTGCGTATGGAGAGTCTCTGTCGCGCTGCGAGCAGAGAGGAGACACCGCAGCTTGAGTTTTGAAACAGTGCAAAAATGTTTGTTGGGCGCTCCCACAGACACGGGGTGCAGCTATGATCACGCCGATGTAGGCACACCTACTTTATTATCCAGCGAGTATTAAGAGCACGGGCAGAGTGGTCAGTTGGAGGAAGCTGCAATTTTAAACATTACCTGCCCCATAATTGCCCGTGGATCTGTAGACGAATCGTGGTTCTAAACCAGCAGCAGCAGCAGCAGCAGCAGGGGCAGCACAGTATTGTCGTCAGCTACATTCTTCGTCTTCCGCACAGCTACAATATCGTTTAAGACTGTTAACTGACCGAGTATAAGTATACAAGGTGGCCCATTGATCGTGACCGGGCCAAATCTCTCACGAAATAAGCGTCAAACGAAAAAACTACAAAGAACGAAACGTGTCTAGTTTGAAGGGGGAAACCAGATGGCACTATGGTTGGCCCTCTAGATGACGCTGCCATAGGTCAAACGGATATCAACTACGTTTTTTTTAAAATAGGAACCCCATTTTTTTACATATTTGTGTAGTACGTAAAGAAATATGAACGTTTTAGTTGGACCATTTTTTTCGCTTTGTGATAGACGGCGCTGTAATATTCACAAACACATGGCTCACAGTTTTAGACCAACATTTGGTAACAGGTAGGTTTTTTAAACTAATGTTCAGAACGTAGGTAAGTTTGAACATTTTATTTCGGTTGTTCCAATGTGATACATGTACCTTTGTGAACTTATCATTTTGAGAACGCATGCTGTTCCAGCGTGATTACCTGTAAATACCACATTAATGCAATAAATGCTCAAAATGATGTCCGTCAACCTCAATGTATTTGGCAATACGTGTAGCGACATTCCTCTCAACAGCGAGTAGTTCGCCTTCCGTAATGTTCGCACATGCATTGACAATGCGCGGACGCATGTTGCCAGGTGTTGTCGGTGGATCACGATAGCAAATATCCTTCAACTTTCCCCACACAAAGAAATCCGGGGACGTCAGATCCGGTGAACGTGCGGGCCATGGTATGGTGCTTCGACGACCAATCCACCTGTCATGAAATATGCTATTCAATACCGCTTCAACCGCATGCGAGCTATGCACCGGACATCCATCATGTTGGAAGTACATCGGCATTCTGTCATGCAGTGAAACATCTTGTAGTAACATCGGTAGAACATTACGTAGGAAATCAGCATACATTGCACCATTTAGATTGCCATCGATGAAACGGGGGCCAATTATCCTTCCTCCCATAATGCCGCACCATACATTAATCCGACAAGGTCGCTGATGTTCCACTTGTCGCACCAATCGTGGATTTTCCGTTGCCCAGTATTGCATATTATGCCGGCTTACGTTACCGCTGTTCGTGAATGACGCTTCGTCGCTGAATAGAACGCGTGCAGAAAACCTGTCATCGTCGGGTAATTTCTCTTGTCCCCAGTGGCAGTGCTGTACACGACGTTCAGAGTCGTCGCCATGCAATTCCTAGTGCATAGAAATATGGTACGGATGCAATCGATGTTGATGTAGCATTTTCAACACCGACGTTTTGAGATTCCCGATTCTCGCGCAATTTGTCTTCTACTGATGTGCGATTTAGCCGCGACAGCAGCTAAATCGCCCACTTGGGTATTATAATTTGTTGCAGGTCTTGGGTGAAGTTTCACATGTGGGTGAACACTTCCTGTTTCCTTAAATAACGTAACTATCCGGCGAACGGTCCGGACACTTGGGTGATGTCGTCCAGGATACCGAGCAGCATACATAGCACACGCCCGTTGGGCAGTTTGATCACAATAGCCATACATCAACAAGATATCGACCTTTTCCGCAACTGGTAAAGGGTCCATTTTAACACGGGTATTGTATCACGAAGCAAATACCGTCCGAACTGGCGGAATGTTACGTGATACCACGTACTTATACGTTTGTGACTATTACAGGGCCATCTATCACAAAGCGAAAAAAGTGGTCGAAGTAAAACGTTCATATTTCTTTACGTACTACACGAATACTTAATAAAAAATGGGGGTTCCTATTTTAAAAAAACGCAGTTGATATCCGTTTAACTTATGGCAGTGCCATCTAACGGGCCAACCATAGCGCCATCTGGTTTCCCTCTTCAAGCTAGACAAGTTTCGTTCTTTGTAGTTTTATCGTTTGATGTTTATTTAGTGAGGAATTTGGCCTTGTCAGTATCAATAGACCACCCTGTATAAGTAATGCTGTACAGGCATTATCCAGTGGCATATCTTTAACAAACTTTCATGACTAGCTTTCATCAATAATAACTTGCGATAGTTAAAACTTGTAGGGCATATTTGTTGTCATTGTCGTCAGACATTGTTACCAAGCAGGGTCCCTTTTTCTGCAGCCACCGAGAATTCTAAAAATAAGAAAATAAGTTAGCTGTTTACTGCCAGTTTTGTTTGTTCGCTGATGAGCAGTTTGAGTCAAAATTTTGATGTCACAGTAATTGTTCTTTCTAGTATTGCATAACAGAGGTTTAAATAATTTGCATTTTTTAGTATTAAGCTCAACCACTCAAAGTAACGTGAAATTTCTCTGGTAAACTAATAACTAGAGGTACAACACAAACTAAGAGTACACAATTTCTTATAATCTATATTTAGCCTATCCAGTGACTTCTGCTGGCTTGGTTCGTATTTTATTGTTCTTATGTTAAAAGTTCCTCATTTGATTAAAGCAGATTCACTTCAGTCTTTAAATAATTACAAATAAATTGCTTGTCTTTTACCAAATTTTGCATTACGTTACTCTGAGATTACTGAAAGTCATTTTTACCTAACGTTTCAGTTACAATCATTTATTTAACCACTAAGTTCATTTAACTTTTCTTTCAAAATTTAGTATTTCAGAATAAGTGATTGCAAACCCAGTACTTTCTGATTCATTTATTTTCTCGTGAACTGTTGTATTGTGGAAAAGCGTGATAACCTTCTGTTGCCACGCCAGTGATTATCTGCTTAATTTTCTTTTCCATTGCGTTTCTTAGGATTTTAGATAATCATTGTCCTAGTGAACTGACGACAGTTTGAGTATCCTTTTTTACTGATCAATATTCTTTGCACTAAATATTACATGGCAGCCTTTTCCCCCTGCTTGTTTTGTGAGCGATTGCACTAAATTCCACACATTTCAAAATTATTATCACTTTTTAGATTAGGTTTAGAATAGATTCTTCCTTCAGAATGCTGTGTTGTACACTTTTCTCCTACTAACCTGTATTATTTTCCTTCGGTTACGATAGACTTATTCACTGTAAAATTTCATAAGGCAATGCAATAGGCCGATTAGGAAGGAGGAGGTTACTAACTGTAAAGAATAGTTCGAAAACAGAAGGTATTGTAGTAGACAGAGCAGATTACGAGCCATACCAACCCACATACATAGCGACCGAATGGACAAAGGGAAGACAAAATAGATGCCGGTCAGAGCTTAAACTTAGTTCGCAAAACTTATCAACTTACGAGAATATCTTTAAATATTGACTAAATATTGCATTTACAAGTCATCGGAAAATATTCAAGACACCCTTCTCTAACATCTTAAGCGATAAAAAAAATTGCTTTCCTACAATGGACTAGTATCCAGGAGGAGCGGGGTTCTAGCTGCTGACCAACCAGCATGTCCTATACACATGTATGAAATACAAAGCCAGAGACGTGTGTCAATTATAGTAGTAACTGCCATGATGTTCATCAGACGTCACAACTGAAAAATTAGCACTGTTTCTAGAACTCGAATGTCCTACTTGCGAAAAGTGGAGAATCGAGATTGTTGCCAGGTCCCGGCGCAGATTTTCAGTCGTCACTTCTGATGCAACTCTTGGTTCAGATTTTTTAAACAGACTACATTCTCCTGCCTCAAATACAGCTCGCCTAGCCAATTATTCATCATGTATTCAATTACAATATCACTCTGCCCACCAATGATAGTAATGTCGAACATGTTTAATAGTGGATTTAATTCTATCAGTACAAGCCGCACTGAATGTTGATGTAGTGACTTTTTCCTACTGGCCTGTAGACCGGAAGAGAGTGAAATATTTGTATACTTCGTCGTAGCAAATTAATTATCGCCCTCCAGTCTCTGATTCATAACATCCCTTGCTTGCGTAGCAAGGTTCTTGCCTGTAACCAAGGCCAGAGGCTGTATCTCCTCATGTGACGCTAAAGGTATCTGGAAGCACTTCTAGGATGATAATAGACATTTATTCCTAACTATTGACTTCCATGGTGGCGTAACTAACACACCGCCACGACGATGGAAATTCATTTAGGGACCACTTTATACAAGGGGCGACGAGGTTAGTAAGACTTTAAACGTGAAGCAGATATCCGTAGGGTCCTAGGTAGTTCGCCTTAATCAGCTAAAGTTAGCAGTAGCAAACTTATTAATTTTAGTTACACCCGCAAACGCTACAGGCTCAGTAAAATCGTCACTTACTTCGCCATTCCACTCATAAATGTCGACGGTTAAGCCCACCTACGATCGAAGTATTTGCTCCATTTACAAAGGTATTTGACAACGAATTCATGCAAACAGTGGTTACTCTGAAGAATATGAGTTGTTTAAGATGTTTGGTTTACGGGAATTTCGCTTACCTAGAACTCTACAAAATGCTTAAGAAACCAGGCAGTAATATGTTTAGCTAACGCTGCAAGTTCAGTTTCAAATGAGGAATTCCCAATGGTCACCAGTGCTACTATGACTCTTACGCGCGACGTTCTACCGAGAAGGTTGTTTCCGATTAGACAGCTACAAAAAAGGTTGTGTAAGAGCTGTTGCCTAGGCTTTCGAACTGCTGTAAGCAGAAAATCGATTGTTCGAATAATTATCAGCGTTAGCAGCTGTACGTTGCGTACTGCATTAGCACACTCTATCAGCGTTGCCATCGTCTGATAACCCGACACCTCTACGTTCTCATCAGTTTAAGCTCTGTCCAACACATTCGACAGTACAATATCCACAAGCAGCCGCTAGGGGCACGGATCACATTCATGTCCAGAGTGCTTCACGAAGCGCCACTGAATCCGCTCGCTGCATAGACTAGCCGTCATCCGGTGTTCGAATCTCGTGTGCTTCGCAGTACGGTGTTGGAGCCGTGATGCAAAACGCAGATAGGCCAGAGCAACCGATCGTGTTCATCTGGGTGAGTACTATTTCGAAAGATACATCTGTTTCACATTTTTATCGTAATATTTTCACCCTATTTTAAAATGTCTTAGTAACACAAAATTCCCATATTGAAGTGCTTCCAATAAGGATATTCACGTGAATCTTAAAAGCAGTCGTAACGCTGCGCGTGTTCTGTTTTGTCCAATAGAGATAACACTTGTATGGAGGAGACTGTTAATAACGCAAGCGAACACTGCATTTGTCTAGAACAGACTATGAATACCAAAATAAGTCTTTCTGAGCATGTAGGTAATTTCATCCAATTTTATCTATAATGCTAGTACAGTATTAGTTAATCCTCTCAAATATAATTTGAAATAGATTATTGTAAAGCAAACGAGTGAGTGAAACATCTAACTTCGATAAGTGGTGGCCCATGCGGAAAGAATAAGCGTTGTTCTAGTGGTGTTTGTACACATTTCTCTGTTCTCAGTTGTGGCTGTGAGGCATGAACATTTAATGCGATAACTGCTCCAACACTGAGACTTTCCCAGCAAGCAATGGAGAGCAGCATGTTAATATGTAAGGAAGTCGAAAAAAAAATTACAAATAGAGTGGGTAAAAGATTGGAGCGGGAGCATAGTGAAAATGAAATGAATGGCGCAGGGCATGTAGTCAGTACATAAACCAAGGAAGTTCTTTACAGATTACTGAGCGTTATAAGAAAGACAAAGACGACCTGTTGGAGGATGGGTAGACGACATTAGAAAACATGTAGCAGCGAGATGGATGTGCATGGCTGAAAACTGTAAGGCATGAAAGGATGAAGAGCAGTGAATCCCAGCCCTTCTTAGACCGCTACCATGAGTGCAATCAGACATTAGCTAGTACCCCCACCCCACATGCCGTCTGTTGCCCCCCCCCCCCTTCCGCACATTATCACCAACTTTAGCACCTAACTATACTGTAGAATGGAAGGCTTATCTTGCAGCATTGTTATTTTTCAAATGGTGAAGATGTGAAAGATGAGTGATATTTAATGTGTGTATGCGTGTGTGTGTGTGTGTGTGTGTGTGTGTGTGTGTGTGTGTGTGTGCTACTCACAAGTTCTCAGATAAGAAAGATAACTATCTACAGTGAGTGTACACACTTGCTACAAAACATACTTTCCCTGCAGTACACCTCTCCATTGCACCACATTGTTGACCTCACCCTGCAACCCCATTTAAAATCAAACTAGTTCAGATATGTGAATTATATTTTCTGTTTGTGAATCAATTCATTGCTGGTCTCCTTACTTCTGAACTGGCACAAACTGGGCAACTAGAGGCTGTTAATGTTTTGTGTCTAACCAGTCTAATAATAATCATTTTAATAATATTAATAATCTGTACAGCCGTATATAGTTACTGCTGTGTCATGCTGTCAATTAATTCATTTATCTGTTTTAAAGCCAGTAATGAAGCAGTTTCTGTGCGACTGTAGGTACTATCTACAACTAGGAGAAGACATTTTCTTGAGGTATTTATCATTTGTTACATATATGTCTCACTTTTGTCATCGTCAATGTACGGGACCAAACACAACATATGTGTGCAGTGGATGGACTATGTGAGGAACCTGTAAACTCCACCAGATTAATGCCACTAATTGAGAAAAAGGGCCAGCCGGAGTGGCCGAGCGGTTCTAGGTGCTACAGTCTGGAGCCGCGCGACCGCTACGGTCTTAGGTTCGAATCCCGCCCCGGGACTGGATGTGTGTTAAGTCCCATTGTGCTCAGAGCCATTTGAAACATTTTTTGAGAAAAAGGAATTATTTATTGATAACTTATATAAACAATATTGGAGTCTTAAAAACTGTGATAACGGTAATGATCTTTTGGATATAATTTAGTTTCGGTACTGAAACAGAATCGAATCATTTAGTTTTTACCTCCCCTAGTAGAGATCTTTAGATGTCACAGCTTGGGAGCCACTGTACTAATCGCAATATTTTTGATGTTCTTATCACAATGACGTAAAAGAAATTATTCAGATAGTTAAGAGAGAGGAAGTGTGATTGTGCATGTTATGGTCTTAGGTGGAGATTTCAGTTTACCAGATATAGACTGGGACACTCAGATGTTTAGGACGGGTGGTAGGGACAGAGTATCGAGTGACATTATACTGAGTGCACTATCCGAAAATTACCTCGAGCAATTAAACAGAGAACTGACTCGTGGAGATAACATCTTGGACCTACTGATAACAAACAGACTCGAACTTTTCGACTCTGTAAGTGCAGAACAGGGAATCAGTGATCATAAGGCCGTTGCAGCATCCCTGAATATGGAAGTTAATAGAAATATAAAAAAAGGGAGGAAGGTTTATCTGTTTAGCAAGAGTAATAGAAGGCAGATTTCAGACTACCTAACAGATCAAAACGAAAATTTCGGTTCCGACACTGAAAATGTTGAGTGTTTATGGAAAAAGTTCAAGGCAATCGTAAAATGCGTTTTAGACAGGTACGTGCCGAGTAAAACTGTGAGGGACGGGAAATACCCACCGTGGTACAACAACAAAGTTAGGAAACTACTGCGAAAGCAAAGAGAGCTTCACTCCAAGTTTAAACGAAGCCAAAACCTCTCAGACAAACAGAAGCTAAACGATGTCAAAGTTAGCGTAAGGAGGGCTATGAGTGAAGCGTTCAGTGAATTCGAAAGTAAAATACTAGGTACCGACTTGACAGAAAATCCTAGGAAGTTCTGGTCTTACGTTAAATCAGTAAGTGGCTCGAAACATCATGTCCAGACACTCCGGGATGATGATGGCATTGAAACAGAGGATGACAAGCGTAAAGCTGAAATACTAAACACCTTTTTCCAAAGCTGTTTCACAGAGGAAGACCGCACTGCAGTTCCTTCTCTAAATCATCGCACCAACGAAAAAATGGCTGACATCGAAATAAGTGTCCAAGGAATAGAAAAGCAACTGGAATCACTCAACAGAGGAAAGTCCACTGGACCTGACGGGATACCAATTCGATTCTACACAGAGTACGCGAAAGAACTTGTCCCCCTTCTAACAGCCGTGTACCGCAAGTCTCTAGAGGAACAGAAGGTTCCAAATGATTGGAAAAGAGCACAGGTAGTCCCAGTCTTCAAGAAGGGTCGTCGAGCAGATGCGCAAAACTATAGACCTATATCTCTGACGTCGATCTGTTGTAGAGTTTTAGAACATGTCTTTTGCTCGAGTATCTTGTCGTTTTTGGAAACTCAGAATCTACTTTGTAGGAATCAACATGGATTCCGGAAACAGCGATCGTGTGAAACCCAACTCGCTTTATTTGTTCATGAGACCCAGAAAATATTAGATACAGGCTCCCAGGTAGATGCTATTTTTCTTGACTTCCGGAAGGCGTTCGATACAGTTCCGCACTGTCGCCTGATAAACAAAGTAAGAGCCTACGGAATATCAGACCAGCTGTGTGGCTGGATTCAAGAGTTTTTAGCAAACAGAACACAGCATGTTGTTATCAACGGAGAGACGTCTACAGACATTAAAGTAACCTCTGGCGTGCCACAGGGGAGTGTTATGGGACCATTGCTTTTCACAATATATATAAATGACCTAGTAGATAGTGTCGGAAGTTCCATGCGGCTTTTCGCGGATGATGCTGTAGTATACAGAGAAGTTGCAGCATTAGAAAATTGTAGCGAAATGCAGGAAGATCTGCAGCGGATAGGCACTTGGTGCAGGGAGTGGCAACTGACCCTTAACATAGACAAATGTAATGTATTGCGAATACATAGAAAGAAGGATCCTTTATTGTATGATTATATGATAGCGGAACAAACACTGGTAGCAGTTACTTCTGTAAAATATCTTTGAGTATGCGTTCGGAACGATTTGAAGTGGAATGATCATATAAAATTAATTGTTGGTAAGGCGGGTACCAGGTTGAGATTCATTGGGAGAGTCCTTAGAAAATGTAGACCATCAACAAAGGAGGTGGCTTACAAAACACTCGTTCGACCTATACTTGAGTATTGCTCATCAGTGTGGGATCCGTACCAGATCGGGTTGACGGAGGAGATAGAGAAGATCCAAAGAAGAGCGGCGCGTTTCGTCACAGGGTTATTTGGTAACCGTGATAGCGTTACGGAGATGTTTAACAAACTCAAGTGGCAGACTCTGCAAGAGAGGCGCTCTGCATCGCGGTGTAGCTTGCTCGCCAGGTTTCGAGAGGGTGCGTTTCTGGATGAGGTATCGAATATATTGCTTCCCCCTACTTATACCTCCCGAGGAGATCACGAATGTAAAATTAGAGAGATTAGAGCGCGCACAGAGGCTTTCAGACAGTCGTTCTTCCCGCGAACCATACGCGACTGGAACAGGAAAGGGAGATAATGACAGTGGCACGTAAAGTGCCCTCCGCCACACACCGTTGGGTGGCTTGCGGAGTATAAATGTAGATGTAGATTTAGACGATTGGAATTTGTCAGCAGCAAGAAGGAAGGAAGTATAGCAAGTCAATAGGGACTAGAGGAAACGAATGAAAGAGAAAGGGGCCTGGTAGAATTTGCTGCAGAACGCAGCTTAAACATCGCTGAACTTGGTTTAAGGATCATGGATGAAGGTCTTATACAATATGTGGAAGAGACCTGGAGACACTGGAATGTTTCAGATTGATTATATAATGGTAAGACAGAGATCTCTGAATCAGATTCTGTAGAACGGCACACGTGGACTCCAATTTACGGGTTAAGAAATGTAGAGTAAAATAAAATAAATTGCAAAAAAGTACGGAATTAAGGAGATGAGATCTGGATAAACCGAAAGAACCAGAAGTTGTTGAGAGTTGCAGAGGGAGTACAAGGCAATGACTGCCTGAATTAAACCAAAGGAAAACAGTGGCAGACAAATGAGCAGCTTTAAGAAAGCAAATAGTGAAGGCAGTAGACAATAAAATAGGTAAAACGAAGAGGCCTAGCAGAGATCTTTAGATGTCACAGGCGACATTGAATTTGACTGATGAAATGAGAAGCTACAAATATGCAGCAAATCAAGCGGGTGAAAGCAAATACAAACGAGCAAAAAATGAAACTGACAGGAAGTACAAAATTGCGAAACAGGAATGCCTAGAGGATAAATGTAAGCATATGGAAGCTTATATCACCAAGGGGAAAATAGATTTCACTTATAGGAAAATTAAAGAGGCAGTTGCAGGGAAGATAAATAGTTGTATGGACATCAAGAGCTGCGACGAAAAACCAGTACTAAGCACGGAAGGGAAAGCTGAAAAGTGGAAGGAGAATATAGAGGGACTGTTCAAGGGAAATAAACTTGAAGGCAGTGTTATAGAAAGGGAAGAGGACGTAAATGAGGATGATAGAAGCTGTAATACTGTTAGAAGAATTTGACATAACACTGAAAGATATATGTCGTAACAAGGACCTCCAAGCAGATGACATTCCGTCAGAGCTATAGATGACCTTGGGAGAGACACCCATGATTAAGATATTGCACCTAATGTGCAAGATGTATGAGACAGACGAATTGCACTCACATTTTAAGAAGAGTATAATAATTCCAGTTCATTGCTCGTAGAAAATAAACTAACGCTAAATCATAGTAAGACTCAGTTTTTACAGTTTCTAACACACAATTCAACAAAACTCGATGTTTCAATTTCGTTGAATGGGCTTATGATTAGTGAAACTGAACAGTTCAAATTTGTAGGTGTTCAGACGGATAGTAAACTGTCGTGGAAAGCCCATGTTCAGGATCTTGTTCAATGATTTCATGCCGTCAGTTTTACTATTCGAACGGTATCTGAAGTAAGTCATAGTTTGACAAGAAAATTAGCCTAATTTGCTTATTTTCATTGATCTATGTCGTATGGTATTATATTTTGGGTTAACTCTTCCCATTTTAAAAGGATATTTTCGGCTCAGAAACAGGCGGTTCGGGCAGTAAGTGGTGTAAGTTCACGAACCTCTTGGCGACCCCTGTTAACTATTCGGGGTATTTCGACGTTGGCCTCTCAATATATATATATTCTTTACTATCGTTTCTTGTCAAAAATATCAGCTTATTCCCAAGAATAAGCAGCTTTCACTCAGTTAATACTCGGCAGAAATCCAGCCTACATTTGGATCGGACTTTCATAACTCTTGTGCATGAAGTTGTGCAGTATACTGTTGCATCCATTTTTAATAAGCTACCACAAGAATTCAAAAATCTTAGCAGTAATCCACTCGCTTTCACATGGAAACGACAGAGTTTCCTCATGAGTCCCTCATTCTATTCTGTTGAGGAGTTCCTTGAAAAATTAAGCTGATTCTTATGTTATAATGTTGCTTGTGTTTACTTAAACTTATGGCTTGACTTTTTTTGGATTCACAAATATTCTTTTTTCATCTGTTATTAGTTTAGTGTTGTAATTTCATGTACTGACACGTTCCATGACCTTGGAGTTTCGTTCCTCAGTTTGGTCTTCGGAACTTGACGTGTAAGTAAACAAAAATAAATAGAATAGAGTGAAAAATAGTCATAGAATACCCCGATGTTATATACTCCGTATTTTGTGCAAGCAGTAGAGAAAAACAAAGATACCTAGGAGACGAAATTAAACTTCATGCAGAAGAAGTAAAAACTTCGAGGTTTGCCGATTTCACTATATTTCTGTTAGAGGCGGCAAAGGACTCGGAAGAGCAGTGGAAATGAATGGAAAGGAGGATGTAGGATAAGCAACATCAAAAGCAAAACAAAGGTGATTTAGTGGAATGGAACAAAATCAGATGATGTTGAGAGTATTTGATTAGGCAATGAGACAATAAAAGTAGTAGTTAAGTTATCCTATTTTGACAGTAAAATAAATAACACGGAAGCAGGTAGAATATAAAGCGTAGATTTGCAATGGAAAGAAACATTTTCTGGAAGTATTTATTTGGAGTGTGGCCTTGTATGAAAGTGAAACGTGGACGACAATCAGTTTAGACAAGAAGAGACTACAGGTTTATGAAATGTGGTGCTACAGAAAAACTGAAGATTATGTGGGTAGACCGCATAACTAATGAGGAAGTGTTGAATAGAATTGGTGAGATAAAAAATTTGCATCATAACTTGACCAAAAGAAGTGATCAGTTAACTGGAGTGACGTATGGGCGATAAAAATCATGCACCACTGGCCATTAAAATTACTACACCACGAAGATGACGTGCTACAGATGCAAAATTTAACCGACAGGAAGAAGATGCCGTGATATGCAAATGATTAGCTTTTCAGAGTATTCACACAAGGTTGGCGCCGGTGGCGACACCTACAACGTGCTGACATGAGTAAAGTTTCCAACCGATTTCTCATACACAAACAGCAGTTGAACGGCGTTGCCTGGTGAACCGTTGTTGTGATGCCTCGTGTAAGGAGGAGAAATGCGTACCATCACGTTTCCGACATTGATAAAGGTCGGATTGTAACCTATCGCGATTGCGGTTTATCGTATCGCGACATTGCTGCTCGCGTTGGTCGAGATCCAATGACTCTTAGCAGAATATGGGATCTGTGGGTTCAGGAGAGTAATACGGAACGCCGTGCTCGATCCCAACGGCCTCGTGTCACTAGCAGTCGAGATGACAGGCATCTTATCCGCTTGGCTGTAACGGATCGTGCAGCCACGTCTCGATCCCTTAGTCAACAGATGGGGACGTTTGCAAGACAACAACCATCTGCACGAACAGTTCAACGACGTTTGCAGCAGCATGGACTATCAGCTCGGAGACCATGGCTGCGGTTACCCTTGACGCTGCATCACAGACAGGAGCGCCTACGATGGTGTACTCAACGACGAACCTGGGTGCACGAATGGCAAAACGTCTGTTTTTCGGATGAATCCAGGTTCTGTTTACAGCATCAAGACGTTCGCATCCGTGTTTGGCGACATCGCGGTGTACGTACATTGGAAGCGTGTATTCGTCATGACCATACTGGCGTATCACCCGGCGTGATGGTATGGGGTGCCATCGGTTACGCGTCTCTGTCACCTCTTGTTCGCATTGACGGCACTTTGAACAGTGGACGTTACATTTGAGATGTGTTACGACCCGTGGCTCTACGCTTCATTCGATCACTGGGAAATCCTACATTTCAGCAGGATAATGCAGGACTGCATGTTTCAGGTCCTGTACGGACCTTTCTAGATACGGCAAATGTTCGACTGCTGCCCTGGCCAGCACATTCTCCAGGTCTCTCACCAACTGAAAACGTCTGGTCAATGGTGGCCGAGCAACTCGCTCGCCACCATACGCCAGTCACTAGCCTTGATGAACTGTCGTATCGTTTTGAAGCTGCATGGGCAGCTGTACCTGTACACGCCATCCCAGATCTGTTTGACTCAATGCCCAGGCGTATCAAAGCCGTTATTACGGCCAGAGGTGGTTGTCCTGGGTACTGATTTCTTAGGATCTATGCACCCAAACTGCGTGAAAATGTAATCACATGTCAGTTCTAGTATAATATATTTGTCCAATGAATACCCGTTTATCATCCGCATTTCTTCGTGGTGTAGCAGTTTTAATGGCCAGTAGTGTAGGTTCAGAAGGATGTAGTTTGCAGCAGTTATTCGGAGATGAAGAGCTTCCACAGGATGCAGTAGTATGGAGAGCTATATCAAACCAGTCTTCGCACTAAAGATCACAACAACAGCATCTGTACACTGAAGTATGTTTAACATGTAAGTTACTCTAAATTTACGTGTATTTAAGCAATGAGTCACCATATTGCACAGAAAAGCAATGAAACTAATAGTTTAAGAATCGGATTACTCTTGCGCTCAATTCTAAAATTTTAGTAGTGTGTCATAAATATTTTACCACGTCTTCCGCACCCACATCACACAATACATCATCATCAGCATCATCATTGCAGATTATACATTTTCACCTAACCACTTCGGTGAAAGCTTGGGCACAGCTAAATACGGAACACACCGCCTTTTTCTCTTGTATGCTTGTGTTCGAGGCAATGGTTCCTGTACTTGAGCAGTAACTACGATGACGACTACGACTCCACCAGCCTCTGGCCGTCGCAGCAGACTGGGTCGAGGTTCGGATCGTCTGCTCCTGGTGCCGATGGCGTCTTGCGCAAACAGCCAGAGCCGGTCCGCCCAGGGCCCGGCTGAGACAATAGCCCGGCGCTCCGCTTTCCGCGACAACTCCGCCCTGCTCTCGCAGTCAGTCGCAGGTCCGCCGGCCCGCGGCAGGAGACAGCGCCAGACAATGGCGGCCTGCGACGCCGCCATTAGCATACTGCCGGCCGCCTCTCGTCCCGGGGGTAACCCGCTGTCGGGTCTCCTCTGTGCCGCCGCCGCCGCCGCCGCCGCTCAGTGATGCTTGCTGTTCTGCGTGACCCTTGACCGAAACACTGCAACCGATTTTGCTGGCTAAAACCTTTTGTTAGTTTTCCTCATTAGTTCCTCATTGTGAGTAATGTAATGAACTAGTAGTCCCGAAGCGTCCATCAGAATATACACTCATGCTCATAAATTAAGGATAATTGCAGAATGTGGTGCCACACAACGTGGCACTACGCAAAGCTGGCGCTAATAGTATAGGCACATAGGGAACACATACGACGCAGATCTGTAAGTCCACGATATTTTGTTCCATTCCACTGCATTACCTTTCTTTTGCTTTTGATGATGCTTATCCTATATCCTCCTTTCAAGGCATCGTCCCGAAACACATGTGCTACAAACCGCCACTGTTTCCTGCGCATGTACCCCGACATCAATGTGGAATATGATCACCATGCACACGTACAGAGGCCACACAACGGGTTGACATACTCTGGATCAGGTGGTCTAGCAGCTGCCGGGGTATAGCCTCCCATTCTTGCACCAGTGCCTGTCGGAGCTCCTGAAGTGTCGTATGGGTTTGAAGACGTGCAGCGATACGTCGCCCGAGAGCATTCCAGACGTGTTCGATGGGGTATAGGTCTGGAGAACAGGCAGGCCACTCCATTCGCCTGATATCCTCTGTTTCAAGTTACTCCGTCACGGTGTCAGCTCAGTGGGACCCACTGCACCCCTGAAAAGGCGGGCATACTGGAGCAAGATGACGTCCCGATACACCTGACCTGTTACAGTTCCTCCGTCAAAGATATGCGGGGGTGTACGTGCACCACTCATAATCCCACCCCACACCATCAAACCACGACCTCCATAGAGGTCCCTTTCAAGGACATTAAGGCGCTGGTATCTGGTTCCGGGTTCACGCCAGATGAAAAACCCGGCGAGAATCGCTGTTCAGACTATACCTCGACTCGTCCGTGGACATAATCTGGGACCACTGTTCCAATGACCATGTACTGTGTTCTTGTCACCAGGCTTCACTGGCTCTCCTGCGACCAGGGGTCAGTGGACTGCACCTTACAGGTCTCCAGGTGAATAAACCATGTCTGTTCAGTCGTCAGTAGACTGTGTGTCTGGAGACAACTGTTCCAGTGGCTGCGGTAAGGTCCCGAGCAAGGCCACCTGCAGTACTCCGTGGCCGTCTGCGGCCACTGATGGTGAGATATCGGTCTTCTTGTGGTATTGTACACTGTGGGCGTCCCGTACTGTAGTGCCTCGACACGTTTCCTGTCTGCCGAAATCGTTATCATAATCTTGAGATCACACATTGTGGCACACGAAGGGCCCGTGCTACGACCTGCTTTATTTGAACAGCCTCTAGTCGCTCTAGTATTTTACCTCTCATATCATCAATATGTCTTCTTTGAGCCATTTTCAACACACAGTCACAATTTGGACGTCTGAAAAAGTCAGCACACTTACTCGCAGCACCGCACTCTGACATGCATTGTTTCATCATGTATCAGCATTATCCTTAATTTATGAGCGTGAGTATAGTACTTTGGGTGTTTCTCTAAATCACTTTGTAGCGGTCCTGTTACATAAGTTCTATCATTCCGCTTGAAGTATTACATTAAGACTCATAAACGAGGATAATATATCCAGATCTCCGTAGACGGAATGTCGTCGTAAAACAAACATAGTGCGAAAAGCAGATGTCAGAGTGATAATAATAGTAATAACCTTAAGGAAATGTAACTGATCCACGATGGAAGGGGCTTACAAACCGTTTGTTTGGCCGAGGCTTGAGCACTGTTCGTCAATCT
Source organism: Schistocerca cancellata (assembly GCF_023864275.1). Classification (NCBI taxonomy): domain Eukaryota; kingdom Metazoa; phylum Arthropoda; class Insecta; order Orthoptera; family Acrididae; genus Schistocerca; species Schistocerca cancellata. The sequence continues at coordinate 272,512,973 of NC_064634.1, forward strand.
GGGATCCTCGCCAGGTAGGGCTGATAGTAGAGATAGAGAAGGTCTAACGAAGATCGGCGCATTTCTCCACGCAACCGTGTAGTCGGCGCGAGAGCGTAACAGAGATGATCGACAAGATCCAGTGGCAGATAGTACAAGCAAGGCGTTGTGCTTCACGGCGAGGCTTACTGCTGAAATGCCGAGAGAGCACTTTCCGGAAGAGTCGGAAAATATATTACTTCCTCTCACACACACCTCGCGAAAATACCACGACAAGAACATTCGAGACTTTGGATCTAGTACAATGACTTACCGAAAATAACTCTTCTCACGCGCCACTTGCGACTGGAACAGGGAAGAGAGGATCAGTTATGGTACCAGAAGTGCCCTCCGCCACGCACCCTTAGGAGGCTTACGGAATATGATATAGATGTAGATTTAAACGGTTGTTGAATGATGCGGAAAGGACGACAAATTGGGAAAGATCCCTTTATTAATAATTTCACGGCATTTAGTTCAGGTCTATTGTACCACAATTTATTACGTGTGTAAACTTATTTGTCCGTCGCTGACATGGAAGATCGCAAACTTTCTTTCCTTCCCGACTGGGCAAGCTGTGCAGTGACTAGGGTACATGTAAAGTTTACTGGGACACGTTAAATGAAGTATATAATTCGACTGTAATACTGGCATTTATTTTGATGCTTCCCATATTTGACAAAAATTACAAAAATGTGAATTTTTTGACCACCCACACACTGTTGAGAATGGTACATTGACTAATTGGCAATTACGTGCCCCAGTTCCCGGCAGATACGTTGATGAATACTCGGCACCTCGCAAGGATAACTACAAGATAAAGATTACTATATAAGTTGTTGGAAGTGGTTAAGCGTTGGTGAAAATCTCGCTTCTGAGCACACAGAGAGCTTATGGCCAAGACGCCAAGTCCGTACCGCTCGATGGCTGAGGGTGAATTCCTCTCTTCCACGCGTACGAAAACGCGGAGGAAGAATACTCAGTTTCGACCAATGTCGAACACTCTAATATCGCCGAAATTCGTCCAACGTCATTTCTGAGATTCTACCCAACGATCGAGTAGGTCATGTCGCCCCTGGGCAAACGAAATTCCCGTCTTCGCCACGTGTTGCCCATCACAGGTGGCTCCGGATGCCAGGCTATCCCCAAAAGCGCCGTATTGCCCCGAGTTTCCGGGTACCGCTACCTGCCGGCCACGGGGGTCCGGTTAGCTACGGCCAGCTGCAGACTTCATATTCCACAATTCTCAACTTCCGACACTTTTCACCAACGCTTTAAGTTAGTGACTTAATCATGCAGACATGCAGGGAATGCTACTCGAGAGGCCCTCATATTCATCATAATTCAATAAAGTCATGATATCATGCCCTTGCCAGTCCCTTTATTATTAATACTAATGTTGGTAAGCTAACGTGTAAGTGGCCAAATCCTGGCACCTTACACGTGGCAAAACAGTTTATGTCAACTGCCTTGTCATTTCCATTTCACGACCAATCGGAACTAATTTCCGGGACATCCCTCGTATTTCCTAACAGACCGGCTGGCCGATGTGGCCTAGCGGTTCTAGGCGCTTCAGGGAGTTAACATCTGAGGTCATCAGTCCCCTAGACGTAGATCTACTTAAACCTGACTAACCTAAGGACATCACACACATCCATGCCCGAGGCAGGATTCGAACCTGCGACCGTAGCGGTCGCTCGGCTCCAGACTGTAGCGCCTAGAATCGAAAGGGCACTCCGACCGGCCAAGGCATTTTTGAAAACAACCATTCCGAACTGCAGTGATCGGAAAAGATATGGCTAACCGCAACAGCTCCTCAGGAGTACGATGCCAGATGGTGCAACATATCCTCGAATCTCTGAAATCTTGTACGAGAGGCACTGAGAACTTAACGATGGCGATCTCGCTTACCATTGTACTTCGTACTGGTGGAGATAGAGCTGTTGATTAAACACAATACAGTGTTATGTTAAGTAGAAGCCTTTCACGACAAGATGCCTTAGCTGCTGTGAATTCTTCCGGATTTTATGTTCGTTCTCCATGAATATTTCCCGTTTCTAACGTTTCGTTCAGGGCTACACCGGACATCTTCAGAGCTGCCCTTTGTTCCGTTGAGTCTTGCCGATTGACGGGTCTGATGACGGTGACCGACATAAATACAGTACGAAACTGGCGTGGCAGAAGTATAGACGTGATTGGCGGAGATAACTCTAGTGAAAGATAATCCTTGTCAGAGATAAATTATCGATTGTCGTCTGTCAGGGATAATACCTGTCTACCGATTCTATACAGCTACTGTCGATATGTCACACAGTTTCATGGATTCTTTTCTGTTAAAACTATCCCAAGCTATATGTACCGATGGGTCCTCCATGTAGTCATGGACAACTGTTCGTCATTGTGGATAAAATTCTGATTTTGGAAAATTTCGCTGACTAAAGAGCATTCTGTGCTATAGGAGATTTTTCTGTTTCCACAATTCGGCAAATGCTTTTACGTTACTTCAGCCATGCGTTCATATTGTTCTTGATAGTTACAATGTAGACTTTACCAGACGAACACGGAATTTATACTGCCCGCAAACCAAGAGAGAGGGGTGTTCGTCGTTTACAGATCAGAGTGCAAGACATATTTTATGTGTTGGTCTAAGAACCGACCTTAAATTTCTGTAAAATAGTTCCGATATGATCAGATACTTTTGAAATAAAAAGGAGTCAATCGGTTTCTTCCATCGTTGTGTTTAATCTTTGGCGTACTCTTAGTTGGTGGTAGAGCTCTATTTCCTTCATTTCCTGAATGGCCACTTTTTCCGAATGCCTGCTTCACATGTTTTAATTAGGAGCCCTGATGTTCTGGCATGTACGTTCTTTGTCTCTGTCTAAAAACCTTTTAGTGAGAAGCTTCTTTTTTTCGGCAATGGCTGGAGTCCTCACGAAGACACATCTCTGTGTGTAGGTATTTCCGAAAAACTTAATGTTCCAACCTTCCACTGGTTTGCGTCATAACTTAAAACTCATTATCATTTTCCACTTCCATAGCAAAAAAGATATTTGCCTTTACATTATTTATGTAACCCGTGGTCTAAGAGTAGCGTCTTTGATTCATAATCAAAAACGTTTTCTCTCCTAGGTTCGAATCCCGCAACTGTTTAAATTTTGATTAATAATCAGCACTGGCGGCCGAAGACTTCCGACATAAGAAGTCAATCTCATTCTGCCAACAGCCTTGTCAAAGAGGGCGGGGGAGTGGACAGAGTTGCAGAGCAGTCTCTTGTCCAAGGGGTGGGAAACTGCCCCTACAGGCGGAAGAATTAACAATGATCAACGGCATGAGGTTGTAGAAAGCAATGGAAACCACTGCATTAGAGACACGTAATGTGTATCCACAGGACATGTGGCCTGTAACTGAAGAAGTGTCATGATGATCGCTCCATTGGCAAAAGATTCCGAAGTAGTCTCCCATTCGGATCACCGAGAGGGGACTGCCAAGGAGGGAGCTTTCCATGAGAAAAAGATTGAGTGATCAACGAAAGGATAACATTCTACGAGTCGGGGCGTGGGATGTCAGGAGCTTGAACGTGATAGGGAAACTAGAAAATCTGAAGAGGGAAATGAAAAGGCTCAGTCTAGATATAATAGGGTCAGTGATGTCAAGTGGAAGGAAAACAAGGATTTCTGGTAAGATGAGTATCTACATCTACATGGTTACTCTGCAATTCACACGTAAGTGCCTGTAGCGGGTAATATCAACAGCAGCAGAAATGGTACAACGGGAGTAGGATTCATTATGAATAGGGAGGTGGGGCAGAGAGTATGTTACTGTGAACAGTTCAGTGACAGGGTTGTTCTTATCAGTATCGACAGCAAACCAAAACCGACATCTATAGTTCATTTACACATGCCGACGTCGCAAGCTGCAGATGAAGAGATAGAGGAAATGTATGAGACTATTGAAAGGGTAATACAGTATGTAAGCGAGGATGAAAATCTAATATTCATGGGGGACTGGAATGCAGTTTCGGGGGAAGGACTAGAAGAAAAGGTTACAGGAGAATGTGGGCTGGGGGCAAGGAATGAGAGAGGAGGAAGACTAATTACATAACACAAAGAAGTAAATTTTATTTCTGATATGTATTTACTACACTTGAACAGTAACGAAAAATTAAACTGTCAAAACAAATTGCTTAGTTAACAAACCACTGAAAGTAGAACCACCAGAAAGAGGTTCATATGTAAGTTTTAAAAATCGTTGATGTGCAAACAAAGCTGAATTCCGTATTTTTGCAGATTTTGAGTGTCTGTTATTAAAACTGCCTAACTCTCAAGTGTATCAAAAAATAATAAAATATTTAAATTTATTCAGAAATATCCTGCATTAACACAGTACGATTTTCTTAGTCGTTTGTTCAAGGAAATATTGTGAAACAGATATAAACTCAGCAAAAAAGATAAATCTAATTCAATCAAAATTAAATAATGAACTATGAAACATGAAAAACTTGAATCAATTGGTTTTTGTTACTATAACAAATATGTCAATGTACACTAAATGGATGCAATCATGTATTGAGAAACAATCTGTCATAAAAAATTTATTGAGTGTGTGAAAAAAGAGGTTGAAGAAAATATGTAACGTGCGCGTGGAGCACACAATACTCATTAAAGCATGTACTATGGTAAGTGAGCGGGGTTCACCTTACGAGACAGGATTTTCGTATGGATACTGACCGCGTGTACCTGAATGGTGGCAAACCAGACTTACACCCACTCTGTAATAACATTGATCCGTCAAGCGAGTTCGAAATGCAATTGCACGTCAGGATGGACCAAAAGCAACACTGAAGATGCCACCAATTTAATAATAATACGGTCGCCAGCCTAATTAGGCATTAACTGAGTTTCTTCCCTGTACAAATTGGTGTATATTCATGCAAAATAACAAGTAGTAACACTGCATAATATACTTGAATTTTAGAACCAGAAAATATATTGAACCGATAGTTTCACGTTCTGTTCTTATATGGAAAAACCACGAATACATAACACTACACTATAATGTATACTACAAAGCTTCGTACTGTCTATTGATCAGATTAAAATCGGGAATAGGTTACCCTAGAAATAGCACTTTCGAGCCACACACAAAATGTCAATTTTGATAAAGATAAAACACTGACAAATTGTGACTTTTATATTGACCTAAACCTTTGCTGGTCAAATCAATTTAGAACACTTCAGAATTTAAATGAATAAAAAGGGGGGGGGAGGACCCTGAAACTGTTATGATCACTATATTAAAAAAATTGATTACTGAAATTATCATGCATTCAAGATTTCCAGTATATGAGCTACTACTCTTTTTATCTTATTTACTTCTCATTTAAATACCTTTATATCTGTCTCGAGATAGTTAAACTTCATTACTATATCAATATTAAAGTTATCTTTCAACTTCGTTAGACCTTCATTATTCATTTACTGGTTCATTAACAAAACAGTTCCTTAAACACCATTCTAACATAACTAGGTCTGCAAGTAATTATTATTAACACAAAATTTAATTTTTCATTTCAGGACACTCGGATTGCACAACATTTGGAAAGGACCCTGCCTAGGTTAGTTGTGAAGATAATTAAATGAGGGGAAAGTTCTGGAAAAATTTAGGTTATTTTTGCACAGTTCACTCTATGGTCCATACGAATACAGTACTAAAAGTTTCAACCTGCTTGTATCGGTGCGGAGGTTGGCAGGTGGCGAGACGGCGAGGCACAGAGCACACATACAATCACAGCTATGGCTCTTGACGTATCGGCGCTTTAGTTCTTCTTAGCGTCGCAATACTTTTCCATTTAGTGCCTATGGAATTTTGCCATGCTGTGTGGGCGTTGGAACAGCATACCCGAGGCTCAGTGAAACTACGTCTTCCAGGGGAGCCTCCTCGCTCCAGAAGGTGTTGCTCAGACCAATGCCAAACTCCAACTACTACTGCTGATCCCGTTGTGCCGTGCAGTACCCGTGCGCATTTTCCCGCGCTCGCCTGCCATCCACCTTTTATCGCTCCCTGACAGGCCGGGTACTCACCCGAGGTTTTGCATTCTACATATCCTAACACATTGCCTACATATGGACCAGACGCACAATTACAGTTTTAAACATCTTACAACAGTTTCAACATTTGTTACATTTCAATTCTATTACAATATTGCTTGACATTTGACATAAACATTAATATTCACATTGAAACTTGTTTACAGTTTGCTTAACACAATGGCACGAAACAAAAAGAAATGAAAGCAGAACATTAATTACACAAGTTTATCGAAAAATCAGAAGAAAAAAATATTATATGTACAATAGGACAGAGTCGTTGTTAACATGCCCTTGTTTCCAGTAAATTTCACTATGTGCAAATTTGATGGGAACGCTGAATTTTATATTTATACAGGGGTTCTGAATCTTTGCTTGAATGTGCCATCATAAAATGTTACATGACAAAACTTCCTTTCACTCACATCATATAGGTCTATACTTTTTAATATATCGAGAACATTTACCTATCATTTACTTAAGTGCCTTTGGCACAGTGCAACCTCCTATCACAACATGATTTAAATAGCAAATTACTTATCATTATTAAATTTCTCAGAGAAATAAATTCAAAATCTGAAACACAAACACTTAACTACAAAGCATATACAAATACCTATATATACTATAAGGCAATTTGTTGCCGCTTGCATTGAATGGCACTCCATTTCTTTATTTACTAATAAACACACAATACTATTTAGAAAAATTACTACACACATTTGCTGCCTGTTATTCAGATTTGGGCAGTCCATTTCGCACCATTTTATCACATCACTTGTACCACACTTACAAATCTCTTTTGACTATTTATCTGCCCTCTTTGGTGTTTGGCAGTCCCGTCTTTTATTTGGCTTGCAGCATTTACCCTTTCTTTTCATCCCTTTTCTCCATACACCTTTACATTTATAGTACATTTGGTAATCTGAAACTCACATAAGTACATGAGCACACTGACATTGGTATACATACATTTACAAAGATTTGTTACATTTAGAATAAAATATTTTCAGCATAAGATACAGAACATTTACTGCAGATTGCTTTCTGATTGTACTTAGGTCACTCACTCCTAGGAACATACAGTTTCAAGTCCACAACATTTCTTACACCTAAAGGTCTCTTGGATTTTGGGTAGATCAGGTAGTAAACATTATTGTGTGGAATATTCTGTATTATATACGGTCCGTTAAAAATATAATTAAATTTGGAAATTTCATGGTTCAGTTCACTAGATTTTTTGTGGGTTTTTAAAAGAACATAATCCCCAATTTTAAATTTTGAAACTTTCAGGTTTTTATCATGTCTTTTAGATCTAGATTCAGCTTTTTGCTTTGCCCTTTTTCTGAGTAATTCTTTCTTTTGACTCAACCCCAAGCTTGTACAAGGTGGAAACTCTAGTTTTTCCTCAATTAAACTTTTACTTCTGCTGCCTAACAAAATTTCTTCCGGTGGGAACCCTGTAGTTTCATGATGTAATGTGTTCAGGACATTCTCAAAGTCCGATATAAAACTGCCCCAGGCTCTATGGTTATGACTGCAGTACGTTCTACACAATCTCCCGATTTCTCGCATGTACCTTTCAACCGGGTTGCTAGCTGGGTGGTAGGCTAAGATATATTTAACCTCCACACCAATTTGCTCCATTCCTTCTTTCCAAATTTTGGATATGAACTGGGGTCTATTATCAGGTAGGAGTGCCTTGGGTTTCCCGATGGTCCTGAAGTATTCGACCATCCTACTGAATACAGCTTTTGCTGTTGCCTTTTTCAAGGGGTATAATTTCACAAACTTTGAGAATACTTCCAAAATTACTAAAATATATGCACAATTTCCCGAAGTCTTCGGGAGGGGACCATACAAATCTACTGATAATAATTCTAGGGTGTCCTCAGGTAATGTACTTTGCATTGGACCTCTACTAGTTCTGTTCAGTACTTTGGCCCTTTGACAGACATCACACGACTTAATTCGTTCATTTACCTTCTTACTGACACTACTAGCAATCACTATTACATTATTCAATTTATCCAAACATTTCTTTGGCCCACTATGCCCCAATGCTAAATGAAAATAGTCTATGACATCAGTATCAAACTGGTGTGGCCAACATACTCTCCATTCCTCAGTGACTAAATCTTTTCTCCTGTATAAAATGCCTTTAAAGATTTTTGTAGTATTTATTAATTTGAGGATACTGCACACTGTCAAAATTTACCTTCACAGATTTCCATGTCAGATCCTCATTCTGATGGTACCTCATGTTTTTACATATTTGCTCAATTTTCCTTTTTCCTGAAACCTCTTTCATATACCTTATCTGAAAAGTACCCTCTTCACCATTTTCATCGGGCACTTCACTCATACCATTAGGCAATCGAGATAAAGCATCTGCCACGTAATTCTCAGTACCCTTAACACAGCAAATCTCGTAATCAAACTGCTGCAGGTACAAAGCCCAACGAGTTAGCCTGCCATTAAGTAAATGACAATCTTTAAGAAAAGTTAAAGCTTTGTGGTCAGTATGTATGATGAGCTTATGGCCCCACAGATAATTCCTGAATTTCTTTAATCCCCATATAATGGCTAAAGCCTCCTTTTCCGATATAGTGTAGTTTCTCTAGTATTTTGTTAGAGTTCTACTTGCAAACGCGATAGTCCTGTGTTCGATTTCTTTGCCATCACCGATTTCTTGGAAAACTTCTATACCAATCCCATAAGCACTACTGTCAGTACTCATGTGGAAAGGTTCTGACAGTATGGGGTGATGGAAAATATTGTCATTCAAAAGTTCACTTTTTAAATTTTCAAAATCTCTCATGCACCCTTCAGTCCAAACAAAAGCACTATCTTTCTTAAGTGGATTAATCAAATGAGGACTATTAAAAACTTGCCCCTTGACGAATTTTCTATAGAACCCATATAAACCTAAAAAGGCTTTCAACTGTTTTCTATTTCTAGGAGCTGGACACTTTGCTATTGCACTTAACTTTTCCGGGTCCTTGCCAATCCCGGTCGTAGCAATAATATGCCCCAAAAACTTTATTTCCGACTTCACGAATTCACATTTCTTCCACTTTAGTGTCATGCCCCCTGCTTGTAGAGCAACAAAAACTTTCTGCAATAATTCACAATGCTCTTGCCATTCCTCAGTAGCAATCAGTAAGTCATCTACATAATTGGTTAGCTGGGAACTTAATTCTCTCCCTAATACAAAGTCCAGTGCCCTAATAAATACCGCCACAGAAGTGCTGAGCCCAAATGGCACTACTTTATACTGATAGCATTTGCCGGCGAATAGAAAAGCGGTATATTTACGGGATTCTTTGCTCAGTGGGATTTGCCAGTATCCGGCGGTCATGTCCAGACTGGTTAAATACTTCACATTATAAAACTTTTGGAGCATTTCGTCCAGATTTTCAGGTCTGTCTATTTCCTTCTTTACAATTTTGTTCGAAGTCCTGGCGTCAATGACTAATCTTACTCCCCCATCCCTTTTATTCACGATGATAAGGGGACTATTATATTCACTGCTACTCCGTTCGATTACACCCCATTCTATCATTTTATCTATTTCCACTTGAACAGCCTGCCTCTTTGATATGGGTACCGAAAACGGTCTTACAAAGAAAGGTTTATGCTCTAATGTCTCAATCAGATATTCAAAGTTCTTAACTAGGCCAGGTTTGTTCGAAAATACGGTGCTATTACTTTCTAAAAGATCAAGCAATTCTATTTTCTGATCAGGAGATATCTCATTCAAATTTTCACAATTTCTTTGAAATCATGCCCCTGCCTGTCACTCTCATCTATTAACCTCTTGACATGGTACATTTCATACATGTTTGTCAAACCATCATTCCCTTGGTCGATCTCCAACAATAAAGAACAAATTTCTGAATCGACCACCTTCCCATTTTCTTCAAATTTTATTTCCAAATTCATAGATGCATTATTAATTTTGACCACTTCCCGGCTACAATCAATAATAAATTTTTCTTTATCTAACCAATCTATACCCAGAATCATTTCAGTACTCAAGTCTGGCACAACTAAAAAATCGTGCTCAAACTTTTGTCCTTTTATACTAAATTCAACCAATATCTGGTTCTTTACTGGCTTGCTAGTCTTGCCAGTAGCACCAACAATTTTTACACCAGTCACTGACATAATTACTAGTCCAGGCTTATCACAGATGTGTTCGAAGAACGATTGGGAGATCGCACTTATCTGAGATTCTGTATCAAGAAGTACTTGCAATTTCACATTATAAATTTCAACTGGTATTACAGTTTGTTTAACCGTGAAATGCCTTTCATTGTTGTGTTCTTCCCTAAGAAAATCCGGGTCGACGTTAACATCGTCCCAAGATATGCTTTTGACCTGCACATCACCTATATCTGGCAGTTTCTTTGGTTCCCGGAGCTCAAAGTCATCAAATACTTGAACTCTTTGTAACATTGACACTGAGTTGTCTGGTGGCTCCTTTTTTCTGTGTTCAGTCTCAGCATCTGGATTTTGTTTTGAAACTTTGTCATCAGTATGTACAATATCGCAATTAGCTCTATTCCCATTATTTTCACTAGTACCGAAATACTCGTCATCTGAACTATCATCACAATCCGACCATTCTAGATCAATTTCAGGTTCTAACATAAAAGCTTTTCTGAGACAGGCACTAAGTTCCTCCTCTGCATTTTTGTCAGGCTTTGATTTTAACTCAATATCCTCTTTTGGCAAAACGACCTCATTATCAGCTTTACTCACATCCACTGTTATTTCATAATTAGTGTAATCCTTGTGGACTTCAATTACTCTTAGGTAATTACCTCCCCCTTCCCCATGGTGCCTTTCGGTAACAGCTTGTACTGTTGGCGGATCGTTAACAGAAGTTACTTCCTCGTCAGTGCTTAGGATTTCATCCTCCAATTCCTCCCTATCTTTAACCATTATCCTATCGGCAGCACGCGTACTTTGCGCGGTGCAATTTACTCTCTCCTCTTCAAATTCGGGCCACGTCACCTTATCGACGTTCCTACTATTTCCTTTTTCACTAATTAACCTCCTTGCCTCATATTCCTTCCTAAAATCCTCCCACTCACATTGCTCAGACCAATGCCAAACTCCAACTACTAGTGCTGATCCCGTTGTGCCGTGCAGTGCCTGTGCGCATTTTCCCATGCTCGCCTGCCATCCACCTTTTACCGCTCCCTGACATGCCGGGTATTCACCCAAGGTTTTGCTTTCTACATATCCTAACACATTGCCTACGTATGGACCAGACGCACAATTACAGTTTTAAACATCTTACAACAGTTTCAACATTTGTTACATTTCAATTCTATTACAATATTGCTTGACATTTGACATAAACATTAATATTCACATTGAAACTTGTTTACAGTTTTCTTAACAGAATGGCACGAAACAAAAAAGAAATGAAAGCAGAACATTAATTACACAAGTCTATCGAAAAATCAGAAGAAAAAAATATTATATGTACAATATGACAGAGTCGTTGTTGTTAGAAATATACCTTTAACCTCAGGAGGACAATCAACAGATATAAGGTGTAAAGTATGCTCATTATGTAGAATTCAGTGTACAAGAAATAACAAAAAAAAAAAAAATTAAAAATGGCTCTGAGCACTATGGGACTTAACTTCTAAGGTCATCAGTCCCCTAGAACTTAGAACTACTTAAACCTAACCAACCTAAGGACATCACACACGTCCATGCCTGAGACAGGATTCGAACCTACGACCATAGCGGTTGTGCGGTTCCAGACTGTAGCACCTAGAACCGCTCGGCCAATTCGGCCGGAAAAAAATGAAAAAATTTATCACTACACTCATTTAACAGGAAAATATGTATCCATTATGTAAAAGATGTAATTTCCAGTTGAAGTCCTAATTTTGCACCATTTTATTTTCATACTTTCTCAGGACAAGATTGTCATTTGTTCGTGATAGAACTCAGTCATGATAAGAACGCGATGTATTTGATACTCAGCAATGAAGGCCTGTACATTAGTTTTGCTAAGACGACAGAAAATTTAAAGACGAAATTTAGTGAAACATTTAGATTTAGGGCTTCAAGTCTTGAAAATACTTCCTTCAGATACGAGAAAGAAGCAGATGAGAAATGTTGGGAAATTTTTCCCAGGAGCTTTATTCAACCTAGTGATCATAAATGGTCTGTCCATATGATTACATGGATTTTTGGAAGAAATTTGAAGAGAAGCAGCTTCCAGCAAACATGAGTTTTATGGTGCACTGAATGACTGTGAAATAAGTGATGAAGATTATAAACATGCAAATTAATTTAGGACAAATTTAATATATAAAGCTTTCATGAACATCATGATTATTATCTTAAAACTGATATTATGTTATTGTCTGATGTGTGTGAAAATTATGGACAAACATGTATGAAAGGATACGAATTGGATCCATGTTTGTATTTTTCTATTCTTGGTTTATCTTGGGATGCAATAATAAAACTGACTGGACAACCACTAGAATTATTTCATGATCACTCTATGATTCAAACTGCAGAAAAAGTAATAAGAGGTGGCTTATCACAATGTTGTAAAAGATCTGTGAAGCTGAATAATGAATGTAAGTATGATATGAAAACATATCAAATGGTTTAGCATATTTAGATGAAAGCAATCAGTATGGTTATGAAATGAGTCAGTATTTCATAAGCTGGATTTGAATGGTATGAAAGCAGGCTGTTTTGATTCTAAAGAAATAAGTGAGATGTTAGATACTTCTAAAACTGGATATATTTTTGAAGTAGAACAAGAATATCTAGAGACCTACAGGATTTCCAAAATAGAACTGTTCCTGGAGCTAACGAAAATAAGCTGTTAACTACTCTGGATGATAAAAATAATAATGTAGTTCACTATAGATATCTTACATGGTATCTGTCTCTAGGAATGAAGATAACAAAAATATACAGCATTTTAAATTTTGAACAGTGTGACTTGTTGAAGAAATATACAGGTTTGATTGCAGAAATGAGGATGAACACAAAGAAAGATTTTGAAAGGTTTCTACAAATTCATAAATAATTCAGTAGTTGAAAAAAACAATGGAAAACATTTGAAACAGAGTGGATATAAAGTTACTTTCATATGGCGGTGAATGTGAGACAATTGTGGGAAAGCAAAAGTTCAAAGGAAGAACAATATTTAATGAAAATCTTACTCTGATTCATATCAACAAAATTAAAATTATATTTAAACAAATTTTGTGTTTGCCGCGTATCATCATTTACTTCACTGCACAATATCTCGACTGTATCATCTTACTGTGGATAATGCTCACTGTGGAGGTATTAGGAGTATTGGTAGACTTCAGAGTTTTAATAACCATGACGTCATTCCCTACTTACTTTCAGGGTAGGTAAAGTTTTTAGTAAGGACATTGTTACACCATGTTTTTATTTTATGATGCCTTCCACACTGAGGACTCACGAGTGACACATGGTGGATCAAGGTGTAGCTATTTGTGTTTGATGTAAAGTAGCTGTTGAATGTGAAAATGTAAAAATTATTGGTGATTTGATTGCATAACATCATAAATAAAGAATCTCAATTCCAAATAAAGAAAAAATACATATTGATCTTGCCAAACGATGAGGAGTGATTCTTGGTGTTGTAGTTCTCTGCGGTACTCTATATGTTCTCTCTGTGAGGCACCGCTGACGATCTCAGTGAGTTACAGCTCAATTGCGTAGCAACTCAGGGCTGTATGTGTCTTCTGGTGTATGATTTAGGCTGCTCACAAGAAAATGATTGGCAAGTGCTCAGTCAAAAGATCGTGTAATGAAATAAATAACGACTGGCTGGAAGCCTGAAACGTGTTTGAGAATTCAGTTACCAGGGAAAATTTTAAAATTCAGAACTAAAATTACATTTAATAAACAAATTTACATTGGTATGAGTATACCTGATTTATCTAACGATCTGATGTGTGTATTTTACTATACAGTTGTGAAACCAAAATACAGTAAACATTTTGAGCTTTCCTTTGGATATACGGAAAGTTATATCTACAACACATGGACTGAGTATTTCTATGACAACATGAATTCATTGACAGATAATTTTGATAGTAGTGACGATCCAACAGATAACATGTACACTATTCCACAAGTAAAAAGAAAGTTTTAGGAAAAATGAAAGAAGAATTTAACACAAAAATAATGTTTTCAACAATACAGAACCTTGAATTTAATACAAACAACTAAACATGTAATTTATTCATATTTTGTAAATAAAAATGCATTGAGCCATCATGATGGTAAAAGATACGTCTTGGAAAGCGAAATAGATACAGTGCCATTATCGTCTTCTTCATCATAATTGGCCGGCCTTAGTGGCCCATCAGTTCTAGGTGCTACAGTCTGGAACCGCGCGACCACTACGGTCACAGGTTCGAATCCTGCCTCGGGCATGGATGTGTGTGATGCCCTAGGTTAGTTAGGTTTAAGTAGTTCTAAGTTCTAGGGGACTGATGACCTCAGAAGTTAAGTCCCAAGTGCTCAGAGTCATTTGAACCATTTCATCATAATTGAAATCACAATATGGCATTTCTTCTTGGTCTTCATCTTTAAATAGCAAATGATATAATTTATTACATATTACTTCTGCTGTATCTTCAACAGTATAAACCCTTACAAGGTTTCCATTGTTGTTTCCTGATTTGTCCATTTACAAAATTTAAATTTGATTAATAAAAATTTTCTATATGTATGGATCCCCTACAATTATACAAGCAATCGTAATATGTTTCAGAAAATCATTGAGCTAGAAGTAAATATTATGTATAATATTACTATCTGTTAAAATTTGAATAATAGGTAGGGAGAAAAAAATTTGTATCTAGCATAATTAAGAGTTTATTTTCCCAGATAGATACTTAAAATTATCATCTAAATGGGATTTTTAATTTTTTGGAAGAGTTCAAATTAAATTGAGATATAATGGATTAAAGAAAATGAAAAATAATAATAATGGATTTCTTGATTATGATTTTTCACTTTAACTGGATTTTTTAATGTTACTACTCTTACTTGTCGATGCACTGGTGCCGAAGGGTGCTCAATTACTCCATACAGATATTTTTTCTCAAAGGAGTTTCTTACAAAGTCTTTAATTATGTCCAAATTATTTTTAAAAAATAAAAATATGACGAATTTATATGAAAACAATGTTTTCATAATAAAAGAAACTGTTTCCATTTTTTTCTTAAACTGATTCTCTTAGGGAAGAGCAATGTAAGGAGAACAGTAATTTAAAAACTTTTCAAATTTATTCTATTGTTACACATAATTTTCATTAGATGAGCTATAAATAGAACTAGTATAGAGATATAATTTGTAGGTTGTGAGTGTGAATGTTATTTCTACCCTTAAAAATTAAAATTTAGCTATTATTGTAAATAATTTATATATACTTTTGAGTAGGGTACTCAGTACCTGTACATTATATCTACTCAGAATGATATAATGCTTTATGCATTGAATGAACATTGCAGAAGAATGGTGTGTCGAGACCATTACACAGTGCAACTACTCTTGATGGAGGTGCAATTTTTTTAATGACTGTTCATCCACAGACACTAAAGAGAGGCTGATTTTGCCCATCTGACACGACGCATACGTGGAAAAACATCATTCAAACGTCATTCACTATTGGTAATTTGTTCCAGTCTCTCCCAATCCCTTTCGTTTTTTCTCCCTACAGCTGCCTCTAGCACAATGGATGTTATTTCCTGATATCTTAACTCATGTCCCATCACCATTTCTCCTTTCATGGTTGGTCCTTATGGCACATTTCTTTTCTGCCCAACTCCACTGAAAATTTAGTAATTTGTTAGTTTATCAGATCAATGAATTTTCAGAATCCTTTTGAAACACCACATCTCAAACGCTTCGATTTTCTCTTTTTCCGTTTTCCCACAGTCAATAATTCTCTTTCATGCACTATCTGATCAAAAATATATGCACACTCCTATGTAATGCGGAACTGTCACGCGAGGAGGACCTGTCAGTACAAAAGAAGGTAGGGAGTGTTGTCAGTAGGGAAGCAGTACTAGCAGTACTGGACAGTCAAGGGATCTCAGTGACTTTGAATGTGAACCTGTCGTTAGATCTTACATGAGTTGCAAATCCATCAGGGATATTTCATCCCTTATACAGCTGTCCAAATGTGATGTGATTGTGTAGTGCAAACGCATAGGAATGGCTACAGCTATACCAAGACCAAACCATGAACTGGCGGAAACGGACCGTCGACTGTTGTGGAGGGTGGCTGTAAACAGCGCCAGGAAATTAGCGGGAGGAGTCACTGTTGATTTCAGCTAGCACAATGACTGTGTAAGAAGAACAGGGTACAGCGATCCAGCAGCTCTTCGTGACGGAGGTGTAAAGGGCTACAATACTAGACAGTTATTGACTGGAAACGAGTTTTTTGAAGTTGTACATCATACTATACCCTACGGTAATCCGATGAAGTGATTCGGCTTTATGGAATGACTGAAGAACCTTAGCTGCCACTATTTGTTGTGCCAACCGTGACGTATGGAAGAGGTGCTATGTTGGTATGTTTTATTTTACGTGGTTATGGTGTGGTTTCGTGATTACCCGCTTTAGAAAATGCTAAATATAGAAGGGTATGAACACTGTATACTGTGTATAGTAGAGGGACAATTCGGAGATGATGATCGTTTATATCAACATGACAATGTAGGCTCACATAAATTAGCATCTACGAAGCAATGATTTGTGTACAACATAATTCCTGAAATGGTATGGCCTTCCTAGAGTCTGGATATGAATGTAATGGAACACCTTTGAGATGAATTAGAACTTCGACTGCGCTCCAGATCCCAGTGTCCAGCATCAGTTCTTCTCTGGTTTCTGCTGTTGAGAACGAATGGGCTGTCATTCGCCCCATAGACGTTCAGGCACCTCACTGAAACCGTTCAAACCGCTACAACTGTGGTTTGACAACCCCTTTACTCACATCCACTAATATGTATGGTTGTTTCTGATCAAATTGTGTACATTGTTGTGCTCCAAAAATGCCTTCTCAGATTTTTTTATCAGATTGACTCTTCTGATCCAAACTAATTAGTGAAATTAACAAGGACTGCCTTTTTTTTCCTTTTGTAGTCTGCTTCTTACATGGTCCTTCTTTCGTCAGTAAAGGGACAGTCTGCTTCCGAGGTAGCAGATCTCCTTCAGTTCTTCCACGTGGTCCACAATATTCATGTTAAGGTTGTCGCCACTTTACAAACCACGTAGCGGGGTGTGGGGGAGACTACTTCTGGTACGAATATGTTTCCAGTTCCATTCACGAGTTGTGCCTGGGATGAATCTAATACTGCTCGTTTCTTCCTCATCATTTTTCCAGCAGACAAATGTTGGTCGACTCTATTTGGAACTTAGCTCTCTCAAAATTCAATAGTAAACCTCTCTGTGAAGTACAACCCCTGTGTTGTGGCATTGGTCAATGGAGTTTGTTCATCTCCGTTACCTTCTCGCACCATGTAAAGGATCATGTGACACAACACGCCGCTTTTCATTGGATCTTCTCTGCCTCTTCTACTAACAATGCTTGGTAATGGGCCCAGACTTATGAGCAGTATTCAACCATCGGTCTAATGAGTGTCTTGTAAGCCACTTCTTTAGTGGATGAATTATATTTCCTTAGAATATTCCCTTTAAAGCTCAGTCTGGTATCTGCTTTTTCCACTATTTGTATTATGTGTTAACTACACTTTAGGTCACTGGCGATGGTTACTTCTGGGTATTTTACGGAGCAATCGAATGGAAGTGGATCGCTTCGCATGTTTATGCGTAATGCGTTACATATACAGTGACGAGCCAAAACATTATGACCACCAGCTTAATAGCTTGTTGGTCCGTACTCGGCAAGAAATACCTCACTGGGTCTGCCTATCAGGAATCCGACAGTTTCTTGGTAATTGTGTGGAGGTGTCGGGCATTAGATGTCTACGCACACATCATGCATTTTGTGTGAATAACGGCTGGTGGTAAGCGTACGCAATGATGGTGCGCGATAGCGATACCGATGGATTTCATAAGATTTACATCAGGAGAATTTGGTCGCTGAGATATCAACGTGAGTTCACTATAGCCCCCTCAAACCCCTGTATCACCGTTCTGGCTCCGAGGCACTGACTGTTATACTGCTGAAAGATGACGTCGTCGTCAGGGAAGACACCAAGCATAAATGGATAGACGTGGTTCGCAGCTGTCAGCGTGTCTTCTACTATTACAAGTTCTATTAAGCGTAGGAGAAAGTTTCGTATAGCATAATAATACTCCCACCAGCCTGTGTCCGTGGCGCTCTACACGTTTCTAGCCTCCGTTCACCACAATGAAGGCGTTTGTGGAGCCGACCATTGACCCATTGTAGCAAAAGTGTTATTCATCTCAAAAGCCGACACGTTTCCACTCATGGACGATTGAATCCCAATGGTTCCGAGCCCACTGGAGACGTAATTGACGATGTTGTTGGGTTAACGTGTGAACATGTAGGGGTGGTCTGCCGCAGAGCTCCATGTTCAACAATGTACGATGAATGCTCTGAATCCCTTCTGTTTGAACCAGCGTTGTCCTCTTTCGGCAGAGATGCCACAGATCATCATATTTTATACTTTACAGAGCAGATAAGCCTCCGACCTCCACGTTTCTGAATAGTCGTGGATGTCCATTTAGCGCCCAGCTGTCCTTCTCCTGCCGTTGATGCCCACAACAGTAGCACGTGAACATTCGACCAGCCTCACCGTTTTCGAGATACTCGTTCATGAGCTCTGCGCAATAATAAACTCTCCTCTGTCAAAGTCGCTTATCTCAACTGATTTCCCCATTTGCAGCCCGTGTCTTATCTAGGGTGATGTCCCGTCTGTGTCTGCTTCACTTACAAGCTTCTTTCGCCACGTCACTTTCCGGCCGTTGTGGTCGAGCGGTTCTAGGCGCTTCAGTCTGGAACCGCGCGACCGCTACGGTCGCAGGTTTGAATCCTGCCTCAGGCAAGGATGTCTGTGATGTCCTTAGGTTAGGTTTAAGTAGTTCTAAGTTCTAGGGGACTGATAACCTCAGATGTTAAGTCCCATAGTGCTGAGAGCCATTTGAACCATTTGAACCACGTCACGTGCCCGCAACTCCACCAAACGGCATCCAACGTCGCACTCGCCAATGATCATAAGGTTTTAGCTTATCAGAGTATTTACGTTCAGAGTTAACTGCTAGACTCTTAACCTACCGTCTATCCTCAGCAAGTCCTCCTGTAAATCGCAACATTCTGTCGTTGGATCCTAACTGTAAACAGCATCGTCCTCGAATAGCTCCACGGAGTCTTCAGCGTTAATCCATTAGATATTATCATCAGCTGTAAATAGTAGCGCCCGTGAAACACTCCTTGAGGTACTCCCGAAATAGCATTTAAGTTTGTCGAGTATGTTTCGTTAAGAACCAGGTGCTCAGTTGTAACTGCAAAGAAGTACTGTATACAGTCAGAAATCTGATCCGATACGCGATAAGCTAGTATTCTGTACACTAAACGACCGTGAGGAACTGGATCGATTCCTTCCTCAAAAGAAGCAACACTGAGTCAAACAGCACATTCTGCAGCAGCGATATATAACTTCGGGTACCCGTACCCTTTGGGGATTCTCGAAGACTTATTACGGGGTATGCAAGATCGTACGCATACATTTAGGATAATATGTTTCTTGAATGATGGCAAATAACAAAAACTAAAGAAATTTAAAATATGTATAATGTCAGTGTAATATGTTTCCTGAATGATGAAAAATATTTTAGCGAGATACATTTGGATTACTATCTATACAAGAAACTACTTTTATTACTCTACCGGTCTTTTATTTGGCTCCGGTCCGCCACAATTTCATCTCCTGGGCCAACCTTTAGTCTGAGAGTAGCAATTGCTCGATTGTTTCCTGGATGTATTCCAGTCTCCGTCTTCCTCTACAGTTTTTACCCTCTACAGCTCCATATGGTGCCATGGCAGTCATTACCGATGTCTCAACAGATGTCCGATAATCATATCCCATCTTCTCGTTAGTTTTTTCCGTATGTTCCGTTCCTCGCTGATTCTGCAGAGAACCTTCCGTAATTCTTTTTCACTTTCGCCGAGGACAGCAACGTCATCCGTGAATCTTATCACTGAAACCTTTCACTCCGAATTTTACTCCCGCTCGTGAACCATTCGTTTATTTCCCTAGTTGCTTCTTCGACGCATAGGTCGAAAAGTACCGGCAAATGGCTACATCTCTGCATTACCCCCATTTTAATCCCAGCACTTCGTTCCTTGTGTTCTAGTCTTACTGTAACCTTTAGATTATGGTACGTATTATATATTATCCGTCTTTCCCTATAGTTTACTCCTATTTTTCTCAGAATTTCCATCATCCTGCACATTTTACGTTGTCGAAGGCCTTTCTTCACGTCAAGAAATCTGATGAATGTGACTCGATTATCCTTTAGTCTTGCTTCCATTGTGAACCGCAACATCAGAACTGCTTCTCTGGTACTGCTTCCCTGGTACTGATCATCATCTAACACATTATCAATTTCGTCTCCACTCTTCTGTGTGTTATTCTTGTCAGCAACTTCGATGCTTGATCTGTGAAACTCATTGTGCTATAATTCTCGTACTTGGCTGGCTCTTGCTGTCTTAGAAATTTTGTGGATGATGTTCTTCCGAAACATATGGTGCATCGATAATGTCATATATTGTACATACCAATGTGAATTGTCTTTTTTTGCCACTTCTCCCCTCCAATGATTTTAAAAATTCCGAAGGAATGTTATCTATTCTTTCTGACTTGTTTTATGTTAAGTCTTCCAAAGCTCTTTCAAATTTTGATTATAATTCCATGATGCCTTGTCTCTTCCCTGTCAACTTCTTTTTAATCTTCTACCACGTCATCAGAAAAGTCTCTCCCTCATAGAGACCTTCAGTATACCCTTTCCATCCGTCCGCTATCTCTTTTGCATTTGACAGTGAAATTCCCACTGCTCTCTTCATGTTACGGCCCTGGATTTTAATTTCCAGTCTACCCTAGAATATCTCACCTTGCACTCACTAATCATTTTTGTAGTTTGTTTCAAACGACGGCAACAATAACGATGCCAGCGAATATACGTTACCGACTGATTTATAATCTTTCAGTACTCAGTATATTTTTGTGATTGTTATGTGCAGACTCGTTTTCTTCACCCAGTCTCGCATCTCAGATTTTATATCTGTAAAAAGATTTCCATATTATCACTGTTAAATTTCTTTCTATTGTTGTGATATTGTACTACATATTTTAACTCTTGTTGTAAGATGGATAAATTCTTTAAAGGACGAAAACTTAAAATCAATGAAACAAGTGATATTTGCGATATTGTTAGACCACCGGCAGCGGAATTCCGGTAATTCGTCTTACAGCACGGGACACTGGTGAAAATATTGTTGAATTTGAACCATCTACGAGCAAGTCCAAAAACCAAGAAATGTGAAATACAGATATTAAAGTGGATTGTACTATGCGTTATCCGTCACTATCCTTCTGCATTACGTGCAGCCAAACTACATGGAATAATTCTACGAAATCACCTCTACTTCACAAACAACTGACAACCAACGATAGCGATTAGATAGATAAGTCAGTCGATTTTTTTAAGACGTAAAGCCGAAAATTTAGATACAAGTTCAAATGTAATACACATCCCTCATAGTCCAGCAGATTTATACGTGGAAGTCACATTAGACAAGTTTCTTTTCTTCCACAAACGTTTAGAAGAACTACGCACTAAAACAGCATCAGTGAGAAAAAGAATTGTGACCTAAAAACGCCCACCCAACTTCGTGTGAATAAAAGCATGGATTTATTAAAATTCCCTTACGGAAGCTACATATTGTGTCTAACTAGAAAGATCATTCAGAACGTGCAGATGCCTTAGGTGGGTACTGCTGAGAAACTGTTGTTCCCGAATAGCTGAACTCCGCAATGAATCCCGCATGTACGTTTAAGGTGGAGGTCCTGACACAAACAACTAAACTCCACAGCAAGGTTGACAAGGTGCGTGGGATTTTTCGACATTTTCAGTGCATTAGTATAACAGAGCCTCGATCTTGATATAGATCTGAAGATCGAAAGACGCCGTTTACACGGAATAATCATTCCCTGTAGAACCACAAGATGATGGGAGGTTTACCGACCCTTTTGATGTACTGGAACATTTTTCACACTTAACAGTACTATGAGACGTTAGTTAATTGAATTATAGAACTCGAAGTCGTAATAATAAATGTTCGATGGTTTTTAATGTCTTTTCCCTCGATTTGCATATTGGTCGTTTAAATTTTTGGATAGTTGCTTTGGACATGTGTAATAGAGTCATGTTTTCAAAGAATCTGTAAAACTTGTTCTTTGCGGAATCCTGCTCCTCGCTACAGACTCGTGTGGTCAGCTGTCCTCAGCCTTAAGTTTTCTTGTCCTCTCATAAAATCATAGCTCAAGCCTTTACCACATTCTGTTTGGTATTACTAAATAGATACTTTCTTTTTCAGCTGCTCTGCATATTTGTGAACTAGATTTAATAAGTCACCTTTACTCAAAGGCGTAACCTGACTATCCATATTTTTATCATGAGCGTACAATGCTGTCTTCTGTTCTACAATGAATGTTCTCCGGAAAAAAATACTTGCTAAATCAGGTACCATGGTCGTCTCCTTGTTTTTTTTTTTTTTCATAAAGCTTTGTCTATCACCTAAGTTACTTCTAAGCACTGTATACGTAATACGTTTGGCAGCTTTACTTTCATTCCTATGTATTGTTTTAACCTAATGTTTGACCGCCCATTTATCTAATACATGTTTACTGTACTGTGTAAATTAAAATAGTGTGTAAGTACAGCAGTTTACCACACAGTTGTCCATACTTAGACTAACATTTTTCACGTTCGGATTAACTGAACGTTCGGATTACCGGGGTTCGGATTAGAGGGACTCTGCTGTATTTCTCACTCACTTTCCCGGTCATCGTTTCAAGGAGTATGTTCGACTTTTCCATCTTTGCTTATCAAAGAAAAATAGTATAAAAAATTACGATTTCATGCAGTCTGTTTTGTTCCGACAACCCGAAATTTCTTTGTACTTTGCAACCTAAAAGTACTGCTGTATTAATGTAACGTATCCGTTGCTATTATCTGGGCAAGATATTGCGACAACGTGCAGTGTAGATACGGGGGGCATTCAGTAAGTAATGCAACACATTTAGGTGAAAAAAAATGGAATTTGTTGTAGGAAATCGTGGAGTATTCCTGCGTCAACCCCTAAAATTTCATGGACTTATAGGTGGCGGCGCTATCACAGGTGTGTTCCAACGAGAGAGCTATCATTTTCGTTTGATGAAACAGCAGAGCATCGTCGATATTCATAGGAGCTTGCAGAATGTCTACGGAGACATGGCAAAGACAAAAGTGTGGTATGTCGTTTGGCGAGGCGTCTATCATCTTCACAACAAGGTCACGCAAACCTGTTCGATGTCCCACGTGGCGGCAGGTCGCGCACAGCTGAGACTTCTGCAAAGTTGGAACGTGTGGACACTCTCACTCGACCTGATCGACGGATCATAATCGAACATCCCGCTGCTGCACAACTGGTCGAGGTTACGCACTCGTCCGCCAGATCGGATACTCAGAGGAGTGTGCCCATGGGTACCTCGCTGCCTAACAGAAGACCATAAGAAATCAACGGAGGGATATCTGTGCCGAATTGCTTGCGCATTACGAGGATGATTTTGACAATTTTTAGTCGGACATTATTACAGGCGAGGAAACATGAGTTCATCACTTCGAACCGGAAATAATCCATGGAGAGGGGCCACTTCACGTCTCCTCCGAAGAAAATATTCAAAGCCAGTAAAGTCATGGCGATGCAAGAGTAAGCTTTCACGGCCGTTGTCATTGTCAACAAAATTCTTCTGGGCTGTTGACCGCTCTGTCAACGTATAAAACTGTCCGATGTTTCGGCCACTGTTGCAAGTGACCTTCTCAGGGCTTGTGTTGAGTGACGGTCTTGTTCTCTGTCAATTCCTCCATCGTGGTACAACGATCAACTCTGATGTGTATTGTGCTATCCGCAGGAAACTGAAGAAACGACTTCAACGTGCTCGTCGCCACAGAAATGTAAACCAACTTCACCTGGTCCACGACAACGCAATGACTCACTCAAGCCTTCATCCTCACCTCCCAGTGAGGTTGCGTGAGACTATCCTGAAAAATAGAATTTTGGAGCCAAAAGTGCTGGCAATAATATGTTGTATTTGAATCCTGAATAAAACCACCTACTTTCAGAAAAAAAATGTGTTGCATTTCTTAATAAACAGCCGTCGTAATAATGCCCGTTGTAGTTAAAGATACAATAAAAATGTAATATTACCTGCTATCAAATAAAACACGTCACTCCAAAAGTAAGTTCGTGCACCGACTAGGAGCAGACAACTTGTTACTGCTCAGAAATACTGCTCGTTTTGATTCGAAATCATGTGAGAGGCCTTTTCCCTTCATACTTCACTGCAGTGGCGCAATAGTGTTGGCACTAGAGTTTAGAAACAGCTCTTGTTCGATACAATTCGCTGTCCGATACGACGACGGCGAGTGGATTGGTCATCGAAATATCGCACATAAAAATGGCATCGACAAGTCGGCTGTACATCCTAGTCCACACCATTAGCAATCACGCCAATAAAACCTAAGAGATCACAAGAAAAGAAGATGGTCGCCAACTTTCTTTAGAAATCAGAGTGTGTCCCGTCATTCCGTTTGAATGTCCTTCCCCCTTTCTCGCGCCCCATCAGCGGGTGCATCACTCCGGCAGAGACCCGTAACGCGTCCTGCCACCGCCGGATAAGCAGATAGCCCGGGCCAGCAGACAGGTCCTGGGACGAAATTAATTTGGCTGCCTGCGCGGCAGGGCAGGGCTAAGCGTCAGCACGCCGGACAGATAGCCAGTAACGAGGGGACACCCACCCCTATCCTTCCCCATTGTGGGGGGACCGGCGGGCATTACCATACAACGGAGGTGCCGACACTAATACCCCGCCTTCGAGGGCTTTTAACCAACTTCAGAAACATTTTAATTACGCCGTCTGCCCTCGCTCGGGCAGCGGGATAACCATTGTCTGCCGCCGGACGACGAGAGAACAATCGCGCACTGCATACCCGTCCGGTCGCAGTCGGAGGGCCCTATCTCCAGAGAAGAATGTGGGCGTGTTTGATAGGGCTGTTTATGCAGCCGCAGCTCCAGACAGGAGACGAGTAAGGCAATATATCAGCTAAGGGTGAAAAAAATTAGGCACCTTCCAAGGATGTCTGTCTGTGCTGTCACTAATCGGAAAACATTGGTGCGCGGATAAGATAGGCAGACTTTGGATATTGCAGGAAAAAATAAGGACAGATGTTTTACAGCAGAGATGTGCAATAAGACGGCGGATGCGTGACACCATTTGCGAAGAAAGGATTGGTGCGTTTTATGTAGCGCGGCCAGTGTCTTCCCTGTCTTTGATCAGCAGCACATTCTCCAACTGTTATCTGCGAGGTCAACTGGTAACAGACAGATAAGCGCCATATTGGGCCATTATATTTGCATCTGATTGTCCCTAGACAAATTTACATGCTCGGAAATCTATCGCGTCGCTTCTGAATGTAATACTGGGTGATCAAAAAGTCAGTATAAATTTGAAAACTGAATAAATCACGGAATAATGTGGATAGAGAGGTACAAATTGATACACATGCTTGGAATGACATGGGGTTTTATTAGAACATAAAAAATACAAAAGTTCAAAAAATGTCCGACAGACATCAGAATAGCAATAGTTAGCAAAACAAAGTAAGACAAAGCAAAGATGATGTTCTTTACAGGAAATGTGTAATATGTCCACCATCATTCCTCAACAATAGCTGTAGTCGAGGAATAATGTTGTGAACAGCACTGTGAAGCATGTCCGGAGTTATGGTGAGGCATTGGCGTCGGATGTTGTCTTTCAGCACCACTAGAGATGTCAGTGGATCACGATACACTTGCGACTTCAGGTAACCACAAAGCCAATAATCGCACAGACTGAGGTCTGGGGACCTGGGAGGCCAAGCATGACGAATGTGGCGGCTGAGCACACGATCATCACCAATCTTTCACGCGTCTAGCTATATGGGGTGGAGCGCCATCCTGCATAAACATCGTAGGTTCCAGCAGGTGTTCATCAGCCAGGCTGGGGATGATGCGATTCTGTACCATATCGGCGTACCTCTCACCCGTCACGGTAGCAGTTCTGTTGTCCAGCGCCATCCGTCGGATATTTTGTGAACTTTGTTTTTTTTTTTTTTTTTTTGTTCTAGTAAAACCCCATGTCATTCCAAGCATGTGTGTCAATTTTTACCTCTCTATCTACATTATTCCGTGGTTTATTAAGTTTTGAAATTTAAACTGACTTTTTGATCACCTGGTATTTATCACGTTTGGTTTATTCAAACCATAATAACCAATACATGGGCTAAGTACGTTCACTATTCGTTAGCTGACACGAAATTGAACGCTAAATATTCTTCACGCATCCCGAACCGCACCCTACTGTCAGACTCGACAGAATGGCGCTACTGACTGAAGTGGATATAATGCAGTATCCCAGGCCAGTTTGCATAGCCCTTATATCCTCTTTGTTAGGCGCACACCTCTATAAAAAACTCTAAAACATGTCGATGATGACATCTTTGCATCAATACGAAACTGGTAAATTAAATATCAATTTACTCTGAGGTGACAAAAGTCATGGAACAGGGATATGTACATATACAGAAGGTTGACGTATCGCGTATAAATCGTATGAAAGGACAGTGCATTAGGGAAACTGTCATTTATACTCAGGTGAGTCATATAAAAAGGTCTCCGGCATGATTATGGCCGCACGAAGGAATTTAACAGACGAAATGCAGAACGGTAGTTGGAGATAGACTCATTTAGAAATAGTTACGAATTCAATATTCGGAGAACACGAAATTTCAGGCATTACCTCTGAAAACGAACAACGCAGTGGCCGATGGTCTTCACTTAACGACCGAGAGCAGCGGCGTTTACGTAGAGTTGTGAGTGCTAATAGACAAGCAACCCTCCTCGAAATAACTACTGAGAACAATGTGGGATGTACGGCGAACATTTCCGTTAGGACACCGAGGCTAAATGTGGCATCAGTGGGCTATGGCAACAGACGACCGCAGCGAGTGCCTTTGCTAACAGCACGACATCGCCTGCAGCACCTCTTCTGGGCTCGTGACAATGTCAGTTGGACGCTAGATGACTGGAAAACAGTGGCCTGGTCAGGTGAGTCTTGATTTCAGTTGCAAAGAGCTGATGGTAGATACGAGTGTTGCGGAGACCTCACGAAGCCGTGGACCCATGTTGTAAACAAGACACTGTACAAGCAGATGGTGGCTGCATAATGGTGTGGGCTGTGCTTACGTGGAATCAGCTGGGTCCTCTGGTCCACATCAACCTGTCATTGACTGGAAATGGTTATGTTCGGATAACCGGAGACCATCTGCAGCCATTCCCGGATTTCATGTTCCCAAACAATGATGGAATTTTTATAGGTGGCAATGCGCCACGTCACCGGGTCACAGTTGTTCGCGATGGTTTTAAAGAACATTTCGAACAATTCGAGCGAATTAATTGGTCACCCAGAACGCCCCACATGAATCCTATAAAACCTAAATGTGTTATAATTGAGAGGTGACGTTGCGAACAAAATCCTACACCCACAACACCTTCGCAGTTACGGACAACTGTAGAAACAGTCCTGCTGTGTATTTCTGCAAGAAACTTCCAACGACTTGTTGAGCCCTTGTCACGTCAAGCTGCTGCACTACGCCAGGCAAAAGAACGTGCGACACGTTATTAGGCGCTATTCTAAGACTTTTTAATGTCACTTCAGTGTATTTGAATGAAAAACAACGGCGCAGGTTTTCATCTTCGTTTTTATGATTATGTTTCGCGTTTTCGCCCATCTTTTGTCAGCTCCACTTTGAACGCTGCAGCTGTCCCGTGGAATACGCTACTGGCCATTAAAATTGCTACACCAAGAAAAAACAGGTATTCATTGGACAAATATATTATACTAGAACTGACATGTGATTACATTTTCACGCAATTTGGGTGCATAGATCCTGAGAAATCAGTACCCAGAACAACCACCTCTGGCCGTAATAACGGCCTTGATACGCCAGGGCATTGAGTCAAACAGAGTTTGGATGGCGTGTACAGGTACAGCTGCCCATGCAGCTTCAACACGATACCATAGTTCATTAAGGCTAGTGACTGGCGTATTGTGACGAGCCAGTTGCTTGGCCACCATTGACCAGACGTTTTCAATTCGTGAGAGATCTGGAGAATGTGCTGACCAGGGCAGCAGTCGAACATTTGCTGTATGCAGAAAGGCCCGTACAGGACCTGCAACATGCGGTCGTGCATTATCCTGCTGAAATGTAGGGTTTCGTAGGGATCGAATGAAGGGTAGAGCCACTGGTCGTAACACATCTGAAATGTAACGCCCACTGTTCAAAGTGCCGTCAATGCGAACAAGAGGTGACCGAGACGTGTAATCAATGGCACCCCATACCATCACGCCGGGTGATTCGCCAGTATGGCGATGACGAATACACGCTTCCAATGTACGTTCACCGCGATGTCGCCAAACACGGATGCGACCATCATGATGCTGTAAACAGAACCTGGATTCATCCGAAAAAATGACGTTTCGCCATTCTTGCACCCAAGTTCGTCGTTGAGTACACCATCGCAGGCGCTCCTGTCTGTGATGCAGCGTCAAGGGTAACCGAGCTGATAGTCCATGCTGCTGCAAACGTCGTCGAACTGTTCGTGCAGATGGTTGTTGTCTTGCAAACGTCCCTATGTGTTGAATCAGGGGTCGAGACGTCGCTGCACGATCGGTTACAGCCACGCGGATAAGATGCCTATCATCTCGACTGCTAGTGATACGAGGCCGTTGGGATCCAGCACGGCGTTTCGTATTACCCTCCTGAACCCACCGATTGCATATTCTGCTAACAGCCATTGGATCTCGACCAACGCGAGCAGCAATGTCGCTATACGATAAACCTCAAATGCGATAGGCTACAATCCGACCTTTATCAAAGTCGGAAACGCGATGATACGTATTTCTCTTCCTTACACGAGGCATCACAACAACGTTTCACCAGACGACGCCGGTCAACTGTTGTTTGTGTATGATAAATCGCTTGAAAACTTTCCTCATGTCAGCACGTTGTGAGTGTCGCCACCGGATCAATCATGTGTGAATGCTCTGAAGAGCTAATCATTTGCATATCACAGCATCTTCTTCCTGTCGGTTAAATTTCGCGTCTGTAGCACGTCATCTTCGTGGTGTAGCAATTTTAATGGCCAGTAGTGTACATTATTTTAATTTAATTATTTCGTACATACTAGCTGCAGCGTTAAAGCACTGGTCCAACTCGTAGAGCTATACCGTTGCGAAACTAAGACTGTATGTAAAAGAACTTAAATTATCTTCTCGTTTCCGATCGGGAAGACTGGCGGGAAGATGTGTGATCTGGTACAAGATGAGATCACTGGGGAATGGAGGATGTGGCGGAATTTTTAACTGGGAGATATCTACAGCAAACAAATATTGTAGGGATGATGAGGGCCAAATAACTTGTACAGGCACAGCATGCCGCTCGGATGGGTAAACACTAATGGTGTTTGAAATCTGTAAATCTTACTCCCTGGTGGAGATGACCCCTAGGAAGACTAAAGAAGAAGTGGAGAGATGGAATCACTGAAGACTTTCTGCAGTTATGCCTAGATGAGGACAGAAAACAGGAAACAGAATCCATTGGAAGAGGAGCCTTGTACGAGGATGGTTTGAAAAGTTCTCGGAAAGGAATAAAAAAAAAGTACTTACATCACTGAAAATTTTTTTATATTTTAATGCAATCTCCTTTTGGATTAATGCACTTGGTCCAACGATGTTCCAGTGCCTTGATTCCATCTCAGAAATGAGTTTTCTTCAGGCCTGCAAAATAATTGCCAACTCCAGCTATCAATTCTTGGCTTGAAGTGAATCTTCGTCCACCAAGAAAAATTTTCGGTTTTGGGAAGAATGGAAGTCTGACGGAGCCATACCAGGTGAATAAGGCGGGTGTGGCAACAATTCATACCTTAGTTCGTATAATTTTGTCATGGCGACGGCACATGTGTGAGGGCGAACATTGTCTCGTCGCGGCACCCATCTTGCAGATAATTTTTTCATTTTTAATTCTTCAGTTAAAATGTGATACACCCCTTCGTATGACATCTGGCAAGCGTGAGCAATTTCATACACTTTCAATCGGCGATCCTCCATGACCATTTTATGCACTTTTGCAATGATTTCTGGAGTAGTGACACATCTTGGCCTATCACTGAGCGATCTAAGCTCTGCCGACCAAATTTAAATTCAGTTGTCCACTTGGGAACAGTTGAATATGAAAGAGCAGATACCTCTAGTGTATTCTGGAAATCAGCATGAATGTCCTTTGCTTTCATACCCTTCTTTACGAAGTACTTAATCACTGCTCGAATCTCCATTTTTTTTCCATCTTCGCTATTCTCTGCTCGGGACAACAACAAAGCCACGTCGCCGCCACAGCTCTCTTCCAAGAGCACTGACGTGGCGTACGTTTACAGGCAGCAGTCCAATGAGTATCACGTGAACAACTCGTAGCGCTAGCGCTGACCTCTCGTGATGATTCCGAGAACTTTTCAAACCACCCTCGTAGTTGCGGGCGATTTCCTGGGCCTGATCGCGTAAAGCAGAGGAAAGAAAGTAAGCAGCAGTGCTCAAAATGAAGTGGAAAATGACGTAGTACTGAAACATGTTACGCGAAATCAACGTGGGCTCTACCCTAAAAGCGTTTTGACGTAAATTGTGCCGCATAAAAAGCGATTAGTTGCTGTGTTTCTTCAGTTAACTTAATACACGGCCACGAAGGTCAAGCACCATTGTTAGAAACACATTAATATCTCAATGCTTTACAGTTGGTCTAAGAATTCGTGGGGACTCTAAGATTAACCTGGGGATGGCAAGAACATTCATTTATTTAAGCGTGCATCTCTTTAAGATAAAGAGACGGCTCTGGACATATCGAATGTTTGCTGGAGGACACTTAGAGTACTACATGTGCTGGTCGGTAATAGGCAGGAATGCCAAAACTAACGTGGTAGAAGTCTGCTGGACTTGGCATATGAAATATACTCTAAAACAGGGACAAGAAGTTTAAATCTATTTACATCCACATGAATACTTTGCAATTCATACTTAAATGCCTGGCACATAGTTCATCTAACCATTTTCACGCGGTGTCTCTAACGTTCCACTCTCTAACAACATACAGGAAAAACGAACACTTATATCTGTCTTTTTTTGAGTGTTCTGATTTCTCGTATTCTGTCACAACGATCACTTCTCCTTCTGTAGGTGGGTGTCAACAAAGTGTTTTCACATTTGGAGAAGAACGTTAGAGATAGAAATTTCTTGAAATGATCTGGCCAACGAAAATCGCCTTTCCTTTTGTGATGGCCACGTCAACTCCTTATCATATCTGTTACACTATCTCCCCTATTTCGCGACAGTACAAAACGGGCTACCCTTCTTTGAACACTTTCGACGTCCTCCGTCCATCCATCTGTTAAGGATGCCATACTGCACAGCAGCACTCTAGCAGAGGACGGACAAGTGTAGTGTAGGCAGTCTCTTTTGTAGATCTGTGGCATCTTCTAAGTGTTCTACCTATAAAACATAATCTATTGTTCGCCTTCACAGAACATTAAATATGTGATAGTTAAGTTGTTCTTAATTGTAATTCCCAGGAATTTAGTCGAATAATGTTGCCCAAATTTAACGGATTACTTTTGGTACTCGCTTGGAAATCCTCTCACTTTTCATTATTTAGGATCTATTGTCATTTTTCGGGGCATGTAGATATCTTGACTAAACCATTTTGCCATTATTTCTGATCATCTGACGGCTTAACAAGACGGTAAATGACAGTATCATATGCCAGCAGTCTAAGATGGCAGCTTAGATTTTCTCCTAAATCTTTTGTATGGATTAGAAACAGCAGAGGGCATATTACACTGCCGTGGGGAGCGCCAGATGTCACTTCTGTTTTACTCGATGACGCTCTGTCAATTACTACGAACTGTGATCTTTCCGGCAGGAAATCGCGAATCCAGTCGCAGAACTGACACGATACTCCACAGGCGCGTAATTTGATCATAATCCGATAGTGTGGAACAGTATTGAATGAAAACCTGACAAAGAATGTAATTTAGAAGAGGCCATTCCTCCTCAAATTAAATATTTCATTTATACAAAGCAACAGGTTAGAAAAAAATCAAGGTAATACACTTTGCCAACATTCCTCTTTCTTATAGGCTGCGAAAAGCCTTCGACTGTGTGACCAAGTGTAATCCATGGGACGGAGTTGTCTATGCCTCGTCAAGTATATATTTAACGATGTTGATAACAAACGGAACGAAACGTTAAGGCAGAGAGTGGCAAATATGTGTTCTGATGAATAACGGACTGTAGGATACCGGCGCATGAACTCAAAACTACGTGTTACATGCTGGTTTTCCTTGACGACGTAAATTATTACGTTTCTTGAAGCAGCCGCTCATATTAAGTTTAGTAAGCAGGTATTATGTTTTGTGGGTTTGTAAAGTATATAAAAAGTTTTATAATTTCATGGGTTAGTAACGTGTGATCAGTTTTTATTAAACTAATTTTCGCTGTTATTACAATGCTGGAAGGTGCAGGCATGAGTTTTTGTTACGTAATATCCCCACCTACTTTAGTTCATTTACGGCCATAAGCCACATCCAGTCACGTTTAATAACTTTTAATATCGTATAACAGGACAACTTTGTTACATTTTCAGCTTTTCTTGTAACATAGCCGTACACAAGTATTAGGCTAGAGGGTAAGGTTAGGAATTCAGGTAATGGCCACGAGTGTGATTTCGCGAAACGCTATAGAAGCTCCCAGGTACGGACGGAAGGAACTCCTCTCCGTATTTATGCGACGTGTTCCGTCGTTGATTCCGCTGTTATTGCAGACCTGTTTAAATGTTCCCTTTTTTTTAAATTTGAGTCATCAGTATTCTGATTGGTTTGATGCGGCCCGCCACAAATTCCTCTCCTGTGCCAACCTTTTACATTCAGGGTAGCAATTGCAACGTACGTCCTCCATTACTTCCTGGATGAACGCTATTCCAATCTTTGTCTTCGTCTACTGTTTATACTCTACAGTCCCTTCTCCTTGTCAGTGACTCCCACATATTCCTTGGTCTTTGATTCTGCGTAGAGCTTTCTCATTCCTTACCTTACAGTCCATCCAATTTTCAACATTCGTCTGTAGCACCACATGTCAAGTGCTTTGATTCTTTCTGTGTCGATTTTCCCACAGTCCACGTTTTACAACCATACAATTCTGAGCTACAAATTACATTCTCAGAAATTTCTTCGCTAAATTAAGACCTACGTTTGATGCTAATAGATATCTCTTGGCCAGGAATGCCCTTTCGGCTATTGCTAGACTGCTTTTGATATCCTCCTTGCTCCATCCGTCATTGGTAATTTTGCTGCGTATATAGTAGAGTTCCTTAAATTCTTCTATTTTGTGACCATCCATCCTGATGTAAAGGTTTTCGCTGTTCTCATTTCTGCTACTTCTTATTGCTTTCATCTTCCTTCGATTTACTCTGAATCCATATTCTGTACTCATTAAACTGTGCATTCCATGTAGCAAATCATGTAATTCTTCTTCACTTTCATTGAATGCAGCAATCTCATCAGCCAATCGTATCATTGATATCCTTTCACCTTGAATGTTAATTCCGCTCCTGAACCCTTCTTATATTTCCATCACTGTTTCTTCGATGCATAGATTGAACAGTAGCGGTGAAAGACTACATCCCGTCTTACACCCTTTTTAATTCGAGTAATTCGTTCTTGGTCTTTCACTCTTACAGTTCCCTCTTGGCTCTTGCAAATGTTGTGTATTACCCGTGTTTCCCTGTAGCTTACCCCTATTTTCCTCAGAATGTCGAACATCTTGCAAACATCTTCCAGAGATTTTACTTTCTTCCGCCACGGTACAGAACGAATATCACAGTTTGCGCAGTTTTCAACGCAACATACATTTTTAACGGATACTGTAAGCGAAAGAGAAGGAACGTGGTTTGGTCCTCCTAGCAGCTTGAAGCACACTGACCCACTGAATTAGGTAGTATGGTGACCTGTCCGTTCCTTCCGCGAGTTCATCTACATCTACATCTACATCTACATCCATACTCCGCAAGCCACATGACGGTGTGTTGCGGAGGGTACCTTGAGTACCTCTATCGGTTCTGCCTTCTATTCCAGTCTCGTATTTAAGAGGATTGTCGGTATGCCTCTGTGTGGGCTCTAATCTCTCTGAGTTTATCCTCATGGTCTCTTCGCGAGATGTACTTAGGAGGGAGCAATATACTGCTTGACTCCTCGGTGAAGGTATGTTCTCGAAACTTCAACAAAAGCCCGTACCGAGCTACTGAGCTCCTTTCCTGCAGAGTCTTCCACTGGAGTTTATCTATCATCTCCGTAAAGCTTTTGCGATTACTAAATGATCCTGTAACGAAGCGCGCTGCTCTCTGTTGGATCTTCTCTATCTCTTCTATCAACCCTGTCTGGTACGGATCCCACACTGCTGAGCAGAACTCAAGCAGTGGGCGAACAAGCGTACTGTAACCTACTTCCTTTGTTTTCGGATTGCATTTCCTTAGGATTCTTCCAATGAATCTCAGTCTGGCATCTGCTTTACCGACGATCAGCTTTATATGATCATTCCATTTCAAATCACTCCTAACGCCTACTCCCAGATAATTTATGGAATTAACTGCTTCCAGTTTCTGACCTGCTATATTGTAGCTAAATGATATAGGATCTTTCTTACTATGTATTCGCAGCACATTACACTTGTCTACATTGAGATTCAACTGCCATTCCCTGCACCATGCGTCAATTCGTTGCAGATCCTCCTGCATTTCAGTACAATTTTCCGTCGTTAAAACCTCTCGATATACTACAGCATCATACGCAATAAGCTTCAGTGAACTTCCGATGTTATCCACAAGGCCATTTATGTATATTGTGAATTGCAACGGTCCTACGACACTCCCCTGAGGCACATGTGGAATCACTCTTACTTCGGAAGACTTCTCTCCATTGAGAATGACATGCTGCGCTCTGTTATCTAGGAACCCTTCAACCAATCACAAACTTGGTCTGATAGTCCATATACTCTTACTTCGTTCATTAAACGACTGTGAGGGATTGTATCGAACGCCTTGCGGAAGTCAAGAAACACGGTATCTACCTAGGAACCCGTGTCTATGGCCCTCTGAGTCTCGTGGACGAATAACGCGAGCTGGGTATCACACGATCGTCTTTTTTGAAATCCATGCTGATTCCTAGATTGGTGGATGCTTTGGTTGCTTGGCGGGATGTAAATGGGATTAACAGTCTCACGTACTAATCTTACGAGTCAGTGCGGTATCGTACCTACTGTACGGTGAAATGGCCCCCGCCGATGGCCAGGCCGCGGCGCGGTGTCTCGGAGGACGCTACCACTGTTGCGAGAACCTGCGACGGGCGCTTCGCCCACGGAGGGGCCGCGACCTTGCCGGGACAATCGCCGCGCCGCCACGCCCGGGGCTCGCCCCGGCCCGCTCGCTTTCTTTCTGCCCGTTGAGCAACTGATGATGCGAGCGCGCGGCAGCGGCAGCACCGAGGCGTGGCGTCTGCCCCGGTTGCTCTCCGTGCTAAGTATATAAGGCCCCGGCGGGCTGCCGGTGACACTGCAGTTCGTCACACCTCGGTGATCACCTCCACATCCACACTCGCCATGATGCTCCTCAAGGTGAGTCCGGCGCCGTGAAACATCAGATCTACAATCGGCCTCTCACACTAACACCATTGGGACATCCGTATGTACATCTACACTGCTGACCGGTATTAACACACCACCAGAAAGGATAGAAAATGGTGTGTGCTGTACTTCAGTTGGAAGAGTACATGATTAAATCTGTAGATCTGATGTAATTGTATGTTCCTGGAGATATACTGAGTCTCAACTTTATCTTCGAAAAGGATAAAAGCCGAAGTAATGAGTTATAATATGTGCCAAGACCAGGACTCGAAAAGCAGTGGGGTTGGGTTGTGCAGGGGGAAGAGACCAAACAGCGAGGGCATCAGTCTCATCGGATTAGGGAAGGACGGGGAAGGAAATCGGCCGTGCCCTTTCAAAGGAATCATCCCGGCATTTGCCTGGAGCGGTTTAGGGAAATCACGGAAAACCTAAATCAGGATGGCCGGAAGTGGGACTGAACCGTCGCCCTCCCGAATGCGAGTCCAGTGTGCTAACCACTGCGCCACCTCGCTCGGTTCGAACAGCAGTCTCAGGCTTATTAACCAAATGCGTTATCCACTACACCACCTAGGCATTGTAGCTCGTGCAGATGCACTGATTGCCCCAGTCCAGGGCGCTTTACGTGATTTGATAGCGAACTGGGTGAGAAATTCGCTTTGAAGAGCTGACACCTCTTGTACTTACACTGGTTCTATCCCAGATGGGCATCGAGAAGTTCTAGGGGACTGATGACCTCAGAAATTAAGTCCCATAGTGCTCAGAGCCATTTGAACCATTTGGTAATGTGCTGGTCAGGGAAACAATTGAAAAGCCTCTGTTTCGAGATATGCCACAGCATGGGCAACATCTGGTCTTGCATTATCTTTTTGAAATATTACATCACGGAAATCTTGAAGACAGGGCGCATTACATAAGTAACAGTTAATGCAGAATTTATTGGCTATGCGAACCAGAGGTGATCGTGTTCTGTACACAGTGACAAACCACAGCATCAGTCTGCTGCTGAGCTCATGTGGTGAACAATATGCCATTGACGGCTCTACTCGAAGCATCCGCATTCTGATACAGTGAGGTGATAAAAAGCATGGGATACCTCCCCGTACCGAGTTGGGCCTTTTGCCTGGCGTAGTGCAGCAACTCGAAGTGGCATCGACTCAATAAGTCGTTGGAAGTCCCCCTGCCTCTATAGCCGTCCATGCGTGCCAAAGTGGTGCCGGCGTAGGATTTTGTGCACGAACTGACCTGCCGATTATGTCGCATAAATGTTCGATTGGATTCATTTCGGGCGAACTGCGTGGCAACATCATACGCTACAGTTGTCCAGAATGTTCTCAAACCAATTGCGAGCAGCTGTCTTCCATAAAAATTCCAACGTCGTTTGGGAACATGAAGTGCATGAATCGCTGCAAATGGTTTATACACTACTGGCCATTAAAATTCCTACACCAAGAAGAAATGCAGATGATAAACGGGTATTCATTGGACAAATATATTATACTAGAACTGACATGTGATTACATTTTCACGCAATTTTGGTGCATAGGTCCTGAGAAATCAGTACCCAGAACAACCATCTCTGGCCGTAATAACGGCCGTCATACGCCTGGGCGTAGAGTCAAACAGAACTTGGATGGCGTGTACGGGTACAGCTGCCCATGCAGCTTCAACACGATACCACAGTTCATCAAGAGTAGTGACTGGCGTATT
The DNA here is from genome assembly GCF_023864275.1 of Schistocerca cancellata. Classification (NCBI taxonomy): domain Eukaryota; kingdom Metazoa; phylum Arthropoda; class Insecta; order Orthoptera; family Acrididae; genus Schistocerca; species Schistocerca cancellata. Next base: position 272,550,891 of record NC_064634.1, read on the forward strand.
GTGACGAGCCAGTTGCTCGGCCACCATTGACCAGACGTTTTCAATTGGTGAGAGATCTGGAGAATGTGCTGGCCAGGGCAGCAGTCGAACATTTTCTGTATGCAGAAAGGCCCGTACAGGACCTGCAACATGCGGTCGTGCATTATCCTGCTGAAATGTAGGGTTTCGTAGGGATCGAATGAAGGGTGGAGCCACTGGTCGTAACACATCTGAAATGTAACGTCCACTGTTCAAAGTGCCGTCAATGCGAACAAGAGGTGACCGAGACGTGTAACCAGTGGCACCCCATACCATCACGCCGGGTGATTCGCCAGTATGGCGATGACGAATACACGCTTCCAATGTACGTTCACCGCGATGTCGCCAAACACGGATGCGACCATCATGATGCTGTAAACAGAACCTGGATTCATCCGAAAAAATTACGTTTCGCCATTCGTGCACCCATGTTCGTCGTTGAGTACCCCATCGCAGGCGCTCCTGTCTGTGATACAGCGTCAAGGGTAACCGCAGCCATGGTCTCCGAGCTGATAGTCCATGCTGCTGCAAACGCTGTCGAACTGTTCGTGCAGATGGTTGTTGTCTTGCAAACGTCCCTATGTGTTGAATCAGGGGTCGAGACGTCGCTGCACGATCGGTTACAGGCACGCGTATAAGATGCATGTCATCTCGACTGCTAGTGATACGAGGCCGTTGGGATCGAGCACGGCGTTTCGTATTACCCTCCTGAACCCACCGATTGCATATTCTGCTAACAGTCATTGGATCTCGACCAACGTGAGCAGCAATGTCGCTATACGATAAACCTCAAACGCGATAGGCTACAATCCAACCTTTTTTTCAAAGTTGGAAACGCGATGGTACGGATTTCTCCTCCTTACGCGAGGCATCACAACAACGTTTCACCAGGCAACTCCGGTCAACTGCTGTTTGTGTATGAGAAGTCAGTTGGAAACTTTCCTCATGTCGGCACATTGTAGGTGTCGCCACCGGCGCCAACCTTGTGTGAATGCTCTGGAAAGCTAATCATTTGCATATCACAGCATCTTCTTCCTGTCGTTTAAATTTCGCGTCTGTAGCACATCATATTCTTGGTCGAGAAATTTTAAAGGCCGGTAGTGTAAGAAGCCGAACATAACCATTTCTAGTCAACGATCAGTTCAGTTTGAACAGAGGACCCAGTCAATTCCATGTAAACACAGGTCACACCATTATGGGGCCACCACCAGCTTGCACAGTGCCTTGTTGACAAGTTCGATCCATGGCTTCGTGGCATCTGCACCACACTAGGACCCTACCATCAGCTGTTAACAACTGAAATCGGCACCCATATGACTAGATTACTTATGGAGCAACAGTCGCGATCCAAAATGTCATTTAATTGAAATGACCGGTTTGAACACATACAGCAGGCGATCTTCAAATAGATTGCAACATTTTCCGGATAGTGACTGTTCCTTCATCACTCTTTGCTTTGAACAGTGCACAATTTCGTTAAATTTTTCTTTAACTCTTTTGTCAGCTTGTTATGAGAATGGGACCTGTGACGTCATGTGTGTTAATAAAAGCATTGTCTAAAGAGTTCCGTAGTTAGAAACAATTCCTTACATGATAAGTCAAGAAAACTTGCTAATGGCAATGTTCTATAACCACAAATATTAAGAGTGAGATTAGTTTGTCATTTCAAATCGTGGGAAAGCTCAATTTCTAAAACCCTGTGCAGTCCTTTTAGTTGTTCTCTGAACCACAGGTAGAACCAATAACAATGATTTCTGTACACATATACCCACTCTAGAACAATGAATATGAATTTCCTGGACTTGGTAATCAAACCAAGTGAAGTCGCTCCGAGTTTGATAAATACTACCTTATAACTTGTTGCATGGTAACGTTGAGACTAGATGAATACACATCTAGAAGTGAAACTTCCTGGCAGATTAAACCTGCGTGTCGAACTGAGACTCGAACTCGGGGCCTTCCCCTTTCGCGGACCTGGATGCATCCCCCAGGCTGTGGCTTAGTCAAGACTCCGCAGTATCCTTTCATTCATAGTGCGTCCTGAAAGTTTCGGAGGAGAGCCTCTGTGATGTTTGGAAGTCAGGAGACAAAGTTCTGATGGAATTACAGTTGAAAGGGTCCTGAGCCCTGCTTGGGGAGCTCAGTCGCTAGAGCAGTGCCCACGAAAGGCAAAAGTTCTGAGTTCGAGTCTCTACCCGACACACAGTTTTAATTTGCGAGTAATTTTCATATCTGCGCACACTCCGCTGCAGTGTGAAAAATTCAACCTTGAAACATCCCCCAGGCTTTGGCTAAGCCACGTCTGTGTAATATCTATTGTTGCGAGAGTACTAGTGCTGCAAGTACGTTGGGAAAGCTTCTGTGTAAGGTTTGGAAAGTAGTCACGGGCGGGGGGGCTCGTTACCTCAGTCGATACCAGCACGGTAGCTCAGAGTGTTCTCCTAAGGGGCTTGCTCCCTCTGTACTTAAGAAAAAGCAGAGGAGTATTCACCAATGAACTTAGTCATAAAAATTTCATCCAGACCAGATAACAGTGACGGATAAAATGAAAAAGGAAAGGTAGGTAGAGCACTTACCCAGAAAGGCAAAGATCCCTAGTTCGAGTGTTGGTGCGGCAAACAGTTTTAATCAGGCAGGAAGTTTAGTGTCAGCGCACAATCCGCTGAAGATTCCAAATTTCTGCCAAATCTAGAAACTTTCGTCAATAATGTATTTGTTTTGTCAGATGATATTACGACAGCTGAGGAACTAAAACTGTGGTTAACAGTTTTATTATCTTCGTTCATGTTGGAGGAAAACCATACTTCCAGTCCAGAAGTTGCTTAGAAAATCGCCTCGGTGGATGCTATTTCTTAGCTGTTATGTTCAGCCTTCCAGGAGCAAGAACCTTTGGAAGGACAATGTAGACTTGATGACGCGACCTTGAGTGATTTTTGGCCGTGATGTTTTTACAGCACATCAGAATTCCTGGTGGACATGCACGAGTTATGCGCCATATGCGTCCGCCCCACCGCCCGAGGAACACAGGTTTCGATTATATGCTAATCCGCCATTCTTCAGGGCAAGTACATTAATGTCCGCTGTATGATTCCATCTAAATCTGGCTTGTACCATTCTTTGCCCTGGCTTTGACTGTGTTACTCGAACGTATTTGGTCCGACCCAATACGTTCACTGCCTACTAATGAGTGCACTTTGTTGCTATGACAGAACTTGTACGGCAGTGTTACACAGCAAAATGAAGTGGAACATCTAAGACAGCCGACAGATAAAATTAACTACAGATGTACTTTTGTCTTAACTTCCAGAAATTCAGCGAGGACAATTGGTGCTTACTCGTTACCTCTGTTAGAGCCATATTAAAGTCGGGTTGCACACGCCCAAGAGAAGTCTGTCTCACGTATCTTCACATAGTATAAAGGACTACTCTCGTTTGGCGTTTTTATTTTAGTGTTTAAACGCGCATTGTTCTACATGAGATGTTCCTCCATAGATAGAATCAACTTATGAGCTATGTTGGCTACTCCAAGTATTTTTATTGGATTGATTATGTGGTCACTAAATAGTCACAGATTGTAAAAAGTTGGCATTTACGTAGTGACTTCGCTGAAGTCATTGTCTTCTTCAAACAGAAAATAAGATTTTGAGCTGTATTGTTAGTGATTACACGAAACAATACGGGTCTCTAAACCCAGAATGTTACTTTCATCTACCATGAAGTGTATTCGAGTGACTTTGAACATCGAGTCAGAAGGGTTGCGACGAACGTGGGCGGCTACATTTCCCAAAGAAAAGCATTGGGTATTTTGTCAATATTGTGTTAAGCAACAGAAATATGTATTGCATATTAAGAACTAATGTATCTCAACATCGTCAATATATCATGCGTCAGTAGGTTGCTGTGGGATGCTGAATTCGCACATGGTATAAGTAGAGTTAAATTCTGTGGCTTGAAGAATGCCAATGTTTCAAGCTACTTTCATTGCAAAGTAGAATGAAGACTCTTGGAACAGCATCTTATTCGATGTAAACTGGGCAGTCTTCGAAAGGATAGTTCCACTGAAGGTGTGGTTTGTATTCCACCTGAATGAAGTAGTTGGTGCGCTGCTAGTTTAGACACTATATTTGAGAGGTCAGTTACAGACATACGTGTGGTGAACACGGCGAGACGTCATAAGTCAACTTTCCCTAGGTTGGATCTCGTTTCCACACACATAAACCACCTCAGAGAAGGGCCACAAGCGTTCGATCAAAGGACGGTCCGTCGCCTCTGCAGAACCGACGGAACGATTGGCAGACTACTGCTAATCATTTTGAATGTGGGAAGTAACAACCCATTTCTAGCAGGACCTAAGGAATCCATCTGCACCAGGACTGCGCTGAGAGAAGTCAACCACATACGCTTCAGCAGCTGACAAATGACTATGTACCATAACCTTCAAACGAATTGGGTGTGAGATCTTCGATATCAATAATAAAACTTAGTATTTTATCCATCCTCACAACTGGAGTTATGTATAATGAAGTAATAAGCAACTGATTGCATAAAAGAAATTTTATTTCTTTACCGGTTTCGAGCCCGTCTTCAGAGGACATTAAAGTGATAGTTATAACCAAAAAAATGTTCAAATGTGTGTGAAATCTTATGGGACTTAACTGCTAAGGCCATCAGTCCCTAAGCTTGCACACTACTTAACCTAAATTATCCTAAGGACAAACACACACACCCATGCCCGAGGGAGGACTCCAACCTCCGCCGGGACCAGCCGCACATTGCATCACTGTAGTGCTTAAGACCGCTCGGCTAATCCCGCGCGGCGATAGTTATAACATTCTCAAAAAGGGCACTAAGGTCCCAAAACAAGTTACGAAATTAAATTTCTTTTATGCATGTGGTTCTTGTTATTTCATGATAAGTAATAAAACTGTAAAACAGTATCTATCTGTTTGTTTGAACACTTTTCTCTCCAAAACTGCCAAACAAATTTTTGTGAGGTCTCAGGTCTCCACAGGTAACTTGAGCGTAGCTTCGTATAACACGTAGGCTGTATTTCACCAAAACCGCATCACGGAAAAAATTTATCGTAATTTAAAATTTTATTTAAATCCGTCTGCTCAGCTTAGTAGTTCGTATATAGAAACCGAACTGTGGTAACGTTGGACTCATGAATCTTTAAGTTGTGCATTCCTTTCTATATTTGTAGGTTTGTATCATTTGGCGGTTGCAAGTAGTTTCCATAAATTTCTTCTGGCTTGTATGCCGCACCAGAGTATAAAATTACCAACCAACGTTTCGATCAGTATTGCAAGTGGGCTCTGATTGCAAAGCAGAATAATTTAGTGGGACACTTCCTACACAGAGTATTATCGTACAATATACTTAAGCTGAAAAACAAGGTTGGAAATCAACGGAATATAAGCAAAAACATTCGAGTTGATCGCAAACTTTACGTTTTAAATATATTTACACTAAGTAGGAGAATATTTTTATACTGAAGTCAATCAAATTTTCGTAGTTCATTGCAGATGGATTGTTTACGAATTCTCGATTGCTGGAAAGGTAGTTTGTGGGCCCCAAGATACTTTCCAAGGCCTGCTTTCAGTCTTAGCTGGACCGAGAGACTCAGTTTCTTTGGCCCGCTTCGAGAGTCACTGTTTCCTATGGACTGAGGACGATGTACTGAACTAAATTAAATCAGTATTTGGGTAATTTGCATACTAATAATAAAACGAGGAGCGTTTGAAAAGTCCGTGCAAAGTCCGAGACATGGCACCGCCGGTTCATACCGAGGTCATGTTTAGTTAGCAGCTTCTTTGGAAACAACGCACGCTAAGTTTAAGGCATTTTGGTCTATTTCTTTGTGTTTGGCATTCGTGTGAGTCAAGGAAGTCGAGTGATGGTCAAAAAATGGACGAAAAAGAATTTCGTGTTGTGATTAAACATTACTTTATGAAAGGCAAAACGCCTCAGGAGACTAAAGTGAAGCTTGATAAACATTACGGTGACTACACCTTCGATTAGAACAGTTCATAAGTGGTTTAAAAATTTTCGGAGTGGCCATATGGGCACAAGTGATGCTGAACTTTCTGGACGCCCTGTGGAGGTTACGACTCCAGAAATCGTTGATAAAAACCGTGATATGGTGGTCGATGACAGAAGAGTTAAGGTGCGTGAGATTGCTAGAGCTGTGGGCATCTCGAGTGAACGGGTACATAATATTTTGCATAAATATTTCAACAGGAGAAAGCTGTCCGCCAGATGGGTTCCACGATTGTTCACGCTTGATCAAAACCGGAATCGTATGAAGTGTTGCAAGGATAGTTTGCAGCTGTTCAGGAAGCATCTGCAGGACTTTAAGTGCCGTTTCGTCACTGTGGATGAAACATGGATACATTACAATACTCCTGAGACCAAACAACAATCTAAACAATGGGTTACCAAGGGAGAATCTGGACCAAAATGGCGAGGACCATTCCTTCGGCCGGAAAGGGTATGGCGACTGTCTTTTGGGATTCGCAAGGGATAATCCTCATCGAATATCTGGAAAAGGGTAAAACTATTGCAGGTGCATATTATTAATCGTTATTGGACTGTTTTAAAACCGAGCTGCAAGAAAAACGCCGTCGATTAGATCGCAAAAATGTCCTTCTCCATCACGACAATGCAACAGCACACACCTCAGTAGTTGTGGTCGCAAAGTTAATGAATATAGGATTCCAACTCATTTCACATCCCTGCTATTCTCCAGACTTGGCTCCCTCGGACTACTGTTTACTCTCCAATGGCTGGCGGGACAAAGATTTTATTCAAACGAAAGGTGATTGCAACAACTAATAGCTGTTTTGCAGACTTGGACAATTCCTATTATTCGGAAGGGATCAACAAAGTAGAACAGCGTTGGACGAAGCGTATAAGTGTAAAAGGAGACTATGTCGGAAACTAAAAAAGGTTTACCCCAAACATGTAAGTACTGGGTGATAAAAAAGTCAGTATTAATTTGAAAACTTAATAAACCACGGAATAATGTAGATAGAGAGGTACAAATTGAGACACATGCTTGGAATGACATGGGGTTTCATTAGAAGCAAAAAAAAAAAATAGTATTGCTAGACGTGTGAAAGATCTCTTGCGCGCGTCGTTTGGTGATGACTGTGCGCTCAGCCGCCAGTTTCGTCATGCTTGGCCTCCCAGGTCCCCAGACCTCAGTCCGTGCGATTATTGGCTTTGGGGTTACCTGAAGTCGCAAGCGTATCGTGATCGACCGACATCTCTAGGGATGCTGAAAGACAACATCCGACGCCAATGCCTCACTATAACTCCGGACATGCTTTACAGTACTGTTCACAACATTATTCCACGACAACAGCTATTGTTGAGGAATGATGGTGGACATATTGAGCATTCCCTGTAAAGAACATTATCTTTGCTTTGTCTTACTTTGTTATGCTAATTATTTCTATTCTGATCAGATGAAGCACCATCTGGCGCACAATTTTTGATTTTTTTTTTTTTTTTGCTCTAATAAAACCCCATGTCATTCCAAGCATGTGAGTCAATTTGTACCTCTGTATCTACATTATTCCGTGATTTATTCAGTTTTCAAATTTATACTGACTTTTTGATCACCCACTATATTATATTTATGCACGGAATTTTCGAAACGCCCCTCGTAGCTATTATAAGTCGTTCCTCCAAGTATACGTGGCAAGAGTAAGCCCTTAATGCTTATTTTTCCTTGAGCAGCAGGCCAGATGATGGAGTTTGGACGCATGTAAGCATAACGATTAATCTTTGCTGATAAGCACAGTCAACTTAGAGGCGCAGCTACGGCTGTGCAAAAAACATCAGGTCGTACAGTTTGTGACGTGTTTGTGAGAAGATTCTTCCAGGCAGGAAGAAAATGCAAAATAAAAGAATAAATCAAAAAATCAAAAAACTCAACACACTGATGCCCGTACATTTTAAGGTATCACGCAGAAAAATACCTGCACTATATTTATATTGTTGTGTTGTCTGAAGAGCCAACACCGTGCTACTAGTGGAGGCCGAAATGCACCCGTTTTAGCTCACGCAGGCTGGCGTGAAGAGGAAACGACTATACTGACGTGAGGTCTGGAACATGACAAGGAATAAGGTTTCAAAAAGCGGACGTAATTAGTTTGATACTTAAACTGAATCCATTAATGATGAACGTCGCTCTTGACGGTACATGATTCACAATCTTATATGCTCAGAACACATTCTTGAAATATTACTTCTAGTAACTGAATATGGCGCCTTGCTAGGTCGTAGCAAATGACGTAGCTGAAGGCTATGCTTAAGTGTCGTCTCTGCAAATGAGAGCGTATGTATACAGTGAACCATCGCTAGCAAAGTCGTCTGTACAACTGGGGCGAGTCCTAGGGAGTCTCTCTAGACCTGACGTGTGGCGGCGCTCGGTCTGCAATCACTGATAGTGGGGACACGCGGGTCCGACGTATACCAACGGACCGCGGCCGATTTAAAGGCTACCACCTAGCAAGTGTGGTGTCTGGCGGTGACACCACATATATCAAACATAAACGCCAGGAGAATTCCGTCACAGGACGTAGACCAAGCTTAATTCTAATTGAACAAAATCATAAAATAGTTTAAGAAACAATTCGAGGTAACTAGTCGCTCTAGTTGCTGGAGTAGCGCCGTGCCTGGTGGTAACTCTAGTTCTGCTCTGTTCCAGTTGGCGGCGCTGCTGGCGGCGCTGGTCTGCGCGGCGCGCGCTGGCGTGGTGGCGCCGGCGGTGACGTACCACGCGGCGGCGCCCGTCGCGCTGGCGGCGCACCCCGGCCCCATCGCCTACGCCGCCCACCCGGGCCCCATAGCCTACCACGGCGCCGCCCCCATCACGTACACCACGCACGCGGGGGCGCCCCTGGCCTACACGACGCACGCCGGCGCGCCGCTCGCCTACGCCACACACGTCGCGGCGCCCATAGCCTACGCCACGCACGCAGCCCCGGCACCCGTCGCCTATGCCGCCAAGGCCCCTGTCGTTGCCGCCGGAAAGGTACAACACTTATCCTCCCGCTCTACTGTGTACCACACACATACCTACCACAGCAAGGAATACGTAGTAAGAAGTGCCCATCGCGCACTGAGTGCGTTGATCAGATAAGCCAGTAACTGTGTACTCTACACGAGCAGCAGTCGTAAATTTTTAATTATAACCTCGAAAAAATGAATTTATGCAATTATTATTTTTTTACAATGAAATAAATACCCTTAGCAGCTTACAGGCGGCCCCGACCGGGACTCGAACCCGGGATCTCCTGCTTACACGGCAGACGCTCTATCCATCTGAGCCACCGAGGACACAGAGGATAGCTCGACTGCAGGGATTTATCTTTGGCACGCCTCCTTCGAAACCCACATTCTCAACATATTGTAACAGGTTTATAAGCGTCTGCCATCTAAGCAGGAGATCCCGGGTTCGAGTCCCGGTCGGGGCACACATTTTCACCTGCCCCCGTTGATGTATGTCAACGCCTGTAAGCAGCTAACGGTGTTCATTTCATTGCAGTTTCATTCTAACGAGCTGCATGGTCACCGATGGTATGGACATGTCCGAAAAAACAGATACCATCTTAGTATATATTATTTTTTTATTTTGCATGTACAAGTCTACAGTCTGGGTAAACACTGAGATTCCGGTGTCACAGTAATGCCACTCGCCGGTATTGGAGCAAAAACAAAATAATATAGCGAATCATTTGACAGTGTTGACTGGAATACTCTCTTTGAAATTCTGAATGTAGCGAGGGTAAAATACAGGGAGCGAAAGACTATTTACAATCTGTACATATACCAGAGGGCAGTTCTAAAAGTCGAGGCACATGAAAGCGAAGCAGTGGTTCAGGAGGGAGTGAGACAGGATTATATTCTATCCTCGTGTGTTATTCAATTGAGCAAGCAGTAAAGAAAACAAAAGAAAAATGTGGAGTAAGACTTAAAGCTCGGGGAGAAAAAAATAAAAACTTCGAAGTTTTCCGATGAGATTGTAATCCTGTCAGAGACAGCAAAGGTCTTGGAAGAGCAGTTGAACGGGAAAGACAGTGTCCTGAAAGGACATCAACAAAAACGAAAACGACGATAATGGAATGTTGTCGAATTAAATCGTATGGTGCTGGGGAAATTGGATTAGGAAATGAAGCACTTGAAAATGTCGTCGAGTTTCGCTATTTGAGCAGCAAAATTACTAATGATGGCCGAAGTAGAGAGGATATAAAATGTAAACTGGGAATGGCAAGACAAGCTTTTCTGAAGACGAGGAATTTGTTACTATCGGATATACATTTAAGTGTCACGAAGTTTTTTGTGAAAGTATTTGTATGGGACGTAGCCTTGTCTCGAAGTGAAACATGGATGATAAACAATACAGACTGGAAGATTGAAATACGGTGTTACAGAAAAATGCTCAACATTAGATGTGTATATCGCATAACTAATGAGGAGGTACTGAATAGAACTGTGGAGAAGGGTTCGGTAAATAGGACACATTCCTAGATACCAAGGGTTCACCAAATATATGGTACTAATTGTGAACGCAAGTGTGTGTGGGAGAGTGGAGGTAAAAGTCGTCGATGAAGAAGAGATGAAGACAGTAATGAGATTCAGAACGTTGTAGGTTGCAGTGGTTATTCAGAAATGAAGAAGCTTGCACAGGATAGAGTAACATGGAGAGCTCCATTAAACCGGTCCTCGGACTGAAGACCACAGAAACAACATCTGCACTTACCAGTGGACTGCACCAATTTGTTTCGAAACGTCCTGGCAGATTAAAACTGTGTGCCGGACTGAGATTCGAACTCGAGACCTTTGCCTTTCGCGGGGAAGCGCCCTAGCAGAATTGAAGCTGTGAGGGCGTGTCGTCGGTCGTGCTTGGGTAACTCAGATGGTAGAGCACTTTCCAGCAAAAGGCAAAGGTGCCGAGTTCGAATCTCCGTCTGCCACAGAGTTTTAATCTGACAGGACGTGTCATATCGGCGCACACTCAGCTGCAGAGCGAAAATCTCATAACAGTTTGTTTTTTTGCCTCTAGCGGCGTGCTACGGTACTGTACCGCGGGGATTTCAACGTGTACCAGGGCTGCAGACATATCCTGCAAACCAACAAAAAATAATTAAGTATATTTATTTTTCCGATGAGTGATTTAACAATTTACGACCATATCTCACAAATGTGCTGACTAAAAAACAATTTCTTCGACAAATTCTATTGTTAAATTTTGAGAGTAGATATTTCAGTTCAACTGAGAACAGATTGTATTGCTCTCGTCGTGTGTTTCGGAAAGGAGCACTTGAAAACACCTTCCCCAAATCTATGAATACCAAGTGCGCAACTGACACATGTGTAGGTAAAGCTTGAAAATATGGGTTTTGCGGATTCTTAATAAATACTATAACTGAGTTAAATAAATACTTTCGAAATAGCATAAATCTGTTGGCTAGCATCTGAAAGTGGACTGAGAAAGAAATCTTACCGTCCCTTCGTTAATAAGAGTACGAAATCAGTTAGCATGGACAGACCAGATAATTGATTGAATTCTTGGTTGAAAACAGTTCCAACACTCGTCTGAAATGTTTCAGGGGAACTGTGAACAGTCTGTAACAGAATGACGTACAGGTTTAGGACTGTACTGTGTTTCCCTTTCTGCACATACACTCCTGGAAATTGAAATAAGAACACCGTGAATTCATTGTCCCAGGAAGGGGAAACTTTATTGACACATTCCTGGGGTCAGATACATCACATGATCACACTGACAGAACCACAGGCACATAGACACAGGCAACAGAGCATGCACAATGTCGGCACTAGTACAGTGTATATCCACCATTCGCAGCAATGCAGGCTGCTATTCTCCCATGGAGATGATCGTAGAGATGCTGGATGTAGTCCTGTGGAACGGCTTGCCATGCCATTTCCACCTGGCGCCTCAGTTGGACCAGCGTTCGTGCTGGACGTGCAGCCCGCGTGAGACGACGCTTCATCCAGTCCCAAACATGCTCAATGGGGGACAGATCCGGAGATCTTGTTGGCCAGGGTAGTTGACTTACACCTTCTAGAGCACGTTGGGTGGCACGGGATACATGCGGACGTGCATTGTCCTGTTGGAACAGCAAGTTCCCTTGCCGGTCTAGGAATGGTAGAACGATGGGTTCGATGACGGTTTGGATGTACCGTGCACTATTCAGTGTCCCCTCGACGATCACCAGTGGTGTACGGCCAGTGTAGGAGATCGCTCCCCACACCATGATGCCGGGTGTTGGCCCTGTGTGCCTCGGTCGTACGCAGTCCTGATTGTGGCGCTCACCTGCACGGCGCCAAACACGCATACGACCATCATTGGCACCAAGGCAGAAGCGACTCTCATCGCTGAAGACGACACGTCTCCATTCGTCCCTCCATTCACGCCTGTCGCGACACCACTGGAGGCGGGCTGCACGATGTTGGGGCGTGAGCGGAAGACGGCCTAACGGTGTGCGGGACCGTAGCCCAGCTTCATGGAGACGGTTGCGAATGGTCCTCGCCGATACCCCAGGAGCAACAGTGTCCCTAATTTGCTGGGAAGTGGCGGTGCGGTCCCCTACGGCACTGCGTAGGATCCTACGGTCTTGGCGTGCATCCGTGCGCCGCTGCGGTCCGGTCCCAGGTCGACGGGCACGTGCACCTTCCGCCGACCACTGGCGACAACATCGATGTACTGTGGAAACCCCACGCCCCACGTGTTGAGCAATTCGGCGGTACGTCCACCCGGCCTCCCGCATGCCCACTATACGCCCTCGCTCAAAGTCCGTCAACTGCACATACGGTTCACGTCCACGTTGTCGCGGCATGCTACCAGTGTTAAAGACTGCGATGGAGCTCCGTATGCCACGGCAAACTGGCTGACACTGACGGCGGCGGTGCACAAATGCTGCGCAGCTAGCGCCATTCGACGGCCAACACCGCGGTTCCTGGTGTGTCCGCTGTGCCGTACGTGTGATCATTGCTTGTACAGCCCTCTCGCAGTGTCCGGAGCAAGTATGGTGGGTCTGACACACCGGTGTCAATGTGTTCTTTTTTCCGTTTCCTGGAGTGTATTTACAACTTCCGAGTGATGCCTCAGTCACCTCGCACATATTCATATGTGGCTGCGTCTCACACCCGTTCAGATGCTACGACTGGCTGGTAGTTTTCCAGGGAAGATTGTGTAGTGACGATTGTTTGCTGTTTCGCAACAGGTTGTAGCAGCTGCGGCAGAGAGCGCAGACTTCGACCCGCACCCGCAGTACAGCTTCTCGTACGACGTGCAGGACGCCATCACCGGAGACACCAAGTCCCAGCAGGAGACCCGAGACGGTGACGTCGTACAAGGTGAGGATCAGCTCCTGTTTTCTTCACACTATGTTATAACCTACTCCATGACGAAGGCGTGAGCACTTTGCGACTGGTGGAGTGTGAAGAAGGTACGAAATTACTCTCCACTTGAAATATTATATAACTCTTCACGACTGTTTGCCCTGAGGCTGTTACCGAATGCTACAGGTAGTCGTCACCTTACCTGAAACTCGTACACTTGAACAAGAAACTCTGGACTGCCCTGTACTTGGGCTAATCGAAATATCCCCTCACAGCCGTCGTAGCTTGAAATTTATCGATTCAATCATGTGCCGCCCGCTAATACCAGTCGGGCAGAATAACTTATCAAGTCACCTTGCAATAGACCTCCAACACTTTGGGAATGAAACCGCTAGATCGCTTAATTCATTTCTTTATTTATATTGGGCGCCTTCATACCAAAAAAGGGTCATTGTTAAAACCTATTTCTAATCATGGCGTTGACTGAATTGTTAGTTGACGCCCCAATCAGTATATAGCTTTTAATACTGATACTGGAGCTTGTTTCGAAACTTTTAAGCTTTGATATATGATTATGGCAGTAGCTGAAACGGCCTAATATAAATAAAGAATTTTATTTCGCGATGTATACAGCGTTGTTCACAAAATATTCATATTGATCGCAGACTCATACAGGAAATTTATTTCCTCTATTAATAAGGTCTACAACAAACTGTTCCACTGCTAAAAGTACACGTCTCGGTAACCCGTGTCGCAAGCGTGATAATTCCTTCCGACGTCTATGAGGAATTTTGGAAGGAAATTCGTCTTTTCCTGTAGTGATTGTGTATCATACTTGGACAGTATAATTCAGAAATTCGGTCAAGTGAGATTGAGTTGACAATGAGATTCTGAAAGCTTTATTTTTGTTTTTTATTTTTCGTCAAAACGTAAAACATGGGTAACTTTGCAAGAATTAAAAAAAATAATTATAATTGTATTGTTGGAATATTTTAAGGATAATGTGCTACAACATAATCAGATGCAATTCTGTCATAGGTGAGTTTTATAATTTCTGTTGTCGAAAGAAAAATGACAGAACTCTGATTTCTCTAAAGGAACACACTTCGACGTATTGTTAAAACAGCGCTATTTCCTAAAACAGTTATTTGTCCTCTTCTGGATGCTGAATAGTGAAACCTTGTTTAAATAGACAATTAATTATTAACTAATTGTTCTTCTTACCTTCATTGTACACTTGTGCAACATGATGTACAGCATACATTTTCTTTTTCTAGCCACTTATTATGGCCCGATAGTGACACATTTTCGAGACCCTAGTCAGTTTAACCCACGAACCGGTTATCTGGCCATATAACATACTTACTTTTTCACTAATTTCATTTCCGTTCTGCGGGAAATGAAATCAGCATTCAGCGAGATAATACTTTAGTGAGTCTTCGTTCAAGACATCACCACTTAATGAACTTTTTCTACTAGCGGAAGCAGAACGAACTGTGTTCAGCATTTTAATTGCGAATTTTCACGCATTTACTTAGAAAAGATGACAACTTGCAGTGAACTTGCTTTGAGTCGAATACAGTGTCTGAGTTTCCAGAGTGACAGGAACACGGTTGTGGACTAAAGAAGTGGCATAAGAGAAATTTTGAGAAAGATGTGTCTTCCGTCAACATTTAATGTACTTTAAGAACTGCTTCAAAATCTGTCAGTTCGATATTTAACGAACCTCTAATGATATAATGAACATGTATTACATCCTAGTTACCTGTCATACGAAATAAACTGTGACATTATCGCGAGCTACATGATACGGTAACGTTTCAGTTTTAGTACCCCTAACTTGAAAGTTTGTGTGGACATCGCGGTGGCTAGAAAGCAACTATAGAGTCTTATGTCTCAATTAACAAGAACCATCGGTGAAGAGAAGCGTTAAAAACTATTTGGTGGATAATGAGTGGGTTATCAAGTGTCACGCAATTCATTTCGCTTAGAAACAGATACGTTCCAATTTCTATTCTGAATACTGAAACCTTCTGCTACACCTGTTGCTTTCACTGATAAAATCTTTTATCGAAGCATTCCCTGTGCTGTAACGGAAAGTGACTGGACTTGCGATATCCTCTCAGAAAGGTCACAGTTCGTAGTAACTGACGGAAAGTCATCGAGTAAAACGGAAGTGATTTCAGGCGTTCCCCAAGGTAGTGTTACAGGCCCTTTCAGTTCCTTATCTATATAAACGATTTGGGAGACAATCTGAACAGCCGTCTTCGGTTGTTTGCAGATGACGCTGTCGTTTATCGACTAATAAAGTCATCAGAAGATCGAAACAAACTGCAAAACGATTTAGAAAAAAACATCTGAATGGTGCGAAAAGTGGCAGTTGACCCTAAATAACGAAAACTGTGAGGTCATCCACATGAGTGCTAAAATGAACTCGTTAAACTTCGAGTCTAATCTAAAAGCCGTACATTCAACTAAATACCTAGGTATTACAATTACGAACAACTTAAAATGGAAAGAACTCATAGAAAATGTTGAGGGGAAGATTAACCAAAGGCTGCGTTTTATTGGCAGGGCACTTCGAAAATGTGACAGACCTACTAAGGACACTGCTTACACTACGCCTGTCCGTCCTCTTTTAACATTCTGCTGCGCGGTGTGGGATCCTTACCTGGTAGGACTGACGGAGTACATCGAAAAAGTTCAAAGAAAGGCAGCACGTTTTGTGTTATCGCGAAACATGGGAGAGAGTGTCACAGAAATGATACAGGATTTGAGATGGAAATCATTAAAAGAAAGGCGTTTTTCGTTGCAACGGAATCTTCTCACGAAATTCCAATCACCATCTTCCTCCTCCGAATGCGAAAACGTTTTGTTGACACCGACCTACATAGGGTGGAACGATCACCACGATAAAATAAGGGAAATCAGAGCTCGTACGGAAAGATAAAGGTGTTCATTCTTTCCGCGCGCTATACGAGATTAGAGTAATAGAGAATTGTGAAGGTGATTCGATGAACTCTCTGCCAGGCACTTAAATGTGATTTGCACAGTATCCATGTAGATGTATTGAAACGTCCCCTTAGAACAATTGTACATATGAAATGTCCACTTAGAACAATTGTACAAGACTGTGCTTAACCTGACACACAATAATTTTAGCGCAACGCAATCTGACTATCAAAAATCCCTACAAAAGAATGGCCCTGACAAACATTAAACTATACCTTTCACAAATCACTTACCTCACAAAAATCTTCGTTGCTCGAACTACTGCAATACAGCGAGTGCCACTACTGCCAGCTAAATAAAAGATACAAACTACGGAAGGCACTAACTACTGATAGGCATAGTTAGCAAATGAAAGATTTTAATAGAGAACAAACACTGTATTTACCTTAATAGTCATCAATAGTCATAATATATACAGCAGCTCATGACATCAATTTTTACAAATTTCAAACTCCGCCATATCTGTCCTCACATCCACCACTGCTGGCGGCTCCCCTCCAACTGCGCAACGCAATCTGCTGTTCACATCCAGCTGCCCCTCTACAATGGCAGACAACAATGCAAACTAGCCACAGACTGCCCACAGCACAGCCAGTGATTTTCATACAGAGCGCTACGTGGCATTACCCATATAAAAATCTAAACAGCCTACTTACATAGCCCCCATGCTCCCCACAAAAAAATTTTACAAATGTTTTTGGGCAGTGGCCAATACATATTTGTTAATTTTTTTTTTTTTTTACAATTACAAGAACATCGAAATCAAGTGCACACAATTATTGATACAATGTTGGTCAGAAGCTAAAACTTTCTCACAGTCCATAGAGACAGTCCTGATCATTCATCATAATAGTAATTACAGTTTTTTTTCACAAAGTCTCATTAGTTAAAAAATTGCACACAGAAGTAGTGGATTTCCATGCAGTCTTGAAGAAGTAGTGGTGTCCTTCCAACGGAAAGACAGTGCTGACTCTTGACATGCTGACAGGTAATGGGCCACAATGGAGCAAACCCACAGCTGAGTCATTCGAAGTTCTGACGAATATTGGTAGGTAGGTCATCACAGAGCAGACCCACTGCAGTCCTGGTAGAGAGTATTGGTGGGCCACCAGAGGTGCAGACCCACTGTAGTCCTTGTAGAAATTGTGGTACTGGTGAGTCAGCAAAGGTGTAGACCCACTGTAGTCCTGGTAGAGATGGCCAGCAGCCATCTGCTGCGACTGTGCAGGTGCACAATCACCATCGAAGAGTCTTGCAGAGAAGATAGCAAGTCCATAAACCACCACTTGTGCACGCACAAAGTTTTTGGGAATTGTCCTTAGAACCAGCAATGCTGTTATCCAGTCCCTTGCTGAATTAGTAACACACGTGCAAACACTAACAGTCCCTACTTCTCACATATCGTCCATATACTATGACCAACAGAAATGTGTGCAGTGAAATGAATGCTTTCAAGTTACTTAATTTGATTAACTGGCGTCAATTACAATTATATAACATAAGAATACAATTACAAAGATACAAAATACATCATTAAAAACATAACAATACAGATAATATTTGTAGTGCAGGCTTTACAAAACAATAGAAATAAACATATACATCAGTGTTACAGGAATGATGACATGAGTACATACATAAAAGATCAGAATCACTTTTAAAAATTCAACTTCACACATGAGCATTAAAACAACACAGAATAAATAATGTCTAAGCATCTTTACAAAGAAAATAACAGAGTATTAGAAAAATTCTACAACATAGCTCTCATCAGCTAAACACATAAAGACAGGAAAAACACAAATACACACGGGTACCCAAACACATAGTGGGATAACACAAAAGGAAAGGACAGGGTTTGTTTTCAGTGTAACATTTGGTACTGCAGTCCACCCCACAACTTCATTCGATAGATCTTTCGTCTTATTTCAACATTTGTTTCCACCAAAAAAATCCTATCCAAGCATGCTTTCTGTATTTATATGTTCACATATTGCTTACCTCATCATTTATTTACAAGAAAATCCTACCTATACCTCGTTCCTGTATTCTATTCATATTTCTTTTAAAATAATTATTTCTGATTGTACAATACTCATTGGGGCCCAAATCTTTCTTCGCAATGCATTCTTTACCTATTCTCCATAGTCAGTTTCTTATATAGTCAACCCCTCTTAAGCTAACTTAAATCTACTGAGCTCAGATATATATACCAAGGGACGAGGCAATGCAGCATGACAACAAATCAACACAAACAGAAATGACAAAAAATGCAAATTGGCAAAGCTAGCAGCATAAATTAGCAAAAGTCAAATTCAATAACACTATGCCTGGCAAACAGCAGCAACTTATACCTAAACATGACATAGCGCAAGCAGAAAAAATATTACAGTAAAAACAACAATGCAGACAGGGGAAATGCATATTCACATCTTAATGTCTATGTAATTAAAGTGGTGCACCATAACAACTGATTGTAAAAAAATATTACCATGTACTTGAAAAGAAAATTTTGTTTTACTGGCTGTGCTGTGGGCAGTCTGTGGCTAGTTTGCATTGTTGTCTGCCATTGTAGAGGGGCAGCTGGATGTGAACAGCAGATTGCGTTGCGCAGTTGGAGGGGAGCCGCCAGCAGTGGTGGATGTGAGGACAGATATGGCGGAGTTTGAAATTTGTAAAAATTGATGTCATGAGCTGCTGTATATATTATGACTATTGATGACTATTAAGGTAAATACAGTGTTTGTTCTCTATTAAAATCTTTCATTTGCTAACTATGCCTATCAGTAGTTAGTGCCTTCCGTAGTTTGTATCTTTTATTTAGCTGGCAGTAGTGGCACTCGCTGTATTGCAGTAGTTCGAGCAACGAAGATTTTTGTGAGGTAAGTGATTTGTGAAAGGTATAGTTTAATGTTTGTCAGGGCCATTCTTTGTTTCTGTCGTCACGGAATTGTGACGGATGTGACCTGTAATGATTGTTTTCCTGTTTTCGCATCCCGCGACTGTCTGTGTCAATTTCCAGTTCTTGTAACAGTCCCTGAAAAGCTTCAATGTCGTCTTTGCAACGTCCTGCTAAAATAATATGCCGTAAGTGTTCAGGTAATTTGATTAAGCAAATGCGGATGAGTTCTGAGGGGCTGTATGGGTTTGACAGGTATTGATTCTTGTGCAACATGTCTTCAAAATATTTCACAAGACTGGAAAATTCAGATTGCTCGAAGTGTTTCATCATTATGATGCTATGTTTTACGCGGTCTTGTGTGGCCTGAGACCAATATGCTGAGAGGAAGGCATGGTAAAATTCTCCTTCACTGTGGCAATCGTGAATGACCGATCGCATTCTTACAGCTGGTTCATTCTCCAAGTAGCCACACATAAATTCTAATCTGTGCTCCAATGACCAGTTGGGAGGAAAACAATGAGAGAATTGATGGAGCCATGCTTGTGGATGAATGTCGTTGCCAGAATTCTTAAATGTTTTGAATTTACGTGTAGTAATGAACAGCTTATAGTCAAAATCATCGTGTCGGCGAGTAGCATATCGGTCATTGTTACGTCGTGTCGGCTGTTCCATCTCAAAATTCGGTGTACCTTGCCAATTGCTTTCATAATTACCGAAATGCCCTGTGTTATTATTTTGTGGCTGTTCCGTATTTCTATGTCCCTCTTCCCTTATTGGGGCGCGAGTGTCCTCTGAAATACGTAATTCTTGTATTACCTGTGTCAGCTGATCTTGTACTTCCCGCATTTCTCTTTTGTATTGCGTATTAATTTGATTCTGATTTTGTTTGAATTTTCTTATTTGTTCATACTCTTCTGTGTCAGTGAAGGCTACGGGTCTTGTGTCATTCAGATCATCATCTACCTTTGTAGATAAGTTAGTGACCTGATCCGAAAGTTCGGCTACTTTCTCCGATAGTGAACACATTTCCTCAGTGTGTTTTTCTGAACCAAGTTTCAGAGTGTCCATTTGTGTTGAAATCGAATCTACTGTGTTCTTTAAGTTGTCCTGAGTTTTTGCCAGTTGCGTAACCGAATCGGTAGATGCAACTGAGTCAATTTTAGCCCACAAGGTCTCATGATTTTCATGAACAATGGTTTGCAGCTCTTTTATGGCTGCTTCGTGATTCTGTAATGCATTTTCATGCCGCGAAAAAATAGGCTGAAAATGCTCACAAATTTGTGTTTTTACGTCATTACAGACTTTTTGACATTTCGATTCAATGTTATGTAATTCAGTAGTTAAATCTTCACGTGTTTGTTCAAGTGTGGTGTCTAACTTTTGAAGCTTTTGCTGTGTTTGTCTCTGATTTTGTTCCATTGTGTCTAACTTTTTAAGATTTTGTTCCATTGTGTCTAACTTTAGGAGATTTTGTCCCATTTGTTGCATTAATTGTAATAACAATGCATTAGTGTCTGGAATCTGTTCCTCTACGCTTTTCGGCAGTGCATTTGCACCAGCAACATTCACATTTTGACAAGCAGAAAATGTGTCTTGCCTCATTTGAGAAAACGGTGAGGACGCAAAACCTGAATCTACAGTATTTGCAAAATTGTGTCCTATCATTTCGGATTCCTGAGGCGAGCTGTTGCCGACCGATCGATCGATAATGCTTCCCTGTTCACTACCTGTTTGACTGTCTACGCCATTGTTTGACGCCCGCTCCATTTCCCTATGCACAGTTACCAAATTACTACTTTGAACATTAGTTAACTCATTACACAGTGGCGCTAACACATTGCTTTCGTCTTCACTGTCGTTTCTCATTTTACTTTGGAGCCGAGTGTTACGTTTTTCACACGCCATTATTGAGACAATGTTTCACACGATAACACACAAAAACACAATTTGAAGAGCAAAAAATAAGAGAACACATTAACATAACACTGAAAATAATATCTAGTTAATTGCAGCAGCGAAATACTTGTTGCAAATCTACATGCGTGCCACAACTGTTTCACATTACAACAATGAAAGACTGCAACTACAAAGGAGATTCTCTCTACAATTACGCGCTAGCAATAAACAAAAGCTGCACTAAATACACAAACTACAAGAAAAAATCAGAAGATTCCAGGTTCGTATCCTGGCAGGGTCGCCATATGAAACGTCCCCTTAGAACAATTGTACATATGAAATGTCCACTTAGAACAATTGTACAAGACTGTGCTTAACCTGACACACAATAATTTTAGCGCAACGCAATCTGACTATCAAAAATCCCTACAAAAGAATGGCCCTGACAAACATTAAACTATACCTTTCACAAATCACTTACCTCACAAAAATCTTCGTTGCTCGAACTACTGCAATACAGCGAGTGCCACTACTGCCAGCTAAATAAAAGATACAAACTACGGAAGGCACTAACTACTGATAGGCATAGTTAGCAAATGAAAGATTTTAATAGAGAACAAACACTGTATTTACCTTAATAGTCATCAATAGTCATAATATATACAGCAGCTCATGACATCAATTTTTACAAATTTCAAACTCCGCCATATCTGTCCTCACATCCACCACTGCTGGCGGCTCCCCTCCAACTGCGCAACGCAATCTGCTGTTCACATCCAGCTGCCCCTCTACAATGGCAGACAACAATGCAAACTAGCCACAGACTGCCCACAGCACAGCCAGTGATTTTCATACAGAGCGCTACGTGGCATTACCCATATAAAAATCTAAACAGCCTACTTACAGTATAGACAGTGACTTGTGAAAACCGTGATTGATGCGTGAGGTGCACACGGATATCTCTGTGGGAAAAGGACACCCTACGACATACGTCGGTATTAGCAGTCTGGTTCAATACAGAGAGCCTGAAATGACGGCTGAATACGACGGCCGTTATGAGCAGTAGTCCTTACGACTCGCGAACCTAGCTGCTGTACCTGCTTTTGCTGCACTTGGATTGATGGAGTACTGACGCCCCGTTCGTCCCGCAGGCGTTTACTCGCTGGTGGAACCCGACGGCTCCAGACGCACGGTGGAGTACCAGGCTGACCCGGTGAACGGCTTCAACGCGGTCGTACACCGCGACACGGGCGCCGTCGCCGTCGCCAAGCCGGTGGTCGGCGTCGGCAAAGTGGTGGCCGCCGCCCCCGCACTCCAGTACCTCAAGAAGTACTAGGCGTGCCGCCTACGGCGCAGCAACGCCTTCTGCGGCAGAGGACTCCGTAGGCTCCGCCAGGTGGTCCGTGGACATCACACGCTGGGTATCCCGGCAGTCTTAACCCCCCTGGACGGGGGCCTCCGAAGTCGTCGGGAGTCGTCACAATGGCGATCGGAACGTAGTCACCTGTGCGCCGTTGTGACACCAAACGTCGCAGACAACACGTCTAACGGCTCTACACGGCGATGGATACTGATTTTTCTCTCGTCACATGCTCAACTGCTCTGCTTTTATTTATTTTGTAATGCGAAGCGCTCTATGCATGTATCTATCCTTTTTGTAAATAAATTTCATGCTTCAAGATTCGAATGTATGTATTTTTCCCTTTGCCCTTGCAACATCCTGTATTGTCTTTAACACCTGCAAATCAAATATCGTGTGAAAAATATTAAGAATCTTATCTATGATAAACATAATTCAAGTGTGGAGACCATCTAGAGCTATATGAAACACAGAGGTAACAATTCAGCAGCCAAGATCGCTAACTTCAGTTTTCTTTTTGTCGACCAGTTTCGGCAAATTTAAGTTGCCGTCATCGTGTCTGTAAACCATACAGATCACAAATTACAATCGTAGGCAGGTTAGATACAATAAAGTAGGGTAAAATTTTTTTCACAGAATGGATAGAGATCGCATCTCAGTACACCTCCATTAGACGTACAAAATATCGTAGTCCTGATACATCATTCCAGGAACGTGTAGAAAGTTATACATCGCCCATTCAGTACTAACACAAGGCTTACGTAAAATATCATGCATATTGCACCTACTGCTGAAGTTCACATTCACAAAACTGTTGAAAGGAAACTGAGGATCACAAGTCAAAGCAAAGATGTTACGAACTACCAGCAAGTGGCACAGTAGTAGTAAACATACAGAAACAGTCATAACATAGAAAGCATAAGGAAGAAGTTACAGCAGAGGAGTCAACAGAAGAACACAATATATATAGACTTTAGTGTGTAGTTATATGACACAAGTAATCCAAACCAGAATGTATTGTAATTACAAAATCCCTCTTCGTAAAAATTAAAAAGGATTAGTCATTGCCTATACAGTCAGAATAGCTATGAGGCAAAATGCAAAGAAACAAAACAAACTGACGTAGTCCGCTAATAAGTGGAGATTCGTTGTTGTGGTCTTCAGTCGGAAGACCGATTTGATGCAGCTCTCCATGCTATCCTATCTTGTGTAAACCACTTCATCTCCGAGTAACTACTGCAACCCACATCTTTATGAATCTATTTACGATATTCATCTCTTGGTCTCCAACCACACCTCCCTCGAATACTAAATTCGTGGTCCCTTGATGCCTCAGAAAGTATGCTTTCAACTGATCCCTTCTTTTGGTCAGGTTGTGCCACAAATTCCTTGTGTCCCCTATTCTATTCAGTACCTCCTCATTAGTTAGCTGATCGACCCATCTAATCTTCAGCCTTCTTCTGTAGCACCACATTCCGAAAACTTCTATTTTATTTTTGTCTAAATTATTTATTCTCCAAGTTTCACTTCCATACATGGCTACACTCCAGACAAATGCATTCAGAAAAGACTTCCTAACACCTAAATCTATATTCGATGTTAACGAATTTTTGTTTTTCTGGAATGCTTTTCTTGCCATTAATCTACATTTTATATCCTCTCTGCTTCGGGCCATAAACAGTTATTTTGTTGCTCAAATACCAAAACTCATCTACTAGTTTGAGTAGCGCGTTTCCTGATCTAATTCTCTTGGCATCATCTGATGCGTTCCATTATCCTTGTTTTGCTTTTGCTGATGTTCATCTTACACTACTGGCCATTAAAATTGCTACACCAAGAAGAAATGCGGATGATAAACGGGTATTCATTGGACAAATATATTATACCAGAACTGATATGTGATTACATTTTCACGCAATTTGGGTGAATAGATCCTGAGAAATCAGTACCCAGAACAACCAACTCTGGCCTTAATAACAACCTTGATACGCCTGGGCATTGAGTCAAACAGAGCTTTGATGGCGTGTACAGTTACAGCTGCCCATGCAGCTTCAACACGATACCACAGTTCATCTAGAGTAGTGACTGGCGTATTGTGACGAGCCAGATGCTCGGCCACCATTGACCAGACGTTTTCAGTTGGTGAGAGATCTGGAGAATGTGCTGGCCAGGGCAGCAGTCGAAATTGTTCTGTATCCAGAAAGACCCGTACAGGACCTGCAACATGCGTCGTGCATTATCCTGCTGAAATGTAGTGTTTCGCAGGGATCGAATGAAGGATAGAGCCAAGGGTCGTAACACATCTGAAATGTAACGTCCACTGTTCAAAGTGCCGTCAATGCGAACAAGAGGTGACCGAGACGTGTAACCAATGGCACCCCACACCATCACTCCGGGTGATACGCCAGTATGGCGATGACGAATACACGCTTCCAATGTGCGTCCACCGCGATGTCGCCAAACACTGATGCAACCATCATGATGCTGTAAACAGAACCTGGATTCATCCGAAAAAAATAACGTTTCTCCATTCGTGCACCCAAGTTCGTCGTTGAGTTCACCATCGCAGGTGCTCCTGTCTGTGATGCAGCGTCAAGGGTAACCGCAGCCATGGTCTCCGAGCTGATAGTCCATGCTGCTGCAAACGTCGTCGCACTGTTCGTGCAGATGGTTGTTGCCTTGCAAACGTCCGCATCTGTTGACTCAGGGATCGAGACGTGGCTGCACGATCCGTTACAACCATTTGGATAAGATGCCTGTCATTTCGACTGCTAGTGATACAAGGCCGTTGGGATCCAGCACGGCGTTCCGTATTACCCTCCTGAACCCACCGTTTCCATATTCTGCTAACAGCCATTGGATCTCGACCAACGCGAGCAGCAATGTCGCAATACGATTAACCTCACAGCTTTACTTCTGCCAGTACCTCGTCTCCTACCTTTCAAACTTCACAGAAACCCTCCTGAGAACCTTCGCAGGAGAGCTTCTGTAAAGTAGGAAAGTAGGAATAGGCCAGTAAGCAATTCAGTTGAACAGAAAAGGACATCTCTAAAACGGGCAATAACCGAAGTCGAGAAGGAAATCGTAGGTACAATGAAAGCTGCTATGAAGAAACCTTGCATAACAGAGGAAACATTTCAGCTGATCGATGAAAAAGTAAGTACGAAAACGATCAAGGAAATTTAGGAATACGGAAATAAAAGTTACTCAGGAATGACATAAATCAGAAGTTCAAGGAAGCCAAGGCGTAATGGCTGCAAGAAGAATGTGAAGAAATCGGAAAATAAATGAATGTCGGAAGGAATTACTCAGCATAAAGAAAAGAAAAGACGGTTACATTAAGAGGGCAATGACAATTACATTGTGAAAGGCAGAGGAAAAAGCGAATAGGTGGAAAGCGTACACTGAAGGCTTCCGTGACGGATAATGGTTGTCTGAAGAAATAGAAGGCAATACAAAACAGATAGGTAATCCAATATTAGAAATAAAATTAAAAACAACTTTCGAACACAAAAGATTGAACAAGGCAAAAAGAGTGATAACATTCCATCAGAACTTCTAAACTCATTGGTGGTAGTGGCAACAAAACTATCATTCACATTAGTGTGTAGAGTTTATGAATCTAGCGACATACCATCTGATTTTCGGAAAAATGTCAGCCAAACAGTTCTGAAGATTGCAAGAGCGGACAAGTGCGAGAATTATCGCACCATCTCCTTCACAGCTCATGCATTTAAGCTGCTGACAAGAGAGATTTACGGAATAATGATAAAGAAAATTGATAATGTGTTAGATGACGATCAGTTTGGCTTTAGGAAAGGTAAGGGCACCAGATAGGCACTTCTCACGCGGTTGATAATAGAAGAAAGACTAAAGGAAACTCAAGGTACACTGTGTGAGCAAAAGTATCCGGACACCCACAATAACATACGTTTTTCATATCACGTGCATTGTGCTGCCACCTACTGCCAGGTACTCAATATCAGCGACCTCAGTAGTCATTACACATCGAGACGAGAATGGAGCGCCCCGCGGAACTCAAGGACTTCGAACGTGCTCGGGTGATTGGGTGTCACTTGTGTCATACGTCAATACGCGAGATTTCCACACTCCTAAACATCCCTAGGTCCTCTGTTTCCGATGTGATAGTGAAGTGGAAATATGAACGGACACGTACAGCACAAAAGCGTACAGGCCGATCTCGTCTGTTGACTGACAGAAACCGCAGACAGTTGAAGAGGGTTGTAATGTGTAATAGGCAGACATCTATCCACAGGAAATCCAAACTGCATCAGGATCCACTGCAAATACTATGTCAGTTTAGTAGGAGGTGAGAAAACTTGGATTTCATGGTCGAGCGGCTGCTCATAAGCCACACATCACGCTGGTAAATGCCAAACGGAGCCTCGCTTGGTGTAAGGAGCGTAGACATTGGACGATTGAACAGTGGAAAAGCTTTGTGTGGAGTGGAGAATCACGGTACACAATGTGGCGATCCGATGGCAGGGTGTGGGTATGGCGAATGCCCAGTGAACGTCGTCTGCCAGCGTCTGTAGTACTAACAGTAAAATTCGGAGGCGGTGATGTTATGGTGTGGTCGTGTTTTTCATGAAGGGGGCTTGCACCTCTTGTTGTTTTGTGTGGCTCTATCACAGCACAGGCTTAAATTGATGTTTCAAGCACCATCTTGCTTTCCACTGCTGAAGAGCGATTCGGGGATGGCGATTGCATCTTTCAACACGATCGAGCACCTGTTCATAATGCACGGCCTGTGGTGGTGTGGTTACACGACAATAACATCCCTGTAATGGACTGGCCTGCACGGAGTCCTGACCTGAATGCTATAGAACACCTTTGAGATGTTTTGGGAACGCCGACTTCGTGCCACTTCGATACCTCTCCTCAGTGCATACTCCGTGAAGAATGGGCTGCCACTCCTGTAGAAACCTTCCAGCACCTGATTGAACGTATGCCTGCGAAAGTGGAAGCTGACATCAAGGCTAAGGGCGGGCCTACACCATATTGAATTCCGGCTTTACCGATGGAGGGCGCCACGACTTTTTAAGTCATTTTCAGCCAGGTGGCCGGATACTTTTGATCACATAGTGTAAGTTCATTGGAGTTGTCGATCTGGAAAAAGTGTTCGACAGTGACAAATGGTGCAAAATGTTCGATATTCAGAGAAAATTAGGAGTAATCTATAGGGGAAAAAGGGGTAATAAATACAATATGTACAACAGCCAAGAGGGAACAGTAAGAGTATAAGGGCAAGAACGAAGTGCTCTGATTAAAAAGAATGTAAGACAGGAATGTTGCCTTTCGCCCCTATTTTTCGATGTATACATTGAAGATGCAATGACGGAATTAAGAGAGAGTTTCAACAGCCGGGTTAACATTCAGGGTCAAAGGATATCAATGATAAGATTCACTGGTGGCATTGGTATCCTGAGTGAAAGTGTAGAAGAATTAAAAGATCTGTTGAATGGAATGAACAGTGTAAGAAGTACAGACTATGGGCTACGAATAAATCGAAGAAAGACGAAACTAATGAGAAGTAGCATAAACTTACCATCAAAATGGATGTTTACAAAGTAGGTGAAATTAATGAATTCTTCTACCTAGGCAGTAAAATAAGCCCTGATGGACAGAGCAAGAGCATAAAAAAGCAGACTAGCACTAATAAGGAGGTCATTCCTGGCCAAGAGAAGCCCACCGGTATCAAGCATAGGTATTAACTGGAGGAAGAAGTTTCTGAGAAAGTACATTTGAAGCACACCATTATGTGGTAGTGAAACAGGGACTGTGGTAAAACCGTAAAAGATGAGAACTGAAGCCTCTGAAATGTGGTTCTACAGAAAAATGTTGAAAACTAGGTAGATCGATAAGGTAAGGAATGAAGAGGCTCTTTGCAGAATCGGGAGGAAAGGAATATATGGGAAACACTGACAAGAAGAAGAGGCCAGATGGTAGGGCATTAGTTAAAAGACATCAGGCAACAACTTCTGTGTTGCTAGAGGGAGCTGTAGAGGTTAAAAACTGTCGAGAACAATAGAGATTGGAATACATCCAACAAATAATTGAGGACATACGTTGCAAGTGCTACTCAGTGGTGAAGAGGTTGGCGCAGGAGAGGAAAGCCGTGGCAACCCGCATGAAACCAGTCAGATGATTGCTGACAAAAATGAGGCTCTTGATATTCATACAGTTGCTCTCTTTTTTCTCCACCGAACCCCCCCCCCCCCCCCCCCCCCCACACACACACACAGGTGCAAAGACAAGAAGCAGCATTGTCATATATGGGTAAATCCCAGAGCTCGGAATCTGGACAGCTATTACAGACATAGCCTTTATGCAAGAGACAATGTTACAAGAAATGATGGATTGTCAGACAGACTGAAAGATGGCTTCTTACAGCTGTCAAACATTAATTCAAATCTGAATACACATGTGACCTCAGAAAAACGAAGTGAATGAAACCTTAATGAACTTTTATTTTAATCACTTCATGCAATTTCAAAAAAATGGTATCTCAGATCATAGCATAGCACTATAACTATCATCCTGAAACCTGCATATATGTATTTATATTATTTTTTACTTCACAACATCCTTTATAACTTTTTCGTTATGTAACTATCTGTCAGAACATCACAGTCTTCATTGTAATACAACGTAAATGAAAGCAGCATAATTACATCCCACTTTGACATACTTGTGTATTTATTTAATGAACAGTTTACTATTTTGCCAGTAACTTCATTTAAATATTGATTGCAAGTGCTATTAAGAAACTGTGCTAATTAAATGTAGTCAGTAGCTTGTGTTAGCTGACACCACAATTGAAAATAGAAGTTAAAGACGCTTCAGTGAAGAAGACTTAAATAATTGTGTCAACCAAATTTTGTGACAGTTCATTGTCATTTAACGTGACCACACTTTCACAAGAATGCTGGGTTACAGTATATGTTTATGTGCCAACTATTACTTATATCTAACACATATAATCTGAAATGACTGAATGTTTATAACATTTCTTTTATTTGAATATTGTTGTAATATATTAGCCAATGGAGAAACAGACATTAGTGGAAACCTATGGGAATCTGTTGGAGACTGTGACTTATCGAGTGAAGAGCTGGAGAGGTCTATTATGGACACTTTCCTTCGTGCTGGAAGAAGACAGACCTGCCATGGTAACGTGCATGATCCGGATGTATGGGTGACAGACTTTTGGGTGAACGGCCACTACTATTCTTTAACTTCTCAAGGGAAGTCTGCACTCTTTTGAGATGGGAGTATTTCCTGTATTGTGACCACTAAATGGACTTAGCTTTCACATATCTTTGATAACTATTTGGTTTGGGGATTTTGCTAACATTCTTGTAACCCTGTCTACGCCTTTACTGCATTCGATAAGGGTATTTTCTGGATGCATTTTAATTGAACATTTTAGTACCATTTCTTGTTTATCTGGGGTGTCCTTTCTTGAATAAACATTGTTCAACATAATTCTCTGTCGTCTACATAAATTAGAGATATTAGAAGAGAATCATTGCTATTAAATTATTCATTTAACTTTTATTTTGTGTTTTATTAAATCACAATTGTAGCTAAAGCTTATACTATTTGCCTGCAGGATCACAGCTGCAGGTGATTATTTACAGCGAATTAGCTGCAGGGCAGGAGAGCAGATGTGTACAGTTTGATCCTATGACTACATCCACCTATTATTTTTAAACAGAGCCGTGCATAGCCCAGTTGTCTAAAGTACAAGTAACCACAGGTAAAGATGCCACTACTTTGTTCATATGGGATGCTGTTTAGAAGAGCTGCTACTCAGCAGTAACTGTTAGGTTTCGTCGCAGACTGGACAGATGTTCAGTTAGGAAACCATCGTATAAACCCATATAGTGAAGAAGTTGGACATTTTGTTTGTGTGTGTCTTTGTGTGTGTGTGTGTGTGTGTGTGTGTGTGTGGACATACACTGATTTCTTCTGTATTTGTGTACCTGGGGTGTATCAAGGATGTCTAGTTTTTTACGTTTGTGGACTGCTGATATGGGTAATTTTTTATAGTTTTTTCTCTGTCACAGTTTGTGGCTACTACTTATGTGAGCTATTACTTGTTTTACTCTTTGATATTGTTACTGCGTAGGCATACGTTCTGTTGATTTAAAATATGTATGGGTAAAAACATTACTCAACCTCAAAAATTGTCTTTATTGATTACTAGTCTGGGTTCACTCGCGAGTCATCTTCAGATCAGTTTAAAATGTTACTGAGTGTGTGACACTCATTTCATATTGACATAAGAAAACACCATACAAAAATGTTCATATTAGCATTCCACCTATGCTACTAACTATACTCCCTTGAAATCTTCCAATTATATAAACACAGAAAAAGTGTTATTAGCGCACACATACC
Source organism: Schistocerca cancellata (assembly GCF_023864275.1). NCBI lineage: Eukaryota > Metazoa > Arthropoda > Insecta > Orthoptera > Acrididae > Schistocerca > Schistocerca cancellata. The sequence continues at coordinate 272,581,883 of NC_064634.1, forward strand.
ACACACACAAACAAAGATAAAATCTCCAACTTTTGCGTCATATCAGTTCATATAATGGCTCTTTGAACATCTGCCCTGTCTCTCTCATGAAACCTGACAGAATCTTTCAAATACATTTTACTGTACCACGAACCTAATCAAATAAGTTATCATCTGGAATCACATGTATAATAAACCACTCATCTGAGCTCTGTTGCTTCAACATGTACTGTCCTATTCTCTGTCTCTGTCTCTCTCTCTCTCCCTGTTTCTCTTTTTGTCTCTGAACCTCTTGCCCCACAAACACACATACTCACTCACTCATCACAGTGACACACACAGACACACACACACACACACACACACACACACACACACACACACACACACACACACACATACACATGTAATCATTTCACTTTATATGTGTTAAGTTCGATTGGAAAAGAACCTGTGACCACTGAAACGACTTTACTTATCACTATCCACCTATGCAATAAAGACTGTAGATCTTGTATTAAGATAGTTTTTACCTTCTCTTTCCAGATAGTGCCATAGGCTGTCCAAGAATACAGTACATACAGTTTGTCTATACCTTTTAAATTGAAATACATTCACCTCATCTGATGACGGATGTGTAATGCCCCGAAATTGTTGGTGGTAAGAACAGTTTTTATTCATTAGACTATTGAGTGCAGGGTCGCCATCTCCTAAATTTGCATTTCCAGATTCTCGTGCAGCAAATTTTCTTTCTATTATTTTCATACCTTTCATAGACTGATGACTTCACACTATATCTCTATTCAGCTCCTACATTCATCCACCACTGATTATTCCAACAAGTGTGGTAAATGACATTCAGTTCACTTAAAAAACCCTCTGCGTTGTCGAAGACCGTGCAGAGTCACCAGAGTGGAGGTACTAATTATTGGTCTATGACGCAACAGTCTACTCTTGCATTGCCAGTAAGAACAGAAATAGCATTTGGTGAACGTCTGTGGGCGCATTGTTCTTCAAGCGGTTGTGCAATGCCTCTGTGGAAGCAGAATAATGAATTAGCATATGCGGTCTGCAGTGGGCAGAGCTGCACGCCATATTCGCGTTGGTACGGATTCTCTATGTTTGTCAAGGTCTGTGTTCACTGCACTGCAGCAGCGCCTGCTCTCTAATATTTCACCCGCTCCAGGCAGCACTGTGGTTGACGCACAGTACTGATATTTAGAAAGAGAGGGGTTGTCAACGAGGCAGTAATGCCAGCTCTTATGAAATTCTTTTTCTCAATCTTTTACATCATGCCACATTACGTCACTTATTCAGAAGCTTTGTAAGTACAATATCTAAGAGCCTTATTTCATATAGAAGAAAACCACGGAACCAGAGTGACACATTTCCTGTCTTTTAAGATCTCTTGCAAACGGGTCACTTTATAAGCCGAAGCACGCCGAACAAACTGTTTTTTTCTTGCGGCAGACAGCTAAAACAAAGACTGAACTTCCTACAGGAAGTCTCTGGCTGCCCGCAGCGTGGTTTCCTCTTTGGCCTACTCTTCTCTAGGCCAGCTCGTCACTGGGGAGTTGTGGTCTGGCCAGCGTTGCCAACGTTGCCTAGAAACTTTCGATGAACAGCAATCAAAAAATCAAAACAGGGAAAAAGGCATCCACCACCTATTTTATATAATATTACAACACTGAGAATTTGTTTCGCTGCATTTCTGGAAAATTTTACTATATAGGGTTTATGCAAACGAATTGTTTTTTTTTTTCATCTAAATCTTGCTCACTTTCATTGCTTGTTTGCTAGTGATATGACGCGGGTATAACGCTTTTCTTATTATTTGTGCTCTTCTATTTCTCGTTATTATATCAAGCTATGAACTTCATCATCCGTTTCGACTAAAATGGCTTGTCTGTTGCATACATCCGTTCGCAGGAAATTCTTCTTCCTCCTGCCTCATTAGAGAACGTTCTCTTACGTAATAAATTATTAAAGGTATGTTGTTTCTCCATTTTCATTAGGGAAGAGATGTATTTGCCATTTACATTATGTGTGTCTTTATTTCTTATGGATACGTAAACCTATTTAACAGAATAGCTTGTAAACACTTCTGCAGAAAAAAAGTCAACATCAGGTATATAAACTCTCATATGAAATATTGTTTATAACGTTGATTGTAAACCTCTATGTTCAAAGCGATTAAAACATTAATGTAAAATCAACGGAAGATAAACAGAAAGAAAGAGAGAGAGAGACAGGATTTAAATTCATCCAAGAATGGAAGATAATTCCGCGAAATTGTCTTTAATGTTGATTGGAATGATCATAGAATCTATGAAAATGTGAATCTGAGCGACTGAAGGCCTGAAAGTTAGTGAGAAAGAGTACTGAAATTTTTTTGAGATTCTGCCGAAGTACTGAGTAAACAGTATGATATATTAGAAGAGGAAGTAAGCTGATTCGAAGTAAAGCGGCTTTGAGTATTTCACCACTAAACAATAGTTTTCTCTGGGTATAGTTTATGTAATATTGCTTTGTGGTTTTTGTTTTGTTTTGTTTAGTAAACGACTGAGTACGGAGAATAAAATGTCGGGGTCCGAAATTAAATGTGAAAAAAAAATCAGAATCTGTGCATAAAGTATTAGTCCTGCGTCAATATTCCTGCACTTACCGCTTAGTTCTCATTTTTACTTTCCAGAAAAGCTGACTAAGAGAGATAAAAATAATTTTTGTTAGTGTTCACACTAAAACAAGGAAGTAGACACATCATCGTCACCATATCTTCGAGTAAGTCTAATTCATTTCCGTAACAGTGGTTAAACTTGATGTAGATCAATTAATACAGTGCGAGAACTATTCTAGCACTTACTTATGATTTGTCCAAGCTTACGTAACGCTTATATTCAGGGTGAAGAAAAATTCACGCACTCGGACTTTGCAGCGCGATTCCTCAGATACTACCAATACAAAAATGTCTGTAACAAAATTGCGTCAAGCACATACTTCCGGCATTAAATGGACAAACCCTGTACCCATGAAAAGGATCTAATCAGCCAAAATGGTCACTTACAGCTTGTCAGTAATGTGACCTTGCTGAGTACCTATGGGGCACATGGGATACCAGGATATGAGTGCCCAAATTACCACTGAACCCCCGCCATGTTTCACTGCAGCGATGTAAACTTGGCCGGAAGTTGGAAACACTGTGAAACAAGTCTTATCCGACCAAATGTCATTTTTAAATTGCTCCAGAGACCAGATTTTGTGGCTTCGCCTCCACGTTTCCTTGTTACGGACTTTTGCATCACTGATGCATAGTTTTGAAATTGCAGTTCTCCCTGCAATTTCCAGCTTGTGGAGGAAGATACCTTCGTCTTGAATCGCGAGTACGACATTCAGTTCTGCCTTGATTTTTGCAGAAGTCGTCCTCACGTTTTTCGTCACACTACCCTTCAGTGACCGTATATCGCGATCACTCAACACACTTTCGTCCACGTTGTGGCTTAACAGAGATGTCTTTTTCGCTTTTCCCTTTTGAGGTATAAATCTTCGATATGATTGCCCTCATACTTCGGCTCCCTTGGTAATGGAAGCTGCCACCATACGACCAAAAACAATCTACTCACGTTCCAATTCAATCTGCTCCGGCGCAAAGCACTTACAACAACACAGAATGTTGTTCTGACCGCAATTGGCACTTGGAGCGTATTAAGGACATTGCGCAGATGCCGTTCGTTGTTAAATAGAACTGTGGTACCTGCTTGCTTTGCCAGCATCTGTGTTTATGTCCAAGCATGCATTCATTGCTGTTTTTCTATAGTTTTGTCCGACCCTGGTATGGTTCAAGAGGTAAAACTGCTTAACCTGATGATGAGAGCATTGCCTCCCGATATGTGTTTCTCATACGTGTTAAGTACGATTAAAGTGGCTGAAAGTTATACATTTTTTTCTGAGGAAATGCAACAAGTCTTACCAGTTATCCTAAAAACGGTTGAGTCTACAATAGCGGATAATAACTATGTCGGTAAATCTGGTGTACCAGCATAACTTTTAATTGAGATATATATCACAATTGTGTAGACAGCATTACACTTGACGTTGAAGGTTGTAGTCTCCCCCTCCCTCCTAATTACAGTAATTGTCCACAATAAGCGAAGTCTTTTTTTAACAAGTTGATAGGAGCGAAGATTAGAATAAACTTTCTAGTTTACTTAGCTTTTCGTGTAGAGTTGGCTCCAGTTCTTCTTAACTGGGGGCCTGTTTCTTGAAGCTGAAATTCTCACATTTTAGGTCCTCATGGTTGCACTGATCTAAATAAATCTGAGGATTGTCGCTGCAGAATTTTTGTTGTTAAGTCAATATATTTTGTCACATTTTAATATATCATACAGTCTTTTGAATTTTCGCATTAAGAAAGCCGAAATTACATTGTTGGCCCAAAATACAAAAATACGTCTGATCACATCAGAGGCATGCTTACGACAGCTTCACTCAGCGGAAATAACAATATTCCAAAGAGCTTACAATTTTTCTTGATAAATGAATTTCTATTAGTTTCTATTATTATTGCATAAGTGAATCCAGAAATAAACATAATAAACAGTATTAGGTTGCGTAATTAATAACAGCATTTTAAGTGTGCCAACTATTTCGTAATTTCAACTGTTTCTTTAAAAAAAAACTATTTTAACTGTACATTCAGGGCTAGTACTTATCGATTGTAACACCGAAAATGAAATAATTACTTTTCCATAAATTTTATCTTGAAATATAACATATTTTACGTTACGTGTGGCAGTGCAGAATGAAAAACAGTTAAGAAAGTCAGTTGTAAATAGTGCAGCACAGGAAATACTGCAGAATGCCAAAAACTGCCAAGTGCACATGTCAAATGAAGCCTGTCGACACCAACCACTGCCAGCAAGAAGAGAAGGAGCAGATTATGTAGAGTAATACCAATAACCACGGAGGATGCTTTCTAAATAAAAGCGATACCCTTCTGGTGTAATTCTTTTTAATTATATTGCAGTCAACTCAAGACTGATAATGTATAGTAACAGATGATAACATATCGTGCATAAAATTATATGAAAGTTTTCAGAAAAGCTGCTGAGATAATATTGACTGTCCCAAATTCGAAAAATAATACTGGTATCGACAACTACTGTTGAGAAGAGAATGTCCAGTTACAAGGTACACGTATGTTCCACATTCATGCAGTGTTATTGTATTTTCAGTGCTGCTGATCAGTTTCATATCGTCGGTTTTCGGGACAAAAATGTGTCAGTTTTGTTGAAGAAGGAATGGAATTTAGGGTGGGAGAGAAACTGGAGTCTAACGTCTGTAGGGACATAGGAGGCGGAGCACAAGATAGGAACTGCCAAGGACGGCGAAGAAAACCAGCCACGTCCATTTCAAAGGAGTCAGCCACGTATATGCCTTTAGCATGGAACTGGAAAACCGTGTCTGGTTTTCCAAACATGATTTTAAACGCTGTCTTCCGGTATTCGAGTCCAGTGTCTCACTAGTACGCCAATTTAGGCTAATAAGATTTACCACTTCTATTAACAATGTTTCGTCTCTCTCTTCGCAGTGCTGTACCGGTATGCTTGTGAGCAGATCCTGTCCAGCATGTCGCAATGAGTTGATGTTCTTACTAGAACGAGCTGTACAAATTTCAATACCCGTTACACTGTACCTTCCTGAGGGCCATAAATATTCGCAAGACGCACCATTGTTTGCAAAGTGCGAGTCAATGGTAGTTCAGGGGCGACTTCTGAACCACACTGCCCATTGTCTTTGCAGAAGGAACACAAAAGTGTTAACGTTACAGTGTTGTGGACCTCTTCACATCGCCCCTCACATACTCTCTACAACGGCGTGTGCACCTTAGGTCTGTATGTCACGTTTCCAACATTCATCATGCACCAAATCATGAACGACAGTTGGAAGTATGACTACCGTACTTTCCCAGTAACTCAATACTTACGGCACTCGAAACCTACCGATTCCGCTCCTAATATACATTATCTACGTTTACAACGTTGATTTACAAAACCTACGTATTGAAACTGCTATACTTTAAATAATTTATTGATGTATACCAGTAGAACTTTTCTTGGTGTGTGGTTTGGAAGGGTGAACAGCAACTCTCGTTAGTCCAGTTAAGAAGTGACATGATTGAAAAGTAGCGGCTCTAAGTTATGGGAAGCCCACAACAGCCAGGAAATCGGTTTGTTGACCAATGCCTCTCTATACAGTATCACATCACAATGATGTCATGTGGCACAGGATGGTACGCTGGCCACCCGGGATCGTGTCTTCCTCTGTTTGGAGATTTACTCTCTTTTGTTAACTCGATAGGGACGTTAAAAGTTCATTAAAGAAATGGAAATCTTACAATATTTGGTTTTATTAGGTTGGTAGCCGAAACTTTTGAGAAGTCATGGCGTTATATAAAGTAAAGGACGTAGTATTAAAGTACAGAATTGAAGAACGGCGTTATTGAAATGTGGCTCAATGGAGGTAAAATGTAAGTATTTCGTCTCCTTATATTTGATGTACACAGAAAGGTAACCCTGGTTAGCCCCTGAAAGGAGAATTACAGAGATTTAAGTTACCTAAATGTGGAACTTAAGTTATGTGTAAATATGATAGAGTCAAGATTATGAAGTATCGTATAAGTTGTGTTGTAAGAGTAGAATGGTCTCTGGAAGAAAATTGGAGTATTATACAGAAACACGTTTTGTTTATTACTACACGATATCCACTGGACCCGTTGATTCAAATTCGAGGGAAACACAAGAGAAGGTGGGAGATGTTTTAGTTTCATTGGATTTTGGTGAATTCGGCCCGACACATGCAGAAATGAATACAGTAATTGAATGAGGGGTTATTAGCTGGAGAAAGTAATATTGCGGTACGACAGACTTGTAGTTTATCATCTACATTTCAATTTTGATATTTCTGAAACAGAATGGGAGTATAAATTCATAATTTAAAATTTTTATACCAAAAGCACTGCAAATAACTGTATTTCCATACTAATATTTGAATTTGATCTAGCTATAACAATAAACAAGAAAGCAGTGTCTTAACAAACTCACTCCCTTCTAGTCAACAAATTTAGAAAGTCAGAACCAGTAGCAATGAAAAAGTAAACCAGTTCAGTCACCTTAACTACTATGTAGCTATTATTCATCCCAAATTTAGGTATTGATCATACGTAGCAAAACTGGTCGATGATCAATACCTGAAAATTTCTCGGTGAGCGGAACCCTTGGGAGAACATAGATGGTAAAGTGACATACAACAATTCATTTTTATTGCCGTGTTCACATGGCATATTGTGTTTACTGGAAAGACAGGTGCAAAATTCAGGGTTTATGTTCTTGGTGACAGTTTGCAGAAACTACTAGAAGGTGCGGAATGTGAAAATTGAACGTGCGGTACGACGTGCACAAGTGAAGTTTGGATGGAGACACCATACATTATAAAACTTTTTTTCATAAAACTTCCAGTAGAGTTTTGTCGATGTCCTGGGACTGTTAGTCTTAGGACCCTACATGTTAGTATTCGACTCAAGATATATTTAACGCTGGAAGACACTGATACGTGATGAGAAACTTTGGCGAAGATTAACACGTGAAAACCAGGTAAGTATACTGCTCCATCTAAAGTGAACATCAATTTATGTCTTGAGTGCTATTTCACTGAAATTGCCAGTTGATTCTTATCTCTATTATCCTGAATGCTTACGAAGGTAAAACTATGGCAGGTATCAATAGCATGGGACTTAACTTTCGATTAGAATTTGTTACGGTTTAACACGGAAACCTATTGGACTGTTGTTGGTGCAAATGTTCACAGAGGATATAGGAAGTTTATTAATTTAATTTGTTACTTTTCTTCTACTTCTCATTATCTGTTCCAACGAGTAAAGTGATCTGTTCAGAAGTGCGGTCCACTACAGAGCTTCAGTTATTTTCAGCCAACCCAAAAGAAAATAATTTGGAGGAGAACACCAGTTTTGACATTTGTCTTACAATCAGTGGGTACTTCCAGGAAACTTTGATGAGAATCATAACAGTCGTACTCTTCCTATTTTTGGGGCAATACTTAGATTTCTGTATGGAACAATGAACAAAATTCTGCATAGAAAAGTTTTAAGAATATATATTTTTCTCAGTTTACCTTCCATTCGGGAAGTATTTTTCCTTATATCGTGAAGGCATGGCGGGCTGTTTTAGGACTACGTCCAGTTCAGTAAAATTTCCCAACAGGCTGCTACTATGGCTGAGCGAATCCCAATCTGTTTATATATGGGGCGAATAAAACTTCGTACACTCGAACTTTGCAGTGAGGTTCTTAACATACTAACAATACAAAAATGTCTCTCACAAAATTTCGTCCCGGACATATTTCCGGCAGTAAAGGGACGTTAAAGCTTGGTAGTGTACCGTAACTACCTCCACTAGCATGCAGGCGCAGTACTGTGCAGGTGGTACAGTGCATAGCATTTTGGTTGTTCATGCTGGTGGTCGAGAGTTAGATTCTGGGTTGCGGTGTATTTGTTTTTATTTGACAATTTAATTTTGCCATATAATACTGTAGCATACATAGTTTCTTTTGTAATGCAGGAGTAGGTTTAATAATGAATAAAAAAATAGGAGTGCGGGTTAGCTACTACAAACAGCATAGTGAACGCATTATTGTGGCCAAGGTAGACACAAAGCCCATGCCTACTACAGTAGTACAAGTTTATATGCCAACTAGCTCTGCAAATGATGAAGAAATAGATGAAATGTATGACGAGATAAAAGAAATTATTCAGGTAGTGAAGGGAGACGAAAATTTAATAGTCATGGGTGACTGGAATTCGTCAGTAGGAAAAGGGAGAGAAGCAAACATAGTAGGTGAATATGGATTGGGGGGAAGGAATGAAAGAGGAAGCCGCCTTGTAGAATTTTGCACAGAGCATAAATTAATCATAGCTAACACTTGGTTCAAGAATCATGAAAGGAGGCTGTATACATGGAAGAAGCCTGGAGATACTGACAGGTTTCAGATAGATTATATAATGGTAAGACAGAGATTTAGGAACCAGGTTTTAAATTGTAAGACATTTCCTGGGGCAGATGTAGATTCTGACCACAATCTATTGGTTATGAACTGCAGATTGAAACTGAAGAAACTGCAAAAAGGTGGGAATTTAAGGAGATGGGACCTGGATAAACTGAAAGAACCAGAGGTTGTAGAGAGTTTCAGGAAGAGCATTAGGGAACAATTGACAGGAATGGGGGAAAGAAATACAGTAGAAGAAGAATGGGTAGCTCTGAGGGATGAAGTGGTGAAGGCAGCAGACAATCAGGTAGGTAAAAAGACGCGGGCTAATAGAAATCCTTGGGTAACAGAAGAAATATTGAATTTAATTGATGAAAGGAGAAAATATAAAAATTCAGTAAATGAAGCAGGCAAAAAGGAATACAAACGTCTCAAAAATGAAATCGACAGGAAGTGCAAAATGGCTAAGCAGGGATGGCTAGAGGACAAATGTAAGGATGTAGAGGCTTGTCTCATTAGGGGTAAGATAGATACTGCCTACAGGAAAATTAAAGAGACCTTTGGAGAGAAGAGAACCACTTGTATGAATATCAAGAGCTCAGATGGCAACCCAGTTCTAAGCAAAGAAGGGAAAGCAGAAAGGTGGAAGGAGTATATAGAGGGTTTATACAAGGGCGATGTACTTGAGGACAATATTATGGAAATGGAAGAGGATGTAGATGAAGATGAAATGGGAGATAAGATACTGCGTGAAGAGTTTGACAGAGCGCTGAAAGACCTGAGTCAAAACAAGGCCCCGGGAGTAGACAACATTCCATTAGAACTACTGATGGCCTCAGGAGAGCCAGTCATGACAAAACTCTACCATCTGGTGAGCACGATGTATGAGACAGGCGAAATACCCTCAGACTTTAAGAAGAATATAATAATTCCAATCCCAAAGAAAGCAGGCGTTGCCAGATGTGAAAGTTACCGAACTATCAGTTTAATAAGTCACAGCTGCAAAATACTAACGCGAATTCTTTACAGACGAATGGAAAAACTGGTAGAAGCCGACCTCGGGGAAGATCAGTTTGGATTCCGTAGAAATGTTGGAACACGCGAGGCAATACTGACCTTACGACTTATCTTGGAAGAAAGATTAAGAAAAGGCAAACCTACGTTTCTAGCATTTGTAGACTTAGAGAAAGCTTTTGACAATGTTGACTGGAATACTCTCTTTCAAATTCTGAAGGTGGCAGGGGTAAAATACAGGGAGCGAAAGGCTATTTACAATTTGTACAGAAACCAGATGGCAGTTATAAGAGTCGAGGGGCATGAAAGGGAAGCAGTGGTTGGGAAAGGAGTGAGACAGGGTTGCAGCCTCTCCCCGATGTTATTCAATCTGTATATTGAGCAAGCAGTAAAGGAAACAAAAGAAAAATTCGGAGTAGGTATTAAAATTCATGGAGAAGAAGTAAAAACTTTGAGGTTCGCCGATGACATTGTAATTCTGTCAGAGACAGCAAAGGACTTGGAAGAGCAGTTGAACGGAATGGACAGTGTCTTGAAAAGAGGATATAAGATGAACATCAACAAAAGCAAAACGAGGATAATGGAATGTAGTCAAATTAAGTCGGGTGATGCTGAGGGAATTAGATTAGGAAATGAGACACTTAAAGTAGTAAAGGAGTTTTGCTATTTAGGGAGTAAAATAACCGATGATGGTCGAAGTAGAGAGGATATAAAATGTAGACTGGCAATGGCAAGGAAAGCGTTTCTCAAGAAGAGAAATTTGTTAACATCGAAAATAGATTTAGGTGTCAGGAAGTCGTTTCTGAAAGTATTTGTATGGAGTGTAGCCATGTATGGAAGTGAGACATGGACGATAACTAGTTTGGACAAGAAGAGAATAGAAGCTTTCGAAATGTGGTGCTACAGAAGAATGCTGAAGATAAGGTGGGTAGATCACGTAACTAATGAGGAGGTATTGAATAGGATTGGGGAGAAGAGAAGTTTGTGGCACAACTTGACTAGAAGAAGGGATCGGTTGGTAGGACATGTTCTGAGGCATCGAGGGATCACAAATTTAGCATTGGAGGGCAGCGTGGAGGGTAAAAATCGTAGAGGGAGACCAAGAGATCAATACACTAAGCAGATTCAGAAGGATGTAGGTTGCAGTAGGTACTGGGAGATGAAGAAGCTTGCACAGGATAGAGTAGCATGGAGAGCTGCATCAAACCAGTCTCAGGACTGAAGACCACAACAACAACAATCACATTAACTCACTGACAGAATATTCTTCATACATAATAGTGGGAACTTGTGGAAACTTCTTAATAAAAATTTAATAATGGCAACACGTGCAAATGCAAATGTAATGAATATAATATGATGATCTGGGAATATTGAGGATGACTCGCACAATTACCTAGTGATGATCGAGAAATTGTTTGGCACAGAACTGAACTAATGAAGGTAATATGCAGAACTTTTGACGATAGTACTTTGAATTATTGAAGATAATACACAGAATAGTTTAAGGTAATACATCAGACCACTAGAGTATTTTGGAAGCAAACTGTTCATTACTTCGCAAGACAAAACTAAAGAGTCAGGCTCTGAGTCTGTGAAATTGTAATCAGACTTGGGATTCTTAACATCCCATGCAATAACGGCTCGCACTCACCATAGTGAAACTGTGGGTGACTGAAGTACTGCGATTTCAATCAATGGCACTGCCAGTGGCATTCTCCTGCAGCTAAGTGTTGGATTCCCTGAAATTTTTTTAAGTCCCCCAAACGCATCAGACCAGCTCATGGCTGAAGAAGACGAAGTGCTCCAAGAGGAGAGGACAGGATCTGAAGTTGACTAAGAGGAAGTAGAAGAAGAAAAAGAAGAAGAAAAAGAAGAAGAATTGAAGTGATTCATGTGCAAGGGCATCCGACAATGCAACCTCGTTATACGGCGTTTTTCGACACATGCTCTATTTGATTGGCTGTGCTGGGAATCTTCTGAGCTCTGGCTGACCCAAATGCTTCTTAAAGAGCATAGGTCACCTTCCTGAGCTACGTCTTACTTGCTTAACCAATGATTTCTTTTCTACCATTGTCCTCTGGAAAAAGTCTTTCCTCGCTGTTCCAGTCTTTCTCCTCAGCCAATGAGGCAGCTTACCTCTGGCACTGTCGTGCATCTCTGTAGCTTTGGAAAAACTTTGGATGTACCATTGTCCTTAGGTCTTGTATCCTTAAAGTTTTTTGTAAGAGCTATACATTCGGAGGCATCTCATAGGTTTCAAAGGCCTTGTTGGAGCTCTTTTGACCTCCAAGATAGCGACCATCCGTCCCAAAAGTCGGCTTTCTACTTTGAGATGGCAATACTGACTTTTCCGTTAACACTACTCCTCACTTCATCTCGTAAAAACATTTGCGGGAACGGTCTATATAGGATGTCCTAAATGTTGTTCATCTGCACGACAGTGCCGTGCGGTGCCACAAAGGTGCCTCCCCTCGCTGGCATTCTAAGTAGGACTCAGTAGTTCATGTGCTCGGCTCTGTTCCTGTGTCACCTAGTGTGCTTCAAAACGTTCGCTTATTTCCAACCAACGTGCAGATCTGTTTTAGATTACTACAGAGATTGAGAATCACTCATACATCTAAAACCAATTTACTTCTCCGATTGTAATTACTTGTTCAAGTCAAAGGTGGTTCTCTGATATGAATTTATAGTGAGGCGTCAAAGAAACTGGTATACGCATGCATATTCAAATTGAGAGATATGTAAACAGGCAGAATATGGCGCTGCAGTCGGCAACGCCTGTATAAGATAAATAGTGTCTGTCGCAGTAGTTAGATTGGTTACTGGTACTGCTTCTACAGTGGCCGTTTATCAAGATTTAAGTGAATGAGATTTTCACTCTGCAGCGGAGTGTGCGCTGATATGAAACTTCCTGAAAAGGTCTCGAGTTCGAGTCTCAGTCCGGCACACAGTTTTAATCTGCCAGGAATTTTCATATCAGCGCACACTCCGCTGCAGAGTGAAAATCTCATTTTGGAAACATCCCCCAGGCTGTGGCTAAGCCAAGTCTCCGCAATATCCTTTCTTTCAGGATGGCTGGTTCTGCAAGGTTTCCAGGAGACCTTCTGTAAAGTTTGGAAGGTAGGAGACGAGGTGCTGGCAGAAGTAAAGCTGTGAGGACGGGGCGTGAGTCGTGCTTGGGTAGCTCAGTTGGTAGAGCACTTGCCCGCGAAAGGCAAAGGTCCCGAGTTCGAGTCTCGGTCCGGCACACAGTTTTAATCTGCCAGCAAGTTTCAAGATTTAATTGACTTTGAGAATGGTGTAGTCGGCACACGAGCGATGGGGCACAGCATCTCCGAGGGATTAAGTGGGGATTTACCCGTACGACCGTTTCACGAGTGTACCATGAATTTCAGCAATCCGGCAAAACACCAAATCTCCAACATCGTTGAGGCTGGATAAAGATCTTGCAAGAATGAGACCACGACGACTGAAGAGAATCGTTCAGCGTGACAGGAGTACAACCATTCGGCAAATTGCTGTAGATTTCAATGCTGGGCCATCAACAAGTGTCAGCGTGCGAACCATACAACGAAACATCATCGATATGGGCTTTCGACCAACTCGTGTACTCTTGATGACTGCACGACACAAAGCTTTACGCCTCACCTGGGCCCGTCAACACCGACTTTGGACTGTTGATGACTGGAAACATGTTGCCTGGTCGGACGAGTCTCGTTTCAAATTGTATCGAGCGGATGGACATGTACGAGTTTGGAGACAACCTCATGAATCCATGTCAGTAGGGGACTGTTCACGCTGGTGGAGGCCCTGTAGTGGTTTGGGGCGTGAGCATTTGGAGTGAAACGCGACCCCCCATATGTCTAAATACGACTCTGACAGGTGACACAATCGTAAGCATCCTGTCTGATCACCTGCATCCATTCATGTCCATTGTGCATTGTGCATTCTGACGGAATTCGACACCCCACACGTACAGAATTGCTACAGAGTGGCTCCAGGAATTCCGAGTTTAAACACTTCCATTGGCCACCAAACTCCCCAGACATGAACATTATTGGGCATATCTGAGATGCTTTGCAACGTACTGTTCAATTGACTTCTCCACCCTCTCGTAATCTTACGGATTAATGGACAGCCCTGCAGGATTCATGGTATCAGTTCCCTCCAGCACTACTTCAGACATTAGTCGAATTCATGCCATGTCGTGTTCTCGCGGGAGCCTTACACGATACTGGACAGGTGTACCTGTTTCTTTGGCTCTTCAGTTTATATAAACTTACGTGTATGTTTGGTGACTGTTGTGAAATATTCTCCGGTAAGACTTAACACTGTATTAGGCATGGCAATATGTTTTGACTTCGGTGTTTCCATATTTTTATCCTACCTCCGTAAGCACTGTGTGTTGACAGCCTCGTGTTGACGGCGTTATCTGTCGAAAAGTGCGACTGGTGTGGCTGAATGCTGTCAATTATTACTGAAGAAATATGGTCACAGCTGCCTCTTTTTCGGAAAAATAAAAAAAAATAGTTGCTCTAATTTAGTGATTGTATTTCTGCAAGTTTCTTTCAATAGAATCCCAGAAATCTGTGTCAGTACCTTCGTCTCAATGAAATTCGAGTTAGGTTCCGTTTCCAAATAAAGTTTCGTGACAGTGGATTAGCTTCCCTACCCTCTGTGTTAATGCAGTATTTTTCTACAATTCGGATAGTTTGGCGTATGAACGATGAACCACTGTGGGCAGTGATCTGGTACACTGTCCACTTGCGTACGCTTAAATCATATTTTACGCTTCCCAGGAACGAAAAACCTCGACGCGTGGACAGAATATATATCGCACCTTATACTTTACCAGAGTGCGATGAACTGCACTGGGCAGAGAGGGTACCACCTCTGAAAGTCCTGCTGTAGACCTGTTCAAATAAGAGTGGGTGAGCAATTGTAGAAGTTTTAGTCCATTGTGGATTTTCAGTTAGATGGTTAGCAGGTGCAGTTTACATTACAATTGAGGAATGATTTACCTCGACGAGTCACTGGTAGAGATGGAGCTGAAACGGCCGTTGTTATTTCTGCTGGGTGGGATGCTGGACCTGGAAGGCCATTTCGTCAGCATGCTGGAGAAGATGGACATGAAGTGAGCCGAAATATAAATTTAATGTGACTAGGAATTTTTAAGAATACTTTCAAAATGTTTAACTGGCTATAACAACCTGTTCCTCTGTCTTGTAGTTAAATGCAACAACGTGTGAGGGAATGCGCTTCGGTCTCACTAAGGACCAGAAGACGTTGTATTTAGCGGGATACAGCAGGCGGCGCGTCGTACTTACTGTGTTCTCGGCTCGCGCTGCCAGGAGACTTCGCCAAATACGACTTCAAATGCTGCACTTCGGATGCGCGGTTTGTCGTGAGTGCTGCGAAACAGGTTCGACAGGTGCTGTTCGTACGAGGCATTCGGCACACTCTTGTCCCGTGGCCAGTAATAGAACAGAACTAGATCCGACAGCGGCTCTGACTTTCTCCCATTACAGATGCCTTCCCCAGGTCTCGCTAGACCCGTCTGTACTCTGGACATGTCTTCACTGCGTTCCTGGCAACGTGTGAGACAGGGAGGTCTACAGAAATATGCTGTGGATTCAGGCTCGCGACGGCGACTCATGAGAGTCGCGGAAGGAGTTCTGGCAGTGTGGTGCCGAGTACCTCAACTAATAAGCACAATATTTGATTCACTTATTTTACGATTTTCACTCCCTTTCAGGACAGATAATTTGTTTTCTTTTTCTTTTAGATTTGATGCAGTTTCTTACCACAACAGATTCACAACTTCTGCATTCTTCAGCGTTTCAGTCGATGGTATCTCATCCGTCTCTACATCGTCTAAAAATCGTTGCAGATATGTCAAAACTTCAGATATGGAAATAAGTGACCACAGGATATAAAATGAACTGAAATCGCTCAACAAAAGATGGTGTTTGGATTTGATGAGGTACCTACATGGCTTTGCATAGAGTACATGAAATAAATTATTACTCTCACAACTGCTGTGTATGCTAGGTCGCTGGAGGAGCGAAACAATTGCAGTGACTGGAAAATAGCACGAGGGCAGTCGGATAGGCGCACAAAACTGTAAGCCTATATTGTTGGCGTTAGTGTGATGTAATATTTTCGAACTCGTATTATTCTTGCGAGTTTATGACGAAGGGAAGCGTTATCGGACCGCCACTTTTCACAGTATATACAGAGTGAACCAGAACTCCAGGGACAAACAATCAGAGGTGATGGCCGGGACGAAAATACGAAAGACATTTACAGCAAACGTGAACTCATTTCTTAGCTCTGAAAATTTTAATATCAGGCATTTGAATACCGAGAGGCTTAAAGTGTAACGGCCTTAAAAATATAATCGCTGGTAAGACTGACATTCGAAGGATCCTCGGGAAGAGTAGCACACCAGCGTAGAAGGTAGCTTACAAACCCAATTCTTGAATACTGCTGGTCATCCTGGGATTTGAACCAGACAGGACTGATAGAGGAAATACAGAAAAGCCAAAGAAGAACAGTGCGTTTCGTTACAGGTTCAATTAGTAGGCGCGAAAGCGTCACGGTTACGTTTATCTAATTCCAGGGGCAGGCCTACAAGTGGTGTTGTGCATCACGGTGTACTTTAGTGATAAAATATATTATTAGCTCCAACGTCTCTGGAAAAGTCGTTGGAGATAAAACTGGAGGGATCTGAGCCAACACGGGAGGTTATCAACAATTGTTCTTCCGGCGTACCATTCGCGACTGGAATATTGGTACAAAAATTAACCATCGACACACGCCACAAAGTGTCTTGTGAAATGTACTCGTATACGTATATGTAGGTATAGATGTAGGTCATCAGTCGTTTTCATACATTACTGGCTGGACAAAGTCCCGTCTTCGCGTTTCCATGAATCACACTCTTCAATTATGGAGTTCACGTCACTCCTGCTTGTTTTCTTATGTCATCTACCATCTTTCCATTGGTTTGTCTTTCCATTTTTCTTCACTTTTATACACCAGCAAATGCCGTTGGTTGATTACCACTACCTTCGTATCGCAACATCTCACGCTTACTCAGATTTATCTTCGTTACGGATATCTATTCCAATTGTTCCTTGATCCACTGTATAATCCCATAAACTCTCACATAAATTTTTATTTCTTGTAAACATTAAGTCCACTACTTATTTTATACTGAAAGTGTATATCACTAAAAATGGTAATTCGTGGTTTTCCTAAACTGCAGTAACTACTTAGTTTGCAGGAACTCCTGCAGTGGAGCAGAGTGGAGCAAGATAGAACGAAATCGCTGTTCCTTACACACGGATCGATTGATCAATGCCTCAAAGATAATGCTCGTTCGCAGTGCTGTACGAATGAGCAGAAAGCTTATCTTGTGGCCAGAATATAAGAGGTGCATTTAAATAGTAGTTACGCGGGTAATACTAGGCCGTTACGGGCAGTTTTTCGTCTCATAAAGGGTGAGGACACATACGTATACGGATATGACGTCTAAACTGATGCTCGAAGGGAGAAATAAAAGTTATGCCGTTTTGGGGACTGCAAAAAGCGCTACCATAAGCATTTGACGAATGTTAATTATTTTGAAGGGGTTAACATTGATTCTGAAGATTAAATGAAATTATGTCCAAAAAAGAATAGTTCCCGTTATTTTTTGAACACACGTCATACAGTATGAACATACCAATAGCAGTATGTCTCGTATCATTTTAAGAATTCCGGCCTTGCGAAATGCAAAAAGGTAAACAAATAAAAAACGTGTTAAAATGGTTACCACAGAAGTGACGTCAGTTGACTCGTGGATGTATCACATCTGACGAAACGAAAGCTATCTGCTCGTTGGGAATGTTAATGGCTGCCTCCACCCTCCTTCCCCATTTCTAGCACTGGTAATGAGAAAACCGTTTTAAAGTAAGCGAATTGACATAGTCGCAGATGTTGAAGTGGTAGTGACAGGATCTAAAAAGAAGCAGTCGAATTTGAAACCATGGTTATCGACCATAAAGCTTGACGTAAGATGATAATACACACCTTAACGACAATCGCTTTTGGAAGGATAATTTTTTTGGAGCAGGGCAGAGCCTCGCAAGGACGTATTAGAAACACTGTTGTAAACCGCATAAACGAAGCAACGGCAGTTTTAATAGTCACAAACACACAGTAATACACATATCCTGTGTACTGAAAAATACGTGTCTCACGCACGTTCAATAGCAAAGAGAGATGTGTATTGTGAATGGTGGAATAGTTCCCGTAAAAAGGCATGGATGGTATCCTTCTCAAATCTGACCTTCTGTTAAATCTCTGATGTCCTTGTCCTCAATAGAATGTCAGTTGCTTTCATGTACAAATCAAGACAGAATCCTCCCTATTGAGCTGCTTTGAGAATGCAAGTATTATTGTACAGCTATTCATATGCAGCGATTTCCTGAGGTAAAAAAGAATGCTTAGAAAGAGGTTTCCTTTAATAAATGAAAAGAAGTAAAATGCTTTTGGCTGTATAATCTTTAAATCACTTGTGTTCCTGTCTATTTCTTCTTTTTCAACTTCAGTTTCAGGCTATCATTTCATAGTTATCTTGTGTCTCACTACATTCTTTTTTTATTGTTAGAACACTAAACGTAGCAGAATATAACAATTACTCGTTGTTGGGAACTTGCTCACATCAATTTTACTGAGTGAAACGTTTGTTAGTAACGTTTATCTTCTTCAAAGACGAGAATACTTTTCTACTCATTAAGAAACTCGAGATTTAATTTTTAAATATGTTCTGTCATAATAATTTATGGAAATAGAAACAGTAAATCGAAATAATACATAATAAGTACGCAACGACACATCGATGTTGGCATGTAGGTACTATTTCAAATGGCTGCTAGACTTAGACTTTAGACAACTTCTGCTACATAATAACAGTAAAATCAAACATGAAAAAATTCTTAAACGCATGCCGCCAAAGTCTTTCACCAGAAGTCAAAATGCTAAATGTTTCCAGAGCACTAGCAAACTGAAGTTGGGCTAAAGTGAGTAGAGAAACCAAATTAAATGAGAAATTCTTCAGATACTCCAAATCACTTTTATTGAAGAATTTGAAGGCATTTTGACTATTTTTCGAACTTGAATGTTTCAAAAATATGTGAAAGATTTTAACTACCGCTACCAGTCACAAACTTTGTTAGCTAATGTATTATTTATTTACTGTGCGACATGTTTCGAGGGCATAACTCATCATCAGGCTATATGGCATTACAAAAACAATTTCACAATAGGATCATGCAGATGTTAAACAGTCTTTTCATAAATGCTGTAGTTATCTTTGTTCTTATGGCGCTGCAGTCCCGTTGTGATGAGCTGAGCTGTTTCCATTTCTGTGGCTCTCTTTGCTTTCTTGATGACTGTTCACAAATGTTCACAAACGTACCAAACGTCGAAACACGATCTCAAAAACAAATCCGTAATGCAGTGGACAAGGTGGCGGTCAAAATACTGCCGATTTCGATTTGACCATCGATCTTTCGATCTATGTGGTGTCAGACGTTTACAATGCCTTCTGCAAGTCTTGTCATCGTACTTCAGATGTAGGTTGACAAAATACGTTACAAATTGAGAACCTGTTATAATATTATTGTACAAATGACGACATCAAAACTATTTATTTTACACATTTCTAAGCTATTGCTGGTGCTAGAATCAAATGACTGATGTTATGTATTATCTTCTATTCTAAGAGAACTGTAGTGAAATTGGAAATGTGAAATTTTGAAGTCTGTCATTTCATTCAGGATCTGATTATTCACCATGGGGCCATGGATGAATATATCCATTTCTTACAAGGTGTCCATTGTCCAGCTGTTTTCTAAATTTTGCAGTACTTTGCTATCGTTATCTATTTTAACCTTGTGTGTCCTGTTTGTTTCATATGTTTCGCTATAACTGATTTATTCGGTTTGCCGAGTCTGAAGTAGTCAATTTGTTCTTTAAAGAGGGATTTTAAAATTTCTTCCCCCTTGGCCAATATAATATTTGTTCCAATGATTGCACGTAATTTTTTAAATTCCTGATTTGTTCAGTTTCTCCGTAGGATGTGAGATGTTATGTCTCAGTTTCTTTTTTAAGTTGTTGTTGGTGGCAAAAGTGATACTGATGTTTTTTTTTTTTTTTAAACAGCCTGGCTAATTTGTCTGATATGACACCTAAATATGGTAACGTTGTATATTTGGCTTTTTGGATGTTGTGTGAGGAAGCTGTCACATTGTTTGTTGTCATTTTTGGTTTTGCGTTGTGAAAGTGTGTCTATTTCAAGTTCATGATAGCAGTTATTATGTGCAATTAATTTGATAGTGTTCATTTCTCTATCATAGTCGGCAGCATTAAGTGGGAATTTCTATTCTCTGTTCAAGAAGGAACTGAATGTGGCTTGTTTATGTGAGTTGGGATGTGTGGAAGATTTATTAATGACTGTGACTGTGTATGTTAGTTTTCCGTATTCATTGATATTTCGGGTATGGTCTGTGTTAGTTATTGTCATATCTAGAAAATTAATTTTGTTATCTTTCTCATGTTCTGTGGTAAACTGGATGTTACTGTGTAAATTCTTGAACCTGTTTAATAGAGTTTCTATTTCTTCATCACTTCCATTGTATACAATGAATGTGTGATCAACATACCTGCAGTAGTGTACAATTTTCTGGGTTATTATGTCTTTGTTGTTGGGCAGCTTATTTTCAAGATGGTTAATGAAAATTTCTGCACCAATTCCACTTAGAGGTCTTCCCATTGCTAGGCCTACATCTTGTTTGTACATTTTACCATTAAATGTGAAAAAACCTAAATCTGTAATACGATAGCAAGTCGTGCTGAAGATATTATAAACATCTAACACCACATAGATCGAAAGATCGAAAGTCAAATCTAAACCAGCTGTATTTTGACCGCCATCTTGTCGACTGAACTGCAGATTTGTTTTTGAGATCGTGTTTCCAAGTTACTGGTAAGTTTGTGAAAATTTGTGAACAGTGATCGAGAAAGCCAAAAGAGACACAGAAATTGAAATATCTCAGCTCATCGCAGCGAAACTGCCGCGCCATAAGAACAAAGATAACCACAAGATTTATGAAAATACTGTTTAACATCTTCATGATCCTATCGTGAAATTGTGTTTGTAATGCCATATAGCCTGGTATATCCTCGAAACATGTCGCACAATAAATAAGTAATACATTAGTTAACAAAGTTTGAGACTGGTAGCGGTAGTTAAAAAACTTTCACGCTTGTATTGACCTTCGACAGGAAATGTACTGAAGTATGCCCATCAACAGAAACGTCTCACAAGAACAAATGAATAACAACAGATACCAGAAAGCTCACACTGTCCCTTAGGTACCTTAGTTCCACGAAAAAGTGTCGAACTATTTACATTGCTACCAGAAAAATTTAAAGGAGGTTGCTGATTGCTGTGAAAAGTTTTTAATGAAAAACTGATATAAAATGCAGAGAAAAAAGTAGCGAAATCTTCTTGAGTGTCAGTTAACAGGAAACAGGGAGAGACAAAGACATACTAACAGAGTGATAAGGGAGGAAGTAATAAATTATCCACACCAGCCAGCAAAATAAGTGAGTGATAATCCCTTGAAGTATTCCAGAGAAACTACAACAAAAGTTCTAATATATAACTTCTACAAATAATTGATGTTACCATTAACTGCAGAGCAGTGAATCTGTACAAAAGCTAAGAAATAAAAAGTAAGTAGGAATATGTTGAGTACCAATATGTGTGCTGAAACAATTCATACACAGTATAAACGTCCCCTTCATAAATATAGTACATGAGTTGTTTGTATCAAGGAATTTCGCCGATTATTTAGAAGAGCTAAGGAAGATAATTCAGAATACTGGGAAAATTAGAGACCAGTTTCCTTTGTCTCATCTTTCCCTGAAATAATAGAATCAGCTATGAAATACAGATTATTGAATTAAATCACAGTTTGAATACCACAACAGAAGAAATAACAATCAAGAATTGATGATTTCACAAAAGAGATACTTGATGCTCTTGATGAGCCTGTGTGTGTCACAAGCATTGTCTTATATCTTTCTAAAAATTTTAATACTGCTGGGCATAAGAGTCTACTAAATAAGCTGAAATCTTGGGAAATATGGTCTGTAGTTAATGACTGGTTCTGATCGTGTGTTATATATTGATTACAAAGAGTAGTGATAACACAGACTCCACTCCTAGTGAAATATTTACCACAACCAATATATATTAATCAAGGAGTTTCTGCGGAGGATTATTATTCCTGACATACATAAATGGCTATCCCAGTTGCTTAAGTCATGGTGAAGGAATTCTTTTTGCTGATGAGAGTTCATTGAAAAAAGAATAGAATTCCTTCTGGAGAAAGTTAATAATACCCTCAAGGAACTATAAAACTGATCAATATGGAATAAAGTTACATTGAAGATAGAAAAAGACATGAAGAGAAAAAGATTCACTGTTATGTTAAATGAACTGTATTGTGGCTCTATAGAATATGTAGCAAACAATAGTTTTCCTTGATGAAGATTTGTTTTCAACTGAAGTGGGGTGAATGTAAAAAGATACTTGCAAAAAGAATTTCATAAGCTTGTTATGCCCTTAGAATTCCGTCATCGGCAAGTAAGCGTCACCTAGTCATAAACTATTCAGATATACACTCATCTCCCAGCTGTGGAATTCTTGTCTACAGACATTACAGGCATGTAACATAATGTACGTTATTCCAGAGATATATTTATGCACCCCCATGAAGAAACGTGAAAGTATTAATTATAAAATAACTACATACCGATAAGAACACGTTAACGCTGTAATGAATGTTAATTTCCGTTGCACGCTCTGTGTGAAATACTTTATGCCTCTAAAACGAAAAGATATATATCAGGCCATGGCCTTTTCAAAAGAGCCAAGATTACTGAAGCGACTAAAATCTATGTAATATTTTGTAAAAACTAGCGAGAAACGTATACTTCAATTTTTCTCGCCATGTTAAGAGTCTCTTTTATCGCATGGTAACTGTAACGTAAGAATTCTTGTTTCTACACTCCTGGAAATTGAAATAAGAACACCGTGAATTCATTGTCCGAGGAATGGGAAACTTTATTGACACATTCCTGGGGTCAGATACATCACATGATCACACTGACAGAACCACAGGAACATAGACACAGGCAACAGAGCATACACAATGTCGGCACTAGTACAGTGTATATCCACCTTTCGCAGCAATGCAGGCTGCTATTCTCCCATGGAGACGATCGTAGAGATGCTGGATGTAGTCCTGTGGAACGGCTTGCCATGCCATTTCCACCTGGCGCCTCAGTTGGACCAGCGTTCGTGCTGGACGTGCAGACCGCGTGAGACGACGCTTCATCCAGTCCCAAACATGCTCAATGGGGGATCTTGCTGGCCAGGGTAGTTGACTTACACCTTCTAGAGCACGTTGGGTGGCACGGGATACATGTGGACGTGCATTGTCCTGTTGGAACAGCAAGTACCCTTGCCGGTCTAGGAATGGTAGAACGATGGGTTCGATGACGGTTTGGATGTACCGTGCACTATTCAGTGTCCCCTCGACGATCACCAGTGGTGTACGGCCAGTGTAGGAGATCGCTCCCCACACCATGATGCCGGGTGTTGGCCCTGTGTGCCTCGGTCGTATGCAGTCCTGATTGTGGCGCTCACCTGCACGGCGCCAAACACGCATACGACCATCATTGGCACCAAGGCAGAAGCGACTCTCATCGCTGAAGACGACACGTCTCCATTCGTCCCTCCATTCACGCCTGTCGCGACACCACTGGAAGCGGGCTGCACGACGTTGGGGCGTGAGCGGAAGACGGCCTAACGGTGTGCGGGACCGTAGCCCAGCTTCATGGAGACGGTTGCGAATGGTCATCGCAGATACCCCAGGAGCAACAGTGTCCCTAATTTGCTGGGAAGTGGCGGTGCGGTCCCCTACGGCACAGCGTAGGATCCTACGGTCTTGGCGTGCATCCGTGCGTCGCTGCGGTCCGGTCCCAGGTCGACGGGCACGTGCACCTTCCGCCGACCACTGGCGACAACATCGATGTACTGTGGAGACCTCACGCCCCACGTGTTGAGCAATTCGGCGGTACGTCCACCCGGCCTCCCGCATGCCCACTATACGCCCTCGCTCAAAGTCCGTCAACTGCACATACGGTTCACGTCCACGCTGTCGCGGCATGCTACCAGTGTTAAAGACTGCGATGGAGCTCCGTATGCCACGGCAAACTGGCTGACACTGACGGCGGCGGTGCACAAATGCTGCGCAGCTAGCGCCATTCTACGGCCAACACCGCGGTTCCTGGTGTGTCCGCTGTGCCGTGCGTGTGATCATTGCTTGTACAGCCCTCTCGCAGTGTCCGGAGCAAGTATGGTGGGTCTGACACACCGGTGTCAATGTGTTCTTTTTTCCATTTCCAGGAGTGTATGTACCGTAATTTTAATATAAATGAAGAGTATTTGTTTTACCTGTTTAAGTGGAATTTATGTAAAATATTAGACCTGATTAACTTCCATGTTAATAATCATAATTTACCTTGAGGTTTTGGATTTTTTCTTTTACGGTGGCAGTAAGGGACAGATTAGTGACGATTTGTTCGAGGGAGTGACGACTGAACACATTACTTGTTCTCTAGCTAATTAAACTGTATCACCAAGCT
The DNA here is from genome assembly GCF_023864275.1 of Schistocerca cancellata. NCBI lineage: Eukaryota > Metazoa > Arthropoda > Insecta > Orthoptera > Acrididae > Schistocerca > Schistocerca cancellata. The sequence goes on from NC_064634.1 coordinate 272,606,705, forward strand.
AAAGCTCCCTGAGACTGATTTATTTATAATAGATTTTAATTTCTTGTATATACTGTTACGTAAGAGTGTTGTTAGGTTGATTGCTCAATTGCTTTTGAACAATGATATCAGCAATCGCTTTATTGGCGTGATATATTGTGCCTCACCAAAATCCACAGGCGGCAACCGGAAATATTACGTGAAAGTGTAATTATCATTTTTTAACAGCAACCATTAATTTCATTTGCCTAGAACTGTAGATTCTGTTTGCCGACTTTGAACGTTTCTCTTGTTCGTCACGGTGTTACCTTATAATCAGTACTTTAATAAGAATACTGTATTCTTGTCGTGCCTAACTGGGAACACTCTTATTTAAAATAATTCAGGCTATTTCTTGTAGTAAATTGAAGAGGGAAACACAGTTTTCAAACTATAGAAAAACGATCATGAGAGTAATACCCAAATATTGTTGTCCAGTTTATTGTCGAGATCCCTTAGGAATTCTAACTGCACCATATGAATTTATTTACTAATATGTTATATACATCGAAAATATCTTTGATAATTACAGCACAAACAGGTCTTCCCATGGCCATAGAACAAGATACAAACGGAACTTATGTTTACCAGTAACGAATAAACGTGAAACTGTTAAGAAGAATAGTAAAACAAATAATTTAAGAAAATAGTTAAAAGTATTTGTTAAGAACTGCTACATTCTATATAGTGCGTTATAACGCAGAGTAGGGATTTGATAAGTAATGTAACAGAAACAAATAATAATAGCACAACTTCCTTTTCACTTTATGCAACACTTTCGTATTATACTTTTTTACTTTTTTCTTCTTTTCTCGGAAACTTTACACTCAAAGCTCTGTAACATATAACACAGACATCTTATCCTCTTTCTGAGTGCACCATTTCAGTTACGGAGAGATTCTCACTCGATTTCTGATGCAAACAAATTGACTATTGCAGATCGCAAAATGGAAACCAAACACCGGAGCAATGGTCCTGACTTCGGCTGATAATGTGGTTTGTGTTACGTTTTCAAGTGATGTGCTTACTTGGATAGTATGTACAGTGGTTGTTGGTGGGAAATGAATGGACAACTCTTTACATTATTAAATAACTTCTGTAGAACTGTTGTTCACTAGGAGTGAACTGAATGAATTAGCACCAGTTTAAACAGGTTGGGCATTTATTTGGCAGGGTGGAGGCTCCATATTCCGTCTGGTCATACTGATTTAGATTTTCCGTAGTTTACGTAAATTACTCCAGGAAAATCCCATGGCTCACTACCTGGCCCATCCTTGTCGAAATACACTGAGGTGACAGAGGTCATTGGATACCTCCTAATATATTGTCGGACCTCCTTTTGCCCACGTAGTGCAGAAACGACGTGGCATGGGCTCAAGAAGTCCTTATAATTCTCTTGTAGAAATACTGAGCCATTCTGCCTCTTTAGCCGTCCATAATTGCGCAAGTATTGCTGGATGTACCATAAATGTTCGATGGAATTCATGGCAGGCGATCTGGGTGGTCATGTCTTTCTCTCGAACCGTCCAGAACGTTCTTGAAACCGATCGCGAACGATTGTGTCCCGGTGACACGACCCATTGTCATCCATAACAATTTCTTCGTTGTTTGAGAACATGAAATCCATGACTGGCAGAAAATGGTCTCCAAGCTGCCGAACACATCAATTTTTGCAGTCAATGATCAGTTCAGCTGGACCAAAGCACACAGTCCGGTCCATATAAACACAGGCCACACCATTATGGAACCACCACCGGCTTAGATAGTGGGTTGTTGACAACTTGGACCCATGGCTCCGTGGGGTCAGTGCCACATTCGAAACCTATCATCGGCTCTTACTAGCTGAAATCGGCAGTCATCTGATCAGGCAACGGTTCTCCAGTTGTCAGGAGCCCAGAAGAGGGGCTCTGTAAGCAAAGGCACTCGCGTTGGTAGTCTACTACCAGAGCCATTAACACCTAATTTAGCAGCACTGTCCTAACGGATACGTTTGTTGTACATACCACGTTGATTTCTGCGCTTATTTGACGTGATGTTGCTTGTCTGATAGCACTAACAACACTACGCGAACGCCACTGCTCTTAGTTGTTATGTGAAAGCTGTCGGCCACCGCGTAGCCAATGGTGAGAGGTAATGCTTGAAATCTGTTATGCTCGGCACACCTCTGACACTGTGGTTCTCGAAATATTTAATTCCATAACGTTTTACGAAACAGAGTGTCTTATGCATCTAGCTCCAACTACCATTCCGTGTTCAAAGTCTATTAATTCCCGTCGTGCTGCCACAATCACGTAGAAAATCTTTTCATATGAAACATTTGAGTAAAACTGACAGCTCCGTCAACTTATTTTCCTTTCATACCTTATGTATGCAATATTACTGCCGTCTATATAAGTGCATATCGATATCCCATGACTTCCGTCGTCTCAAGGTATACCTGTGCCGGCCGCGGTGGTGTAGCGGTTCTAGGCGCTCAGTCCGGAGCCGCGCGACTTCTACGGTCGCAGGTTCGAATCCTGCCACGGGCATGGATGTGTGTGATGTCCTTAGGTTAGTTAGGTTTAAGTAATTCTAAGTTCTAGGGGACTGATGACCATAGATGTTAAGGCCCATAGTGCTCAGAGCCATTTGAACCATTTTTGTATACCTGTAGATATGTATGAATCATGTATGTATCTGTTTGTTCTGAAACTGTATAAAAATGTTCGAGATTCTTGCTAAGTGACTCAGTCAAGTAAAACTACTACTACTGTTACTACTACTACCACTAAAACTACTACTACTAATTCCCATAAATAAGCAGAAGCAAGAGATTTATGCAAACTTCTTAGTTTATTCATACCGAATTCCAAATTTAGAGCTGCTGTTTGCAGCGCCTCAGACTCTGAAGATGCTTATCCTGGGCTTTCGGTGAGAATTTGTCAGACTGCAGACACATCGGAAAAACATAAGAGTTTTGGTCAGCTGCTTTAAACATCAGAAGTTAAAAGGAAACAGAAAATGAAGTGCAGATGTGTACACGTTCACCTTTCGATCTACATTTGGTTATGAGTGACTCCAAGCTGATGTAGCCACGAATGAAAACAATAAAAGTATGCAGAATCCATATCGATATTTCGACACTCTGACAACTTTCAAACGGGCCGAAGAACAGCGTGAAACCGGCTCGACCAGTCGACTGTGTCTGGCGAAAGCGGAGAGGCAAACAGAAGTCCTTTTTACACGATGTGAGCACATACGAATTATTGAGTTACTTTGTTTGAGCTCCAGTGGATGACGTTCTTAGCTCCACTTTGTCGGGGTGGTGTGATACCAGATACCCGAATGAACAGAATTGAAAATTTGCACTCGATTTTCCACTATGCGAAATCTTTGTCGCTTCCGTCTGTCTTTTCCTTATATACTCACGGACATCTCACCGGAATCAGAGCACGTTTAAGCGACTGGTGACTTAATCATCAAGACTACTGTTAAATTACACATCCAAATACTATTCACCTGTACTTCTTCAAAATCTGCAAGTAACCACTTCCAAAAACACACCTTGTGAGATTTACATATTACGTTGCGATATATCGGTGCTTAAAATGATGGTAACTATCGTACTTGGAGGTAGGACAATCGACGAAATGTAAGAAATTTCATACTTCTCTCTCAGTGACTAAAGTTCTAGTTTTTAATGAAGAAGACAGTGGATTTACCTTCGGAAAATTCCCACCCAGAGCTAAAAAGGTTTATGTTCTTCTAATCGTGGAAAAAACTGTTGGACTATTCCGATAAGTAGGGGGCAGTTATTTTTTTCTCACGCTCACTGGAAATTTTGCTATCCACTTTGAGTCTTGTGTCTTATTGCCAATGGCAGTGATAACTGGCTTTGTTGTGAAGTACTGTGTCTGTGTTGTTGATGATGGTCGCAGAATAAAAATACGCGCCGGCAATCAGGCTGCACTTGTCGAATAATTTCCTCTTTCACTGTTCAGCTGTCGGTGTCTCTGAATGGCGTGTGGAGGATCAGTGTTCGACACTCACTACTTGGCGAGAGTGTTCCAGTATGAGAAGTGTAAATGTGCGCAATCAGGCTCGTGAGGCTAATTTAGGAGCTACCTAAATGGGAAGTAGCTGCTCTGAGAATCGATAAACTGACTACAAATGGGCTGTGTAGGCGTCAAGCACATACTCTTACATAGCGTTTCCAAACGACAACTTAGGCACAAGATGACTTAGTCGTAGGTCGGTACTAGGTGGTCCCTATGCATCAGAAGTGCCAAACTCATTTGAATGTGACTTTTCAACAGGTGAACAATACGATAATTGACAAATGAAGAACCACCTCTGTACTCGTAACGGACCGAACAATGATGGATTTCATACATCAACGAAATCGAACCAGCTACTTCAGGCCCGAGAGCACTCACTTTAACGACGTCTACCGCTAGTGAATGAAGGTTTTCAATATCTAGGAACTAGCCTTAAGTGTCCCATAATGATATTAGTTCACTTCATATCCTTTGAAGCAGTCAACTGAGTGAAATTGTGCTGACAGAAATAGACAATAATGAAACTGTATGGAGGAAGTGGTGTGCTCACAATAAAGACCGACCATAACGTCAACTACTTGACGATGGAGAGGAAGCGAATGCTCTAAACATAGGAATCAAGGGAAGAAACACGTTCCAGGACGCTTCTGCATAATAGTGGTCGTAAAAAATTATGATCTTCAGCACCTTCGCAAAATACAGTGTAATGTAAGGGGCAACATACATTAATTTAAGAGGAATGCTTCTTAAATAAGTATTTATGGAATTTTGATAAACACACTTTCGCCGCTGACTGTGCATGTTAAAAATAGTCGATGTGATAGCATACGACGCACATTTGTATTGGCAGCACGACGTGCAGATGTTGGATACGCAAACGGATGGTTCAAATGGCTCTGAGCACTATGGGACTTAACTTCTGAGGTCATCAGTCCCCTAGAACTTAGAACCACTTAAACCTAACTAACCTACTGACGTCACACACATCCATGCCCGAGGCAGGATTCGAACCTACGACCATAGCGGTGGCGCGGTTCCAGACTGAAGCGCCTAGAACCGGTCGGCCACTCCGGCCGGTCTACGCAGACGGAGTTACAGCACAGGAAGAAATGTGTTAGACGCAACACGAGATCATTTTCACGGCGAATGTCAAGAAATATGCCGTTCACATAGGCTGGACATTGCGATTTCGGCACATCTGATTGTGAGCGCTGGAAAGTGCGATTATGGAATTTGTACACGTAAAACCAAAGCACTATGGATTATCAGCTGTCACATGGTCAGTGCTACGGTTACCTACAAAATTGAATCAGATACTAATACATTATGATACTGTTTCGCTTTTCTTGAAATGTTACTATATTTGTTACTGCAATACATTGGCATAAGTGATGATTTTGTAAAAAAAATATCTGTATACATTTGGCTGTGACTCCAAATATGCGTAATGAAGGGGACATTATAAGATTTTAGTGATGAGTGTGCATTTCCTTGCCTTGCTATTAGCTCGGCTAATCAAACCTGGAGTAAACGACATCCAGAAATATTATGATACTTGGACCAGTTACAACGATGGGTGTATTAGACCGGGTAAGCAAGATAATTGAGACAGACGAAATAACCTCGTATTTCAAGATGAATGTAATACTGCGGATTCCAAATAAAGCAAGTGATGGTAGGTATAAATATTACAGTAATACCTATTTGGTAGGCCGCGACTTCAAGATAGTGACAGGAATTAAATTCTAGAAGAAAGGAAAAACTGATGGAAGCCGACGTCGGGGAATATCGATTTTCGGACAGAAGAAATATAGGAACACACGTTCCAGTATTGACGTTATCACAAATGTTTAGACTGAGAAAAGATAAACTTATGTCTGTACGATTTTTAGATTAGAAAGGGCATTATAAAATGTTTTCAAGGATACACTCTCTGAAATTCTGAAGGTAACAGCGTGAAATACGGGAAGCGAAAACTTATTCACAACTTGTGTAGACGCCATATTTCAGTTGTAGCAGGCTAAGCACAAGACAGGGAATCAATAGTTTAGATGGGAGAAAGACAAGACTGTAGCCTATCGCCGATGTATTTACTCAGCACTATGACGAAGCAGGAAAATAAAACAAGAAAAGATTTGGAGAAGGTATTAAATTTCAGAGAGAATAAAAAACTTTGAAGTATGCCGATGTTATTGCAATTTATCCAGAGACGGTGTGTACTTTGAAGAGCAATGTAACGGAATGGATCGTGCCTTTAAAAAAAGGTTAGAAGAAGAATGCGAACAAAAGTAAAACAAGAGAACACAGCCGCGCATGTTAGCACGTCACTTTCGAGACAGAGGCAGCTACAGGCTTCGGATCGAGTCCACCCAGCAGATTAATGACGAAGCCGGGTTTGTTGGCCAGCCTGGATATGACTTTTAGGCGGTTTTTGACATAAGCCTACGTGAATACTGGTCTAGTACCCACGTCCCGACATGGTTACACGATTCGTAAAGATTTCGAAAACGTATTCCACTTTCATGTAGTATAACACTAGACGCAGACAGATGAGATACTCAGATTTCGTTATGGGGGATGGAGGAAGGAGGCGGGACAGTGGAATCTGGCCACTCTGTAGCACCAACGTAGCTAAATACAGACCAACATACCGATCCGTTGAAGATATGGAATAAAGGCCAGAGAGAAGAAGAAGAAGAAGAAAAAGAACAAGAAGGAGAAGAAAGTAGTCTAAGTAAGTCAGGCAATTATGAGGTAATTAGATTCACACGTGACAGACTAAAGATTTTGGTATTTTGGCAGAAAAATAATGAAAAGTGACTGAAGTACGGAGGGCGTGAAATACAAACTGTAAATGAAAAGAATTCGTTCACATCGAACATAAATTAAAGGTTAGGAATGTGTTTGGAGTACACCTCTACACGGAGGTGAACTTAGACGATGGTTCAGACAAGAAGATTTTGAAATAAGGTACTTCAGAAGAATGCTCAACGTTATATAGGTAGATGGGATAGCTAATGAGGAGGTACTAAATCGAACTATGGAGACAAAAAATTGTGCTACAACCTGTCTTAAGGGAGGCATAATTAAATGGGAAAAATCATGAAACATGAATAAATAACTAATTTCGTAATGGAGCAAAATTGTAGAGGGTGCCCTGGGCTTGACTACAGTAAGTACGTTAAAGTGAATCTAGGTTGAGATGAAAAAGTTTGCACGACGTTTTCTACAGTGGAGATCTGCATCAAACCAGTGTTCAGACTCGAGGCCATGAAAACATTTAGATATACCTCATATAGTCAGTCTGTCGGAGTTCTACATTGTGTGGTAACTGAAGAAAAATTCATAAACCAAGACTGCTATGTTGTCATCATCGGATCTCATGCTTTTGAATTTTCTGTTACCTTAGTTTGTGAAAAACGTTTGTTGTTGCGACCCAGTATTGCACATTTCTGTTGGTTAAAATGATGCTCAAACTGTATGACTTTACCGGAAAGATACGATCGTTCGCAAAGTATGAGTCCCTGTGGGAGTTTTCGCCTGATTTCGTGCAGCCCGCCCAACGCATCTGTCAAGCATTCTCTTCTTCATGACAAGTCTCGTCCGCACACTGGAGGGGCAATTAGAATGTTCCTGAAGCGCTTTCCATGCAAAGAGGTAGATCATCCACCGTATGGCCCGGACCTGGTCACATTAACCGCTGGCTAAGAAGAAATGAATTTGACACAGACTACAAGCTGCAGGTCAGCGGAGAGAATTGGCAGGAAGCACAGGCAGGGTTTTGTAAAATTAGTACAATGCAACGATGAATTCCGGAGCGGCGACTATGTAGAGAACCAGCTGGAAGGTGTAGGTAACTGCCGGCCGAAGTGGCCGTGCGGTTAAAGGCGCTGCAGTCTGGAACCGCAAGACCGCTACGGTCGCAGGTTCGAATCCTGCCTCGGGCATGGATGTTTGTGATGTCCTTAGGTTAGTTAGGTTTAACTAGTTCTAAGTTCTAGGGGACTAATGACCTCAGCAGTTGAGTCCCATAGTGCTCAGAGCCATTTCAACCATTTTTTGTAGGTAACTGCTGAAAAAAAAAGATAATAAGATTATCACTGTGGTTTCCATCGGACCTAGCTCTCCGAATAGACCTCGTAATGAATCGTGTATTTGGTAACCTAGACGCCTGTGCAGTCGCTGCAGGAGTTTCACATTTCCGTGGAATAGCCCTACAGTATTAGGCGACCCTTAGTTTGTTTGTCAGAGGAAATCTGATGGAGCATCGAACGAATTTGCCGCTGCGGCAGCAGTTTGAACACGCACTGACAGTGGCCCTGTGGACCGCATTATATAATGAGCGGGGAGGTGGAGTAATTGGAGCCTTCCGCTGGTGGGAACACGCGCTCCGTGCTGGTGGGGAGCGGCAGCTGCCTGGCTGGCTTTCCAGCGCGGAGGCCGGCGAACCCGCTGTGCGAACTTGACCCACATCTGAGGCGGCGTGCCTCGCGGAGCATGTGCAGTAGTCTCTCTCTCTCTCTCTCTCTCTCTCTCTCTCTCTCTCTCTCTCCCTCCCCCCTCTCTCTTATCTCTCATAAATATAGCGGTATCCTCCGCAGCCACTCGCCATACAAAATAACCTCGGGTCGTGCTTGGATAACTCACTAGGAGAGACCCTCAGCGGTGGGATCGGTATTTTGAAACCATCTGTATTGTTATGTAGGTTAAGATCCCAGGTATCACACACTGCAGCCACTCACCCTGGAGGAGCCTCTTTTGCGAGTAACTGACGAAACAAAAAATCGCAATATTGCGTGATGGGCAGCAGCCATTAAGGAAGTTGCACAAATCACGCTCGTTGCGTGGTATAATGGATAGGATTATAGCGGTACATGCAGGAGGCGGTGGGTTCAGATATTGTCAGGTGCTGTCATTTTTTTAAAAATGTTTATCGAAATGACTTTGATTATAACTTCTATTCAGTTAATTGCTTTAAATATCATTATTATTACCATTGCTTTGTCGTATAATTTTAATCATAATACCAACTTCTTCATTTGCGCTCATCTTTTTCCTGTCATACTTTTTCCACTTGAAATCTTTGTTCAAGTGTTTTAATTAATTTTACGTATTAATTTCTATTTAATGTATTGTGTCATATCTCCCTGTGTTTTCGGCCACATTATTCGATTCATTCGATCTATTCCTCATTTTGCTTCAATTTCGTTTACTTATAAACCCTTCTTTCATTTAAATCTTCGTCTGCGATATGTTATCCATAGCACAATAGGTATTTAGGTTTGCACATCTGGAAACAAAAAATATATTTCTCACTCCATTCCAAAGTCAATATAAACAGGTTATTTCGCCTTTTGTTTTTACCTGATAGATCGAAATTTCCAAACAACTTAATATTATAATAGATAAATAGAATTAAATTCATATTCACAAAATTACAGTGGGGAAAAATAATGATACAAAGAGAAAAAGTGAAACAAATGAAAAAGTTCTTACGGTGATTAAAATGATGTGATAAAGGAATAGAAATAAAAAAGTTACATTTAAACCAAACAACTGCATAAAAACAGTGATCGAAGTCATTTCGATAAACATTTAAAAATTAAAAACAGTACTGTACCTGACGAGAGTCGAACTCGCTGTTTCCTGTATATGAAGGTGTTGTCCCATCCACTATACCACGTAACGAGTCTATGCAGCACGACTTTTTTTAAATTACTGAGCAACATGCAAAATTCTTAATTTTTCTCTTCAGTTAACTACCAAACGAGGGCCATCAGGGTGAATGGCTGCAAGGTGTGATATCTGGAATCTTAACCGGCATCACTGTAAATGTCCGCAGCTTGTGGTCGTGCGGTAGCGTCCTCGCTTCCCACGCCCGGGTTCCCGGGTTCGATTCCCGGCGGGGTCAGAGATTTTCTCTGCCTCGTGATGACTGGGTGTTGTGTGATGTCCTTAGGTTAGTTAGGCTTAAGTAGTTCTAAGTTCTAGGGGACTGATGACCATAGATGTTAAGTCCCATAGTGCTCAGAGCCATCACTGTACATTTGGTTTCAAAAAGTCGATACTACCGTTAGGGACTTCTCCTTGTCAGTCGGGAAAGTGCTTGCCCGTGGAAGGCAAAGATCTTAGGTTCATGTCCCGGTTCAGAACACAGTTTCAATCAGCCAGGATAGATAAAATGTAATTTTTCATTCAACAGTAAAGTAACGGTGCTTCGTAAAATTCTTCGCGGCTTAAAACTGTGTGCAACATCTAGATGTGGCCCATACGTTTGCCTTAAGTGGATGATAATTTGTGAAGCCTACCCGTTCCCACTGATATCCTGACGAATTACAGTCTCTGAGCTCTGTCTTAGGAAATTGTGTGAAATTTACTTGGCATCTAGCACGAAGAGAATGAGATGCTGCACAGGTACCTGCAAGCAGGATGTGGACATTGTCCAGCAGACTAGGGAGAGAAGTGCGTAAGAGAGATGAATGGCAGCGTGGCTCAATTAATTTTACTTTTCTAACTGCATGAAGAACACCCGAGATCCATGGGTAACGTCTTTGACCAGTACTCAAAACGTCTTCGGCTCTGAGTTAGAAACACATCACTGCTTAAATTTTGAGTGAAAGGCCATCAGCAATGGTAGTCGAAGATTTCCAACATGATAAGTAATCCCTGTCAATGAAGGAGGAGGACGGATCAGAGATTCAGGTCTCTCTCTTGCTCTTGGGGTGGCAAACTGACCCTTAAAATGAAGAGTCAGATGCAGTAGGCAATAGAAATCACTGCATTAAAGACACATAATGTGTATCCACAGGACACGTGACCTGTAATTGAAGAAGTGTCACGAAGATCTCTCCACTGGCAAAAGGTTCCGTAATGGTCCCCCATTCGCATTTCCGGTACTGAGCTGCCAAATAATCAACGAAAGGATTACACTCTACGAATCGGGGCGTGGAATGTCGTAAGTTTGAACATGCTGGGAATCTAGAAAATCTGGAAAGGGAAATTCTATGGTTCAGTCTATGTATAGTGGGCGTCAGTGAAATGAAATGGAAATAAAACAGTGATTTTTGGTCATACGAGTATAGAGTAAAATCACCATCAGCAGAAAATCGTACAACGGAAGTAGAATTCTTATGCATAGGAATTCCGGTCATGGAGTGAGTTACTGGGAGCAGTTCATCGACCGGGTTGTTTTGGTCAGAGACGACGGCAAACAAACACCGACAACAATAGTTCAGGTATACATGCCGATGTCGGAAGTAGAGGATGCAGAGAGAGAGAGAAGGTACATGAGAATATTAAACGTGTTGTTGAGTATGTAAAGAGAGATAAAATATAATAATAGTCATGGGGGATTGGAATGCTGTTGTACGGAGGAGTAGAAGCTAGCTTAGTTGGAGAATATGGGCTTGGTACAAGGAATAAGAGAGGAGAAAGACTATTTGGGTTCTGTAATTAAATTTCAGCTAGTAATAACGAATACTCTGTTCAAGAATCACGAGGAGAGGAGATATGCTTGGAAAATGCCAGGAGATACGGGAAGATTCCAGTTAGATAGCATCTTGCTCAGGCAGACATGTCGAAATTACTGGGTGATCAAAAAGGCAGTATAAATTTGACAACAGAATAAATGAGGGAATAATGTAGATAGAGAGGTACAAATTGACACACATGCTTGGAATGACATGGGGTTTTATTAGAACCAAAAAAATACAAAAGTTTACAAAATGTCCGACAGATGGTGCTTCATCTGATCAGAATAGCAATAATTAGCATAACAATATAAGAGAAAGCAAATATGATGTTCTTTACAGGAAATGCTCAATATGTCCACCATCATTCCTCAACAATAGCTGTAGTCGAGGAATAATGTTGTGAACAGCACTGTAAAGCATGTCCCGATTTACGGTGAGGCATTGGCGTCGGATGTTGTCTTTCAGCATCCCTAGAGATGTCGATCGATCACGATACACTTGCGACTTCAGGTAACCCCAAAGCCAATAATCGCACGGACTGAGGTCTGGGGACCTGGGAGGCCAAGCATGACGAAAGTGGCGGCTGAGCACACAGTCATCACGAAACGACGCGCGCAAGAGATCTTTCAAGCGTCTAGCAATACTTTGTTTTTTTCGGTTCTAATGAAACCCCATGTCATTCCAAGCATGTGTGTCAATTTTTACCTCTCTATCTACATTATTCCGTGGTTTATTAAGTTTTCAAATTTATACTGACATTTTCATCACCCGGTATATTCTGGATTGTAAAGCGCATACAGGAGCAAACATAAACTCAGATCACAATACAGTAATTATGAAAAGTAGGTTGAAGCTTAATAGACCAGTCAGGAAGAATCAATGCTCAATGAAATGTGATACCGAAGTACTAAGAACTGAAGAGATATGCTTGAAGTTCTCTGAGGACTCAGATAATGCAATAATCAATAGATCAGTAGGCACTTCAGGTGAAGAGGAGTGGATCTCTATAAAGAGCCTCTCAGAAATTTTGAAGAAATCTTAGGTACAAGTGAGGTAACTACAAAAAAAAACATGGGTAACAGAAGAAATACATCAGTTGATCGAGGAAGGAAGGAAGAACAAAACTGTTCACGGAAATTCGAGAATACAGAAATACAACTCACTTAGGAACGAAATAAGTGGGAAGTGTAGGGCAGCTAAGAAAAAATGGTAGCATGGAAAAATGAAGTAATCGAAAAAGAAGTAGCTGTTGGAAGAACTGACTCCACATACAGAAAAGTCGAGACCACTTTTGTGAAATTAAAAGCTAGGGCGGTGACGTTAGCAGTGCAGTGGCAATTCCTACGTTAAAAGAAGGGGTGTGAGCGGATAGGTGCTAAGACAACAACGAAAGCCTCTGTGAGGGACAGAACTTGGCTGAAGACGCGATAGAAGAGGAAACAAGACAGGGAAGGGATAAGGGACCCAGCATAAGAATCAAAATTTTCAAGAGTACTGGACGATTTAAAATCAAATAAGGCAGAAAAGTTAGATATCATTGCACTGGAATTCGGAAAATTATTGGGTAAGGGCAACAATACCACCACGTTGGTATGTGGAATGTATGAGACTGGCGATATACCATCAGACTTTAGGAAAACCATTATTCACACAATTCGGTAGACTGCAAGAGCTGACTTGTACGAGAATTATCGCACAATCAGCTTAACGGCTCATGCATCAAAGTTACTGAGAAGGAATATATATAGTAGAATGGAAAAGACGTGTGATATAAAATGTTATTTTAACACAGAAACTAATGTCCCCCTATGTCAGTCGAATACTATGCCGGCCTTTAATTGTTTCACCTGTACGGTGTTACAGACAGGAGGAGACAACCAATGACACTGACGGACCTTACGAACGTATTAGAACTAGTCCATCGACAGTAGGATTCTTGTTAGCCGTAGTTTTTTGTCTAAATAGATTCTGAAGTTCACAAGAATCTGCTGGATGAACTTGACAGGTACTACCTTATCACCTCCTTTTCATTTCCAGGGTGTATCGCGACCTTTGCGCATAATGTTTCACTAAGGGCAAGTTACAAGGCAACTGGCGATCATGGAGTATAATATAAAAAAATGAGCTACTGAATAATAAAGTCGCCACTAGGTTTTACCACATACAAAATAATGAAAGTTTAGCTGGCTGATCATCATATCAAAATCCGAACAGCGGAGCTACAGATCTACTAAAGTGTTATGATGATAACTGTGCCGTAAGGGAGAGTATAACATTTTTACCCGTGAACAAAATACGTTTTTTACCTGTTTAAGAGGACAGAACATTAAATAAAATTTCCTGCTACGAATGTCCTAAAACAATGCCGGAAAAAAATTAGTACACCTGGAAAGACAACATCGATTTTGATCCAGTGATGGCATATGCCACCTGAGGGATAGTAGATGAATTGATAATTGTTTTAACGTCATGCGCTATCTGGTACAGCTATCAGACCAACATTTGTGTCTATTCTTTTACAGGGAATGTTCAAAGCCAGAAGGCTCAGTGTGGTGCAAACGTATGAATCAACCAGGCAAACATGCCAGGAGATGCACTCGTGCGTCCTACAGCCATCTTAGTGAGTCTGAAAGTGCTCGAATTGTGGATTTCCTAGCGGCGGGATGGTCCTTTTGGAGAATTGCCACACAAGTTGGACGTGTCGCATCAATTGTTCAACGATGCTAGTATCAGTGGTCACATGAACATTGTCACACTCGTAGATGAGGTTCTAGACGTCGAAGCAGCACAGACGTCCACCAGGACGGTCGTATTGTAAGGGCAGCAGTCGCTGATCGTACAGCTGCCACAGAACAGCTAAGGGGGCTTGAGAGCCCAAATGTGTGAAATGAATTAAGAACAGTGGGACTAAGGACCTTCACACCTCTAGCTCACCTTCCATTCATGCCACAGCATCGACGTGCATGGCTTGACTGGTGCTGTTAAAGGATCACTTGGAAGATGGAATAGTGCGCCGTGGTCTCCAGCGATGAAAACAGAAGCTGCCTGCACGCAAGTGATGGAATTCTGCGCGTACGACATGGTCCTGCTAAGCACTGTTTTGTAGAGTGCATTCATCCAAGACATGCTGGCCCGACCCTAGGCCTTTAGGTTTGGGGTGTTTTTGCAGGGGATGCTAATGAGCGTTCGGTACGTGCAGAACGTTGTTAGAGCCTTTCCTTAGCTGTTTTTGCAACAGGGAGGCGATGTGTTGTTCCAGCAGGATAATGCTCGCCCATATGCTGCCCAAGAAACGCAACATACTCTCCAAGACGTGCAGTAGCTTCCCTGACTGGGAGGATCTCCTGACTTGTGTCCAGATGAGCACATGTGGGATATGATGGGACAAGAAATTACTCATGGACTTGTCAACCAACATCTCTTGCAGTACTATGTCAAGAGATTAAGCAGATGTGGAATAATGTGTCCCATGTCAGTATTCATCATCTGAAAGATCGAGTGGATGCCAGAGTCAGTGATTGCATTGTTGCCCATGGAAACTACACCACATATTAAATGTTTGCTTCTGAATGGGTCGATAAGTGATACCTTAGAACTGCTTGTGCTATTGATTTGTGAATGTAATCGTCTCATGTACTCCACATGCACTGAGTGAATTGGAAACCTCTAAAAGGGTGTGTAAGGTGTCAAACAAATAACACACCTTAAATTGAAATCCTGAAACAATTCTGGTTAACTCGATATGTCACACAAGATAGTTACATGAATATGAACAAATTTTGTTGACAGGCAAAGCGAAGCGAATAAACAAACAGATATTTCGTGAATATAAACTACAGACACTCACACTAATAATTACACACAAATAATTTCCCCGACCCGAGCTATGAGACACAGTTCCGAGGGAAGGAGGATTTTACCCTGGGAATGCCCGCCCCATGGAGGGCGACACCATCACAGCAGGACATATGGCGGATACAATGAGATACCAAAACCAGTGCATACGCCATTGGCAAAAGCCACCCCTTGTCCCTGCTTTTAACAACGACCTTTTGGAAAGCCTTTCTACAGGAACATGGCCAGAGATGTAAGATAAACGTCCAGAAAAACCCAAGTCAAAACACTGGTGGCGCACTGTAGCCATCTGTGTTAAGACCCGCATTAAAGGAAAAGCTGTTAGCTCACTATTACGTAGCAGAAGTTAAACTCTGCATTGCGAAAGAAATGATGCCTTTGACAGGCTACAAAAACTCTAGTGGATGGAGTTATAACAGGTACGAATGTTCTGATTGGTCAGAAACAAAAAGCGTTGCCACCAGCTGTGATATAGGCAAATTGTAGACAGAGTAATTTGCTTCTTCTCTAGCAGAAAATCGTCGAGTGTTTGAGCAAAGCAACTCGAGTCACACTGAGACGATTGCGAGAGTCGTTACGCGAACACTTGTTCACAGGCTCTTCTTAACTTGTAAGGAGTTAAACTGCAAAATCTCCTAGTACAGAGAATAGCACAGAGCACTGACAGTTAAAGCTTGTGAGCAATTTGAGAGCAATAACAGTACACGCTATTCCAGCCAAGTAGCATATACCATGCCTGTTAACTTATTAGGGAATAACTAGGAGTCTTGACCTCACTATAGACGTAGAAAATTTATCAAACTGGTGTTTAGCAGTCAAGAGAGATTGAGAATAGATTCTCAGGTTCACAGCACGCGCCAACAGCCGCTGCTGCCACCGCCGACCAAAGATAAATACACTCCTGGAAATTGAAATAAGAACACCGTGAATTCATTGTCCCAGGAAGGGGAAACTTTATTGACACATTCCTGGGGTCAGATACATCACATGATCACACTGACAGAACCACAGGCACATAGACACAGGCAACAGAGCATGCACAATGTCGGCACTAGTACAGTGTATATCCACCTTTCGCAGCAATGCAGGCTGCTATTCTCCCATGGAGACGATCGTAGAGATGCTGGATGTAGTCCTGTGGAACGGCTTGCCATGCCATTTCCACCTGGCGCCTCAGTTGGACCAGCGTTCGTGCTGGACGTGCAGACCGCGTGAGACGACGCTTCATCCAGTCCCAAACATGCTCAATGGGGGACAGATCCGGAGATCTTGCTGGCCAGGGTAGTTGACTTACACCTTCTAGAGAACGTTGGGTGGCACGGGATACATGCGGACGTGCATTGTCCTGTTGGAATAGCAAGTTCCCTTGCCGGTCTAGGAATGGTAGAGCGATGGGTTCGATGACGGTTTGGATGTACCGTGCACTATTCAGTGTCCCCTCGACGATCACCAGTGGTGTACGGCCAGTGTAGGAGATCGCTCCCCACACCATGATGCCGGGTGTTGGCCCTGTGTGCCTCGGTCGTATGCAGTCCTGATTGTGGCGTTCACCTGCACGGCGCCAAACACGCATACGACCATCATTGGCACCAAGGCAGAAGCGACTCTCATCGCTGAAGACGACACGTCTCCATTCGTCCCTCCATTCACGCCTGTCGCGACACCACTGGAGGCGGGCTGCACGATGTTGGGGCGTGAGTGGAAGACGGCCTAACGGTGTGCGGGACCGTAGCCCAGCTTTATGGAGACGGTTGCGAATGGTCCTCGCCGATACCCCAGGAGCAACAGTGTCCCTAATTTGCTGGGAAGTGGCGGTGCGGTCCCCTATGGCACTGCGTAGGATCCTGCGGTCTTGGCGTGCATCCGTGCGTCGCTGCGGTCCGGTCCCAGGTCGACGGGCACGTGCACCTTCCGCCGACCACTGGCGACAACATCGATGTACTGTGGAGACCTCACGCCACACGTGTTGAGCAATTCGGCGGTACGTCCACCCGGCCTCCCGCATGCCCACTATACGCCCTCGCTCAAAGTCCGTCAACTGCACATACGGTTCACGTCCACGCTGTCGCGGCATGCTACCAGTGTTAAAGACTGCGATGGAGCTCCGTATGCCACGGCAAACTGGCTGACACTGACGGCGGCGGTGCACAAATGCTGCGCAGCTAGCGCCATTCGACGGCCAACACCGCGGTTCCTGGTGTGTCCGCTGTGCCGTGCGTGTGATCATTGCTTGTACAGCCCTCTCGCAGTGTCCGGAGCAAGTATGGTGGGTCTGACACACCGGTGTCAATGTGTTCTTTTTTCCATTTCCAGGAGTGTACATGCGTGCTCGCGCTACCCCAGTAAGAGATGTTCAATTGACACTCAGAACTGCGGTCTTCTCCGTCTCTCCTATTTTTTTGTACATCCAACCACGACCTGTAGTTAAATATATTCGCGATTGTCGGGCTTAATGTAAGCAGAAACGCGAGCTATCCGAAATAACTGATCAGCCACTAGTGCTTTGTACCCTGAAGTTATTAAATTGTTTTAACTGTGTACTTCTTTTTGATTGCTCTTTACCGACCCCATTTAATTTTGGTTACTTTCGTTGTGCATTTTAGTCTAATGGATATCTCTGGCGCCAATTGTATTTATGGTAATTTGTTTGTATGTTATCGACTCCCAGACTTGGTCATCAAATATCTTATCATTAAAAAACCTTTAATAATTAGGAATTTCGTTTTAAAGTTGTGAACACCGAATAACAATATTTTATTATGCTGTACGTATTTTTGCTAACATTGCTATGTCATGAAGTCAGACTTGGAGAAAAAATAAACCTTAGTAACGAAAATATAAAATTTTCATTTTGCTAACATATAGTCACGCCTGAAACCGCACACTAATTTCTGTTAGCGATAACGTTTCCTTTACAGGGAGCGTAGCGGAACAGACATTGAGATCATTTTCTGAATACATCACAGTCTGTACTGCTGCACTCTTCTGAACTCTGAATGCGTGAGATGGTATCTTGCTGCCCTGCAGGCAGTAGATTCAACACCAAATTCCCTAAACACTCACAGAACGTCCTTGTGCAACTGTGGTAGGAAGACAGATCAGAACCAGTCTCACACATGTTAGAAGTGTAATAATTTTTTTCCCAGGAGTGTATATTAACGTTGATTCCTCTTTTTAAATGAACACACCGCCACTTGACTGTATTGTTGTTTATTTAACTATGACCCAGGTTTCAGCATTTTATGCCATTTTCAAGTGATTGGCATAAAAGGAGAAACCTGTCTCCTAACTAAATAAACAACAATACAGTCAAATGGTGGTGTGTTCATTTAAAATTGTTGTATGACTGTTGCTCAGCAACATCAAAACCTATTTATTCACATGCAGCACCTGTAATTAGATATCTTTACTGGCAAAGACATTCTATAAATAAATCACGTGCTTAGAGATATGCCACTGAACTATTTCTGTTACCGCTCTTCCACTGAACGTATTACTCAGCCAATACTGCCCAGGCCCCAGAGCACGTCTGTCATCTGTCAAGATGCAGCCAACACTGAGGATTTGACACATATTTCTCTTTTTTTAGCATGTACACTTCCATATTGCCTCATTCCGGCCTAAGCCAACAGGCATTAGATAAATCTCCCTAACCCCACTCACACATACAGACGTAGTTTACTCCCATTGTTGCAAAACGAAACTATTTTTGTTACTGCTACCCCGATATATGCGTCTAACTTTAGTAGAAGTCTTTATATATCTTCTCTTGTATTTTCTAAACGAGATCGCTCGCTGCGATACTTACTCGTTTCTTTAGGTCTCACGATTTCGCACCACTGCTACGCTGTCCATTCGAAAATCTCGAAATACTCGAGGGGAGGGAGTGGAAGAAATTAAGTGTCCATCCCGCAATCGCTTTTTGGAGAAAACAACCTGCGGAATTAGTTGCCCTGCTGTCGGCAGCAAGTGATTCACACCTTACTGGCTCCATATCGGCCTATTTAAGCCCCACGCGCATCCCACGATATTTCTGCAAGGTATTCCCTAGTTAAACGTAAAGGAGTGAGCGAACAGGTGAAAAGAGTATGGCCGGCCGGAGTGGCAGAGCAGCTCTAGGCGCTACAGTATGGAACCGCGACACCGCTACGGTCGCAGGTTCGAATCCTGCCTCGGGCATGGATGTGTGTGATATACTTAGGTGAGTTAGGTTTAAGTAGTTCTATGTTCTAGGGGACTGATGGCCTCAGCAGTTAAGTCCCATAGTGCTCAAAGCCATTTTTTGAAAAGATTATACTGATATGCTCTACCGTGGGTAGGAACTGTCTACTATCTAAAAACTAAAACTTATCTGCTCCCGAACAGGCCACGAAGGGCAAACGGTACCGACCGGCCGCCGCGTCATCCTCAGCCCATAGGCGTCGCTGGATGCGGATATGGAGGGGCATGTGGTCAGCACACCGCTCTCCCGGCCGTATGTCAGTTTCCGAGACCGTGTTCGCTATCTAGATAGGACAAAAAACGCGTGTCGATTGGGAGAGCGTAGGAGATCCAGTATTGGCTTTAGAATTCTTGTGATCAAACCAGAAAGGTGAGGTGCATAAAATTAGTTAGGAGCTTCGAAATATAATTGTAGGAACTGGCAACCATAAGTCTATTCACGTAAGTAAAGGTAAAATATAGCCGTGAGACATGATTTGCTGGGAGACCCCAAAGGGCTGGTTGAGCCACCTTAACTGGAAAGGTGTTTTTTATCCTTCGGACCTGTAGGCCCTTTTCCTTCGCGAAGTGTGTGCGTTGTGGATTGTTTAAGTGTGACTTTTAAATTTAGCTGGCTGTAATGTGTGTGTGCGTGTTGATGTGTACTTCATTTCGACACATCGAAATCAAACACAAAACCACTTTGTATTTACCATACACTTCTTTATTACAAACACGTGCTCTTAATGAAATTAACAGTAACAACGATTATACTAAAAGGCACCTGCGCTACAGAACCACCAACAGAACTCAGATTAAAACATTAATCCATTTAAGTCCGATAGACACAGGTATTTCAAAATCTACTCAACCAATATTCACTAACTAAAACAATGTTCATAAAACCACTATTAATTAAATTTAATTGACATAACTGAATCACACAAACGTTTTAAACATGCTTCATGACTTACATAAAAATTGGCTTTCGCATATCTCATATCAAATTCTGAAACTGCTTCCAACAACTAAGACATCTTCGATGGACTGATCGTTAGCAATTCTAACAAATTAAAAGTATTATCAGATTAATACATTCAACTAGGTTTCTCTGTTGTGTTACCTACAGGCACGAGGTTCACATTTCATCCCCAGAATATAATAACAGCATATTAAATAGTCTTAAAATGGGGCCGTTTCAATTTTACGTTGAAAATTAGTGATGGACGCGAGGACACCGAAAGGTTCTAACATATACAGGGGATTCAGTGACCAGGAAGTGAAGTAGAACTATACTCAACTTGAGCTACGATTAAGCTTCCGGAAAACCGCAGCGCTCCCCGGAAAGATGGAATTGCAGGACACTAACAACGTAACCATAGACTCTGATTCAGGTCCTTTAAGTTCCCTCTTCCACCGTGATACCCCGATCGGAGTTTGCTCGCTTCGACCACTGCCAATTATCTGAAACATAAATACATCAGCATCTGACGTTTCGGATACACAGACCATATCTGCCAAATTGGTTATAAATAAACCTTTAATTATACACGGCACAAAATGTACCCAAGCAGAACTACCCTACGTAACCACTTGCCCAGTAACGGCTCTTAAAATTTGATTAGCCAATTCTCTAGAACAAACATATAAAATAATAACATAGAAAAAGGAACTAGGGAAAATTATTTTGGCCTGCTCTGGAACGCCAGACACAGACTTGATATGACCTCTACCTACGCATTAAGCACGGCTTCATGTCTTAAATACCATCAACATATCAGGCGGCCAGACCGGTGCACTCGGGTATTCAGTTAACATGAACAGAACCCACCAAGGTACAATTCGACGACTCCAGTTCATTCACTTTGAGTAACATGTAACGGACGCGAAGGAAATCAGTTCTTCAAATCTCAAGGAAATCCCAGTCACCGTCGGCAGCGAGTCTGCATTCCAACGGCTAAACACGCCGTAGCAGCTGCCCACGCTCCTCCGTCGTACCGACTCAGCCACTCGCCACGCTGCATACACCCACAGCGCCACACGTCACTGTCGCTCACACAGCGGATACCCGACCTCAAGCCGCAGCAGAGCGCGCGCGCCGCAGCTAATAGAGATCCGCCAAAGATGCGCAGAATCGACTCACAGCGATCGGGATGACAATCGATGGAGACTGCCTCCAGCAGCGCACCAGCTGACGTGTGCAGTGTGGTGTCATGTGTGTGTTGTATGACGATGAGAGAAGGGTAAGGATGTAACTCAGTGCCGGCAGCTGGCCCACTCGCCTCGAACAGCAGCAAACGGATCGCCGAACTTACAGCCCCCATCCGGCGGACGGAACGTCATCAACAGCGTCGCATGTCCTCATCTCTTGACACACTGTGGAGGGATTTAGAACTTAATCGAGGCAAAGGCAGGTGATCAGAGTCTGCGCCACCACACCCCCTGCCCCCTCTGCCTTAAACACAAAGGGATAGTTGCCAACGGCAAGCTGTGTACCCGTATGGTCATCCAGCCAAGTACTGATTACGACCGAGTGTGACTATTAGACCAATTGTGTGATTGGATTGAGGAGTTCCTAGATAACAGGACGCAGCATGTCATTCTCAATGGAGAGAAGTCTTCCGAAGTAAGAGTGATTTCGGGTGTGCCGCAGGGGAGTGTCATAGGACCGTTGCTATTCACAATATACATAAATGACCTGGTGGATGACATCGGAAGTTCACTGAGGCTTTTTGCAGAAGAATCTGTGGTGTATCGAGAGGTTGTAACAATGGAAAATTGTACTGAAATGCAGGAGGATCTGCAGCGAATTGACGCATGGTGCAGGGAATGGCAATTGAGTCTCAATGTAGACAAGTATAATGTGCTGCGAATACACAGAAAGATAGACCCTTTATCATTTAGCTAAAAAATAGCAGGTCAGCAACTGGAAGCAGTTAATACCATAAATTATCTGGGAGTACGCATTAGGAGTGATTTAAAATGGAATGATCATATAATGCTGATCGTCGGTAAAGCAGATGCCAGACTGAGATTCATTGGAAGAATCCTAAGGAAATGCAATCCGAAAACAAAGGAAGTAGGTTACAGTACGCTTGTTCGCCCACTGCTTGAATACTGCTCAGCAGTGTGCGATCCGTACCAGATAGGGTTGATAGAAGATATAGAGAAGATCCAACGGAGAGCAGCGCGCTTCGTTACAGGATTATTTAGTAATCGCGAAAGCGTTACGGAGATGATAGATAAACTCCAGTGGAAGACTCTGCAGGAGAGACGCTCAGTAGCTCGGTACGGGCTTTTGTCAAAGTTTCGAGAACATACCTTCACCGAAGAGTCAAGCAGTATATTGCTCCCTCCTACGTATATCTCGCGAAGAGACCATGAGGATAAAATCAGAGAGATTAGAGCCCACACAGAGGCATACCGACAATCCTTCTTTCCACGAATAATACGAGACTGGAATAGAAGGGAGAGCCGATAGAGGTACTCAAGGTACCCTCCGCCACACACCGTCAGGTGGCTTGCGGAGTATGAATGTAGATGTAGATGTAGACTAAATTCGGTGATCTGATGGGAATCCATCGGTGCACGGCCGTTGAACGTTCATAGAAGTATGTAGGAACTGTGAAACTGAAGTCGTAGCATCGGAGTTTGGGAAAAAAGTATCAACTACTCAACAAAGAAGATAGAAATCTGCTCGATAGCTCTTGCGTTTAAGTTGGATACACACAAGAATGGCAAATAAACCTGATGCTGACGACCTATATTCTTTTACGGAAAGCAAAAGAGCCAAAGAAACCATTCTAACTTCACAATTGCTAATAGATGTGTGGCACATGAAAAACTGAAACATTTTCATTAGATTTATTGTACTACAAGTAGCGTCTGGCAATGTAAAGCAACGCAAGCTTTAAATATTGAGAAAAATATACACAAATAAATACAAAAAGGTGAGTGTCATACAATTTGTACAGTGGAAATAATGAGAATGGATGAAATTACTCGGATTTACAAGAGCAGATTTTCTCCTGTACTCTTCAGCCTATTATCGATGATGCAAAGAAGAAAGTAAATGCTTCAGATGAGAGATTATAGGTAGGTGTGAAAGATATAAATGAAATTTGGTTGATGATACTGAGAGTTCTCTATGAATGGGAAGACGAATTACTGCGCCTCTTGAATGCTGTGAATAGTCTACTTAGCTCAAAATATGAGATGGAAAAACGAAAATATTGAGAAGTAACAGACTATGATTAGCCTGAAACTTAGCATCCAACCTGGGAACCACGCAGAAGACGAAGTGAAAGACTGCATGACGAAGCATGGGTGTCCTAAGAGGGTTCCTGGTACAAGAAACCAGAGTTTTGTAATCTACTTTTCATTTTCTTGAGTCACTGAGGCGTTCCTTCCCTATGGCGCCATTATACGAGGTGCATTCAAGTTCTAAGGCCTCCGATTTTTTTTTCTAATTAACTACTCACCCGAAATCGATGAAACTGGCGTTACTTCTCGACGTAATCGCCCTGCAGACGTACACATTTTTGACAACGCTGGCGCCATGATTCCATGGCAGCGGCGAAGGCTTCTTTAGGAGTCTCTTTTGACCACTGGAAAATCGCTGAGGCAATAGCAGCACGGCTGGTGAATGTGCGGCCACGGAGAGTGTCTTTCATTGTTGGAAAAAGCCAAAAGTCACTAGTAGCCAGGTCAGGTGAGTAGGGAGCATGAGGAATCACTTCAAAGTTGTTATCACGAAGAAACTGTTGTGTAACGTTAGCTCGATGTGCGGGTGCGTTGTCTTGGTGAAACAGCACACGTGCAGCCCTTCCCGGACGTTTTTGTTTGCAGTGCAGGAAGGAATGTGTTCTTCAAAACATTTTCGTAGGATGCACCTGTTACCGTAGTGCCCTTTGGAACGCAGTGGGTAAGGATTACGCCCTCGCTGTCCCAGAACATGGACACCATCATTTTTTCAGCACTGGCGGTTACCCGAAATGTTTTTGGTGGCGGTGAATCTGTGTGCTTCCATTGAGCTGACTGGCGCTTTGTTTCTGGATTGAAAAATGGCATCCACGTCTCATCCATTGTCACAACCGACGAAAAGAAAGTCCCATTCATGCTGTCGTTGTGCGTCAACATTGCTTGGCAACATGCCACACGGGCAGCCATGTGGTCGTCCATCAGCATTCGTGGCACCCACCTGGATGACACTTTTCGCATTTTCAGGTCGTCATGCAGGATTGTGTGCACAGAACCCACAGAAATGCCAACTCTGGAGGCGATCTGTTCAGCAGTCATTCGGCGATCCCCCAAAACTATTCTCTCCACTTTCTCGATTATGTCGTCAGACCGGCTTGTGCGAGCGCGAGGTTGTTTCGGTTTGTTGTCACACGATGTTCTGCCTTCATTAAACTGTCGCACCCACGAATGCACTTTCGACACATCCATAACTCCATCACCACATGTCTCCTTCAACTGTCGATGAATTTCAATCGGTTTCACACCACGCAAATTCAGAAAACGAATGATTGCACGCTGTTCAAGTAAGGAAAACGTCGCCATTTTAAGTATTTAAAACAGTTCTCATTCTCGCTGCTGACGATAAAATTCCATCTGCCGTACGACGCTGCATCTCTGGGACGTATTGACAATGAAGGCGGCCTCATTTTAAAACAATGCACATGTTTCTACGAGGGCAGTTCAATAAGTAATGCAACACATTTTTTTTTATGAAACAGGGGTTGTTTTATTCAGCATTGAAATACACCAGGTTATTCCCCAATCTTTTAGCTACACAACACTATTTGTCAACGTAATCTCCATTCAATGCTACGGCCTTACGCCACCTTGAAATGAGGGCCTGTATGCCTGCACGGTACCATTCCACTGGTCGATGTCGGAGCCAACGTCGTACTGCATCAATAACTTCTTCATCATCCACGTAGTGCCTCCCACGGATTGCGTCCTTCATTGGGCCAAACATATGGAAATCCGACGGTGCGAGATCGGGGCTGTAGGGTGGATGAGGAAGAACAGTCCACTGAAGTTTTGTGAGCTCCTCTCGGGTGCGAAGACTTGTGTGAGGTCCTGCGTTGTCATGAAGAAGGAGAAGTTCGTTCTGATTTTTGTGCCTACGAACACGCTGAAGTGAAGACACAGAGATGTCAAGTTGAGCACTGAGTTGTTTGATGGTGATCCGTCGATCATCTCGAACGAGTGTGTTCGCACGCTCCGCCATTGCAGGAGTCACAGCTGTGCACGGCCGGCCCGCACGCGGGAGATCAGACAGTCTTGCTTGACCTTGCGGCGATGATGACACACGCTTTGCCCAACGACTCACCGTGCTTTTGTCCACTGCCAGATCACCGTAGACATTCTGCAAGCGCCTATGAATATCTGAGATGCCCTGGTTTTCCGCCAAAAGAAACTCGATCACTGCCCGTTGTTTGCAACGCACATCCGTTACAGACGCCATTTTAACAGCTCCGTACAGCGCTGCGACCTGTCGGAAGTCAATGAAACTATACGAGACGAAGCGGGAATGTTTGAAAATATTCCACAAGAAATTTCCGGTTTTTTCAACCAAAATTGGCCGAGAAAAAAAATGTGTTGCATTACTTATTGAACTGCCCTCGCATCTCTTTCCAGTCCGGAGAAAAAAAATCGGAGGCCTTAGAACTTGAATGCACCTCGTAGAGTTTTCTCTGTATAGTTTGCGATACCGACAAGCGGTCCATGAACAAAGTTCAACTTGGGACAGGCAAGTAAAATACTGAGGAAACTTTGAGTTGGACTTTGAGGCGTGCACAAATTTCAGTTGGCCGAGTGTCCACCAAAGGGAACATAGCTGGTAATGACTTCTAATCCGTCGGAACTATCAAACTGGATTCAGTAATCATAGTGCTCCGGATTATTTCCTAGCATACAGTAAATAGTGAGAATTACTTCATTCGAAAACGTTTGGAAATATTAAGAAATCCATGTTACTAATAGTGCACCTTGACAACGATTAGGTTGCTATTATAGAATAAACGTGATATTTTTCAGTCTAAGAGTCTACATGATCTATTTCATCAAAAAAAACTGAAAATCTATGATATCAGCATCCTTACGAGTTGCACTGTAAGTCAAAATTTCCAAAGAGGATCACTGTGTGGAAGATTGTAAAGAGCTTCACAATGATAAATGCCAGAATGACGGCTCTGCTATTAACTGAATCACAATATTGACCGTTTCTTCTAACGATTAAGGTGTTCGTTGATCATTTTTAATGGATCTGACGAATCTGTGAAAGCAGTGCTCATTTTGGTGTCGCAGATACTTATTCAGCTGGTGAAACTGCACAACGGAACTACTACTTTGTTCGACGTTTTTTTGAAGATCCGTGAAGTTTTGTCAACCTACTATTGTTGTTGTTGTTGTGGTCTTCAGTCCCGAGACTGGTTTGATGCAGCTCTCCATGCTACTCTATCCTCTGCAAGCTTCTTCATCTCCCAGTACCTACTGCAACCTACATCCTTCTGAATCTGCTTAGTTTATTCATCTCTCGGTCTCCCCCTACGATTTTTATCCTCCACGCTGCCCTCCAATACTAAATTGGTGATCCCTTGATGCCTCAGAACATGTCCTACCAACCGATCCCTTCTTCTGGTCAAGTTGTGCCACAAACTTCTCTTCTCCACAATCCTATTCAATACTTCCTCATTAGTTATGTGATCTACCCATCTGATCTTCAGCATTATTCTGTAGCACCACATTTCGAAAGCTTCTATTCTCTTCTTGTCCAAACTATTAACCGTCCATGTTTCACTTCCATACATGGCTACACTCCATACAAATACTTTCAGAAATGACTTCCTGACACTTAAATCTATACTCGATGTTAACAAATTTCTCTTCTTCAGAAACGCTTTCCTTGCCACTGCCAGTCTACATTTTATATCCTCTCTACTTCGACCATCATCAGTTACTTTCCTCCCCAAATAGCAAAACTCCTTTACTACTTTAAGTGTCTCATTTCCTAATCTAATACCCTGAACATCACCCAACTTAATTCGACTACATTCCATTATCCTCGTTTTGCTTTTGTTGATGTTCATCTTATATCCTCCTTTCAAGACACTGTCCATTCCATTCAACTGCTCTTCCAAGTCCTTTGCTGTCTCTGACAGAATTACAATGTCATCGGCGAACCTCAAAGTTTTTATTTATTCTCCATGGATTTTAATACCTACTCCAAATTTTTCATTTGTTTCCTTTACTGCTTGCTCAATATACAGATTGAATAACATCGGGGAGAGGCTACAACCCTGTCTTACTACCTTCCCAACCACTGCTTCCCTTTCATGTCCCTCGACTCTTATAACTGCCATCTGGTTTCTGTACAAATTGTAAATAGCCTTTCGCTCCCTGTATTTTACCCCTGCAACCTTTAGAATTCGACGTCTACAAATACTAGAAACGTAGGTTTGCCTTTCCTTAATCTTTCATCTAAGATAAGTTGTAAGGTCAATATTGCCTCACGTGTTCCAGTATTTATACGGAATCCAAACTGATCTTCCCCGAGGTCGGCTTCTACTAGTTTTTCCATTCGTCTGTAAAGAATTCGTGTTAGTATTTTGCAGCTGTGGCTTATTAAACTGATAGTTCGGTAATTTTCACATCTGTCAACACCTGCCCTCTTTGGGATTGGAATTATTATATTCTTCTTGAAGTCTGAGGGTATTTCGCCTGTTTCATACATCTTGCTCACCAGATGGTAGAGTTTTGTCAGGACTGGCTCTCCCAAGGCCGTCAGTAGTTCCAATGGAATGTTGTCTACTTCGGGGGCCTTGTTTCGACTCAGGTCTTTCAGTGCTCTGTCAAACTCTTCACGCAGTATCGTATCTCCTATTTCATCGTCATCTACATCCTCTTCCATTTCCATAATATTGTCCTCAAGTACACCGCCCTTGTATAGACCCTCTATATACTCCTTCCACATTTCTGCTTTCCCTTCTTTGCTTAGAACTGGGTTTCCATCTGAGCTCTTGATGTTCATACAAGTGGTTCTCTTATCTCCAAAGGTCTCTTTAATTTTCCTGTAGGCAGTATCTATTTTACCCCTAGTGAGATAAGCCTCTACATCCTTACATTTGTCCTCGAGCCATCCCTGCTTAGCCATTTTGAACTTCCTGTCGATCTCATTTTTGAGACGTTTGTATTCCTTTTTGCCTGCTTCATTTACTGCAGTTTTATATTTTCTCCTTTCATCAATTAAATTCAATATTTCTTCTATTACCCAAGGATTTCTACTAGCCCTCGTCTTTTTACCTACTTGATCCTCTGCTGCCTTCACTACTTCATCCCTGAAAGCTACCCATTCTTCTTCCACTGTATTTCTTTCCCCCATTTCTGTCAATTGTTCTCTTATGCTCTCCCTGAAACTCTGTACAACCTCTGGTTCTTTCAGTTTATCCAGGTTCTATCTCCTTAAATTCCCATAATATTAGCCAAATGTAAAATTTGAACCGTCAGAACATTTACTTCTTTGTTTGTCGTGTTGTAATAAGCAGCACCAACTACTATCAAGCAGTCGTTTTCTTTCGTCCATACTTATCAGGATCTTGTTTGACGCCGTTCTCCTTTTTCTTACACCCTGTGCCGGAACGTTTAATCTCTTCACACTTGGCTCTCAGTTGTCCTTTGTATTATAAATTTTAACGTTTCCTCCTTGCCATACCCTCCAACGTTTGACTAACTATCATAGTGGCAGTTCTTACGACTGCAAGTGAAGAGGGAAGCTTACAAATCTATGAATAAAACAGACACCAGATCTGTATCGGCAGTCCTAAACCAACAGGCATAGTGGGGATGTAGTATACGATTACCATTTAGTCTTGAATACATTACATTTACAGCATGTGGCCGGCCGCTGTAGCCGAGCGGTTCTAGGCGCTTCAGTCCGGAACCTCGCGGCTGCTACGGTCGCAGGTTCGAATCCTGCCTCGGGCATGGATGTGTGCGATGTCCTTAGGTTAGTTAGGTTTATGTAGTTCTAAGTCTAGGGGACTGATGACCTCAGATGATGAGTCCCATAGTGCTTAGAGCCATTTGAACCATTTGAACCCAGCATGTATCTGGCTATAAATATGAATTGCTCTAAATTAGTGACTTGGGCCATACACGAATTATGAATAGAAAAATTATAGAGTTGCCTTTCAGCGCCGGCAATAGGTCATCAGTCAACATCTATATACATGCCGGCGCTGAACGGAAACATTAAGTCTGAAAAACGGCAGGAAGACTGCAGTTCGACGTCTTACCGACGACTAATTCACTAGAGATCGGAATTGGGTAGCAATGAAAAGTAAATCGGACGTTATAACATTTGGCCGAAGATTTTCTGAGAAATCAAGGGAACCGTAAATGTGAATAAGCAGACTGGATCTGAACAGTCATCCTCCCTAATGAGAAGTCCGAAAGAACAGATACCATCTTTATATATATATATATATATATATATATATATATATGTATATATATATATATATATATACTCATCAGTCGAAGCTGGCAAATTGTTATGTGTCGAGCAAATTCAATAAAGTCAGTTGTAAATTTAAAAGTATATTGGTAAACAAACTGCTTGCTCCAATTTGTCAGCGTCGAATTTCGTCGATATACAAATGCAAGATTTTAAACTAATTTAAGATTAAAACTTTACGCTCCTGGATAGCTGCGTGTGTTAGAGTGCCCATGGGGGATGGTGAGCTCCGCCGGTCCCGGATCGATTCCGTCTTGCGGTTTATCGACCAGTGTCGGTGTGCTGACCAGCCTGGATGTGGTTTTTACGCGATTTCCCACATCCCACTATACTCCATTCACCGAAACGAGAGACGGCGTGTAAAAGCAAAAAGGCGCGCGACCACAGATCTGCCGTCGAGGGGTGAACAATATAGGGAGCGCTTGTTCAGTGTGGCCGCGTCCGTTGCGAGTGTAAGTCATTAAGTGTCATCTCAGAATCTGATTGTACAGTGCACTACTTTTGAAAGACCAGTTTTTAATTATTGTTTTCAAAACAGGTGCGTGTACAGTCGTTGATCTTCTTCGGGGTATTGTGTGGTATGTTAGTACAAGGCCACACACTCTTTGTTGTCTCCCAGGACAGAAAAACCATGAAACCACGACAGAAGTTTCAGGAAGTGTTAATGACTTCTATATAAATGCATTACGAAGGAAATAACTTTTTTTCGTAACGAATTGTCAACGACTTTACAAAGTACTTGCTACTACGAAGAAAGATCCAGATTTGTGCAATTTTCAGAGAATTACATTTTATAAATTATTAAAAAGAAATGAATTTTGAATCTTTTTAGCTTGGACTTTATGGTATGCTAACAGGCAGGGATGACATAAATTTATGGAGGTGGCGTTATCTACCAACCATTACATTGAGAGATGAAGGAAGACCTATTTACTATTTGGACTAGACATGGCTGAACGCGGGACATAGCCGAGGTAGATCTTGTTAAATAACGACATAAAATCCTCTGAACAAGCTTATCTGTCCGGATTATCCACCGGAAACAAGGGCCAACCGGGTGAAGGAAAACGTCTGATTATCACACACATTGAGAGCAAGGTAGTTTTTACCGAAGGCTGTTTGTGTGGATTTTTGAATCCAAGAAGAGTGGATATTATTATGAGGAGATCTGTTCCGGTATGTTAGAGTGGTAATTTCAAGATGCTCTTCCTAGGCCTCGGAAAAATACAGCTATCGCTCTTGATAACACACCGTACTGTTCTCATCCCCAGTGCGAATTCCAAAAAGCAGAATATCTTAGAATGGATAATATCTATAAATGTAGCTTTTGAGGGCGGTATTTTAAGGAAAGAGCTACTAGAAGCTGTTAAAAGAAACAGAGTAGCGTACAAAGAATACACAATACCTGAAATAGCTAAGAATGCAGGGAAAACCACAAGCAGAAAAATCCGTATCGGTGCTATGTTTAAAATATTTAGTGTTTTTCTGGTTTGCGATACGCCTATTGCGGCTACAGTGCCATTCTCTAGCTGCTTGTGAATAACAGATGATTTCGTTAACGCTATAGAGTCAGCATTGGCCACAATCGAATGCTACGTTGCAGCAAGAAACAGAACATACAAAATGTCGGAAGTTAAAGAACTAGCAGAAGAAGCAATAGGAAGAGCGACTGCAGAATAGTGGAACAAATGTGTCCTCTATGTATGTGGTGGAAAAATTTGCAAGTCAAATGTGGAAATTAGTCTGCAATGTAGAGGAGAGAGAGGAGTGTTTTTCTATCAACCTGAATGAAATATTTCAAGTTCGACAGAACGAACTTAGTTTAATCATTCCTTCAACATTATTGTAACTGGTGTCACTATTAAAATCACTTGTGGTTGAATCTGCTGTGCTTTTTTTCTTTGCTTTCTTTCATTACATTGTAAGTCAAGTTCATTATACAAGTTTCCTCAAGAGCGACGTACGCTTCGTTGTCGCGTCAGCTCAGCGGCTAATTGTACAGCGTGCACGGAGGATTTTCATCCCTGCTTTCATCTGAACAGGTGGTGGTCGATCACGTGAAACTGTTAGTGTTTCGTCGAAGCACTCGGTGAGTAAACTGTAGCTGAATACCTGTCTGGCACCAAGTCCTACCTCACGCGGTCTAGGGCGCCATGTCACGGTCCGCGCGGCTCCCCCCATTGGAGGTTCGAGTCTTCCCTCGGGCAAGGGTGGGTATGTCATCCTTAGCGTAAGTTAGTTTAGTAGTGTGTAAGCTTATGTACTGATGACGTCAGCAGATTGGTCCCATAAGACTTTATCACAAATTACCAAATTTTACTGCCTCACCGAACGGGGTAGCCGTGCGGCCTGAGGCGCCGTGCCACGGTTCTCGCGGCTTTCCCCGTCGGAGGTTCGAGTCCTCCCTCGGGAATGTGTGTCTGTGTTGTCCTTAGCGTAAGTTAGTTTAAGTTAGATTAAATAGTGCGTTAGCCTAGGGACGGTTGACCTCAGCAGTTTGGTCCCACAGGAACTTAGCACAATTTTTTTCCCGCCTCAGACACACAGGCCGCAAAGATTTAGAAATCAATCGTCCACTTTCATACGAGCAACACTACACGCAGACAGTTTGGGTATATGTATTCCGTACAGGGAGAGGCGACGGAGGGGATGGGATGGAGAGCGGACATGGGTAACTGGGTGGCGATTGGGAGGGCATCGGGACACCTCTTAAAGTAACACATCTACATCTACATCTACATCCATACTCCGCAAGCCACCTGACGGTGTGTGGCGGAGGGTACCTTCACTACCTCTATCGGTTCTCCCTTCTATTCCAGTCTCGTATTGTTCGTGGAAAGAAGGATTGTCGGTATGCCTCTGTGTGGGCTCTAATCTCTCTGATTTTATCCTCATGGTCTCTTCGCGAGATATACGTAGGAGGGAGCAATATACTGCTTGACTCTTCGGTGAAGGTATGTTCTCGAAACTTTGACAAAAGCCCGTACCGAGCTACTGAGCGTCTCTCCTGCAGAGTCTTCCACTGGAGTTTATTTATCATCTCCGTAACGCTTTCGCGATTACTAAATGATCCTGTAACGAAGCGCGCTGCTCTCCGTTGGATCTTCTCTATGTCTTGTATCAACCCTGTCTGGTACGGATCCCACACTGCTGAGCAGTATTCAAGCAGTGGGCGAACAAGCGTACTGTAACCTACTTCCTTTGTTTTCGGATTGCATTTCCTTAGGATTCTTCCAATGAATCTCAGTCTGGCATCTGCTTTACCGACGATCAACATTATATGATCATTCCATTTTAAATCACTCCTAATGCGTACTCCAAGATAATTTATGGTATTAACTGCTTCCAGTTGCTGACCTGCTATTTTGTAGCTAAATGATAAAGGATCTATCTTTCTGTGTATTCGCAGCACATTACACTTGTCTACATTGAGATTCAATTGCCATTCCCTTCACCATGCGTCAATTCGCTGCAGATCCTCCTGCATTTCAGTACAACTTTCCATTGTTACAACCTCTCGATACACCACAGCATCATCTGCAAAAAGCCTCAGTGAACTTCCGATGTCATCCACCAGGTCATTTATGTATATTGTGAATAGCAACGGTCCTATGACACTCCCCTGCGGCACACCTGAAATCACTCTTACTTCGGAAGACTTCTCTCCATTGAGAATAACATGCTGCGTCCTGTTATCTAGGAGCTCCTCAATCTAATCACACAATTGGTCTGATAGTCCATATGCTCTTACTTTCTTCATTAAACGACTGTGGGGAACTGTATCGAACGCCTTGCGGAAGTCAAGAAACACGGCATCTACCTGTGAACCCGTGTCTATGGCCCTCTGAGTCTCGTGGACGAATAGCGCGAGCTGGGTTTCACATGACCGTCTTTTTCGAAACCCATGCTGATTCCTACACTTGCAAATCCGTTCATAACCACGCCGATCCTGCGCCGATTCGGGACTGAGGCACAAGAGAGAAAAACGAAGTAAAAATGGTGAAACATAGAACACTTTTACTTCTGCCACACGCTTGACGTCCATCTCACTTAAAACATATAGAAGCAATATCAGCTTTGAGATAATTTTTTTGTCGTGCACCAGCTGCATTTGTGGACTGTTTCTGAGACACTCTGGCGCTAGCAACGAATGAAAAATGGTATCGCTCCACTCCTGATCTGGTCTACGCCAGAATGGCGAACAGCGGTCGTGACGAAGGATTTGT
The DNA here is from genome assembly GCF_023864275.1 of Schistocerca cancellata. Classification (NCBI taxonomy): domain Eukaryota; kingdom Metazoa; phylum Arthropoda; class Insecta; order Orthoptera; family Acrididae; genus Schistocerca; species Schistocerca cancellata. The sequence goes on from NC_064634.1 coordinate 272,641,038, forward strand.
TATTTGCATGCATTTTCGCAACGTTCGCCATTCTTTTTCCGGGGGCCTTAAGAAATGGCGGCTTAGGAAACGAGCAAACGCCCTCGGGGACACTGTCGCGTAAGGTCGCGAAAACGCAGGGAAAGGCACTCGGTGGTCCGTGCGACCTCGTCAGGTTGAGCAAGCGGCCACCGAAATCACGCCCGGGGGGGTGGCAGCTAGCTCGCTACGTAGCAGCCGGGCGCCACTGCCGGTGAGCGGTAAAAGTCGCCCGCCGTCTGACTGACAAAGGAATCGTCGTTGCAGGTATTGATGTCGAAAGCGCCACACCCACCGGGCGTTCCAGCCGGCGGTCTCCGATAAGCCGCAAACTGCGGCCGTCTCCTTGTGACAGTTCCACACCTGGAGGCAGTTCCTGCGTCCTCGTTTCACACGAGATAGTAGCCGCCTCATGCTGACAGGCAGACCGTGTCCGGTATTTACTAAAGGCTAACGGGTATATGGGTTACACGAATGTTCTGTATGACTTGTTTCGGAAATTTTATCATTTTGACTTACCAAAGAAATCATAATGAAGGTACAGTGTTTTCCGGAAAGGTTCGTCGGATTTCACAGCACTATAACTTCTAAATGAACTTGACATCACTTTTAACTTACGCATAGGACTGCCAAGCAGTGAGTTTCGGAAGGCAGAACTTAGGGACGAGGTAGATAAAGTAGTTTGACACATTACCAAATCGGTGGAAATCAATGAAGATGCGGAAGCATGTTGCCAAAGGTCTCTCATTGCTGCACGGAGCTGGACGTCACCTGGCACATGACGTCAGCGTGGCTATAGCGACAAATGAGCCTGGCTTCACAACATTGAGCAATTGAAGGAGCGGGAAAGGACAGAGTGTGTCAATCAGCGAGCCGTTACAGCGCACTGTGGTATGTTCTTCATTAAAACATGGCCCACTGACAATTCTGGATGATTAGATACAGGGGAACTTTAAGAAGAAGAAAGTGTGACGAGTGTGACACAGGCGTTTGGTATAGCTCACAATATTCTTTCACGCGCATCTGTAGTGTTCCTAACCACAGGCACTGCTGCCCTTAGGAGAGGAGATGGCTGACCACGGTCTACTACAGCAGCAGATGACCGCTACATTGTGCAACAGGCGGGAAGAGACCCATTCTGATCAGCGGGTGCAGTTGTAACCACACTTCACTGGACTTCAAGAGACGCAATCACACGCAGTGGCATGGCGATTTCATGGCGGTGGTCTCTTTGCCAGGCGACCAGTACGTTGCGTTTCATTGACACCCGCACATCGGCGGTATCGTTTGCGACAGTGCCAAAGGGGATAGGAACCAGACCAACGAGGAGTGGGGTCGCAGACACTCCTCGGACCAGAGTGGTCTGAGAGGTGATTCTGGACGAACGCTCATACGAGCAGTGGTGGAAACACATAATGCACCCAGGAACAATGTCGAACATGATCGTTTCGGTGACCCAGGTGTTGTGGTGTCTGGGCAAGCATAAAGTTGTATAAATCGTCCCATAAATTTTTGAATACGGGATACTTACCGCTCAACGTTATTGTTACGCTTTACTCTTTCCACATGTGCGTCCTTTCAGCCCCTGCTTCATGCCTGACAATGCGTAACCGCATCGAAAAGTGCAATTGGAGGAGCTTTTGGAACGAGAGGATATTCGGTGAGTGAACTGACCTCCCGTTCCCCCGTCTTAAAAATCCATCGAGCATTTGTGGTAAGCTTTTGGGTGACGTAGCGCTCCACATCCACCACTGTCCATCCAGCAGTCGTCAACCGTGCTCGTGGAGGAATCTAGCGCAACACCGCACTAACTCCTGACCAATCTTCTGGCCTCAAGAAGAGACTGTTGCTGGCAGAGCATGCGTTGCCATCTCTCGTGACCATCATGTCCCGCCTTTTGCAATGTCCAGGGGACCATCATGAATGATGAATGGTGACGACTTTAGTGTAATTTCTATCCTTGAGTAAAAGTGTCATTTTTGGTCGTTTCATTGCGTATTTCTGTCAGTTACCCCGTACCATAGTGTGGCAGTTCTTTTTATGTATGGTCCAAGTTTCCTCGAGGTATGTTACTGGGCAGTGCCACATCATGCAAAAGTTACTGTAGTCTTTAAGCTTCGCACATTTTTTATAATTATGATTGGGGTCAACGTTGCCGTTTACCTTCCCACAGGGGTTCAGTGTGACCTCGAGCGGAAGGATGAGAAACATTAAGACGATAATCAAACTAGTCGCATACTTTTCGATAGCGACTGGCGTTAGTACACTCACTTCTGTTGCTATGCGGGTCCCAATTCGAAAGGAGCCTGCTTCTCAGCACTTTCATCGCAGTCTATTTTACCCTTTTCCTGAAATGCGATACTTATTTAGCGTGATCTATGAGATCTCGCTCTAAATAGTTTCATTGTTGATACTAGCTACTTCACAGCCTCTTTGCTTAATCACCATATCAGTACGAAGTCACTGGCGAGGTGTTTTCCTCTCGTCCTGTGGAAATTGTTAGCGGATTACAAGGGGTGTGGCTTTCATGAGCGAAGATAGTTAATCTTACTAATATACTACTACTTCCATGCTGCTCTGGTATGGTCTCATGAGTTAGATTTAAGGCTACGTGGTGTTGAGAAGAAAATTACCTTTGTCAGATGGAGATTCTTGCTGTTAAGCAGATATCACCACGCACAAGGATCCCGGTAATATCAGTCCAATTTATATCCTGCTACGAAATTTTGTTTTGGGCATGAGGTTAGGTTAGGAATCTACGGGTACAATTCTCCGTGTAGGTCTCGTCGCGTGATCGTGCGCTGTGAAATAGGAGCGGATATGCTGCAACTACAAAAAGTGTTTGCTAGTTTCTTAGTGCATTATATATGATGGAAGATCAGAATTCAGTGACTCCTGTGTAATTAAGAATATAGTAATGAACATATAACAGCAGAATTAGTACGAATCGTAGCCTGAACCGTTCTCCGCACAACACTACCATTCAACACAGTCACCATTCATTTGTACACGTTTGCGTCATCGTTGAACCCAACCATCAAAACCAGTTTGGAAAAATTCAGGCTTCTGCCTCTTGACGCGTTTCTTTCATAATGATTTTAAAGCTGTTGATTGTGAATGCTAGTGTGTATGTCTCCTCGAATCACTTCATCAGCACGTACTCTATTAGCCTCTTGAAGGATGTACTCTGTCAGTCGCTGCTTGGTTTACTTGCGTCGCCCGTTCCTCCATTACCAAGCTACTTCACCCAGCGCCGCACATTTCTGACGTCCGTTAAAAAGTCCACAAACAATTTCTTCATACATAAAGTAAAAACACTCTACAGTTGTTAGTTAAGAAGCAAAACCTTAAATTTTTTCCAAACTGGTATTGATCCCTGGCTTCAATAACGACGCAAATACAGGGTGACAATTATTGAACTATATGAAAAAAGAAACATAAATTAGTTACAAACTACGGCGTGCATACACTTTACTTAATACGTAAACGTCACTACAGTCATTCGGATTTAGGTTACGACATGATCGATATGCGTACCAGCATTGGTGATGATGTGCAGCATACGAATACCGAGATTCTGTATGACCCACTGAAGTGTTGGAACGCCGATGCTACCGATGACCTCGTGAATGGCTGTTTGCAGCTTGGCAGTGGTTTTGGCGTTGTTGTAGCATACCTTGTCCTTAAAAGCCACTTAAAAGGGAGTCGCCTGTGTTCAGACCCCAGTGGGTACCCCAGAGCCAGAATGCGGACCCCAAAGCGCTCCTCCAGGACATCACTCCTGCTTCGATGGGGTCGAGCTCCGTCTTGCATGAAAGACATCTTGTTGAAATCAGTATCAGAACAATGGGGACGAAATCATCTTCAAAAACCTTCAGGATACCGTTAGATAGTCACCGTACCATCCAGGATTATCGCATCGATTATTCTGCGACTGGACAATGCACACCACACAGTCACCTGTTGTTCCATCGCGAAATGCAGATTATCAGTCCCCCAAGTGCGCCAACTTTCCTTGTTGACGAACCCATCCAAATGAAAGTGGGCTTCGACGCTAAAGAAAGCCATGCCTGCGCATATTAATTCCCATCATGCCCCGCCACCAATAATGCAGTTTGAACGTCCTAACGCAAATACTTCAGAAGTTACGACGATTTTATATCATACAGTTCATTAATTGTTACCCTCTACATACAAATGCGTAGTGACTACGCTGAACGGTACAGCTGTGTAGTTCAGCACTGCACTAATTTCGCTTTTATACGTTCATTATTAAAATTGTTACGACACATTAGGCAACAATTTATGATCAGTTCTCGTACTTCGTATCTCTCTTTTTGTTACGATGAATTCAATTTCGTGCATTATGTTACGTTTTCTTGTGAACCCAATACATGAAATCGTTGATTGGTGAGTTTGTCTCTTGGCACTGCTGACATCATGGTGTTGGTTAAACTCAGTTCTCTCGATTTTATTTTACCGAGAAATTCATCGTTCTTTGTATACAATCCATTTGATTGTACCATACCGGCTGGACCGGCTGGCATGATCTTGTCGTTTTGTCACACATAAAATAACTACTTGAAGTCAGACACACTCTCTTCTCAAGAGTAGCGCTTGCACCTTAGTTCCTCAATGATTTATTGCATGTATTCCAATTTCTGTACTCCCCTACAGTTTTTACCCTCTACAGCACCCTATTTTACATATTCTATCGTCCTATCAGTGTTTTCCTTACGTTCCTTTCTTCACCGATTCTGCGGATAACTGCCTCATTCCTTACGTTATCAGTGCACCTAATTTTCACCATTCTTCGGCAGCATCTCCACTTAAAACGCCTCGATTCTCTTCTGCACCGATTTTCCCGCTGTCTGTGTTTCACTACCATACTATGCTGAATACCTAACGTCCATTCTCAGATACTTCTTCCTTAAATTCATCTTCTCTTGGTCAGGAAAGCCCTCTTTGCCTGTTCTCGTTTGCTTTATATGTTCGCTTTACTTCCTGTCAGCGGTTTTTTTACTTACAAAGTCGCAGAATTCCTTAGCTATCTCTAATTCGTGATTCCAAGTTTCATGTTAAATGTCTCGCTATTTTCTATTCCACTTCTCACTACTTTTATCTTTTTACCGTTTACTCTCAATCCATATTCTGTACTAATTAGAGCGTTCGTTCAATTCAACATATCCTGTAAATCTTCCTAATTTTCATCACCCAATGTTATCATTGATATTCTTGAACCCTCAATTTTATTCCCATCCTTTAACCTTTCTTTTCTTTCTGTCATTGCTGCTTCGTTATATACATGAGCCAAAGAAACTGGTGCACCTGCCTAACATCGTGTAGAGTTCCCGCGAGCAAGCAGAAGTGCCGCAACACGACGTGGCATGAACTTGACTAATGTCTGAAGTAGTGCTGGAGGGAACTGACACCATGAATCCTGCAGGGCTGTCGATAAATCCGTAAGAGTATGAGGGAGTGGAGATCTATTCTGAACAGCGCGTAGCAAGGCATCCCAGATATGCTTAATAATATACATGTATGGGGAGTCTGGTGGCCAGCGGAAGTGTTTAAACTCAGAAGAGTCTTTCTGGAGGCACTCTGTAGCAATTCTGGACGTATGGGGTGTCGCATTGTCCTGATGGAATTTCCGAAGTCCGTCGGAATGCACAATGGACATGAATTGATGCAGGTGACCAGACAGGATGCGTACGTACGTGCCACCAATCAGAGTCGTATCTGGGCGCATCATGGGTCCCATATCACTCCAATTGCACACTATAAAGGTTTCTTCAGCACCGAAAGCCCATATCGATGATGCTTCGTTGAATGGTTCGCACGCTGACACATGTTGATAGCCCAGCATTGAAATCTGAAACAGTTTGCGGAACGGTTGCACTTCTCTCACGGTGAACTGTTCTCCTCAGTCGTCGTTGGTACCTTTCTTGCAGGATCTTTTTGCGGCCGCATGTGGGAGATATGATGGTTACCGGGTTCCTGATTTTCACGGTGCACCCGTGAAATTGTCTTACGGGAAAATCCCAACTTCATCGCTACGTCGAAGATGCTGTGTCCCATCGCTCGTGCTCCGAGTATAACACCACGTTCAAACTCACTTAAATCTTGATAACCCGCCATTGTAGCAGTTGTAACTGATGTAACAACTGCGCCAGACACTTGTCTCATATAGGCATTTGTGACCGCAGTGCCGTATTCTGCCCGTTTACGTATATCTGTATTTGAAATACGCATGCCTTTACCTGTTTCTTTGCGCTTCCGTATATTTACCTCTTATCCTTTTGACATGGAACTTGTGGCTACATGATAAAAATAGGGTGAGGAAGATGTCAGTTGGCTAAGTGGATTTTACTTTTGCCCTAGATAATGGAACTATAAGGGTTCCGAAACCGGTGATGCCTACAATTGCTGGATTAGCAATTACTGTGCGGTTTCAACATTTCACAAAATTGGCTTATACAGTTGCTGCTGTCTCATAAGAAAACTCTTTGTGTTTTTAATTTAAGACATAGAAATGGAATCAAGCAGTCACTGAACGGTATCAACCACCAAATATTTCTCAGTAGCTTGCAAATTCTCCCCATGTGATACCTCTAATACGTCATTTTGGGACACGTGACTGCCGGTCTGGTTTGGATGATGGATTCGGATGTCAATCAATTAAAAGAAATATATGAACTTCTCAAGATGAAGTTCTACAGCCGAAAGCGAAATATCGAAATCGATCATGAAATACGTGTATTCGTAAATAACATCGGTCGGAATTTACCCATCATACGATTGATCTCCTGATACAAATCTGGTGCAATATGGTACTGTACTTTCTTATTGCATGGAGAAAAGAAAGGTGCAAAAGATGACACTTGGTTTCTGTAGCGCTCGTCACTGTGGGACAGAAGGAAGCCCTTCTTGGATGGTTCACTTCACCGCATGTTAACATCCCTCACACGAGGTTACACCTACCACTTACCTGAAACGTACCCTGTTGGCGATAGGGAAACAAGAGCTCATGCAGTTTTCTGCGTATTCGCACCTTGCGTTCAGCGTGCAAACGTGTACCGATGTGTGAAGTAGTCGATCAATGCAGGTCTCTTTTTTTCGTGATTGGAGTGAGTAATGGTGCTCTTCCTCTGCCGATGGTAATATCTGCGCGTTGTGACGTGTGGAGACAACAGCACACGTATACGACGGTGGCTTCCGTACTCTGTAATGAGCCTACGAAAAATGGCTCCGAGCACTATGGGACTCAACTGCTGAGGTCAGTAGTCCCCTAGAACTTAGAACTAGTTAAACCTAACTAACCTAAGGACATCACAAACATCCATGCCCGAGGCAGGATTCGAACCTGCGACCGTAGCGGTCTTGCGGTTCCAGACTGCAGCGCCTTTAACCGCACGGCCACTTCGGCCAGCAATGAGCCTAAGGTGCTGGATGGTATTGCTCCTTGCAAGTTATCTTGTCCAGTACTGAAGTGAGACATAATTTACTGCAATGTGGGCCACCTGTCAGCCAACGGTCTTGCCGCAGTGATAACACAAGCTCCCGTCAGATCACTGAAGTTGAATGGTGTTGGGCTTGGCGAGCACTTGGATGAATCACCACCCTGGTCTGCCGAGTGCGTTAGTAAGCGGGGTGCACTCAGTCCTCGTGAGGACAATTGAGGAGCTACTTCACTGATAAGCAGCGACATCCGTCACGAAGACTGACAACGGCCGGGAGAGGTGTGTGCTGACCACGTGCCCTCCGTAGCGGCATCCGGTGACACCTAAGGGCTGAGGATGACACAGCGGGCTAAGGACATCACACACATCCTTGCCCGAGGTAGGATTTGAACCTGCGACCGTAGCAGTCGCGCGGTTTCGGACTGAAGAGACTAGAACCGCTCGGCCACCGCGGCCGGCTCAGGCGAACTCTGAGTAAGCCTCGACACGGCGGCATGGTTGAAGCCAAAAGCCTGAATGGTTTGGAAATGTCCGACGCGTTGGGCGTCTGAAGTGTCACTGCGAACAAACGCGGCCGTATATATTTTGAATATCCTGCACTGGACTCTGAAGCTGGTGATCAGTGCACTGTCTTAGGTTTCACGACGTGTTGACTATTCCATTCGCCGAGGCTGAACTGGATATCCACTCTGCACAGCATCTATCTTCATTCACTGCCACGAGCATATTGAGGCTGTTAATTTGACTTGTTTAATACTGTTCGAATTTCAGTACTATTCTCCGTGAATTAGGTCTGTAAAAGTAATTTCGTTGCTATAATTTTATACACTTGTGTTTTATTAACACTATATGGAAGGATGGTGAGTTTCTAAGCTTCTCAGCAGGGAGTGGGCCATAATTACGCAGGGAAGTTTTCTGCGTACAGGTTTAGCTAGTAATTTTATCGAATGTTAGCATAACGGCTGTTAACATGTCTCACTGCATCCGATTTCTGAGGTATGACAGACTGTGCTTTCTCTGAACCTTTACTCTGAACTCTGGACACCACTTACAGATATACCAATGTGAATTACCACATTGTTGTACATTGTAAACATTTTTCATGAACAGATAAAAATAGAAAACAGAAATCCTAATGCAGATTAGTCGTATTCGGAAAGGTGTCGAAAGTTCTAATAGTGATACACATCGTGCTTGCAACCGACTAGGATGATTCCTGCTAGATGGAATATGAGAGGCAGTCGAATGAAAAGCGAACACCCTCCACGACAGAAACATGGAATTGTTCCTTTCAAAAGTAATCGCGTTAAGACCTTTACCCCACTGGGAGATGCAAAGATGAGTTTCTGTTTCGTAGATTGCCATCGACGCCTGGCGGATCCGCAATCGCACTCACTCTTGCACTTGCTAGTCCGACTGAAACCGACGTCCTCGTATGTTTTGCTTCAAGTCGTTAAAGATATAAAAAATGCACGGTGATAGATCCGGAGTGTACGAAGGACGTCGCAGTGTTCCTCAAAAATATCGCTCTATCGCAGCCTTCATCCGATTGGCTGTGTGGGGGCTGGCGTTATCATGCAAGAGGTTGATTCGGTCCAGTAGCATGCCAACAGTCCGAGGGTAAACGTTAAAGTCAGCAGTGTGCAAGTCCCACATCGTATCAGCCAAGGGAATCAAAGCTGTCCACACAAGTTCCGGTTAGGCCATGATGACCTACTACTTTTACTGCACGATTCCTCCGGTCATCGAGTTCGTCGAACGGAGCACAACAATCAGTTCGCAGTGGTATGGAGACACTTTTTACAGAAACTGTGACGCGTCATAAAGTCAAACACTCAGGAATGCTCTCTGACGGAATCATCCCGCTTCACCATAACGCCCGCCGTCACACTGCCAAACGAATGAATGTTACGCTTCAGCGATTTGGTTGGGAAACACTGCAACTTCATCCGTACATCCCGGATCAAACACCGAGCAAATTTCACATCTTTGGAGATGCGGCGAGAGACAGGCGTGGACGATCAGTTTCAGTCGAACAAGGAAATGCGAGAGTGGGTGCGACTGTGGATCCGTCAGAGGCTGACCGCGTTCTATGAAACAGGAATTCGGGTTCCGCTGGATAGGTCAGGAGTCCATTACACGCAACAAGCGGCTACACGGGTAGCAGGGGTTGTGTGGCGTGGGCTGGGCGGTTTTTTAGGTTAGATGGCCTCGGGCAAGTGCAGAAAGGACAACAGCCTCAACGGGTGCGGGGCAAAGTCAGGACATGCGGGGACCAAGCAGCAATTGGTATTGTAATTGTAAACTGTCGAAGCTGCGTTGGTAAAGTACCGGAACTTCAGGCGCTGATAGAAAGCACTGAAGCTGAAATCGTTATAGGTACAGAAAGCTGGCTGAAGCCAGAGATAAATTCTGCCGAAATTTTTACAAAGGCACAGACGGTGTTTAGAAAGGATAGATTGCATGCAACCGGTGGTGGAGTGTTCGTCGCTGTTAGTAGTAGTTTATCCTGTAGTGAAGTAGAAGTGGATAGTTCCTGTGAATTATTATGGGTGGAGGTTACACTCAACAACCGAGCTAGGTTAATAATTGGCTCTTTTTAACGACCCCCCGATTCAGCAGCATTAGTGGCAGAACAACTGAGAGAAAATTTGGAATACATTTCACATAAATTTTCTCAGCACGTTATGGTGTTAGGTGGAGATTTCAATTTACCAGATATAGACTGGGACACTCAGATGTTTAGGACGGGTGGTAGGGACAGAGCATCGAGTGACATTATACTGAGTGCACTATCCGAAAATTACCTCGAGCAATTAAACAGAGAACCGACTCGTGGAGATAACATCTTGGACCTACTGATAACAAACAGACCCGAACTTTTCGACTCTGTAAGTGCAGAACAGGGAATCAGTGATCATAAGGCCGTTGCAGCATCCCTGAATATGGAAGTTAATAGGAATATAAAAAAAGGGAGGAAGGTTTATCTGTTTAGCAAGAGTAATAGAAGGCAGATTTCAGACTACCTAACAGTTCAAAACGAAAATTTCTGTTCCGACACTGACAATGCTGAGTGTTTATGGAAAAAGTTCAAGGCAATCGTAAAATGCGTTTTAGACAGGTACGTGCCGAGTAAAACTCTGAGGGACGGGAAAAACCCACCGTGGTACAACAACAAAGTTAGGAAACTACTGCGAAAGCAAAGAGAGCTTCACTCCAAGTTTAAACGCAGCCAAAACCTCTCAGACAAACAGAAGCTAAACGATGTCAAAGTTAGCGTAAGGAGGGCTATGCGTGAAGCGTTCAGTGAATTCTAAAGTAAAATTCTATGTACCGACTTGACAGAAAATCCTAGGAAGTTCTGGTCTTACGTTAAATCAGTAAGTGGCTCGAAACATCATGTTCAGACACTCCGGGATGATGATGGCATTGAAACAGAGGATGACAAGCGTAAAGCTGAAATACTAAACACCTTTTTCCAAAGCTGTTTCACAGAGGAAGACCGCACTGCAGTTCCTTCTCTAAATCCTCGCACCAACGAAAAAATGGCTGACATTGAAATAAGTGTCCAAGGAATAGAAAAGCAACTGGAATCACTCAACAGAGGAAAGTCCACTGGACCTGACGGGATACCAATTCGATTCTACACAGAGTACGCGAAAGAACTTGCCCCCCTTCTAACAGCCGTGTACCGCAAGTCTCTAGAGGAACAGAAGGTTCCAAATGATTGGAAAAGAGCACAGGTAGTCCCAGTCTTCAAGAAGGGTCGTCGAGCAGATGCGCAAAACTATAGACCTATATCTCTGACGTCGATCTGTTGTAGAATTTTAGAACATGTCTTTTGCTCGAGTATCATGTCGTTTTTGGAAACTCAGAATCTACTATGTAGGAATCAACATGGATTCCGGAAACAGCGATCGTGTGAGACCCAACTCGCTTTATTTGTTCATGAGACCCAGAAAATATTAGATACAGGCTCCCAGGTAGATGCTATTTTTCTTGACTTCCGGAAGGCGTACGATACAGTTCCGCACTGTCGCCTGATAAACAAAGTAAGAGCCTACGGAATATCAGACCAGCTGTGTGGCTGGATTGAAGAGTTTTTAGCAAACAGTACACAGCCTGTTGTTCTCAATGGAGAGACATCTACAGACGTTAAAGTAACCTCTGGCGTGCCACAGGGGAGTGTTATGGGACCATTGCTTTTCACAATATATATAAATGACCTAGTAGATAGTGTCGGAAGTTCCATGCGGCTTTTCGCGGATGATGCTGTAGTATACAGAGAAGTTGCAGCATTAGAAAATTGTAGCGAAATGCACGAAGATCTGCAGCGGATAGGCACTTGGTGCAGGGAGTGGCAACTGACCCTTAATATAGACAAATGTAATGTATTGCGAATACATAGAAAGAAGGATCCTTTATTGTATGATTATATGATAGCGGAACAAACACTGGTAGCAGTTACTTCTGTAAAATATCTGGGAGTATGCGTGCGGAACGATTTGAAGTGGAATGATCATATAAAATTAATTGTTGGTAAGGCGGGTACCAGGTTGAGATTCATTGGGAGAGTCCTTAGAAAATGTAGTCCATCAACAAAGGAGGTGGCTTACAAAACACTCGTTCGACCTATACTTGAGTATTGCTCATCAGTGTGGGATCCGTACCAGATCGGGTTGACGGAGGAGATAGAGAAGATCCAAAGAAGAGCGGCGCGTTTCGTCACAGGGTTATTTGGTAACCGTGATAGCTTTACGGAGATGTTTAACAAACTCAAGTGGCAGACTCTGCAAGAGAGGCGCTCTGCATCGCGGTGTAGCTTGCTCGCCAGGTTTCGAGAGGGTGCGTTTCTGGATGAGGTATCGAATATATTGCTTCCCCCTACTTATACCTCCCGAGGAGATCACGAATGTAAAATTAGAGAGATTAGAGCGCGCACAGAGGCTTTCAGACAGTCGTTCTTCCCGCGAACCATACGCGACTGGAACAGGAAAGGGAGATAATGACAGCGGCACGTAAAGTGCCCTCCGCCACACACCGTTGGGTGGCTTGCGGAGTATAAATGTAGATGTAGATGTAGATGTAGAATTGGTCGTCTCGTCTCCTAATGGGTTAAATCTCTCGACGCGTGTGGGAGGGGGTGTTTAGTTTCATTTGCTTGCCCCTTATGTGTTACTTCTAATAAAACATAAAATCCTAACAGAAATATTGAATAAAATGAAGTTTGGAATAACGAGCTGTGCTAACAGAGCCATCAACTAAACCTTTTCAGTCTGTCTGATAAGATGTATCTAAGCTCATTCATCTCACATTACACTTTTACGATTCACTTGTCTGGATAAGTTGACTGCAAACTGCATCAAGAACTGCTCTTTTAAAGCCAAGTTGCCATAAAAGTTATGTGCGCTAATGGTCCCTGAATTATGTAAATTTTAGGACAGGCATACTTTGAGTTTGTCGCTTTGCCCGGGTTGTAATACAGACATGAGGAGCTGCTAAGTATTCACCCTAAACTGTGTGAGTGGTTTCTTAAGCAAAGCACCATTAATAGAACAATTTCCAACGTATTTGGTCTAGGAACTTTTGGATGTAACGTCAGTCCACCCATGTGACGTTAGTCCACCAGTTCTCTCTACCTGCTTGCAGTAACAGAAGGGTAGCTTGCAATTTGTCAAACGAATATACATTCACAAGACGTTCCTTGTGCTACGCCTAATCATAAGGAACGCCAGCGTGCCAATCTACTACGTCGTCGACAGAACGCGATAACCGTCGGTGACTTCCATCGTGAGATTGTACTCTAACCCTAGAGCACACTTTGGGCGAAACCGCACTGTCACCTGTAGACTTTAATGGTAAATTGGAAATTTGTGGTAAGGACTTATGAGTCCAAACTGCTGAGGTCATCGGTCCTTAAGCCTACACACTTCTTAACTTAAACTAACTTACGCTGTGAACAACACACACACCCATGCCCAAGGGAGGACTCGAACCTCCGATGGGGGGAGCCGAACTTTAATGAAACTAGAGGGATCTGTACAGGGAGAAAACTGTAAGGAGAGCCATAATACACAAACAAAAAGTAATTTAGGGCGTTTGGTATTATTGTTACTCTGAGAAGAGACTGCTACCAGACAGGGAATCGTGGCGGGACACATCCATACGGAAGACTGATGAGGAATCTCTGAATACCTCCAGCAATGAAAGAAGATTCCCAGAAATCTTTGATTTAAATCCGACACATAACGTCGCTACATTATTATTGGTTCCAGGAGGTTTCATTGTGTGGGTTTCCTTTGATGCTGCCTGTAATTTTTCGTAATCAATTCTGTCGATACTGCTAGTGGCAGGGGCTAAGATTTCTTCACGCTCGTTAATACCTGCGGTTCTACCAGCTTTCTTTAGCGGACACCGTCACCGTGTTGACAGAAATGAGTTTCGTGGCATCGGTTTCCTTCTTGTTGAGAGGTTTAGCAATCTTACATGCTGCACTTTGTCTCCCATTTTCTCTCTGCTCAGTACACATACGTCCCAGAACTCCGCTCGGGCTTTCTTCGCAGAGCTTACTTTTTATTGGTGCTAGTCCAGATCTTAGAATTTATATACATTTTCCTTCTTATTTCTGGTTAGGGTTCTCCAAGTCATTCCATAACATGTCCCAATTTGTATCTTTCTTTTCCTGCCCCATAATTACATCCTCCTCTTGGATGTGGTTCCAGCCGATACACTGTATTCTAATCTAGTTATTTAAATTACGGCTGTTTTTCATTTTTCGGATAAAATTTTCTACTGCGTCTTCATCTGCACTTTTGTGCTCAGATTTTATGTAATATAAGCTTTTAATAAATAATGGCTAGCTTCCATAACACTTCCCAAATAAACGTAAGTATTTTCTGGTAATTTAGTTATTTTCTCGTTCTTTGTAGTTGGTGAAGGATTTCTGAATCTTAGCTTGCCGAGTTTAGCTGTGTATTGTCAAATTTCCTATCGTTTCTCCTTTTCATAATATTACTCATTCAGTTTTCATTACTGATTTAGTCGTAGTAACACATGTGGCAGGTTGATCCCGCGACTGTCACAAATATAAATAAAAACATTGTAAATGGTTACTAAGTTGTAACTAATAAGTTGCTGAAGTGAAACACCACTTTTTTTCTGAAGTCTTGTCATATGCGGCTGATCCTACGAAATTTTAATGCGAACGTTTTTCCCGTATTACAGTACCATATATTATTTTTCAAAACTGATTGCTTTCGCATTTACTTAGTGATATAAGTCTTCAAATGCAAATCAAGCAACACATGCAACAATTTTTTAAATATTGTGAATGGCAAATTCAAAAATTAAACTCAGCACAAATCTCTTTTACGTAGAATTAAATAGAAAAGTTTTAAAAATACCCTTCAATGTATAACTTTATTTTAATATTTGTGCATCATAAACAACTTAAAGATACATATCATATCACTGGTGGCCAAGACGCACCAGATACTGGAAACACCTCTGATGAAGTTTGTAAACAAAGAATGAATTAATAAAAGTTTCTCGCGCTTCCAGCCACGTCAGCTGGCTTAAAATCAACGATCTTTCGGGCACGTACTCCTCGACCATTGCCAAGTGGTGACTGTCTTCTAGTTGCTGCTGTTGTCCTTATACAGCCACGCTATCTTCCGTGACGTCACTCGTACCCGCTCCGGCACCATATATGGTAATGTTTACGTTGTGCGGCCGCCGCGCCCACTTCAGCCTTCTGATGGCCGGGTCCCACGCTGTGCTTAGGTGCAGGCCGAGAGTTTTGTGACAAATTTTTATTTCGATCTCTTCTTTTACTAGTCTATCTCAGAAACTGTTAGTCATTGTGATAATAGATGTCTCGTCGAATGCAGTACGATGACTGTTTTGTAATGCGTGCTCTGCTACCGCTGATTCTCTGGGTACCGTAGACGAAAATATATCTCGTGTTCTACACAGCGCTTTTCAATGGTACGCACAGTCTATCCTATATAGAACCGCCCTCACCGACATGGTATTTTATATACTCCTGGCGTTCTGAGTTCTACATCGTCTTTCACAGGCCTCCAGGAGTGTCGAATTTTTGCTGGAGCCCTGAAAACCGAATCATGCCTCTTTTGGAGCGGCTTATCTTTCCTGTTATTGAGCCACAGAATGGAAAGAACGCAAACTTCTTCGAGTGCTCCTTGGAGTCTTTCTGCTTACGTATTTTCGGAAAGATAGCTTGCGAAGTCTGGCAGTTGTTGTAGCTGTTTTCCTTGAATACTTTCCGTAAGTGGCTCAGTTCCTTCGGCAAGTTTTCAGAATCTGAGACGGTTTCGGCTCGATGCACTAAGGTCCTCAGAACAGAACTTTTCTGCGACGAATGGTGATAGCTGTTAGCGTGCAGATAACGGTCTGTGTGGGTGGGTTTCCCGTAAACGCTGTGGCCGAGGCACCCATTTACTTTGCAGTGAACGAGGACATAAAGGAACGGCAAGTTACCATCTGTCTCTATATCCATCGGGAACTTGATGTTGTCATGGATGTTGTTGATGTGGTCCAAGAACGTGTCATCGACTTAACGATAAAAGTAACTAGGCTTTTCAGGAGCTGTGTCCAGGTCGATGTTTCCAAAGTACTCCATGAACAAGTTGGCTACGAGTGGATCTAATGGGCTTCCCATCGCAACGCCATCCGTCTGATTGAACTATTCTCCATCATACAAGAAATACCAAGACGTCAGACTAAGCTTGAATAAATCCAAAACACTGTCGTCAAATAACTGGGAGAGCCGACCTATAGAGTCTTTAAAGGGATGGCGCGTGAACGATGACACTACATCAAAGCTTACCATAATATCCCCTTCTACAAGACGCAGACCTTTAATTAGACTGATGAAGTCGGTTGTGTTCTTGATGTGGTGCACACAGTGACCAACTGCGGGGTGAGGAGGTTGGCCAGATGTTTCGCGAGTCTGTAAGTCGGCGATGCAATGGTGCTCACGATGGGACGTAGAGGAGTGTTCTTCTTGTGAACCTTTGGATGGCCATACTATGTTGGTGGTCGAGGTACCGAGGGAGGAGATTTTTGATGACATTCTCTTTCAGCGAAGACCTCTTGAGAAGCTCCGTCGTCTTCCTCATTATTGTTGAAGTTGAGTCCTTAGACAGTTTTTGATATGTCTGCTCCTCCAGCATCAACCGAATCTTCGCGTTGTAGTCCGCTCGTTTCATAATGACGAATGCATTGCCCTTGCCATCCGGCAGGACTACGAGGTGTGGATCGTAGCGGAGTTCACGAAGACCATTACGCTCAGCTCTTGTCATGTTCGAAGTCGGCGGCTTGGATTTAGACAGAGTGTGGCTCGTTCATCGGCGAATTTCTTCTGCAGTTTCACAGGGCATCCTGTGAATTGCTCGTTCCACGCCACTTATTATGTCAGAAAAAGGTACACTCTGCGGCGACGGTGCATAATTAAGTCCCGTCTTGAGAGCCGACATGGCACCCGCGTCGATATTTCTTGTTGTCATGTTGATGACGGCGCGTTCTGTTGTTTTCCGCTCTGCAGAGAAACAATGATATCCCGTAAGTTTCAAGCTTTGTCCCTTTCTTTCATATGGTAAATACTTGTCAAACTTCAAACGCGTTACGCGTTTCTCTCAGAATCATGTTTTTCGGCATGGTTGTCGTCGTCCACGCTACGATTTTCATCCGATTACCGTGACTTTCGATCTCCCTCAAAAGCAAACTGAATTCTCTTCAAGTCATCGTAGCCGATTTTTTTTTTTTTTGACATTTAGAACATTTTCTGGCAAAAGAAGAGTGGTCCAGCTTTTTTGTTGCGATTTCCCGCGACGTACTAAAATTTCATCTGTAAGGATCGGTGTGATATGTTAGTTTCATGTTTCATTTAACCGGAGTTATAGTTATATTTTTCAATAATAATACCAATAAGAACCTCGGTTCTCTGATCAGAATAGCAATAATTAGCATAACAGATGTCCAGATGTGTGTGAAATTTTATGGGGCTTAACTGCTAAGATCATCAGTCCCTAAGCTTATATACTACTTAACCTAAAATATCCTAAGGACAAACACACACACCCATGCCCGAGGGAGGACTCGAACCTCCGCCGGGACCAGCCGCACAGTCCCTGACTGCAGCGCCATAGACCGCACAGCTAATCCCGCGCGGCAATTTGCATAACAAAGTAAGACAAAGCAAAGATGATGTTCTTTACAGGAAATGCTCAATATATCCACCATCATTCCTCAACAATAGCTGTAG
The DNA here is from genome assembly GCF_023864275.1 of Schistocerca cancellata. NCBI lineage: Eukaryota > Metazoa > Arthropoda > Insecta > Orthoptera > Acrididae > Schistocerca > Schistocerca cancellata. The sequence goes on from NC_064634.1 coordinate 272,658,801, forward strand.
TCGAAGAATAATGTTGTGAACAGCACTGTAAAGCATGTCCGGAGTTATGGTGAGGCATTGGCGTCGGATGTTGTCTTTCAGCATCCCTAGAGATGTCGGTCGATCTCGATACACTTGCGAGTTCAGGTAACCCCAAAGCCAGTAATCGCACGGACTGAGGTCTGGCGACCTGGGAGGCCAAGCATGACGAAAGTTGTGGCTGAGCACACGATCATCACCAAACGACGCGCGCAAGAAGTCTTTCACGCGTCTAGCAATATGGGGTGGGGCGTCATCCTGCATTAACATCATACGTTCGAGCAGGTGTTTATCAGCCAGGCTGTGGATGATGTGATTCTGTAACATATCGGCGTACCTCTCACCCGTCATGGTAGCAGCTACAAAACCAGAATCACGCATTTCCTCGAAGAAAAAAGGCCCGATAACTGTAGATGTGGTAAATCCAACCCATGCTGTGACTTTCTCGTCGTGCAATGGAATTTCCACGATGGTTCTTGGATTTTCGATAGCCCAAATTCTGCAGTTGTAGGCGTTGACCGACCCTCGGAGCGTAAAATGAGCTTCGTCGGTCCACAACACGTTACTCAACCGATCGTCATCTTCCGCCATCTTTTGAAACGCCCACACCGCAAATGCCCTCCTCTTCCATAAATCGCCAGGTAACAATTCATAAAGCCGATGGATTTTGTACGGATATCATCGGCGGGTACGCCTCAGTGCCAAACAAACAGTAGTGTATGGAATGCCGGTGCGACGTGCGACTGCATGAACGCTGACTTCCCCGTGCATAGACGAACCCGCTACGGTCTCCATTTCTTGCTGAACTGTCTCAGCACCATTACTCCTTGTGCTCGGTCGGCCACTACGGGGTCTATCGTCTAAACAACCCGTGGCTTCGAACTTCGAAGTCATTCTCGCCACAGCTGCATTTGTCAACGGACCTTTACCCGTTCGAATCCCCTTCCTATGGCGATAGGATCGTAACGCTGAACTGGCACATTCCCCGTTCTGATAATACAGCTTTCATTAAAAGCGCCTTTTCAGGTAGCGTCAGCATGCTGCGACTGCTGGCGCATCTAACTCTCTCTCTCATTACAGCTCCTTTTATACACGATTGCCATGCGCAGTCAGTGACGTTTTGCTGTCCAGCGCCATCTGCCGGACATTTTGTGAACTTTGTTGATTTTTTTTTGGTTCTAATAAAACCCATGTCATTCCAAGCATGTGTGTCAATTTTTACCTCTCTGGAGATGAAGCAGCTTGCACAGGATAGAGTAGCATGGAGAGCTGCATCAAACCAGTCTTAGGACTGAAGACCAAAACAACAACAATCTACATTATTCCGTCGTTTATTAAGTTTTCAAATTTATACTGATTTTTTGGTCACCCGGTGTTTCTGCATTTGGATTTATGTGATAGGTGGTGCAGAAACGTTAATCTGACGAAGGTTAATTGCAGAGAGATCAATTCTGAAGGCATGTAAAGCAGATGTGTATGATGGTGAGAGCTCGTCGTAAGCATCCATTGACGGATCGTGTCGTTGCACGCATATTGCTCTGGAGACAGATGTAGCGGATGACGTGTTGCTGGTAGCTTCCTGACTTAACACTGGGCGTGGCCTGCTTTACTAGCAATACTCCTCGTCGCTCGCGTCTGCCCCTCCCCCGTCCACAGGCCAGCGTGCGGCAGTTCCACAGGCGGAGGTCCCTCCCACCCGACTGCCGGGTTTCCGGTGTTTGGTTTTTTTCCGCGCGCTGTTTACAAATATTGAGGCGGTTGCCCACTAATAAACCGCCTGGGCCGGCCTTTGATCTACAAAGCAGTACTCGTCAGCACCGTGTTTATCGCTTCCGCCTAATTTTTATGTCCCGCTCTGCAATATTCATCGGATTTAGCATCGTAGTCGCAGCAGTACAAGGGGAAGCGCGATATTTCTGTACACCACTTGTGCTTTCTTTGCATTTCCTCACGGTGAATGCGTAAGCTGATTGTGAGAGCGCTATTTAATGACGGTAACAGCACATAAAGTTTCCGGAGTATCAACTCCGTACTTCCTTTCCTCGTTGGTCTTAAGCAGAAGAAGGGAAAGAGCTGGGGCTCATAAACACTCACGAAGTGCAATACTAGTAAGGGCTTCTGCACAACTGAAGAATGTTTCTTCTAAGGTAGGATGTTTTGCACGTGGTCCATCGGCCCATAGATAACATCTGACTTTGCCTCAGAAGGCCGTTAACACATACTATTCTCAAAATAAATAACTTCAAAATACTTATTCGAATTGCAGAAGGAATGAGTTATTGGGGAGTACTGCAACACATATTCCACTGCCGTACGGAAGGTTTTGAAGTCACTGTCCAACATCATGACCTCACGTCTTCTTTCGTATCCTATCAAAAGTATGTATCGACATACCATCCCCCCCCCCCCCTCCCCTTCCGATTTCTCGTAAAATAGAACTTAAAAAAAATGTATTTCAACGTTATCCATGTTGAGAAAGAAACCTAACGTTGTCTGAAACTGTGTATGTCATTTGTCATACCCACGGTAACTGAAAAATAATCTTATCGCTATCCAACATCTGTAATCAAATAGCCAATAAAAACTTGAATAATGTATGGGAACTCACTCCGTCACTGAGAAGCATGCATGTTAATAAATGTGAACTGTACAGGAACTACTACTGAGCTGTCTGTAGGAGTTGTTCGTCATAACCTACAACAGAATCAACGTACCAAAAATGGCTAAACAATCAAAGAAAGAAAAATCAGCAAAATACGTGCCACAGACGCCAACATTAAATTATGGCTTCTTCCGCTACTGGCAGCCAATAGCAGCACAAACAAGTGTCAATGCCTTCAATGGCGGATTACTTAAGCATTCATTTCTAATAGATAGTAATTATTATTGTTATATTTCCACTTATATAATTTTGAAAAGTACACATGGAGATATATAATAACTGTAAACGTTTTGAGAAAAATTACAGGTATGGTGACAACCAAATTTGGCGAGTTTTTTTTGTTATTATCATAACAATAGTGCATTGTGAATTCTGAAATGAAATTATTTGACTTTTAATTTCGTACTTGCAAATTCTTTGGTATATTTCAATCGTTATTTCACATGTTATTTCGTTCGTATTTTGTGAACGACGAAATATTTGACGCGACCGAAAAAGTAAAATTAAACCTCGTGAACTTTACTGACCAATTTAGCGCCATTTATTATTTCTGAGTCTTAACCTCAAATCATTACTGAATGTCGTGAAATGATAAAAAAAGTCTTGCAACGTTAGTTATATCATAACTGAACCTCCCCACCAGAACCATGGACTTTGCCGATGGTGGAGAGTCTTGCGTGCCTCAGCGATGCAGATAGCCGTGTAGTAGGTGCAGCCACAACGGAGGGGTACCTGTTGAGAGGCCAGACAGACGTGTGGTTCCTGAAGAGGGGAAGAAGCCTTTTCAGTAGTTAACACATATTGGTTCAGTAGTTAACATCAAACAAAATGGTCTTGCTGTGCTGGTACTGCGAACAGCTGAAAGCAAGGGGAAACTACAGCCGTAATTTTTGCCGAGGGCATTGAGCTTTACTGTATGGTTAAATGATGATGGCCTCTTCTAGGGTAAAATATTCCCGAGGTAAAATAGTCCCACATTCGGATCTTCGGGAGGGGACTACCCAGGAGGAAGTCGTAATCACGAGAAACAAAACTGGCGGTCTACGGATCTGATCGTGGAATGTCAGATCCGTTAATCGGACTGGGTAGATGATAAAGAGATTGAAGAAATGGGTGATGCAATGAAAGAAATTATTCAGATAGTTAAAGGAGATGAAACTTTAATAGTCATGGGGGACTGGAATTCGATAGCAGGAAAAGAAAGAGATGGAAAGTAATAAGTGATTATGGACTGTGCGTAAGGAGTGAAAAAGGAAGCCGCCTGGCAGAATTTTGCACGGAGCGTAACTTAATCATATCAAACACTTGGCTTAAAAATCATGAAAGAAAAATGCGGCAATTGAAGCAGGCGAAAAGGAATACAGACGTCTCAAAAATAAGATCCCCAGGAAGTGCAAAATGGCTAGCAGGGATGGCTAGAGGACAACTGTAAGGATGTTGAAGCATATATCGCTAGGGGAAAGACAGATATTGCCTACAGGAAAACTAAAGAGACTTTTCGAGAAAAGAGGAGCACCTGTATGAATATCAAGTGCTCAGATGGAAAATCAGTCCTAAGCAAAGAAGGGAATGCAGAAAGGTGGAAGGAGTATATAGAGGGCCTATACAATAGCGATGTACTCGAGGGCAATATTGCAGAAATGGAAGAGGACGTAGACAAGATGATACGGGAGATACGATACTGCGTAAAGAATTTGATAGAGCCCCGGGAGTAGACAACATTCCATTAAAACTACTGATAGCCTTGGGAGAGCCAGCCATGACAAAACTCTTCCATCTAGTGACCAAGAAGTATCAGAGAGGCGAAATACCCTCAGACTTCAAGAAGAATATAATAATTCCAATCCCAAAGAAAGCACATATTGGCAGGTGTGAAACCTACCGAACTATCAGTGTAATAAGTCAACGTGGCGAAATACTGGCACGAATTCCTTACAAACTGGTAGAAGCCGATCTCGGGGAAGATCAGCTTGGATTCTGTAGAAATGTTGGAACATGCGAGGCAATACTGATCCTACGACTTATCTTAGAAGATAGATTAAGGAAAAAGAAAACTTACATTTCTAGCATTTGTAGACTTATAAAAAGCTTTTAACAATGTTAACTGGAATACTCTCTTTCAAATTCTGAAGGTGGCAGGGGTAAAATACAGGGAGCTGAGGGCTATTTACAATTTGTACAGAAACCAGATGTGAGTTATACGAGTCGAAGACATGAAACGGAAGCAGTGGTTGGGAAGGGAGTGAGACAGGGTTGTAGCCTCTCCTCGATGTTATTCAATCTGTATATTGAGCAAGCAGTAAAGTAAACAAAAGAAAAATTCAGAGTAAGAATTAAAATCCATGGATAAGAAATAAAAACTTTGAGGTTCGCCGATGACATTGTAATTCTGTCAGAGCAAATTACCTGGAAGAGCAGCTAAGCGGAATGGACAGTGTCTTGAATGGAGGATATAAGATGAACATCAACAAAAGCAAAACGAGGATAATGGAATGTAGTTGAATTAAGTCGGGTGATGCTGAGGGAATTAGATTAAGAAATTAGACACTTAAAGTAGTAAAGGAGTTTTGCTATTTGGGGAGCAAAATAACTGATGATGGTCGAAGTAGAGAGGACGTAAAATGTAGATGGCAATGGCAAGTAAAGCATTTCTGAAGAAGAGAAATTTGTTAACATCGAGTGTAGATATAAGTATCAGGAATTCGTTTCTGAAAGTATTTGTATGGAATGTAGCCATGTATGGAAGTGAAACATGGACGATAAATAGTTTCGACAAGAAGAGAATAGAAGTTCTCGAAATGTGGTGCTACAGAAAAAAGCTGAAGATTAGATGGGTAGATCACATAACTAATGAGGGGGTATTGAATAGAATAGGGGAGAAGAGGAGTTTGTTGCACAACTTGACTAGAAGAAGGGATCGGTTGGTAGGACATGTTCTGAGGCATCAAGGGATCACCAATTTACTACTGGAAGGCAGGGTGGAGGGTAAAAATCGTAGAGGGAGACCAAGAGATGAATACACTAAGCAGATTCAGAAGGATGTAGCTTGCAGCATTTGGTCTCTTAGGAATTCACACAGACAGCTCTATCCCAAGCACGACCTCCTCCTACGTCCAAAACTAACACGGTCTAGTGAGGTATTTAACTTGCAGTTTGTTATACTGGTGATGTTTTTGGGGTGTTTTCAGTACCATGGCTTCGGTCTACTCGGTCAGGTTACAGTGAATATGAATTAGAATGTTTATTTCAAAATTCTCGGTGACCAAATAATGCCTAGAAAAGCGTTCGACAACGTCATATGCTACAAGATGCTCGCAATTCTCAGGAAAAGAGATGCAAGCCAAAGGGAAAAATTCGTAAGACGCATTACGTACAAGTAGCAGGAGCTACAGGAGGTGCTGAATGAACCGAACGTTCTTATGAGCACATTATTCACTGAAAATGAAACGAAGAATGTCGAAAGTAATGAGGACAAACAAAAATAAAATCAGCTGAAACTTAAACATACAATTACTGTGCACAAAAAAAGAAAAGTGAATCAATTTTCCTGTCTTGGAGACAGACTATCACATACCGAATGAAACAAGGAAGGCATAAAAGGTGTACTAATACAGGCAGGTTAAAAGAAGTTCACAAGCATCAAACATCGATTTTAATTTGAGGAGGAAGTATTTGGGAATGTACGCTTGGAACAGAGCATTCCATGGAAGTGACACACGGACTATGGGAAACTAGAGAAAGAACTTAAACGTTCGTGAAGGGAGTCTAAAATTAGGTGGATTGGTAAGATAAGAAATGAGGTTTTCCAGTGAAATGGTGAAGACAGGAATATGCTGGAAATAGGAAGAAAGGAGAGGATGAAATGACGTGTTGAGGTGTCAAAAATCAACTCTTCCATAATATTTGAGGGAGTTGAGGAGGGTAAAAATTGTAGGGGAAGAGAGAAGTAGCAATCAAATACGTGAGGTTGGAAAGTGCAAGCTCTAGTCCGAGATGAAGAGGTTGACACAAGAACTCGTGGTGGAGTCCAACGTCAGGAGATTGACAAGTAAAGAGAGATAGGGGGAGAGTGAGTGAGAGAGGGAGAGAGAGAGAGAGAGAGAGAGAGAGAGAGAGAGAGAGAGAGAGAGAGAGAGAGGTCTGAGGCTTTTTGGAACAGCTAACGAAACGTAGCAAACAACTTCTGCGCAATTTCGTTGCTGCGCCATCTAGTTATCAATGAATGTGTTCAGCTAGAAATCGCATAACCGAGACACTTCCTCGCCGAAGTGAGCATTATCAAGTCTAGAATTTGAGTTTCAAGGTGACTAATTTTATGTGCGGAACAGTGCCAGATGACTTTTGTACTTAATGCACTCGTGGTCGTGCGGTAGCGTTCTCGCTTCCCGCGCCCGGGTTCCCGGGTTCGATTCCCGGCGGGGTCAGGAATTTTCTCTGCCTCGTGATGACTGGGTGTTGTGTGATGTCCTTAGGTTAGTTCGGTTGAAGTAGTTCTAAGTTCTATGGGACTGATGACCATATATGTTAAGTCCCATAGTGCTCAGAGCCATTTGAACCATTTGAACTTAGTGCACTGGCCGCCCTGGAGGTATGCGAGCAAATGGATAGTGCTGCAGCGTTACATCTAAATAAACGGTGCAGGTCATCAGAACGTGTCGCAGCGTTACGCTGAGGACTCTGGTCTATCTGATGGTCGGGACACGTCATTATGAACCTTTACAGACAGCCGACGTTGCTCTCAAACGCCGTCCGTGTGGTCCCGTCCCGTTGGCCACTGGGCCACCGCATCGACCGACCGTGCCATGGCTGCAGCCGTTAGCCGACAGACGAGCCCGCTAATGGCTTCTGATAGCCGCTAAGTAGACCGCCAAGTACGGCAAAGTAGTTCGGCGCGTCTCGAGAGTGGGCGAAAGCTCTCCAGGCCGGCATGCGTGTGGCGCGGCGGAGTGGCAGAGCGCTCTGCCAAGTTGAGAGAGTGGGGCAACGCCTGGCTGGCACCGCACGTTCAATCAGCCCGACACTGCTCATTACGAACCATTGTTTCGATTGTCATGCGTAACGTAACTGGGAACCTATGCTTAAGCCTTTCGAGAATGTAGCTTCATGATACATTGTGTAAAAAGAGAATTGCTTCCAGTAATGAAATACAACCGAAGGCACTTGAAATTATCATAGCTTGAAGGCCGCAACGCGAGTAATGATCCGTACATTGTACCGAGAGGCAACAATGTGTCGTAAGTCACAGAACTTTCTATCCACAAAGGTAGTGTTGTTTCAGTTCCACCTGCGTTCATAAAGGAACACAGATTATTTTGCTAGAGTACATAATGGGAAGGTTCGTCCGCAGATCTCTCTCGAAAGTACAATGGTGGAGTTGGCACAGCATTTTGGATACTGGGCTCATCAGGGGAAAGCTACTTACATGGCTATTTTGATAAAATATCTCCAGTAAAGATGAACTACGATTTTGTATACAGTGATCCTGTCCCACTGAGATAAATCTCGCCAACGAGATCCATAGACAGCTGACAGCTGCGACAAATGTAAAAGCCACTACTGATAACAATACGAACACGGAATATCTGAACAGCCTGGTGACTGAGGACTTTCTAGGATGTCAAAGTCAACACGTCTTCCTTAATCGACAGAAATTTTAAGAAGTGAAATTATCTACGGGCTATGGGCGTACCACAAGCACGTTCATGGTACATGTAAAATGAATTATATGCCTTGTTGGTATCTCCATGAGGTTAAGCAGTGGTTAATATGCGGGATCTCTTTCTGGAGGACAAGCACTCAAATTTCCTTTCGGCCACTCAGATTTAGTTTTTCCGTGGATACCATATACTGAGTACGAATACAGCCAGAAAGGACGCAGTTGATTTCCTTACTTACCCTTTCCCAATCCGAGCTTACGCACCGTCTTTAGTGAACTCATCACTGACGGGACGTTTGAGGATAAATTACAGTTAGAAATAGAATATGTTGCATTATAAACTCCTTGGCAGAACACTATCAAATTATTAGTCCTTTATTTTTGTGGGTGTGAGATGCATCGATTAAAATTTATTCTCAGTGTTTCCTGTGCAGAAGAAAGCATTGTGACAGATGAATAATGGTGACAGTAGACGATGGCTATTGAGTGTGTCTAGGCAACTGGAAGTTTTCGGGTAGCAGTGGTAACACAGAGGGCATGCACGTGAAGTTTGTGGCCGTCTTTCGGATATTGAGAAAGGTGGGAACATAGACATGACTGGGATACGAGCATCATACTGACAGCTTGCACAGACGGCTGGCTATTGTTTAATGAATGCAGTTCCTTCATCCACTGCCTTTGATAAATGACTACTACTATCTGAAGAAGCACGCAGAAGTAAAGTTGTTTAGCTGTGAAAAGAAAATTCTTCCTTTCATAAATTTAGTTATTATTTTTGAACTACAGACTGTTCAGTAGTGAAAAGAAATTTTTGCAGAGGGTTTCCAGTGTATTCTAGAAGAGTTTAGTTTCTCGGTTGTGCACATAGACTCCTTCTCGACTAGACATCGAAAAGGGACGTGCTGCTTAGATCACAATAAATCGATGACCATATAGCCCAATAAGAATAGAAGATAAAGAGAGAAGTGTTCAGATTAAGAAGAGCACATAGCAAAGATGTAGTCCTCTTCCCGTGCTGTTGAACCTATACATTGCAGAAGGAATGATGGAGAGAAAATGTATCAGTGATAATCGTATTCTTAAAACTGTCCTACCGTTTTACGATGACGAGGTAACAGACTAATAATAAGTATAACCAGTTGCACAACTAAATTTGTTGTTTCCACTGTAATTATATTATAGTTGTGCACAGTGGTCAAACTCAAGATCCATTCACTTATGACTAAGGTGAAGGTAACGAGCATTGCACTCACTCGTCTTGTTTAATTACAAGTCTCTTTCAATAAAGAGATTTGTAATCAAACGATTTCCCTAGGATTATAAGTTGGCAGTGTGTTCCTTTATGACTATGTGGCTAACCATCTTGCAGAATTCAGACGTAATACTTACATTTAGAGCAACGCAATAGTGTAGCATAGGTCTAGGGTTAAAAACCAACACAATAGCTTAAACGTTCAAAGTGGGAAGAGTTGTATGATCTGTTGAATAGAATGAACAGTTTAATGAGCACATAACTTGGCCTGAGATAAACCAAAGAAAGGCGAAAGTAATGGGTAGTAAGAGTAATGAGATCAGCGATAAAAGAATAAAAATTGAGGACCATGAAGTGGACGATGTTATGGAATTCTGGTGCTTTGGAATAAAAACGAATGACAAATTAAGGAGTGTGTAAGACTCAAACTGGCACTGGCAAAAATTGCATTGACAAACTGACTATTGGCTTTGTCTTGGGTTCTTCGGCCGACGTTCAAATGATGATTTTACTGACGTTTCGCCAACATGAGTGGCTGGCATTGTCAAAGCTTCACCCTCCATTGCCGGTGGTGAAGCTTTGTCAATGCCAGCCACTCGTGCTGGCGAAACGTCAGTAAAATCATCATTTGAACGTCGGCCGAGGAACCTGAGACAAAAGTCAACAGGCAGTGTGTCAACAAGTGGCCACGAAAGCCTAGACAATTTTGTAAATATTGCATTCTTCGCTAAGAGAAATCTACTAGTATCAAACGTATGTCTTAATCTGAAGCAGAAAATTTTGAGAATGTCTTTACAGCGCAGAACTGAATAGAAGTGCATCATGGTTTGTGGGCAACGCGGAAAAGAAGAGAATCGAGGAGACTGAGATGTTGTGTTACTGAAGGATTCTGCAAATGAAGTGGACTGATAATACACTCCTGGAAATTGAAATACGAACACCGTGAATTCATTGTCCCAGGAAGGGGAAACTTTATTGACACATTCCTGGGGTCAGATACATCACATGATCACACTGACAGAACCACAGGCACATAGACACAGGCAACAGAGCATGCACAATGTCGGCACTAGTACAGTGTATATCCACCTTTCGCAGCAATGCAAGCTGCTATTCTCCCATGGAGACGATCGTAGAGATGCTGGATGTAGTCCTGTGGAACGGCTTGCCATGCCATTTCCGCCTGGCGCCTCAGTTGGACCAGCGTTCGTGCTGGACGTGCAGACCGCGTGAGACGACGCTTCATCCAGTCCCAAACATGCTCAATGGGGGACAGATCCGGAGATCTTGCTGGCCAGGGTAGTTGACTTACACCTTCTAGAGCACGTTGGGTGGCACGGGATACATGCGGACGTGCATTGTCCTGTTGGAACAGCAAGTTCCCTTGCCGGTCTAGCAATGGTAGAACGATGGGTTCGATGACGGTTTGGATGTACCGTGCACTATTCAGTGTCCCCTCGACGATCACCAGTGGTGTACGGCCAGTGTAGGAGATCGCTCCCCACACCATGAGGCCGGGTGTTGGCCCTGTGTGTATCGGTCGTATGCAGTCCTGATTGTGGCGCTCACCTGCACGGCGCCAAACACGCATACGACCATCATTGGCACCAAGGCAGAAGCGACTCTCATCGCTGAAGACGACACGTCTCCATTCGTCCCTCCATTCACGCCTGTCGCGACACCACTGGAGGCGGGCTGCACGATGTTGGGGCGTGAGCGGAAGACGGCCTAACGGTGTGCGGGACCGTAGCCCAGCTTCATGGAGACGGTTGCGAATGGTCCTCGCCGATACCCCAGGAGCAACAGTGTCCCTAATTTGCTGGGAAGTGGCGGTGCGGTCCCCTACGGCACTGCGTAGGATCCTACGGTCTTGGCGTGCATCCGTGCGTCGCTGCGGTCCGGTCCCAGGTCGACGGGCACGTGCACCTTCCGCCGACCACTGGCGACAACATCGATGTACTGTGGAGACCTCACGCCCCACGTGTTGAGCAATTCGGCGGTACGTCCACCCGGCCTCCCGCATGCCCACTATACGCCCTCGCTCAAAGTTCGTCAACTGCACATACGGTTCACGTCCACGCTGTGGCGGCATGGTACCAGTGTTAAAGACTGCGATGGAGCTCCGTATGCCACGGCAAACTGGCTGACACTGACGGCGGCGGTGCACAAATGCTGCGCAGCTAGCACCATTCGACGGCCAACACCGCGGTTCCTGGTGTGTCCGCTGTGCCGTGCGTGTGATCATTGCTTGTACAGCCCTCTCGCAGTGTCCGGAGCAAGTATGGTGGGTCTGACACACCGGTGTCAATGTGTTCTTTTTTCCATTTCCAGGAGTGTATAAGAATCGGTGAGAAGAGGAATATGTGAGAAACATTGGCTATTAATGGAAGAAGTATTGATTTGTGTAAAGATAATAACTTACATGGTATGAAATGAAACAGCAGAGGGGAAAAGGGGGAGAGGGGGAAATAAATTTTAAAATAAAAATAATAATAACAAAAGCGAGTTAGGAAAATAAAACTGGCCTTGAAAATGTGTACGACGACAATGACGCAGAATTTGCCCTTGATAATGAATATCTCAGAAGATTTTGGAAAAGGTCACCATTGACTTCGATGCACTGCTATGCTCACCTTATCAAAATGCGAGACACCAAAAGCATTGCCACCTGATGAATAGCACCAACGGGGTCTTCAGTGTCCTAGCAGTGGGTGAGGATTATTTGCGTACTCCTGACCATCAATTTGCCGCACAGGGAGCAAATCACATGGAGAAAGATCGGGTCACGGAGGTGGCCAGGGGCTTCCGCTGTATCTGCCGATTGTCCTTTCATCACCTGGAACCTCACGCATTCGTGGTAAGGTTGTCAAGGTGGTATATGCTGTTGCTCCATCTTCCTGGTGTTAAGCATACATACGTCGATCTGCTTTGAGTCGATGGACTTATCGATTAAATAGTTTCTGGTCGTATAGGTTAATAACAACAGTTTGCGTAAGTAGCCGGGAGTGTAAAAAATACAGAAGAGTCCTAACCTCTCTGTTCACTTAGACATTCCAAACATCAGCAAAGGTAGGCTTCCTTCTCGTCACCCAACACTGAGGACTACAAATGTGTTAGTTGGAAACGGCTATTTAATACTGATGACTGCTGAGAACACACATGGCACATTAATGCTACGACAGAACACCTTAAGATGCCATCCCTCTCGACCACGCCACATAGCTTTGAATTGCCACGAAAGATGTGGTCGTTTCTTAACCTGGTGGTGGCAGAAGGATCAGTAGTAGGATTAGTTTGTAGTTTCAGACAATTGTAATATTATTTGCTTCTGATGCAGCAATATGCTAAATAAATAAACCGTGTTACTATTCGGATACCAGACATATTGCACCAAACACCAGTCTTGAGACTATGCAACGGGTCGTCAGAGTAGCGATAGGGGATTTTCTGATGCATGGTATCACGAGTTCTGTGATTTCATATACCCCCACAACTGAAACGAACCTCGCCTGAAGAAATGGGATACTGAAGATTCAAAAGTCCTGATTCAACTTCACTCTGACACCACGGGCAGGAAACACTCGGAAATTTTCCCGGTTGCTTTAACTTTTGTACAACTGAAAATGTGCAAGGATACAGTTGCAGGTCACTTTTGATAATGTTTGGACGCGACGATCTCTTAGTTCCCACTTGTACAGATAAACTGCCTTGAGATTTTGGCGGATCGTAATGATTCTGAAAGACTTCGGATACTTACCCAAAGTCTTTCGGAATCATTACGGTTTTTGTTCGCTACAGAGCTCGTTTTAGGCCATTTTTCCACTAAGTTTTGTATTGCAGATACTGTTGGAAGTTTGGCGAAACACTTACAGTCCCAATCTCTTGCGCTACGTACGCATTTTACACGAATTGTGCTTCGCCTAACATTTGGAAATGAACACAAGCTGTTTTATCGTACCCACAGTTTTATGTTGCATTCAGATGGGCATTAAAGATGCTTCTATCACTTACTCAAAACTAATGGCACAGTGAAGTAGTCGCACAGAGAATGCACTAAATGCGCATGCGCAGAGTTAGTGCATCGAAGCCACGGTTTTCATTTTTTGAGTCGGCTTCACATTTCCCACCTTTTTTTTTTTAGCAGGGTGCAGGTAAGACAGGGTGGCTGCGTGAAGCGTTCTGCGCAGAGAGAAAGAGAGAGAGAGAGGGGGGGGGGGCGGTGAATGGTTGCGACGTCGCCAGATCGCCACCCTTTCAGTGCTGTCAGCACTACACCACCAGGCGTCACCTGAGTGGGCTGCTTAGAGGTCGCGCGCCTAGCAATCAGTAAGAGTTCGGCCATTCCAGTGGATATGCTATGCTCCTAGTAGAGAATATTCCACTTATACTTTAATTTCGTATTTCAGTCATACTTCCTGGATAGTTTTTCTCGCTATTTTCGTGGATTCCTATCCGTTTTTGGGTTGGGTTGTTTGGGGGAAGAGACCAAACAGCGAGGTCATCGGTCTCATCGGATTAGGGAAGGAAGACGGTCGTGCCCTTTCAAAGGAACCATCCCGGCATTTGCCTGGAGCGATTTAGGGAAATCACGGAAAACCTAAATCAGGATGGCCGGAATCGGGATTGAACCGTCGTCCTCCCGAATGCGAGTCCAGTGTGCTAATCACGGCGCCACTTCGCTCGGTCCCAATCCGAGACAAAGTGTACACAACTGTAGAAATAATGCGTTTTTCGTCCTATACACATTGTCAAGACTAACTGGAAGCATTTCAGAAGGAGTCCCCAAATTTTCATTTGCATTGACATGATCTCTCAGTTGCTGCCCGGATTTATGTATATAGCAGGCAATATCGTAGCCACGTAAATGATCAATATGCTACCGATTTTGTAGAAAATCCAATTGTCTGCCACTACTTCAGAACGACCACAGACAGCAAGAAACCTTCCACGCACAGAAATAATTTTAACGATGCAAGTGAAAGTGCTTACTCAAACGAACGCAAAAGGAATCAGAATGCATTTTAGTAGGAAACTGACTCTACAAAAATTATAAATGATCCATTTTAGCTAAGTATACCTGGACAGCAAGACATCTATGGACCTATGCAAGAAAGGCCGCATTGATCAATGAGTAATTACACTGAAATACGTCAGTGAAAATATAAACGACCTACTATATGTTACTCAACAGTGACATTAACGAATCAGCATTTTGTACTGATTGGAATCTGTTTGAGTTTAACCGAGCGAGGTGATGCAGTGGTTAGCACACTGGACTCTCATTCGGGAGGACGACGGTTCAATCCCGTCTCCAGCCATCCTGACTTAGGTTTTCCATGATTTCCCTAAATCGTTTCAGGCAAATGCCGGGATGGTTCCTTAGAAAGAGCACTGCCGATATCCTTCCCCATCCTTCCCTAACCCGAGCTTGCGCTCCGTCTCTAATGACCTCGTTGTCGACGGGACGTTAAACACTAACCTCCTCCTCCTGTTTGAGTTTAAGAGGGTCCACTTTGGTTTGACTACTGGCGCAGCCGTCCTTACTCGTTTGATGGATAATATTCTTGGAGACTTGAAATTAGTCTGTGTTTATAATTACCTGGACGATTTGGTAATTTATAGTCGTTTGTTTCAAGAACATTTGGAACATATCCACCAAGTTTTTGCTAGGTTGCAGGGGGCCGGTTTGACTGTTACACCCAGTAACGTGACATTAGCCAGGCAGCAGGTATCCTTCTTAGGTCATCTAGTATCAGGTGAGAGCATTCGCATTGACCAGGAGCGGACTAAGGCATTGTGGGCTCTGCCGCTGCCTACTGATAAAAGCGGAATTGCCAGGTTTATAGGTACGGCGAATTATTTTAGGCGTTTTGACCCTAATTTTGTTCAGCTGGTGTCTCTTTTAAATGAACTGCACCGAAAAGGGGTGCGTTTTGAATGGGGACCTGCCCAAGAGGCCGCTTTTGAGCACATTAAGGCAGCTATAGCCAATCCTCCGGTTCTTGGACTGCCTGATTTAAAAAAGAAATTTATTGTCCAAACCGACGCATCTAATGCGGGAATTTCGGCAGTCCTCCTCCAGGAGTTCGAGGGTCAAAGGCAGCCATTAGCATACTCGTCTCGTCGGTTAACCATCGCCGTCCTCAAATATTCTGTTTACGAATTTGAGGCATTGGCCGTCTTATTCGCGCTGGAAAAGTACCGGTTCTATATCGAACACAGAGTATTTCAGCTAGAAACTGACAATCAAGCCTTAAGCTGTGTGCAGACCTCGTAAAACCGGCCGTATCGCGAGGTGGGCGGTACTCATTTCGGCGTTTCAGTTCGAGGTTAAACACATTAGGGGCATTGAGAATGTGATCGCGCACGTTCTCAGCCGTATGTTTACTGAACATCAACCTAGTGAGGACGCCCAAGAAACTGAGGAGGGCCATCTTAGTTGTGTCGTGTTAGGCGGTATTCCTCATTTGTTTAGTGACACTGCCGACCATCATGATCAGGACCCCACTTGGGGACCCGTTAAGAAACGGCTCTCAGCAGGAGAACGTTTGGATGAATACGTTATCAGCAAAGGCATTTTGTGTTAAAGGGTAGGACGTGCCAGGGAGATCAAGATCTGTCTGCCAGCCACATTAGTATGCCGGTTTTCTATTAATTTCACAACTGTTTGATTGGCGGCCATAAGACCTCGCAGAAGATTAAGGAGCATCTGACTTGGCCGTCTACGGACCGAGACGTTAGAGAGATGGTTTCTAGGTGTCAGTTGTGTCATGCGGCCAAACCGAAGAACGCTCTTCAACAGGGCTTCCTGAGTTCTGAGCGCGAATCCTGCCTCATGGGCAAGCTCTTTATTGATTATGTGGGGCCCTTATCTCGCACCAAAGGAGGCCATCGGTACCTATTAGTTATTACTGGCGCGTTTTCGATGTTTAGCTAGCTTCTCACGAGTCGTGCTACCGCCATAGCGCATTTAACTAACGTATTTAGTGTTTTTGGACCCCCTAAGCAAATCGTTTGTGATAATGCGCCCGCCTTTCTTTCGGCCCCCTTCGAGGCCTTCTGTTTTCAAAGCGGTGTGAAGCACGTGACTACCACTCCGTATTATCCGCAGGGCTCCTTCGCGGAGAGGGTCAATCGTAACCTTAAATCCGCGCTGATTATCTTTCATCAGAAGTCTCCCACTAAGTGGGATTTTAGTCTCCCTTGGCTTAGCTTCAATGCCGCCATCGATGAGGCTTTGAAGGCTACCCCGGTTTCCCTGATCTTTGATTATCCTATTAATTCCCCCCTTTCGAACTTACGGGGGATTCAAGATCTAATTCCTGCGGACAGTACCCCTCAGGTCGTCAAGGAAAACTGGAATCGTGCGAGGCGAGAAATTCTCAGGGCCCACAACAGACAAGCTGATAGTTATAACCGTAATCGAAGAGCCTTCAGAGGTGAGCCGGGAGAGCAGGTGTGTGTCCGTAATTTTCCCGGGAGGGTGGTGCGTGTTGGCAACCTTGGTAAGATTACTCCACGTTTTCTGAGGCCGTGTAGAATTATGCGTATTTTAGGCCCAGGACAACTGTACCAGTAAGCAATACCGGGTCCATTTTAATCAAATTGAGTTTGGTTGGACCGCTAGTTGGGTTGCCCCCCAGGTCTGTATTTGAGAGGGGGAGGTTGAGCAGTGCTGCGGCTTGCGTTGTTGCCGTTGCTAATTTGGCATCGTTTAGTTGGTATAGTTACGGCTGTCGTCTTCTTCTTGTGTTGATTGGTGCCACTCTGTTTTCAAGCGTTGTCTGTCCACTAGTGGTGGCAGCGACGGTTATCGATATGTAGTAACGGTGGTAGTGTCTTTGGGGTGACGTTGTGATGTTTCCGTGTCGTGTGAGTCGGCAGTTCGGTTGGGGATGGACGAGCAGCCAGGTCCGCGCAGCGCGGGAACACGCCGGGAGCACTGGCGACAAGCATGCACTGCCGGATGGAAGGGCTGTAGTCACGAGGGGTACAACCCCGTTGTCAACCGGACCAGGAAGTTAAAGTTGAGTGGACCTTAATTCGATTAGTGAAACCTCCACCACTGTGAGATCTCGCCATTTGCTTGCATATTGCTGCTTGCTGTGTCACCGCGACGAAGAGCAGCGAGTGGAGCGTTTGGGGAAGACGAATGTAATTAGCCTTCCTCCACTTCTTATTATTAATTCTTGCATTATATATGTTATTATTTGTGAAGTTCAACCAGTAGTATTTTTCCTGCCTAGTGTCCGCTAACGCGTCAGTTACCTGCCCTGGAGCGTAGTGTATGTTATGGCAGTATACTTTTCCTCACCTTGCTGCTGCTGTCTGGAAGGGCATGTAAGGCGTGCTGACTGCCGGTTCCGACCTGGATGTGTTATTCCATCGTTGCATTTGTCAGGAGACGTTAGGTAGATTTGGCAAATGATTATTGGTCATGTGTTTAAACTGCCACTAGTCTGAGTCACCACCTAGTGAAGTGAATGCAACTTTAGGCTGCCCGTCTCATCGCTTGCGAAGTTTTGAGGGACTTTCCCAGGTCGGTCCTTGGAGCAACAAATGAGACCCCCCTTCTCTTTGGTTTGGTCAGATTGGACGAATGTTTTTTTTTTTTTTTAAATTAATAACTGTAATTTCAAGTTTGAAGATGTTTAAGTGGTTCGGAAGAAATTGCTATTCAGGCCTTCAGCCGTGAAACAGTTTTTTAATTATTACTATTGAGGCCTTCAGCCGAGAATAAACACCAACTCGACAACCACGACGATAAACTGAGTAAATCAGTGCAGCATTCGCGAATATTACTGGAACGCGAGTCTATCAGAGGATCCAAAGATAGCACAACGCTGCCACGGCTCACTTCCTGGAACACCTGGATGCTGAGGGAAATGCTGACCTTGTGAACCATCCCAAACATCCCAGGGGATTTGCGTTAGTGGCAGCGTGCTTTGAAATGAGATATTTGCTATGTCGTGAGTGGATCAAAGACATTCCTAAAAGGAATAGTTGCTTAGCAATATGTTTCCTGTCTTTCCACCTGCAGTCTGGATATGGGTGGTCCTGAAGGATGTGAACAATCCCTCACACGCTTGAACCTGCACACCAGGGTTCTTGCCCTGTAGAAGCATTTCTAATAGTTCTTGCCAAATGCACGCCTGGGTTTTCCCGCTGGGTAAATGTTGGTATTGTTCCTACCAAATTAGTTGGCTTAACTTGACTCTATAAGAACCCTGCGCCCACCACTGTCATCCTCATTCTGCTTCAGTTTGTGGGGGAAGAAGACCAAACTGTGAGGTCATTGGTCACATTGGAGTAGGGGAGGAAGGGGAATGAAGTTGGCTGTGCCCTTTCAAAGGAACTATCCTGGAATTTGCCTAAAGTGATTTAGGGAAATCCCACAAAACCTAAATTAAGATGGTCGGACGCGGGATTGGGCTGTGTCCTTTCAAAGGAACTATCCTGGAATTTAACGAAAGCGATTTAGGGAAACAACAGAAAACCTAAATTAGGATGGTCGGACGCGGGATTGAACAGTCGTCGTCCAGAATGTGAGCCCAGTGTGCGGAACCACTGAGCCACCTCGCTCGGTCCAATTTGTGGTTATGATTTTCTGTGTCTGTTAATCGTCAGTCAGCACTTGTGGTTGCTTGTGTGCTTATTACCGCTGTCAAATAAAGCACCATCATGAAACGCTAATCACTATGAAACAGCAGCAGTGTCGGTGGCAGCAAACGTCTGAGGCAGTCTGAGGAGGAATTGCCATGTAGGTACATATTTTCTTTCGTAGTATGGTTTCAAATTTGGTAGTTAAAACGAATATCGTGGCGTGTGTCTACCAAATCAGTATGTTAGTAGTATATTTTCGTTAAAACGAATTTCGTAGCTTGTGTTTATCAAATCAGTTGGTTAGTAGTAAAAAGTAGTAGAAAAACTTCGTGTCTTCCAAATTCTCCTTGTTGTTGTTACAACATTTATTAGGAAATGCTGGCCGACATTGATCATCAGCTGGAGGCTGAAAGAGGGCGGGCCAACAAGTCTGAGATCGTGGAGCAGCCTCCAATGGCAATTCAGCCAACACAGCAGCCATGTATGTACATAATATTCATGTTAAAAGAAATAATTTAAGTGTTCAAATTTCGTAGTACTGCATGCACTGACAAGTGTTAGTAGTATACTAAAATTCTTCTTCGTGCTGTTACAGCAAATATACTGACCAAGCTCGATCAGTTGCTGGAGACTTTAGACAGGCAAGCAAACGAGTCTCACACTGTGGAGCAGTCTCCAGCAGCAATTCAGCCATCGCAGCAGTCGTGTAACTACATTTTTTTTCATATTGTTGCATACAGTTTGAAATCAGTATGTTGTTACAGCATCATAGGGGAGCTACTCCATTGTTTCCACGCTAGATTGGATGAGGAGATATGGCAGTGGGTGGAAGAGATGGAGCAGGAGTTGCAGCTTAGTATATTCGAGTCAGAGATGTCAGAATAGGTTGAGACGATACCCAATGACCTCAGGGTTTGGTTAAAATGGCTCTGAGCACTATGTGACTTAACATCTGTGGTCATCAGTCCCCTAGAACTTAGAACTACTTAAACATAACTAACCTAAGGACATCAGACACATCCACGCCCAAGGCAGGATTCGAACCTGCGACCGTAGTGGTTACGCGGTTCCAGACTGAAGCGCCTAGAATCACACGGCCACACCGGCTGGCTGACCTCAGGGATAGGTGTCACTGTGGCCAGAGGGTGAAGTCAGTAATTTATGCACCCATCTTTATTCTTTGCACATTTAATCAGTGTTCTTTCTTCGCAGCAGAAGCAGCAGGTGAGTTTATAACTGTGTACTAATTTTCGTTATTCTTTCTCTACAATCAGCAAGTCTGGGATGCTATCCATTCCATCGTTGCCACAGTACGCCGTGGCGCAGGTGTCATGGCAGGTGATGGCGGATTCACCAAAACATGGTCCTACCAGACACGCCTTGCCTGCTAGGATAAGGCTAGTAACTGCACGACTCGCTGTCTCAGGCACCATCCCTGCTACTGCTCCCCTGTCTCCCCCCCCCCTCCCCCCACCAGCACTCGCAGTCCATACAATGCCCCCTGCTTACCCTGCCGTGGCACCGCTCTGGAGGCGTTGGCTGACAAACAACCGACAGGTTTCTACCCCTCCAGCTACTGCCACATGGCCGCCGCCACCCGGGTCAGGACTGGTAGTCACTGCTACAAGTAGCACACAGCAACTATACCCGCAACTTGAGTGCTTTTTCTGATCTGACACAGCATACCCTCCTTCTTGTCTCTACTGACGACCTCACAATGTGGGCGAACTGCCACATGTACCTCCCTCCTCCTCCCTGCAGCCAGCTTCATTGACTCTGTTGATTCAGTCATCATATTTTGCTACTACTACTACTAGTACTAGTAGTAGCAGTAGTAACAGTTATCATGTGTCTAGCAGGAGCTCTCTCTCCCATCCATTATTGAAGGACAGCAGATCGGTAATGCAATGCCACAATTAGATGAGGAGCATATCTTTTTTCTCACATAGAGAACTCAGAAGGAGGGCACAGAGATCCAATCACTTTCTCAAGGTATGTCTTGCTCTTCTGGAAACAGGGCTCCTCAAAATTGTTAATGATCTGCGGTACTCCATCATAACGTGTAGCAAAATCATGCACCGCTAACCACCCCTCCCTCCAATAGAACACTGGTGTTGAGGGGAGATGAATATAATGTATATTTGGAGCAAAAATTATGTGGTATCACAGAATGATTGAATCATTAAGTGGTACAACACCTTGAAATCCTTACACATATCTTTGATATGAGTCTTGTTATACTGAGCTTCCTGAGGATAGCCAACAAGAAGGCATGTATTAATGCTCAAAATAAAATAGATTAGTTTTTTGGCTTTGTCAATTATAAGGACCATCTGCAGCGTACATCTGAATATGGTAGAGATATTAATGTTCGTGGGTTTTGTAACTTTGACAGATTTGAGTTCTCTGTTAAGAACCCGGACATTCGCAAATTCGAAGCTCAGAATACTGGTATCTCGGTTCATGTTTAAAGCCTGGGAGAGTGCAAGACAGATGATGGTAAATTTACGAACAAAATCTTCAAACCCTTTCATTTCTCCGAATTTGCCACTCAGTGTGATCTGCATGTAAACATTCTTCTATTCTCCGATGGGGATAACAATAACAATAATCATTATTTAGGGCTCAAAGACATGTCGTGACTCCTTTCATCCCAACTGAGGAAGGACAGACATACACAGCAGATTCGCTTAAGGGTTCTCAATGCCTTTTCCACAATCAGGTTATTAGCAATGCACCGTGTGGACTGTTCTACAAGAAACTAATATGTTTGGAAATGCCCAACAAGGTCAATAGTTTCTTAAAGTTTAAGAATACCCACCATCAGGAGTGATGCCCCTTTTGTGGTGCATGCTGACCTAAGAGTCCCTCCTTGCTCCTGTAACACGCTGTGAAAGCGACTCTACAACCTGACATAATAGCTTCACAGAAAACACGTAACGTAGGTGGCATCATACCAGGTTGTGTGTTCGTACAATTCGAGTCTTAACTGCAACAAATCATTTTTTGTGGACAGTCCTGTGATTTGGCTGCTCAATGAGCTCAAAAACTTCCATGAGAGGTTGATAAGCCTTACAGAAACAATATTCCCATGCCCAAGCCGAAGAAGAATGATTTTTGTACAACAGAGCAGCTAACTGTCATGTTTGTGGGCTGCCATTAGATAGAAAAGCACAAACACCTTGTAGGAACGATTGTCATCTAATGGGGAAGTTCTGTAGTGTAGCTCACAACACATGCTAGTTCAAGTATAAATTACCATGACACACCCCCATTTCCTTTCACAGTTTCAGTGGGTATGATGGTCACTTTTTCGGTAAGCACTTGGGCAATTTCGGCATGAAGAAACATCAGGCCAGTG
Source organism: Schistocerca cancellata (assembly GCF_023864275.1). Taxonomy (NCBI): domain Eukaryota; kingdom Metazoa; phylum Arthropoda; class Insecta; order Orthoptera; family Acrididae; genus Schistocerca; species Schistocerca cancellata. The sequence continues at coordinate 272,681,353 of NC_064634.1, forward strand.
CGTTGCCTGAGAGTGTTGGGAAATACATCTCGTTCTCCAAATGAATTATGTCAAGGGTTGCATTCCACTTCGTAGACTAACTACGTTTTATGCAGGCATCGCTCCAGAAACTTGTTGAAATTCCACCTCAGGAGCATATGCATATCAGTTAAGGTGTGTATTGCGATGACGCAAAGTTCGAACTTGTGACAAAGAAGGAAGTTTTCCCATATGTTTCTTTAAAGTCCGTAGCCCACTTAGACTGTTGTTTGTTTACAGTGTTACATTTACACTTACACAATCATGATTTCGGCTTCAAAGTGCCATTATCAAGTGTTTTAACTGTTATAAATTGCCTAAGATGGCATACTTTCGAATTAAAATACAAAACAGTATGCCTTCTTAGGCAATTATAACACTTAAAGCACTTGATAATGGCACTTTAAAGCCAAAATCATGAGTGTGTAAGTGTAACACTGAAAATAAACAACAGTCTAACAGCGATACTGACTTTAAAGAAATATATTACGACTGTGGCCTCGCATTATGAAAAAATTATTTTCCCATATGAGTATCTGGGCTGCATGGTAAAACTCAACTAAACCTGACTACCCAACATTACTGTATTCTCTAGTAACCTTACAGGTGATGCCATGTCAGATGCTGCGTATGAGTATGTTAGTGATTGTTTGGCAGGTGTTCAACGTCCAAACTTTAGGATATTATGCAGAATCTTCATATGGACACAGATGTACGTTTGGTAGCTGATGTTTCTATAGACACACTAAGGCAAATAACCCACGAATGGGTGATAGGTTCAACACATCTGCTGATTTGAGCTACATCAGGTGTTTGGATGTAAATAAATTATACGGGCACACCATGCAACAGTCTGCCAATTGGTGAGTTTCGATGGCTGTCCAAAGAGGAAAGCGACACGTTAGGTCAAAATATCGATAGTGTGGTGGCTGATTCTCATATGGGGTATTTTGTGGAGGCAGACCTCAAATAGCGCATTAGTGTGCCTGATGTGCACAGTGATTCGCGGCTATGTCCTGAGCAACTAGTTCCACAAGGAAACTCCACTCCAAAATTGATGAAAAGGCTGGGGAACAAGTAGAGATACTTTCTTCGCTATCGTAATCGCCATCTATTTCTCGGCTTAGAGATGGAGCTGGTTGAAATCAGACATACTATCTCCTTTATGCAGTCAGCCTGGATGAAGGGATATACTGATTTGAACACAAAAATAAGGGCTTCAGCAAAGAATGATATTCAAAAAGATTTTTTAAAATTGATCAATAATGCAGTTTTCGGCAAGACAATGGAAAATTTGAGAAAGATCCTTGAAATTCTTATTAGAACAAAATTGAATGGACATTATGGCATAAGAAAGTGTATTGCCAGACCAAATATCTAACGGGTCATTATCTTTGACAAGAACTTAGTTGCTGTGGAGTTGGTCACGATTGCAGTAGAGTTAATAAAACCTGTGCATGTCTGTGTCTACGTCTTCTAACATTCTGCGTGGTGTCTGTTGTTCTATGTCGTGTCTCCCTACCACTTTCGCGCAACGGCGCTCTGAGAGTGTTTTTTAGGGAATTGACTAGTTTGAACCTGGGACCTGTTGCTGATTCGGAGACGCCAGACCACACATGACATGTAGAGTTCAGAAGAGTTCAGTGAGACTAGCGATGATATAACCAAATGCTTAATGATTTCAGCGTCAGCTCCACTGCACTTCCTGTAAAAGAATCTTAATACTAACTAAATTTAGTAGAAGGGGTTCAAGGCTTTCGTATTTTTAGTTAGCTGGTAAAATAACGTCGAAGAAGCAGTTAAGTTTACCATTGGAAATTTTATTCTACTCACAAAACATTGTTTATAAATTGCACTATTGATAAAAGGAAATATTTTAATACAGGATGATAAAAACCAACTGCGTTCAACAAAAATGTGAACGAATATTCCCTGAATGGGTTTCCGAGTTCTACAATGGATCGAAGGATGACCTATGCCATATCACATCTATAATCTAGATTTAAGTTAAGTTTCATAAAAGAAAAAAACTACCAAAATGGTCTAAGTGACGCTCAATTATCTTTAATTACTTATCTAACTTGTCGTAAATTACAGTGGCTGATGTGGCTTCTCAATAATTTTATAACAGAAAAATCATCACGTTTCAGATTTTAACTTACGTAGCAAATGTGAATACCATGAGCTTTAATTGACGACAGACACTAGTATTACGCAAAACGGGGGTGTAACAGATGAGACTTCTGCAGTTCTGAGTGAAGCTTTATGCGCTGTTATGTGGCATCGCGTGCGTTCATTACCTTGTCGGTGTTCGTCAGGGGGCGGCGGCTGGCGCAGCTCCATACAGCTCGCCCTCTCGGAAGCAACTCTCTCCTAACTTCTCCTTACTACAATTTACCGAAGTTGGTTTAAAAAAAACTATCTGGCTGTGTTTTCAACTGACCAATGAGGGTCTCAATGTTAAGCTTAAGCTCCACCTACAAAAGTTCTGTCTATCCAATGAGAAACGTTATACTTTTCGTGGTGGGGCAATGTTTTTAAAGTTTGCAACGTAACAGAGACGCGAAAAAGTCTCACGCTAAAACTTGCAGCTGGTCTGGCCCTTTTAGTGTTATCGTAAGATCTATACTGTTCTTCTGGAGGGCTCTAGCTTTTAACATGGGCTGGGGGGTGGTCCTGGTGGTTAGCTGGCGACGTGGGTGTCCGTCCCTTATAGTAGGGCCTTCTAGCTGAACACGGTTCTGCTCTCGGATTCTGTTCTCGTTTCTCCCCTCGGAACTGCGTCTGTCTCACGGTGGGAAGGTATGACATGCATTTAGGCATTCTTGTGTTAGTCTGTGGTATTCCATTTGCTCACTCGTTACTCGTATTACTTTGGTTAATTTCAATGTCACAATTTATTCGGAGGTATATGACATACTACTGGATTTGCTTATCATGTCAGGGTTTTCATGGAAGGTGTTGGATTTGCCTGACACATTACAGTCTATGACTATGTCCCAGATCGAAAATGTATTCGTATTAGACCTGTCTAAACTCCGCACATACAGACTTCATTATGAATTTTTGTAAAACCCATTTCGCTGTTCCAGAGTTACTTGGTATGTATACAAGTAGCTTCAGCTGTTGGGTGAAAGGGTGCAATCCATATGAGGAAATGAGATGCTACGTCAATGCAGTTGACACGTCTTCATATACAGCTGATAATTCTTATGGTATTATTACACAGAACAAGAAAATTATTGGACTTATCGAAAAAGAGGCGAATAGTTTACCAACTGTGGAGTTTGTCAGTCTCAGTTCGAAGATGTATGCATATCACACATTCTGAGTTGCCACCCAGAGGTGGGTGAAAGGTGTGCGTCATGTGGCAGCAAGAGCTCTCAGCATGCTCTACAGTGTTGTTTGCAGTGCTCCACTGAGCCACAGTATATGATTCAGCAAACTATTACCCAACTGCTGCAGCACAAGGTGTACACTGTGCTGAAATATAAAGTTGGTCAGTTACCTCGTGACAATAAGATTGTCATTTGTGAGAATGGGACTGAAACTCGCCTATACTTACACTGTTCACTTGATGAAAGTAGGACATTGAGATAAAGATTGTGATAGTGGTTGTGAACAATATATACACTCCTGGAAATTGAAATAAGAACACCGTGAATTCATTGTCCCAGGAAGGGGAAACTTTATTGACACATTCCTGGGGTCAGATACATCACATGATCACACTGACAGAACCACAGGCACATAGACACAGGCAACAGAGCATGCACAATGTCGGCACTAGTACAGTGTATATCCACCTTTCGCAGCAATGCAGGCTGCTATTCTCCCATGGAGACGATCGTAGAGATGCTGGATGTAGTCCTGTGGAACGGCTTGCCATGCCATTTCCACCTGCCGCCTCAGTTGGACCAGCGTTCGTGCTGGACGTGCAGACCGCGTGAGACGACGCTTCATCCAGTCCCAAACATGCTCAATGGGGGACAGATCCGGAGATCTTGCTGGCCAGGGTAGTTGACTTACACCTTCTAGAGCACGTTGGGTGGCACGGGATACATGCGGACGTGCATTGTCCTGTTGGAACAGCAAGTTCCCTTGCCGGTCTAGGAATGGTAGAACGATGGGTTCGATGACGGTTTGGATGTACCGTGCACTATTCAGTGTCCCCTCTACGCTCACCAGTGGTGTACGGCCAGTGTAGGAGATCGCTCTCCACACCATGATGCCGGGTGTTGGCCCTGTGTGCCTCGGTCGTATGCAGTCCTGATTGTGGCGCTCACCTGCACGGCGCCAAACACGCATACGACCATCATTGGCACCAAGGCAGAAGCGACTCTCATCGCTGAAGACGACACGTCTCCATTCGTCCCTCCATTCACGCCTGTCGCGACACCACTGGAGGCGGGCTGCACGATGTTGGGGCGTGAGCGGAAGACGGCCTAACGGTGTGCGGGACCGTAGCCCAGCTTCATGGAGACGGTTGCGAATGGTCCTCGCCGATACCCCAGGAGCAACAGTGTCCCTAATTTGCTGGGAAGTGGCGGTGCGGTCCCCTACGGCACTGCGTAGGATACTACGGTCTTGGCGTGCATCCGTGCGTCGCTGCGTTCCGGTCCCAGGTCGACGGGCACGTGTACCTTCCACCGACCACTGGCGACAACATCGATGTACTGTGGAGACCTCACGCCCCACGTGTTGAGCAATTCGGCGGTACGTCCACCCGGCCTCCCGCATGCCCACTATACGCCCTCGCTCAAAGTCCGTCAACTGCACATATGGTTCACGTCCACGCTGTCGCGGCATGCTACCAGTGTTAAAGACTGCGATGGAGCTCCGTATGCCACGGCAAACTGGCTGACACTGACGGCGGCGGTGCACAAATGCTGCGCAGCTAGCGCCATTCGACGGCCAACACCGCGGTTCCTGGTGTGTCCGCTGTGCCGTGCGTGTGATCATTGCTTGTACAGCCCTCTCGCAGTGTCCGGAGCAAGTATGGTGGGTCTGACACACCGGTGTCAATGTGTTCTTTTTTTCATTTCCAGGAGTGTATATGTGGAATAGGATGACTCATTTACCTGCAGCTAGCCATCCAAGACTGATCAGATTTTAGTGTAGATATACAGTTCCCAGTCCATTGAAATTGTAAATATTCTCAACCAGTGCTACTGCTGGGCAAACTCTGCCTCCTGCCCATCGAAAATTGTAAATATTATTTGTGTAAAAAGCACTACCATTGTTACTTTTGGGTGGACTGCGGTTTTTTCAACTATTAGTAGTATTAGTAATAATAACAGTTAGAAAAATTTAGCTGTGCATTGAAAAAAAATGTGAAAAGTTTTTAAAGAACCAAATTGCATCTGAGATGTGAAAAAGAACTAAATTTTATCTGAGATGTGAAGAAGAATATATATATATATATATATATATATATATAGTCACCTAACGTTACCGCTGGATATATTTCGTAAACCACATCAAATACTGACGAACCGATTCCACAGACCGAACGTGAGGAGAGGGGCTAGTGTAATTGTTTAATACAAACAATACAAAAATGCACGGAAGTATGTTTTTTAACACAAACCTACGTTTTTTTAAATGGAACCACTTTAGTTTTGTTAGCACATCTGAACATATAAACAAATACGTAATCAGTGCCGTTTGTTGCATTTTAAAATGTTAATTACATCCGGAGATATTGTAACCTAAAGTTGACGCTTGAAACTTCAGACGTTCAGTTGCGTGTTGTAACAGACACGGGCCATGGTCGGCGAGCAGCATCTGCAGGGACATGTTTACGATGAAGACCGTGTTTACGAGTGTGGCTGTAGTGCACTGTTGTGGTTTGGTCTAGCTGTCGCAGTGTCCGCATGTAGCGCTTGCTGCTATTGTTATTCTGCATTCGTCTCCGCACGCAGACCAACTGTAGTACACCGTGTTACCAGACGTCTGTGATAATGTAGTGTTGTAGGAACTGTGACCATGGTGTATTCGAACTCTGAAAAGGCGGAGATGATACTCATCTATGGCGAGTGTCGACGAAATGCAGCTGAAGCCAGCAGGGTGTATGCAGAACGGTACCCGGACAAAGAGCATCCAACGTGCCGCACATTGCAAAACATCTACCGCCAACTGTATGCAACAGGTATGGTCGTAGCACGCAAACGGGTCCGTAACAGGCCCGTCACAGGAGAAGCGGGTGCAGTTGGTGTGATAGCTGCTGTTGCCATGAACCCACCCATGAGTACAGGGGACATTGCGAGAGCCGGTGGACTGAGTCAAAGTAGTGTCATGCGCATACTGCATCGCAACCGCTGTCACCCGTTTCATGTGTCGCTACATCAGCAATTACATGGTGATGACTTTAATCATCGAGTGCAATTCTGTCAATGGGCGTTAACAGAGAATGCGTTGCAGTTCTACCTGTTTACCGATGAAGCGGGTTTCACAAACCACAGGGCAGTGGAACATGCATTACTGGTCCGTGGACAATCCTCGCTGACTCAGACAGGTACAGCGACAGCGACCGTGGACTGTAAATGTACGGTGCGGAATCATTGGCGACCACCTCATTGATCCTCACTTCATTGCAGGGGCCCAAACAGCTGCAACATTCATCGCGTTTCTACAGAATGATCTGTCAACGTTGCTCGAAAATGTCCCACTGGAATCGCGTCGACGTATGTGGTATCCACATGATGGTGCAACTGCACATTCCGCAATTAACACTAGGCTGACCCTTGACAGGATGTTCGATGGTCGTTTTGTAGTACGTGGAGGACGCATAAATTGGCCAGCCCGATCTCCTGATCTTACACCTCAGGACTTCTTTCTGTCGGGTACGTTAAAGGAGAATGTGTACCGTGTATGTGCCTACAACCCCAGAGGATATGAAACAACGTATTGTGGCAGCCTGCTACGACATCACACCAGATGTACTGCGGCGTGTACGACATTCATTACCGTCTCTAATGACCTCGTTGTCGACGGGACGTTAAACACTAATCTCCTCCTCCTCTCCTCCGACATTCATTACGCCAGAGATTGCAATTGTGTGCAGCAAATGATGGCCACCACATTGAACATCTATTGTCCTGACATGTCGGGACACACTCTATTCCACTCCGTAATTGAAAACGGAAACCACGTGTGTACGTGTACCTCACCCCTCATGGTAATGTACATGTGCGTCAGTGAAAAAGACCAATAAAAAGGTGTTAGCATGTGGACGTAATGTGCTGTTCCAGTCTCTTCTGTACCTAAGGTCCATCACCGTTCCCTTTGGATCTCTACGTAATCCGGTGCTCTCCGATACACACGATCGAACAGCGGAGTAGTGGTACTCAAGCGTCAAATTTAGGTTACAATATCTCCGGATGTAATTAACATTTTACAATGCAACAAACGGCACTGACTACGTATTTGTTTATATGTTCAGGTGTGCTAACAAAACTAACGGGGTTCCATTTAAAAAAAACGTAGGTTTGTGTAAAAAAACATACTTCCGTGCATTTTTTTTGTGGTTTGTATTAACCAATTACACTAGCCCCTCTCCTCACATTCTGTCTTTGGAATCGATTCGTCAGCATTTGATGTGGTTTACGAAATATATCCAGCGGTAATGTTAGGTGACTCATATATACGTGTGTGTGTGTGTGTGTGTTGGTGTGTGTTTGTGCATTGATGTTATTTAGAGAAAACCTATCCATGTGGCATATTATATATCAAGGGTATGTGGGACACACACATGACATTGGTTTTGAACATGAGTGACATCTAGGAGCTGAAGTTTAGGATGGAGAATAACAAAATACATGGACTCGTTGCATGGGATTTTGTCTATCATGTGGCATGTTCTGGGTTATGGGACATATAACAAACATGTCTAAAATCTAAAATTGTGTCACCAGAGCTTGAAGAAAACCACAGACATAGTTATTGGACAAAGCTGCATATAATATAGCAACAAATGTATCAAAGTGGGAGCAGGATAAAATCATTCAAAGTATTCACTGTGAGAAAAACTCATTCATTCTGCATCCAACTTAAAAGTAATTTTATATTTTGTTCACATCGATACAGCTTCTTGAGCCGATGGAGGGCAGGGCACCTCTTGAATACCAGGTCTTGAATAACAGCATCCTTGTAGATTCCAGATATTCATGTGATCTTCTCCATTCCATTAACGGAGATAATGGTACCCCTGTAGTAGAATAACCGAAGTGATGCCACCATGTCTTTATAGGGTACACCAGGATCGTCCCAGTGAACTCCATGGAAGAGACATGTTAGCCACGTTGCATTCCTCTGTGATTTAGCGCACTTCACATCCTTGAATGGCTTCGGTGATGCAATACTTTCTGAGAACGTCTCCAGTACACCAGCATCTTCTGTGACTGCTACGAATGCTGTCTTCAATCCTCCAGCAGGCGCGCCGTTCTTCATACCATGTGCAGGCGCGCAGCGCACTCCGTACACATGTAAAGAATGTTTGTCTTTATGTTACCAAAGTAAGTACATATGAGCACAATCTCCATTTACTCTTAGTTTAATTAAACAACGATAAAATAAACTTACATAATATGAGTTACAGTACTGCTTAATGAAATGGTAGTGAAATAAACTTTGATTGTATCACTCTGTTGCCACGGACAGATATTACCGGAATCACGTGAAGCATTAAACAGCACAGTACCATCAGATCCCAGTCAACCGCTTATTTTATTACTAATTATCTCGTAGACAACGGCCTCATTATGGGACTGTGCTGCTAGCTCGTAAACTGGGTCAATTTCTTTTAAGGATCGTAAAGTTTTTCTCACCTAGCTTGCTGTTTGTAATGTACTACTGCTGCTCACTTGGGCATATGAATAGAATTTATCACTGAGTTAGCTTAAAGAATAGGTATGGGCTAGTAATTTTGTAGCAACACTGGAACGGTGCAAAAACTTTTATTTGTGCTTTATGCACTTTATATGTAGCTGCTGATGCGTTTGCTCACGCAAGATTACTAAACCTGGTTTTTAAATAGGAACCGAAATCATTTACTGGAAAGAGAAATGACGGTGGATGCATTTTTGTTAGTGGCCAAACTAACTTCTAGGAAAATGCTGTAAAATTTAGAGACGATTATATCTTTTAATAGCACCATCAATTCTGCGGGATCTTTGTTATTTACGGGCGAAATGGAATCCTAGCTTGGAGACAGTGGCCAGATCGTTTAAGGTTCTGCACCTGCATTCCAGTTTCCAAAACGTTAAGCTCCTGTTAGTCATTGGCTGCAACAATAAAACATTAAACCATTCTATGCGTGTTATATCAGTTAGGAAAACTGTAATTTAGTTGCGTTGGTTTTAATACATGACACATTAGATTTGTCTACCCATAAGAAAAGTTAGCTACTGATACGCAAGGAACGCCGCTATAGTGCGAGGAATAAGTATAAAAGCTAACCGACAGGCGAGAGAGAGCCAAGCCCTTACGTTTTTCACTTAGTTTCTAAAGAAAGAAAGAAAAAAAAAGAAGGATTAAAATCGATCACAGTCGGCCACGGACTGACAGCCGCTATATGTATGAATCATTACCTGTGAAATAATTACATTTCTCAAAATTATTTGACATAATTTATTTAGACTTGCAGTTATGTACGGTGAATAAATAGATAAATGCACTTTTTTTTTATTTCCGTATTTTTGCGACGTCAAATGTACGTAAAATTACTTGAGTCTGTCCATGTAACGCTTCATTCGCCCCCACGAAGGCTTGAAGGTATGTCATTTATAAACTGCCTTCCAGGCTTCGGCATATAACTTTAGCAACGTTAATATTTATTTCACTAAAGTTAAAGATGACGTATTTTTGGCTGTTCAGTTGTTTATATAACTTGTTTGAACATTTAAAATTGTACAAATAAACTGTTGTTACAATACATTCACATAAATATCAAATTAAAAAGTATTTACATATACACATATATTGGTAAATAAAATATTACATTAGTAATATAAATCGGAACGCCGTAAATAAGAGTACATAGAACATGTGGTAGAATGATAAAGGTTGTACATAAATTGGTAAGTTTCACCGATTTTTATTGCTTTATTATACCTAATCTTTTTTCTTGTCGATTTCTGTAGATTACGATGCTTTTGGTTTTGTACAATGTTTGTAGACTCGTTGTCCCCCATCGGATGGATTTACAAAGTTCTGGAGATGTCTTGAAGATTGATGGTTGGAGGTGTGTGGATCCGGAGAATTTGGACGATATGATATTATACAGTGCTATGTGGACTCGTTCAACGGGTAGATGGAATTACAAAGGTTTGTTGTCGTCTTGATTTTCAGCGATTGTAGGTATAGACCAATAGAATTTCGACGACATGAATTTATGTAATGCTATGTAGACTCGTTGTCGATAAATATTCGGGAAACGCTAATACACGTGCCCGAAAACACTTTCTAAAATTTATCTGTTCTGTTCTGTTTTTATCTGTATTCCGCATGTGCGTTATTTACGGATATTTAGTCCACCCAATTTCACTTACACAGTTGTTTGCAGAGAATTTAGAGTCGCCCTTGCATGACTTCGTGTCGTGAAACGTCTATATTTGCAATGTTACAGTTTACAAATTTTAGAAATTGTTTTGTCTGGTTTTGACGCATTCATGCTCCTCTGTTTGCGATCCTTCGGTCAGATACCTTTTTTTGCCTCACTACCTTCTGAATTTATCTACTTAGAGAGTAAACGTTAGGACCAGATTTGTGTAGCACCGCCTATTACGTGATCCAAGGCTCCTAAATTTACAAAACAGAAATTTAAGTGACAAACAGTCAGCGAAACGCGGCTGACACAAAGAATGAAACACTAAGCGCAATTTCATCCTTCACTTAGATAAGGAATGGCTCATCCTTACTTAGATATCGTGACGTATATAGACATACGAGAAAAATGCAATAAATAAATTAATGAAAATACAGTGACATCTTATTTCTAATACAAGTCATAAAAATGGAAAACAAGTAATACATTTTGTATCTTAAGCATAACATTTGTTTGCTAGCTTCTGAAGCTAGCCCCGAAATTCTGTTCTTACTGTGCACTGTCAGGTAGACATTCTCTTACTTGTAATCTGCATATTATAGAAGTCTTTGGTTTTATTTCGTGCACAGCATATCGTTTTTGTACATTGAAAGAATTGTCACTGTTTGACACGTTTCTCAGATTTGTTTAAAAATCTTTCTTCTGATAATAAAGACTTACATCTAGGTTCATATTCCCTGATATGAATAAATTCCTTCATTATGACGCTTCGTCTTGAAGATTTTCAGCTTCCTGCAGATGAGGCAAACTTCATCAACATTGCATAGACGTGCAATCTTTACACATTATAAGTAATAGTACCTTGTCAGTGTATGAGAACACAAACTGGCATAGGTCTAAGATAAAAATAAAAAAACAGTAAAATACACACATACGTACATCACAAAATAATAATGCAAGAACTGGTTATTGACAAGTTTTTGAAACAGCATAAACATATATCTTTACTGGATAAAACTTTTCAGACCGCGATGGTGGTACTTTTGTTTGACTGAATCTTGTTTGTGTTTTCGGCGTCAAGTACAAGACGCACGCGACCACCTGCTTTATTTACTGTTAACAATGGACTGCTATAACCTGACATGGATGTTTCTAAAATATCCCAGTCAAGCACGGACTGGAGTAAGTTTGATGTGGAAATATTTCATGTGGAACAACACTCATCTTGTAAATGAATCCTACGACTACAGGTTTACAAGAAAACACATTTACAAAAGATAATAACAAATCAGACATTCATCATTTAATTGTTTAGATACATGCCTGCCATGTTCATAGTCAACAAGATGGTTGTCTGTCCACAACACCTTGCTGCCTATAATCTTCAAATTAAGGTTGGTTGGTTGGTTTGTGGAGCTGAAGGGACCAGACAACAAAGGCCATCGGTCCCTTCAAAATTAAGGATCTGGCAAAATTTGCCTTGACGTGCCTTAGTGAGCAATAAATTCAAAATAACTCTTCACTTCCAACATTTATTTGGCAGGTTCTACTACGGTGGTCAACATTTGGAAGCCTCCTTCGTAGAAGATCCATACCTAACAGTCAGAACACAGATAAGCCCTTAACGATGAAAAATGTGCATTGTATAGCTCCGTTTTCCCATAATACTTCAATGCTTGCTGCTTTTCAATTCTTCGTGTGCGTGCGCCCATGGCTCCAGAGGCAACACAATTCTGCTCAGGAAAAGTAAGAACCTTTCTGTTTTCATATATCCTGTTAAAAACAAATTGAGCAAGTACATTTAATTTGGCCTCTGTATCCATACAGACGATGGTTGGTATTCTACCTACTACAGCGTTTACTGCTGCCAGAAGTTGCTCTTCATAATTTTCTGTAATCGACATTGGATCTTTATACACTGAAGAGCCGAAGAAACTAGTGCACGTGCCTAATATAGTGTAGGGCTCCCGGGAGCACTCAGAAGTGGCGCAACACGACTTGCCGTGGACTAGACTCATGTCTGAAGTAGTGCTGGTGGGAATCGACACATGAATCCTGCAGGGCTGTCCATAAATCCCGAAGAGTGCGAGTGCGTATAGACCCCTTCTGACCAACACGTTGCAAGGCATCCCAGATACGCTGAATAATGTCCATGTCTGTGTAGTTTGGCGGGCAGCAGAAGTGTTTAAACTCAGAAGAGCGTTCGTGGTGACACTCTGTAGCAATTCTGGACGTGTGGAGTGTCACATTGTCCTGCTGGAGTTGCCCAAGTCCCTTGGAATGCACAATGGACATGAATAGATTAAGGTTATCAGACAGGACGCTTATGTACGTGCCACATGTCAGAGTCGTATCTAGCCATGTCAGGTGTCCCATATCACTCCAAATGCACACGCCCCACACTATTACAGAGCCTCCACCAGCCTGAACAGTTCGTTTCTGACATGCAGGGTCCATGGATTCATGAGACTGTCTCCATGCCCGTACACGTCCATCCGCTCGATAGAATTTGAAACGAGACTCGTCCGACCAGACAACATGTTTCCAGTCATCAACAGTCCGATTTCGCTGTTGACGGGCTCAGACGAGGCGTAAAGCTTTGTATTATGCAGTCATCAAGGGTACAGCCTCCGAGGACCCATACTGATGATGTTTCGTTGAATGGTTCGCACGCTGACACTAGTTGACGATCCAGCACTGATATCTACAGCAATTTGCGGACGGGTGTCACTTCTGTCACCTCGAACGATTCTCTTCACTCGTCGTTGGTCTCGTTCTTGCAGCATCTTTTTCCGGCTGCAGCGATGTCAGAGATTTGACATTTTACCGGATTCCTGATATTCACGGTACACTCGTGAAATGGTCGTGCTGGAAAATCCCCATTTCATCGCTACCTCGGAGCTGCTGCGTCCCATCTCTCGTGCACCGACTATAACACCACGTTCAAACTAACTTAAACCTTGCTAACCTGCCATTGTGGCAGCAGTAATCGATCTAATTACTGCGCCAGACACTCATTGCCCCCTGTATTCCTGGCCAGCCGCAGCGCCGTATTCTGTTTGTTTACATATCTCTGTATTTGATTACGCCTGCCTATACCAGTTTCTTTGGGGCTTTAATGTATAACCCATGCCTTACGTCAGTTCCTTCGTTATAACGAATCTTGTTACTCACAATATTATTCATTTCGCCCCCGTTCCGTTCCACGCCGATATCCGGGAGCGGGACGGAACCACTTTTAGTTTTACGCCTGATTTTGCTGTTGAGGTAAATGTTCGGTAATCTCAACTACTTCTATTGGTCGGTTGTTATATCTGGCTGCTGATCTTGTCACCCAGGAGGCGACTGCGTATATTTTTCTGCAGTGGCCTCTGAAAATTAGGCTGCCACTGACTGCCATTTTGGGTTTGGTTTTACCAGCAGTATCCTTGATTTTGTGAGTCTCTGTTATTCTGATGCTTGGGGTGATTTCTGTGGTTATTATTTTTATTTCGCACAAATCCGGAATCACTCTGGTGTCGTGCGTGCGCGTTGTCATTTTCGTGCTCGCAAGCAAGCGTGGCACCGTTGCCGTTACTAGCGCGATTACTACCTTATTGTTGTGGTGCGCTTTATGTTGCGGGCCGTCACTGCAGTTGCTCTTCACTATTTTCATCACACACACACTCACTGGTCATACCGGACTCGAGAGTCCATTAGCGCAGCAACGTATTTTCGCCATCTGTCCCTTTCCTGCGCTATTTCCTTCCATTCACCTTCAATACCTAAGCTCCTCAAATCAGCCTTCACATTGTCCTCCCATCTACGCCTCGGTCTCCCCACAGGACGTTTTCCCTGTAAGTGCCCTACCAGTACTCTGCCGCTGCCCTGCCCTCATCCATTCGAGCTACGTGACCCGCCCATCGCAGCCTACGTGATTTAATAATACTGATTATGTCAGGGCTTGAATAGACTTCATGAACCTCTTCGTTATGCAGTTTACTCCGAAAATTTTCCTCAAAATTTTGTTTTCGAATACTCGAAACGGCTTTTCATTTTGCACAGTGAGAGACCAAGTCTCACACCCACACAGCATAACAGGTAGAATAATAGTTTCGTATATTATAAGTCTTCTTCAATTACATCAAGGGAATCCACCAGATAAAAGTTTTCCCAATGTGTCTTCGGGTGTGCATATTAGCTTTTACCGAATAGTGACTCTCAATTTGCCTTTTAAAACTTCTGTCACGTCTTTGTTAGATATGGGAATGTCCCAATACCAGGTCTTTCCCATACACTTTTCAAAATATTTCCTAAGATTTCCTCGCTTGGCACTGTAAGTCTCCAGGCTGAATACTTCACGTCTTAGACGTGCTAGGATATGAGGTGGCCAATATTCGGTTAACAATGGACGTCGAGCAGGATTCTGCAGTTGTCGCGGCACATAACGCGAATTCGACCTGCATGTACGAGGAGGTAAACTAAATTTTTTGTCCTTTGTTCCATTTCTTGGGCATTATTCCCTTTAAAGTGTGTATAAATATCACCTGATGTAGAAATTTTTTCTGGAATGAACACCTGAAACTGCCTGCGCTTAGGAAGGCTTTCTTCCAAAATCACAGCGGGTAATGTGTGCCACGCACCGTGTGAACAACTCTTTCGACCTTCGGTTTGAAGTCGGTTACTTGAGCGCGCCAGAGGTAAATCTTCAGCTAAAATTTTCCACATTACCCCAAGTTCTGTGTGAATACTTTCGCCTGCAGTTCCTGCCTAGGACACAACTTCTGCACTCACGTATGTGTTGTTCAGCCTTTTTCTTTATTTCGGTATCTTTTTTTAGAAGCCCATTCCTGAAATGCTCTATCACATTTTTCTCGCTGAGCAGTTAGCTCTTGTGTAACCTTCTGACCCTGCTGAAGAGACCACTTATTTACCTCGTAAGTGAGGTTAGAGACTTTAGCCTCAATTGCGGATTGCTTGTGTTTCATTTTTAGAACATCATCTGATAATCTATTCGTGATACCGAGTATCTAGCGGTACGTCTTAGTCAAATTTGAAATTTCCGTTTTGACTGCATCCAATGCCGAAGTGATCCGTGTGTTTATATCTTCCACTATGGCATAGAACTTTGTAACCCGTCTTATGCGCTGATGATTCACGAATGCTGTATTTTGGCATTTTAAATTTTCAGAGTATTCTCTGTTTTCGATTCTGTCCGATTGTTCTTTGAAATAACTAAACTTTGTTGCCGAAAAATTTCTGATTGTTCTCTGAATTTATTTTCAATGCTTTCTCTTCCTTGTCTAAATCTGTTTTCAGTCCGTCAGATTGTTATTCAAATTTATTTTCGATTCTGTCCGATTTTTCTTTGAAGATCTGATACTCGCAGTAATTTGCGCAATCAAATCGTCTAATGGCGAAGCTGACAGTGCTGGTGGCATTTCTGGTTCACAAATTTACGATTGTACAGCCAGTCCCTCAAACAAGGCATTTACACTTTCTACTCCAGATTATGATATTTCTGTATCTGGATCTGTCATCTGTTCAATCGGCTAGACTTCATTGTCGCCTTCGACTAGTGTCTGTTTTTGTTTTTCCTGAATTGCATCCATGCTTTCAGACTTTTCGATTTTTGCATAATCGCACAACAAACTAAAGAATTTAGAATTATTTGATTAAATACAAATAATTACACACTTATAAAACAAACAAAGAAATACATAAATGCTACAGTAAAATAATCTACTATAACGAAAGACGAGGTGGATACCTAATTACAGAGACAGCAGGGTGCCCAACTGCCCATCTCGCCGATATTCTGTGCAAGAGCAGTCATTTTGGCCACTTCTGCTACAACAATGAATTATAAGAAAATCTTGAACATGAACTATAATGAAAACAATTCTATACAAATCTTTTGTTTAACGAGCCACACATTAAATACGCGAATTATGAAAGAAGTTCCCGAAATGCAATGACGACCTAGCGATACTGGAGTCCCTTACCTTTTTTATAGAACGGCTTGTGAGATGCGCTGATTAACATAAAGTTTACATTCATACGCAATATGTCCGGATTTGTAGATTCCAAAGGAAAACAAACATACATGATTCATGTATAATTATTTTCGCTCCAAAAATGACTCGTCTGCTCACGGAACTGTTAAAATTAAATGGCCATTGTTGACCGTAGATGCATTTTTGTTACTGGCCAGACTGACTTCTAGAAAAACGCTGTAAAATTTAGAGAAGAGTATAGCTTTTAATACCAACACAATTTTTCGGGGCTGGTATCTATTATTTAGAGCGAAATGGAATCATAGCTTGGAGACTGTAGCCAGATCATTTAAGGTTCCGTACTCGCATTCAAGTTTGCAAAACGCTTCTTGATGATCGCCAGTTAATCTGAGGGAAGCTGTAGCAAACTGAAAATAAATAAATGGCAGAATACTAATTGTACTTGGCCATTGTGTCTCCACGCCACGATCCGTTGAGCTCATATTGGTCAATAGTTGTAACAATAAAACGTTTCATGTATCTTACATCTCTTATGAGAACTGTTAAAATGAGAACTTCACATTAATTTAATTGCCAGTGTTTCTAAAACTAATAGAAGACACTTACATTCAGATTTGTCTACACATAAGAAAGATTACTTACTGATACGCAAGGAACGCAGCTATAGTGCGTCCTATCAGTATAAAAGCTAACAGACAAGAGAGAGATCTGAGCGGGAATGCTCTTCACTTACTTTGTAAAACAAAACAAAATAATGTATTACAATCGACAGCTGTCAGCCACAGGCTGAGTGCCGCTATATCTTTGAAATATTATTTGTGAAATAATAATTACATTTCAGATAGTTAATGGACATACGTTACTTAGGTTTGATGTGAACTATGATAAATAAATAAGGGCACATTTTTGTGCTGTCTGTGATTTTTGCGACGTTAAATTTACGTAAAATTCCGTGGGTCTGTGCATGTAATGCTTCAGTGCGCCCGTTCGAAGGTGAAATATTAACTATCTGTGCTTATTATCTTAGAAACCATGAAAGTCTGCAGTTATGTTCACACTTTAAGATGCCATTGCGAAATGCTCTGGAAATGAAGTAACACGTATTCATTTATACAGCACGCTGCACGATACCAGTGATTAAGCAATAGTTAATCACACGCTCATATAATACTAGAGCATACCCTGCAATGTGTTCTGGGAGATCTGCCGAAGGTTCGAATTCAGTTCATACTTCCATCGATACTGATTTAATTATCTTATTCTGTTTAGATTGTTGCCAGTTCCTTGAATTTACTAGGCTCAGTAGACATCATTCCTGTTCATAGAATGGAGCACGGAACCTTGTATAACTATCATATGCTAAACTGTATACATTTTCATTCCATCCGTTCGTTGTAGCCGCGCGATCTTGCCCGCCATGACACGGTTCGCGCGGCTCCCCTTGTCGGAGGTTCGAGTCTTACTTCGGGAATGGGTGTTTGTGTGTTTTCCTCAGCGTAAGTTACTTTAAGTTAGATTAAGTAGTGTGTAAGCCTAGGGACCGATGGCCTCAGCAGTTTGGTCCCATAGGATCTTACCACAAATTTCCAAAAATTTCAATTCTCCTGCATATGTAAATTATTATATCGGTAAAATTTGGAGTTCAGGCAGACTCTGACATTAGTTAACTTGTAATTTTCAAATTCAATGGAATCATATGTTTTATTCCCCCTTATGTCCGTCTGAAATGCAAATATGATGAATCTAGGTGTCTCCAATTATATAGAAGATTCAATAGCGCATGTTTGTCGGATTGCCTTAGGTAGTCCTGGGTATTCAAAAAGCTTCCATGAATAGCAAATTAATGTCAAATATGAACCAGCCTTCAGAACTTTTAAGTGCTTCAAATTCTCCTCGTCCGCTTCAGTGATGTGAGGCAGTTTTCCTATTATTTTATTGCTGATGATCTTTCTCCCCTTGGGCTCCTTGAATATATACACTGTTATTCATAACACTCTGTTTTGGAGTAGGTGGCTGTTTAGCATTTATAATAATACAACGTACACCATAAGCATCTTTTGAAGTATGCAAGCAGCAAATTGCTTGTACTTTACCAGTGTTCTACCTACTGGCTCGTCTATGAACAGCCCTGCATTTTCCGAATCTTTCAAACCCGAGGGTGTAGCAGAGACATATGTTTTAAGGGTTGATGCTATGCCTGCATTATGTTTATGGTCAGTCTCAAACCCTTTACGTTCATATTATGTCTCCTGAAATAGGAATTCTAAACCATTACGTGTACACTTCGATCCCACTATTGCAGTAACACACTTTTTTTTAAATATCTGCCATCCAAATATACGAAACTCTTGCATGCGAAGGTTAAAGCGTTTTGGTGCTGGATAAAAATAATAATTTCATTGCTCTTGCTAAAGCTGGTTGAAGTGTAAGGTTTATGATATAACTGTTCCTGGTGTATAATTTTCTCATCATATTCTACCGGGAAAGTTATGTTGAGTGACATTGTTGTTCAGTTTCAGGCTTAATGATTTAAGAAACTTGTAGTTCATTTGTGTTATCACCTTGCGGCTCTGCTGTAAAGTGCTGTGCTGTGGGGCGTGTGCACTAGTTTTATACTTTACACCCATCCTGTCTTACATGTGGTTGTACAATGATTTCTTCACCACAAAAGTCTGCTGGTTATTTATTCATGTCCACAATACGTAGCTCCAGATAGTTCAATGTCTGAACTGTCAGCGGAAGGTATATAGCGTTGGTAAAGTCTCAACAATCTTATACCCTGATCCAACTGAGGAAAAGAATCCACAAATTGGATGAATCAATCTATCGTTGAGACAGGAGTTTGTTACAGTGTTACACTCAACACAGATTGTACTGGTGGGGAATAGGTTATATCCAGTGTCTGATAAGACTCGTAAAATTTGCGGGGATACTTTTCAAAACTTGTCCCGTTGTAAAAACTAGTAGTCATCCTATTGAACCTTTCTGGTTAAAGTCAGCCATTGCATTCGTCGTCCTTATTTGGGATTAAAGTGTATTTATGTTTGCACATAGTTCAATCCCTTTTTCAGATCTTTTAAAAACTCATTTAAAACGTCAATATCATAGGCACCAGTTTCTGTTTTCACAATTTCTTCTGTACCATTAGCTTTCAGATGCAGTTTATCGTTACGCTCTGAAATATTTGGAATGTTGTATGTCTGCAGTGCAAACGGTACAACACTCCAATCCCCAGCGTTTGAATCAGTTGGTGGAAAGTAATTCGCATGTAATAATGATTAATGTTCTTTTAAAGTCAGACTACACTGCGCTAAATCTGAATCTCAACTGGTGAGTGGATGCTTAATGCACCTCCTTATATGTCCTTCGTAAACATCAGGAAAAACGTGAAGCTCAGATGACCACACAGGTATGTATTAAAGTCTTGATAGTGTTGAAAATTGTAGAGCACATACCTCCCGCTGGTTAACTATCGTAATTCTTCCAGAGGCTGCAGATCCACAAATGAGTCGAAATAATAGAAATTATTTGTATTTTTTTAATATACGCCACCCAGCGAGTTCCACATACTCTAGCAACATCCAGCAACTTCACAATTCCACATTCTCTGGATTTTCACACAGTCTTCAGCAATGTATGCTGCATAAACACACTGCAGAACCTTGAAACATTGAATTTCTTCTGAAACATGTAAGCAGATCTAAAACATGTGTAAGCAGATCTATATTTGTAAGCGCCCTATCGGGTAGGATGGCTAAGGGGCTTTTTTTATTTGTGAAGAGTCCTAGTCCTTTCTCGTATAGTTTCCAGTATAGTCCTTTTCTGATGGCTGTTGCTTCCATCATGTGGTTCTTCCATATTCTTCTACTTCTTCTTCTTCATCGCCATTAACATATTCTTCTTCTTCAATAGTGCACGATGTGTGGCACCTTTACGTTGGTTGAAATTCACCCAAAACGCAACTTACTTTTATCACACACTATTTTATCTACTGCAAATGCAGCAATGCATTTACCTACGCCAACATCCCTTCTTGCACTTATTGTCTTAGTTTTATCTGCTAAAAGCCAATCTGCAGCATGATGTCCAGGGAAATCTTCATTTTCTGCATATCAAATGTTGTTTTCCATACATAACTCATCAAGTAGATGAATCTTATCACTACCTGCCAACTGTTCCGAAGCATTATCCCACGTTCGCATTAGCTACATCTGGTATGTGTAATTCGACTGGTAGTTTGTTCAGAACACCGCCATCTCCACTAATGTGGCGGATGTGGTCTGTGCACTCGATTGTATAGCAAATCGCTGGCGTCAATACAACTGTTTTGTATTGTAAGGAATCCAAGTCATTGAAGTAGTGCCCTATTTCCTCGACGCCTTATGACCCCGTCTGTGAGGAACACAAATAGTTCTGAACTCTTCTGCATTTCACCTGTGTAAAAGCCTTCTGCAACTTCTGTACCACTGTTGTCCTGTAGGATGTAGGTTCTGAAATTTGTTCTCCACATTTTCGAAACTGTAAATATCTCACTCGACTAGTTTGGTAGGTATGACTTCTCAAATGGTGTCTTTTGTTTTGAAATACGTACTAACTCAACTACATTGCATTTCAATTTATGTGGAATCACCGTTTTAATACAGCTGTATAGTATATTTATTCAATCATTGTCACGAACGTCAGTTGTCTCATTTTCATTGTGTGATGTTTAGTTAAATTGTAATGGGCAGTTATTTATGGCAGGTTGTCTTCCATTTGTGTAAACCACGAAGATTCAAGTGTATCTACATTTGAGCTTTCACTGGTCCATTCAGACGTTCCATGGGACTGCCTTCAAGTGGGTGGAATATCGACTAGTGTATTCCAGATTGCTCCATCACAGTCTTGATATATTTATTATAACACTCTCCACTATAGTAATTTTTAAAGTTGTTAAGGCATCGATACATCCCCATCAGCAGCAATTACTCAAACACTTGTGCAACATCGCTCCCCTTTTTGTTTTTACGCTTAATGTGCAGGGAAATTTAGAATATGTATTAATACCATTAAAATAAACTGGCGGAAGTAAATCTGTGAGGACAGGTGATGGGTTATGCTTGGGTAGCTCAGTCAGTAGAGCACTTGCCCATGAAAGGCGTAGGTCGCAAGTTCAAGTCTCAGTACGACACACAGTTTTTATCTGCCCAGAAGTTTCACTATTAAAATATACTTGAAACCATTATTCAGACATGAATATATACAAGACCAGGTTGCTTAAGTCATTTAAACCTTTAAATATAGTATAATTTGTCTATGAGAATATGTTTTGTGTGCTGGTTTGTGTGGTTCTTCTCTCTCTGAGCTCAGAAATTATTGAAATAACTTAATTCACGTGAGCTGTGTTACTAGAGGCTGTTGATGCTATTAGCAAGCGTAGCCGATCCAGTAGCTCACTGGTACCGTCATAATATTTATACTGTGGGAACTGACTGACCTCTGTTTTATGCTGAATGTCAATCCATAACCACTGCTATGTTCTGCATTTAATAGAGATTTTATAATGAATTTGTATTTCTCGCTGCTTTCTTATGTACATCATTTCTAATGTAATATTTCGCCATACATTTCCAAGTCTGTAGCGCCTAGAACCGCTCGGCCACTCCGGCCGGCTGGCTTTAACAGATGCTTTCACTTTGCCTGAGATACGCTGCATAGTTCACATTCCCACGCCGCACGCCTCAGTTTTTCTCGCCTTGCTGTTGGCGACTTTGGGGCGAGCACACATGACGGCAAGCCGTCCGCTTCGATTTCTCTTCTGTAGAAGTTGTACGTTCGCGGTAATGCAAGTCTTGCTTGCTTGTGTAGCACTTGACAATTTTCTGATCTTACAGCCATAACAAACACTTCGCAAATAATTTAATCGTCCATACATGTACACTGGAGAAGAAATAACCACAAAATGTTCAAAGCACATACGATAGCGTTCGAAACAGCAGTGGAATGGCTAGGGCATCACGTGGTGCACTGTCCCTTGCTACTGCGCATCACCCCATCACCCATCGCCTGAACTGCACTCACCTATGGTGAAATGGAGACATTCAGGTATCTTAAATGGTAGTATTTGGAAGGAAAATGACGTAGTTCTAGTTGGTAAACTTAGATAAACTATATTCCAGGAACACTGAGCTACCGTTCTGTTGCCATCATTTGCATATTCGTATGTGACGGTACAACCTGTTACCAAGCGCGCGGCAAGTTGGAATTTCCACGACTGCTAGCCGCGTATGAAGAGCACACAGCTTCTGGGCCTCCGTGACGGCTGGCGGCTTTATGGCGCGACATACTGCAGCGTCGGTTGGCACGGTCTTCTTGCTGTGGCCAGCGACTTGAAAACATCGCTTCGGAGACAAAGGGCGTCATCGGCGGTGCTGGGAGCCGTCTGAAATTGTCTCTTGAGTCAGTACCATTCTAAGAAGAAGCATTGTGACTGCTCGTGAGATCGACTGTAGCTAGAAGACTTGTGGCCTCTGGGGAGGCGGGCAGGGACTTTTAAGTTAAATCCGATTGTCTATTTTTGGTTTGTATGTTGCAGCCGTGGCCCTGCCTCGTTCGTTGGTAGTAACAGTAACTGGGTTTGAACCCGGAACAGTGTTTGTAATGGGATTAAAAATTTGCACTGGTTCATCGTACCACAAGTTACGCTACCAGCGCCTGTACGCACTTTGTACCTTGAATCATTTGGTTGTGATTGAAGTTGGAGTTTGACGAGCAGCTGTATTTCGCAAAGTTGATAATTGGCGTGGTAACTAAATTTGTAAGCCAAGAGTTTAGAGTAGGAATCTTTACTGCCGGTTCGATCTTAATTGATGCTACAGCTTGATCAGAGTTATGGATTGAATTAAATCTGCAAATGTTCTTGTTTTTAATAATCGAAATTTACATAAGAACTTTTGGTGGGCACTTTCAGTGCCGGTATGATCCTAACTGAAGCTGGAGCTTTGAATTATATCTGTTAATTAATTTATTGAGGGCTGTAATTTTCAGCAGTTGTGGCATATATTTCTCGAATAAAATTAAGTCGTCAGTTGCAAGTACATTCTAATGTGCTTTACCGAATTCGACAAATTAATTTGTCATCTCCGGAATCCTACAAAATTAGAGATATTATAAATCTTTAGAACTTGGCTGTACAAAAATGTGAAGTACAGGAAGTATGTTACAGAAATTTATTTAGTACTGGTTTAGTGGATGTCAATATCTTCTTCTTGGAAGCGTAACGTCATGGTATGTCCAAAAATGTACATACTGTATGCGATTATTATAAAGACAGATCGACAGTTTACAGTAACTGAACGACATCTATGTATATGTAATGTTTTTTCAAATGCATTATATATAACTTCTTTATATACCTCGGTCATATTTTTATATGCTTCTACATATGTTCCTTGTGTCTACCACAACTGCATATACATAGATGAGGTTCAGTCACTGTAAATTGTTAATCTGTTAATATATGTGCTTTTCCGGACATACCATGGCGTTATGAAGAAGATATTGATATCTGCTGTAATATACTTATTGTATTTCACATGTAGCCAATTTATAATATCTCTAATTTTGTAGGCTACTGAAGACGACAGACTAATTTTTCGAAACCGCAAAGCATATTAAAAAATCGCTGATCGCATAAAACGTTTGGTCAAAGCTGAGTTAAAGGTAAAAATGCATTCTTTGGATGTAACTCCACCAGACTGTGCAAGAAAACAGCCAAAGTCGTCGTTTGTTGCCGTTCAAACAGAGGTAGGAAGTTTGAGATGAGTGCAGAAACGTCCCAAGTCTAGGACTTCGGTTATTTTTGTTCTCAACAGTTGGCACTGGAGGTAAGTGTGGCAGAACTGTACGGAAGAAATTGGCATTGTTGATTTTATTATTCTTGTGAAAAATGGTTGAATCTGGTGTACCAGCACTTATGAGAAGAAAAGGGTGAAACGTTATTCGGAATATCAAAGAAATATTATCAAGAAATCTAAAATTCATGGAGAGGAACATGTGAATTATAGACGCAAAGCAATTCCGAAAAAGGTGAGAGGAGAAGACTGCAAGTATCGAAGCAGCTGTTATAGTGCTATTGTAGAAGACAACAGAAATCAGGCTTTAGTACATTTTCTGAACATGGAATGCAAGAATGACCGCGAGCTTTTCCTGCAAGGACTGATCACAACTAGTGTTGTTAAAAGACACTGCCCAAGAAGTGGGAAGGGGTGCAAGCATGAAAAATCTTTTAGCTACTGTGTCCTCGTTGGAGACAAACGATTTGAGGTATGTAGAAAAGCTTTTCAGTGAATTTATGTAGTAACTGATGTGAGAGTTAAAAGAATTCGCAAACTGCTGTGTAGTGGGCAGACACCGAAATACGGGATAGGGAAATGTGAGAGTGTTAATGCTATGCCGTCAGAGGAAATTGTCAAAATTACAGATCAGATCATTCCCCATTAAGGAAAGTCATTATGGTAGCCGCACTATGCACGATCTTGCCTGTGAACTATGTGTGAAAAAAATGCACCAACGTTTTATTGCCAAACATCCTAACTAGCCAGTGAAATACGAGTACTATAATCAGATTTTTCGTGAAAACTTTTCACTTGATTTCGGAAAACCTAAAGTAGACACTTGTTGCACCTGCGAAGAGTTGATGTTAAAGATTAAGTCAAACACACTTAATGAGGTAGCAAAACGAGCATCAGTAGCACAGAATATTGTCCATATCCAAAGGTATAAGAAGATTTATTATGCTCTGCAAGATGGGAAAAGAAAGTCGGAGACTAATCCTGGAACTACAGCTTTACTTTTCGACTACATGCAAAATGTTCAACTTCCTCGTGTCCCGGTGCAAGAGCAGCTGTACTTGTGCCACTTGACTATTGCAGTATTTTTATACATAATTTACATACATGGTAATCTGTTTTTATCTCTGTCACGAAAAGAATACGATGAAAGGACCCATTGAAGCTTATACTTTTCTATTAAGCTACAGCAATGAATATATAGCCCAAGATGTGAAAAACGTACTTGCGAAAACTGCCCGGGACGGAACAAGACAATGATCCGCCTGCACTTAACCTCTTGTGGATTTAAACCGATCTGAAAAGATTCAACATTTTCAACCGATCCGCGGGCATTCATTCCTGCCATGTGATCGGGTATTTGGGGTAATAAAGAGAGCTCTCAAGAAAGTAGAGAAAATGTACACAGTCCATGAAGTAATGGAGCTTACAGTAACTGCAAACTGTAACTTCAGCTTGCATTTGGTGGATGGAGACGAAACAGTAGACTTCAAGAAGTGGTGGCCATCAATTTATAAGACTTGCTTTCCTAATGAAACATCGAAATGAGATATTCCAAGGGCTGACACGGTACCACTAAATATTTCGAAGTTTAATCATTTCCGTTGTAAATCATGAATTCCAGGAGTTGCGGAAACAATCGAATTCATTAATGGGCTTAAGTCCAATAACTTCTTGAAATTTGACCAAGGAAGAAACAACAGTTGCCAGACGAAATGTGTTACAAGTATACGAAAGTACCTATTGGGGTGATGAAAATGGAAGACTAAACAATGTGTACGATTTGTTACTGACACTGAAAGTGTGTCATCTTTCTGGAATGAAATATTAGCTTGGCCTACAGTAAATATGGAAGAAACATGGGGTGGCTCTCTCGACTGTAAACATTACATATTGTTTTGTGAGTTAATTAGCGATAGCATTGAAATATGTCGTATTACAGCTCTGCAGGAAACATAAGAACAACGTACTGTATTCTAAATATAAATAGTTAATTTGTTTTTATATTTTATGAAATTTTTTTATCATCAAATGCATTGATTGCAAAAACAACCTAAATACACAGCATAAAAAGTTTTTTTGCAATGCAAACGGGTTAGCATGTAGGTGTGAGATGTTGAAAACAAACCTGTTGAGTGCTACTTAATCTACAGCTTAAGTCTTACCTTATTCTAATAATTTATGTAGTACATATATTGTTTCTTTCACTTTCATTAAAAGTAGGTGAATGTGACTTCGGGTGTTTTTGCAATCAGTGATTCTAATCTATTTGCAACTGACGACTGAACTTTATTTTTAAAAATATCTGCTAATACCATTGTTTTTAAACCCTACAGTTTTACTTAAGAATTATGGATGGACACCTTATATGGAAATGGGATTCATCCTCTGGAAGTGGAACTTCTTTCTTCTTTCTGTGGCCTTTTGAAAATAAAGATGTTGTTGAAAAAGTGTTCACGTCTCTCAACCCAGGACCACCGCTCCCCGAAGTCCAATTCCGCTACAGTATAAATTGGATAAAACCATAATAGGATAAGACAGAATATAGAGACCAGCACTCAACCATATTTTCTTCAATCAATAAGAGAATATAGCAGGAGAAGTACCCTGTGCCATGTCGATTAGAGATATAAATATAAACAAGATCACTCACGTATAACCAGGAGTGTTGCAAAAGTCCAGAAATATTTCCAGCAAACAAGAGCGTGGCGATGACGTAAAGCGAGCTGCGGAAGTGAGACAAAGTAGGTGTTCGCCTGTAGTGTTCAGCCGAGGATCCTGCCCTGATCAAAAGCGAGCTGGCTCCGTGCTGTGCTGTGCGGCTGTTTGCCTCCCAGGCCGCCACGCTGCCGTGATTGGAACGTAATAGAATTAATGCCCTGCCGCGGCGCAATCACACCGAGGCAAAAACGCATAGCTGGTTCAACGTCGAGACCCCAGCCAGACATCGCGTTGCTGCCGAGGAAGAGATCGTACAGCGGGCGATTTCCCACCACGCACGCAGCAGGTGACATTCAACTTCACTATGGCGAGTACCAGTGATTGCTGCAGTCATTCCTACCACATGTAGAAGTATCGGTTTTTTAGTCATCTGAATGTATTTGACGTCTCCGTGGGCTTACCATGTGCGCATCACCGAGTGAGGTGATGCTGGTCTCACGTTCGGGAGGAGATTGGCTCAAGCCCCATTCGCCTGCCAAAATTTAGGTTTTGAGTAAGTTCTATAGATAGACTTTCGTGTAAGAGAGACATAGTGCAAATGCGATAGCTTAATTCGTAATGTTAAATTTCCGTCGTCAACTTCCACCGTTGTCAACTTCCACCGTCGTCAACTTCCACCATCGTCAACTTCCACCGTCGTCAACTTCCACTGTCGTCAACTTCCACCGTCGTCAACTTCCACCGTCGTCAACTTCCACCGTCGTCAACTTCCACCGTCAATTTCCACCGTCGTCAACTTCCACCGTCGTCAACTTTCACCATCGTCAACTTCCACCGTCGTCAACTTGCGTCTTCCATGTATGAATTTACGTTCGGCAGCCGGTCTTGTAATAGTTTAATGATATAGAGTGCTCAATTTGTGAGTTGGAAAAAAGATCGGCGATTAGAAACACAACAACGATAAGCCTACAAACGGAATTTGAAACCCTAGCATCTGGAAGTGTGTTAGAGAGCAATAAAAAGGTATGGAGGGAAACTTCACCTTCAGTTTTTTTAGCACTTGACAAAATTCGTTTTCCAAACAACCCATATAGACTTATAATTATTTACTCATTTCCATCTACATCTGCACATCGCTAAACACTTAACTATGCGTAGTGGCTACCACTGTCTTTCCTGCAATTTCCTGTTTCATTAGTGGATGGTCCACAGGGACAGTCTATGTCAGTAATGCTCCATATGCATGGGTTAGACCAAATATCGAGATACTCAGCATGTAATGAGTATGAAAGTGTAGATATTTTATAGTGCCTTAATAAGTACACGCATCAGTGTGTTGATTGTTTTTTTCTCTGCAACGGACAGTCTTCCTGTAAACAAGTCACTAACTTTATGACCTGATGTTTTCTGAATGGCCGTAACTGCACCAGTAAATGGACCACGCCTGTTGGTATAGATTACCTGGTTTGCATCCATGCATCCACACGTCACTAATTCACCAGCTTCCCAGGGAAACATAAATATTAATGGTTTGGTCTTGCGAGTAATCGATGTAAAAGCATATGACTCTTAATAGCTATAATTATTACTCTACTAATAACCTAAAATAATGAAATAATACTGTGCAGTACTCCGCCCTCAGCCATCAATAGAAATACCTGCACTTATACCGGTTGCACCCTCCATATGTGGGAGGAACCCTGTCTCTTCTTAAAAGCTACACACTGGAAAATTTAACGACTAAACGTGTCCCTGTTGACAATCCCTCTGTTGTAACTTCTCCCACTAGAATTTGGTGAATATCTGTTTGACGCTGTGTCAGTTACCGAACGAACTTGTGACGAAATGGCCCACTCTTCCTTGGGTCTTCTCTGTCTCGTCTATTTGTCGTACCTAGTAAGAGCACCAGACTCACGATCAATACTTGAAAATTAGCTTATAACGGTACAACCGACCTCTTTAAACGGCAATCGATGCTAACGTTATACCTCTGCGAGGAATTTTTGAAAAGTAGACCGTGAGATAACCTAATGGAAACAGAACAATCAAACTGGGATTCGTTTCCGAAATACTCCAGCAGAGTATAACTAACAGTAAACTGGTGGGTCAGGCACAGTCGTTCTCCCAGCACAAACTCAAGTCGTAACATTACATATTAGAACCGGTAGCCAGCCTAATTAGCCATTCTTGTGTCAAGCAAAATGACAAAGCAGAAGGCAGTGTTAAGGCTAACCCAGCTTTTCTTGACACACACACACACACACACACACACACACACACACACTAAACTCTTTCCTTACATCTGTTCATACTACAACACAGAAACCTAACCCTGCAGATAAAAGGCCTATGAGATAGTAACCAGTAACTTATGCCTCTCAACAACACGTACCATAAATAAACTAGGTGTAACAGTTTATAATACCAATTACCGACACACATGAAACTAACTGCAGTACTGAACAGTGAAATGCTTGAAATGATTCTGAATTTAAATCAGGGGGTCTGATAATTATAATAATCTATAACTTCATTGCTTAGTACAGGATTTCTATGCCTGTGCATTAACCAGCTTGCATTAGAATAGATAACACAGAAAATATTTTTTTCTTAAACTCAGTTTGACGCAACTAAACAGAATGCAAATCTAACAACACTGGCTCTGAAGGAGCCTTTGCAGTGCTTCATTAACTAACTAGGCTGGTAAATGAGGACCCTTAAACTTCCATGGTTTGAATACCCATGCTCATCAACAAAGCTACACCAGCTTGTATGAGAAATTGTATGTATTCTTACCATTAATTATTAATGAAGTAAATCACAACAAACTATAACTCTTTAAATAACAAATGTCCATTCATAAGCAGTCTTTTGACCTACTCAAAAATATAATTGGCTGTGCAAATGACAACACAACATTAAATTCAAGTTCAGCCACTTTATCATAATAAATTAGGACACTCGGAATTAAATTCACTAAGGTAGGATCCCTGTGCAGGTTTGTGATTTGGGATAGCCACAGGCGTAAGATAGAGTTTTCAGCAACCCCACGATTATTGTTATAAAATCAACCAAATTTCATGAATACGTGGTCCATTTACATAGTGCCAAATATATACAATTTAGTGGAAGGCTGGTGGTACTGGTGGCTTAATTTGCAGTGGCTATTGACCTTGCGGCGATGCTATCATAGCAACACTATTGGCCTCACCCTGTTACACATCTTCTCGGCGTCGGAATTACATTTATAGGGCCAAAAAGCATGCCATGATAATGGTATCACCGAATGCAGCATCTGAGGCCTATAAATACTGCCTTAAGCTCTTCTGGCCTCAAAACTCCAGGAATGTGAACCACAACGATCCGCTACTGCTAGCGAGGTGTTAATCACAGCACTGCTGAGCCCAGACTCCTTACAAGTCGCGAAGGACGAGATGCCACTTGCGCGCCAACCATACTTTTTCCTATCCGCCGGGTACTGCCGTAGCTGCGGGGCTCCCCCACATAATTTACATTCAACTCTATGTTCCATAACTATGAACCAAGTCATTTACAGTACATTACATTACAACCATTCCATTAGTTATTTAAATCCACAAGCATAATTTAAACAACTTTCCTCAAAAGTTCCACATAACTGAAACGTGTATACATAGTCAAAGAATTTCCGTGAGACATACAACATCATACATAATCAATACTACAAACTGACATAGAAATATTGATACAGATACAAAATGTCAAAAATTGGTGTTACAAACTGGCCTTAAGAATCAGAGATATTTTGTTAATAACTTTAGCGTTATTACCGTTTACAAACTATACCGAGTGTAGAAAAATTAGAAACCAAATAAGGTTTTTTTGTAAATGTATTAAACACCAGTTTTCTTCTGTTCAAACCTTGAGTAATTTTAAAAATGATCATAATCCATGTAGACTGACAATGTCATATCACTCAGTAATTAGTGAGAGATATATGTAACTATCCTTATTCACGCGCAAGCCGTTTTTCATCCACACAGGAAGAAAACAGAACTTCCTTCGCCACGCTCTAGGTAACTGAGGCAATGCGAGAAGCGAGTTAGTTCATAAGCTGTAAAATAATGGTCAATGGGCACTGTAATATACCCAGTTTCCTTGAGAATTTAAAAAACTGAAATACGCACATTAATACCGTGTAATACAAATGTTAAAAATTTCTGAGTGAACTTCGCATGGTATTTAACCACATATAGTGGTTCCTTTGACACAACTAAGCGAAATTTAACACCACTCGAGGCTCCTGAACGCAAAGGACGACTAATGGTAATTAATCTCATACAGTGACTGCTAAACAGTACCACACAGACTCCCTTTCTATTACTTTATTAACCATGTCTCTTTCATTGTTTGGACTGATCCACAGGCAAAACAACGAAATCATCATGGGCAATAGCAGAAATTGTTCACCAGTGCACGTGCACATCAGTTTTGTTTATCTGACAACTCCATAAAAGACTGACACCTTAAATCTTATTATTACAGGGAGATACGCGGAGGGGTTGCAAATTCTTATCGTGACTATAACGGTACCATTGAAAAAGAAGGAACGTTAATTTAAAACCGCTGCATGAGCCTGAACGATTTGTAGAGTTATTGTTTTGACGAATCATCCACAAATCTTCAGATTCTGAAATCATTACAAGTGATGCGTGAATATAGCGTACTGACCGCAGATACGCAATAACAAATCATAATATTTGATTAAATTTAAAATAAAGATGTCATATAGAGGACACTGGTAGCAGTATCATTACCGCCAAGAGCCAGCAGACAGTGTTCCTCAGACCCATTGCAAGCTGTTATTAGTGGTTCGCCAGTTCCTATCCCACACGTACGATATAATAAATTTCCTTGGGAGCACAAGCTTCCGTCCTTGAATCAGACCGGTTTTAGAGAGCATCCCTCGTGCTAGACTTAGCTTGACGTTCTCTCATATGACATATGGCGATATATGGGTGAAGGGCAACAGGCAGTTTCCATATTTCTAGATTTAATAAAGGGAATATTAATAAAGGAAAATGCCAATGCTCAATCTAGATATAGTAGGGGTCAGCGAAGTGAAATGGAAAGAAGACAAGGATTTCTGGTCAGATGAGTTCATGGTGATACCAACATCAACAGAAAATAGTATAACGAGAGTAGGATTCGTTATGATTAGAAAGGTTGCGCAAAGAATGTGTTACAGTGAACAGTTCAGTGATAAGGTTGTTCTTATCTGAATCGATAGCAAACCAGCACCGACAAGGACAGTTTAGGATAGATGCCGACATCGTAAGCTGAAGATGAAGAGATAGAGAAAATATAAGAGTATATTGAAAGGATAATACATTACATTAAGGGAGAAGAAAATCTAATAGTCATGGGGGACAGAAATGAAGTTGTAGGGGAAGGAGAAGAAGAAAAGATTACAGGAGAGAATGGACTTGGACAAGGAACGAGAGAGGGGTAGACTAATTGAGTACTGCAGTAAATATCAGCTAGTAATAGCGAATACCCTGTTCAAGAAGCAATACTTGGAAATGGCTGGGAGATACGGTTAGATTTCAATTAGATGGTCCGGCAGAAATTCCGAAATCAAATACTGGATAAGGCTGAAGCTTAAGAGATTAGTAAGGAGGAATCAATATGCAAAGAAGTGGTATACGGAGGTACTAAGGGATGACGAGACACGCTTGAAGTTCTCTAAGGCTGTATATACAGCAGCGAGGAATTGCTCAGTAGACATTACAGTTGAAGAGGAATGGACATCTTTCAAAAGGGCAATCACAGAAGTTGGAAAGAAAAACATTTGTACAAAGAAGGTAACTGCGAAGAAACCATAGGTATCAGAAGAAATGCTTCATTTGATAGATGAAAGGAGGAAGTACAAAAATGTGCAGGGAAATTCAGGAATACAGAAACTTAAGTCGCTGACGAATGGAATAAATAGGAAGAGCAGGGAAGCTACGACGAAATAGCTGCATGAAAAATTTGAAGAAATCGGAACAGAAATTATTGTCGGATGGGCTAACTCAGCATATAGGAAAGTCAAAAACATCTTCGGTAACATTAAAAGCAAATTTCTAGCATAAAGAATGCAACGGGAACTCCGTTGTTAAATGCAGAGGAGAGGGTGGATAGGTGGTAAGAGTATAAGAGTATATTGAAGGCCTCTGTGAGGGGAAAGATTTGTATGATGTGAGAGAAGAAGAAACAGGAACCGATTTAGAGGAGACAGGGGATCAAGTATTAGAATCAGTTTTTAAGAGATCTGCAAGATGTTCGGAATTCTGAGAAAAAACAGGGGTAAGCCATAGGGAGAGGTGGGTAATAGACAACACGTACATAAGCCAAGAAGGAGTAATGAGTGGACGACCAAGAACGAAATGCTCGGATTAAAAAGGGTTAAAGACAGGGATGCAGCCTTTCCGCCCTACTGTTCAATCTATACATCGAAGAAGCAATGATGGAAATAAAAGAAAGGTTCAGAAGTGGAATTAAAATTAATGACGAAAGGATATACATGATACGATTCGCTGATAACATTGCTATCCTGATTGAATGTGAAGGACAATTACATAATATGCTGAATGAAATGAACAAACTAATGAGTACAAAGTACGGATCGAGAGTAAATCGAAGAAATATGAAAGTAATGAGAAGTAACGAAATGAGAACAGCAAGAAACTTAATATCAGAAATGATGGTCACAAAGTAGTTGAAGCCAAGTGAATCTGTTACCTAGGCAGCAAAATAACCAATGACGGATGGAGCAAGGAGGACATCAAAACCAGACTACCACTGAAAATAGGGCATTCCTGGCCAAGAGAAGTCTTCCAATATCAAATATAGGCCTTCATTTGAGGAATGTTTCGAGCACACCACGCTAGTTAAACATAGACGGTAGAAAAACCGGAACAGAAGAGAATCGAAGCATTTGAGATATGGTGCTATAGGCGAATGTTGAAATTTAGGTGGTTTGATAAGATAATGAATGAGAAGGTTCTGCGCAGAAACGGAAAGGAAAGGAATATGTGGAAAACACTGATAAGGAGAAGGGACAGATTCATCTATTAAGACATCAGGGAAGGACTTCAATGGTACTAGAGGAGAAAAACTGTAGAGGAACACAGAGATTGCTATATATCCAGCAAATAAATGAAGACGTAGCTTGCAAGTGCTGCTGTGAGATGAGGAGGCTGGCACAGCAGAGGAATTCGTGGCGGGTAGCATCAAACCAGTCAGAAGACTGATGACCTGAAAAAAATTAAGGCTTCCTAAAATCATCTGCCTCGGTGCCCCCCCCCCCTCCCTCTACTGCAGAGTGCTAACGATGGTACGAAGGTATGGCTCCCAGATACGTGAGTGCATCGAAGACTTCTTAAGTAACAGATCGCTGTATGTTGTCCTCGCTGGTGTGTGTTCGTGCGTATCGTCAGGAATGCCCCATGGAAGTGAGACAGAACCGCTGTTACTTTCTATATATGTAAATGGACTGGAGGACAGGGTGGGGCGCAGTCTGCGTTTGTTTCCTGATGATGCCATGGTGTATGGGAAGTGTCGTTGAGTGGCTGCAGGGGGGCATATCATGATTTACACAAAGTTCCTAGCTTGTGTGATAAATGGTAGCTAGCTCTAAATGTATGAAGCTGCAAGTTAATGCAGATCAGTAGGAAAAACACACCCACAATGTTTGAATACATCATTGGTATTGGTGAATGCCATGACGGTTCCTTTGAAAGGGCACCGCCGACTCCCTTCTCCATACTTCCCTAATCCGAAGTGACCAATGACCTCTCTGTTTGGTGGGCCCTCCCCCAAATCAACCAACCAATCTTCATCCGTAAAGGATACCGCATGTAAGACGGTAGTGTAACCTATTCTTGACTACTGCTCAAATGTATGGGATCCGCACCAGGTCACATTAAAGGAAGACATCGAAGCAATTGAGAGGCCGGCTGATAGATTTGTTACCGGTAGGTTCCAACAACACGCAAGTACTATGGAAATGCTTCGGGAACTCAAATGGGAATCCTTTTCGTGGAATACCGTTGAGAAAATTTAGAGAACCGGTGTTTGTAGCAGACAGCAGAAAGGTTCTACTGCTGCAATCGTTCATTTCGCGTAAGGAGTACAAACATCAGGTACGGAAAATTAGGGCTCATACAAAGCATATAGGCACTCGTGTTTCCCTTGTTATGTTCTCGACTAGAACAAGAAAGAAGTTGCCTAGTAGTGGAACAGGGTACTCTCAGTCAAGGTAACACGTAGTAGTGGCACATAATACCCTCCGTCACGTGTTGTACGTAGATGTATTTGTAGATCACCATTATGCACTGTCAGAGACAGGTACTACCAAAACCCTGTCGACTCCTGTGTTTGTTGTATTCCATTAGAACCACTGGGAACCATGAAACATCTGACGTAGCTCCACGAATACGGGTCAGGAATCGAACGTCCCGAAGTTTTCAAAGGTGCGCTCGTAAACGGTCCCTGTACTAATAATAGGTCTCCAGTCAATGGCGAGAAAACCCTACGATTAGCACAGGACGACAGACCATTTGGAGAGTAGAAGAATATAATTGTATAGGGTTAATGTTAGACGAAAAGCACAACTTCGTAGCTCGTGTTAAATAAGTTAGCAACGTAACTGCTAATTATGATACATGAAGTTCAGAACGCAAATATCAATCATAAGAAGGCTATGGATTCAACTCCCAAAAATTCTCAGCCATGGCAAAGTTTTAAAGAGAGGACCATGTTCCAGGAACATTTCCATGAAGCGGAAAACTCATATGGAACAAATAGAATTTAATTTGTCAATCGTCCGGCCCCGGTAGCTGAGTGGTCAGCGCGACAGAATGTCAATCCTAAAGGCCCGGGTTCGATTCACGGCTGGGTCGGGGATTTTCTCCGCTGAGGGACTAGGTGCTGTGGTGTCCTAATCATCATCATTTCATCCCTATCGACGCGCAAGTCACTGAAGTGGCGTCAAATCGAAAGGCTTGGACCAGGCGAACGGTATATCCGACGAGAGGCCCTACTCACAAGAGATTGCATTGCATTTATCCATCTTTTGTACAAGGTCATTGATTAAGTATTTATATTTGCACTGAAAAACGGTTTGTTGTGTGCAGAAGATGACACTCATTTTTCATAAACATTGCAATACTGCATGAATAACATTTGCCATCTAGCGACTGATGTTTCGTGTGGGCGTTGCTATAAAAGGCAGTATCTTCGGGCAAGTGTTTAACAAGCGTTTAGAATGTGTGGAGGATCACCTGTGAATCTGCCATTAACAGGGGCCTTCGGTGCTTCATTGTCGCCCTCTCCCACGAGGACCACCAGCTATCCACGTCGCCTTCGTTGCCAGGGGCCAAAGTTTCGTAAAAGCATTCGGCTACCGGGCGCTGCCAGTCACGCCAAATTTCGGGCAAAAACACTTCCGCGTGATTACGGAACGAGGGCGCGATTAACGCTCTCTCATACCTGCTGGCTGGTCAGGTGTCCGCCTCTGACCGCTTTTGCATTACAAAGTGCCCGTCACTGTTCTTAAGCGTCCACTTCTGAGAGTACCTCCCATGTCGACGTCACATACCATGGTTCGTCCATTGTTTCATCTTCTGTAGTACGCTACTTCTGCTGAAATATGGCTTTCTTTCACCATTCTTCATTAGCGTTAGTCAATTCTGGAATGTAGTTTTTGAACCCTGTAAAAGTATTTCACAAACTTATCAAAACAAATTCTGGTTCCATTAGAGGTAACGTATGCGCTGCACTTACTTAGAACTGTGAATTCGGTTTACAACATCTACATTAACAGATGTTTACCTTCTGCATGCTGCTTCCGTGGACAATAATAGATTTTTATGTAGTCATTTGTTTACTGCGTTCTGTACGTTGTTCGTAACAGCAGTAGAAGACGTATGTTACTATCGATGGTGATCAAGTTCTCTCGGCTCTTAAGAAGTTATGCATTTTAGAGACCATGTTTACTGAGTATTTCTGTCTTGCCTTGGTCCATCTACCACCTTTCAAAATATGGAATACTTTTTTGCACCCCCTACATAGTAACCTTGTATGAGATAAATAACAAATGACAGAAAGACCTATGGCTGTCTAAGCAAGAAAATGCAAGGATGCACGTATTCAATGCGCCTTTAACCATATTACGGATGTTTCTGACAGGAGCTATAATTTTTAAATCACCGAAAAATTTTTCAATGTACTGTGCACTTACATATCAGACGTCAAACGTGATCCACTGACCACGCATATGAGCGAAGTCGACGCATAATAACTACTCACAGACCGCAGGTGGTGTCGCTACGAATGGACGGTATATAAAGTGTGACGGTACGACGCGGAAATGGTGCCGATGTTGTCGTAATGCGGAAATGAAACGATTTATCTGACTTCCAAAAGGGCACTATCACACGTCGTCGGGTCAAGGTTGGAATAATTTCCGAAAGGGCCGAGTTAAGTTTCTAAACTGTTCGTATGCCACTGTGGTTAAAGTATACCCTGCATGACAGTATGACTCTGTTCAAATCTGGGGCCGAGGCAACAGTGCTGCAGTAGGGACCATAAATGACAACACTGAAAAACACCTGCGGCGATGTGTACGGGTCAATAGACGTGCCAGTGCTGAGCGACCGACCGCCAAGATGAACCAAGGGGCTACCAGCAGTGGCTCCTCAACAACCGCTCAGCAAACGTTGCCGCGTACGGGCCTCCGCATCAAGTGCCTGGTTCAGGCACCCATGGCGACTGCTCTTCATTGGCGACAAAGGTTGGAATTTGCACGCAATAGCACGACTGGAAAAATGGCGAGAGGTGGTCTTTACAGATAAATCACGTTTTATGCTCCATCGGACGGCGTGGAACCCCTTAAAAGCAAACACCCTACAACAAACGTCACAAGTGTCCGTGTCGGAGGCGGGAGCGTTACAGTCTGGGGAATATTTTCATGGTATTCCCTGAAAGACCTCGCAACCCTGGAATGCACAATGGATCAAGAAAAGTGCACATTTATCCTTGGGGATCAGGTTCATCCCTACATGTAGGTTGTTCCTCCTCTTCAAGATGGCATTTGCCAGCATGACAATGCAACCTGCTACATAGTTCGCAGTGTATGTGCGAAGTATAAAGAGCACCACCATGAGTTTACCGTACTTCACTGGCCTCGAAACTGCCCAGATTTAAAACCAATTGAGAACGTGTGGAACCCTCTCTATCGGGCAGTAGGCGCCACGGACGTCAACCGAGAAACCTAGAGCAGCTGTCAACGGCACTGAATTCGGCACGGCTCCACATCCCTCTCGGTGCCTTCCAGAACCTCACTGACATTCTTCCCGCACGTCTCGATGAGCTACGCGCTGCAAAAGGTGGTTAGACACATTAAACTGCGTAGAAAATGTACACACATAAAAAAATTGCACCACCTCGGTGAAGAGAGTGCCGGAACTTGTAAAGAAAACTGGAATAGAGATCAACATAAACATCATTTACGCCCTTTTTATTGATCATGAAAACCACACATTACACGTTGTACCACCATACAGCGAGACCTTCAGAGGTGGTGGTCTAGATTGCTGTACACATCGGTACCTCTAATACCAAGTAGCAGGTCCTCTTGCATTGATGCATGCCTGTACTCGTCGTAGCGGACCATCCAGAAGTTCATCAAGGTACTGTTGGTCCAGATTGTCCCACTCCTCAACGGCCATTCGGCGTAGATCCCTCACAGCGGCTGGTGGGTCACGTAGTCCATAAACAGCACTTTTCAATCTATCCCAGGCATGTTCGATAGGGTTCATGTCTGGAGAACAAGTTGGTCACTCTAGTCGAGCGATGTCGTTATGCTGAAGGAAGTTATTCACAAGATGTGCACGATGGGGTGCGAATTGTCGTGCATGAAGACGAATCCCTCACCAGTATCGGTCGAAGGGTGGCATTCACGTATCGTACAGCCGTTACGGCGCCTTCTATGACCACCAGCGGCGTAGGTAGACTCCACATAATGCAACTCCAAAACAGCAGGGAACCTCCACCTTGCTGCACTCGCTGGACAGTGTGTCTAAGTCTTTCACCCTAACCGGGTTGCCTCCAAATACGTCTCCAACGATTGTCTGGTTGAAGACATAAGCGACACTCATCGGTGAAGAGAACGTGATGACAATCCCGAGCGGT
Source organism: Schistocerca cancellata (assembly GCF_023864275.1). NCBI lineage: Eukaryota > Metazoa > Arthropoda > Insecta > Orthoptera > Acrididae > Schistocerca > Schistocerca cancellata. The sequence goes on from NC_064634.1 coordinate 272,720,619, forward strand.
CCATTCGGCATGTTATTGGGCTCATCTGTACTCCGCTGCATGGTGTAGTGGTTGCAAAGAGGGACCTCGCCATGGACGTCGGGATTGAAGTTGTGCTTCATGCAGCCTATTGCGCACAGTTTGAGTCGTAACACGACGTCCTGTGGCTGCACATTATTCAACATGATGGCATTGCAATCAGGGTTCCTCTGAGCCATAGTCCGAATGTATCGGTAATCGACTGCAATAGTAGCCCTTGGGCGGCCTGAGCGAAGAATGTATCGACAGTTCCTGTGTCGCTGTATCTCCTCCATGTCCGAACAACATCGCTTTGATTCACCCCGAGACGCCTGGACACTTCCCTTGTAGAGAGCCCTTCCTGGCGCAAAGTAACAATGTGGACGCGATCTAACCCCGGTATTGACCATCTAGGCAAGGTTGAACACCACAGACAGCATGAGCCCTGTACCACCTTCCTGGTGGAATGACAGGAGTTGATCGGCTGTCGGACTTGCTCCGTCTAATAGGCGCTGCTGCATGGTTGTTTAGATGTTTGGGCGGGTTTAGTGACATCTCTGAACAGTCAAAGAGACTGTGTCTGTGACACAGTATCCACACTCAACGTCTGTCTTCAGGAGTGATGGGAACCGGGATGATGCAAAACTTTTTTTGATGTATGTATATTGTTGAAGAAAGAGTAGTCGAATAATTTGCTTTCCAATAAAGTCACACCACATTCTCATTTTCTAATTAAATTACCTCGTAAATACGTTCATGCTTCAACTAAAAAAAAATGGAGATCACCCTCTGTGTCACACAGGGACGATAATAGCAACAGCAGTAATGACGTCGAACAGAATTATCTGAAATGATGGGCCAATGAACTTCCATCATATTGTACTGTAAGGTTTCAGTCTGACGTTCTCCAGAGATCTGTCAGCAGTTGCTACTGACACCTATCTGAACTGCTAAACTGTACAGCGATTCTATCAGACTCTTAACTCGCTAAATATCAACACGTCATAGGTCAAGGCCTAGGGACGGGACTGAAAATGTGCAATGAATGGGCACTGCCTCCCTGGTATTGGTTCACTTGCAATACTTGCATCGTACTTGAAACACACATTTTTGTACTATTTTCCCAATTTTGCGCAGTATGTATTTTATCTAGACAGCTGGGGCAATGGCTACCATCCTCCAGGACGTCTTTCTCCACCTACAACGGCTAGGGAAGGACGTGTCTTTCTGCGCGGTCCAAGTTTATACGGGAATTAAGATAAAAGAAGTCGGCGATATGGCAACCAAGGAAGAATGTCGCGTAGTGAGATGCTTCAGAGCCCTGTTTCCGAACATGCTATTACCTCAGTGTTGAGTTACGGAGTCCTGTTTACAAAGGGTACACGTGGCTACAGGATTTTTTTATATATTTATGGTAAGTGCAGTTCGGAACTCGACTATTAATCAGATGAAGGAACTCCATGAAACTCTCAATGGTTCTCAGTCTGAACAAAATTTTTGACAAAGGTGCACGTTCCATGAACACTTCACTGCAGCATACATGAGGATGAAATAGAATTTCATTTATAATTCTTTTAATTTAAACAATATTTTATAAAAAGATGATAGCTTAAGATTTTATATTAGAAAAGAAAACTCGATTTTTGTATAATTACATATAAGAAGTCCATTTTTCATATAAACAGCAATTCTGTCTCTGTTAATTAGCATATACACTGAGGTGGCAAAAGTCATGGGATAGCGATATACGTATATACGGGTGTAGCATCTTATACAAAAGGTATAAATGAGCATTTCACTGGCGGAGTTGTCTCTTGTACGCAAGCGATTCATATGGAAAGATGTCGGACTTGATTATGGACGCACGACGGGAATTAACTAACTTTGGACGCGGAATTGTAGTTGGAGCTAGACGCATGGAATATTCCATTTCGGAAATCGTTAAGGAATTCAATGTCCCGAGATCCACAGTCGCAAGAATGGCCCGAGAACACTATATTTGGGGCATTACCTCCCACCGCGGACCACGTAGTGGCCGACGGCCTTCACTTAAAGACCGAGAGCAGAAGCGTATCTGAGGACTTCCCAGTGTTAACAGACTAGTAACTGCATGAAATAACGGCAGAGATCAATGTGGGACGTACGGCTGTCATATCCTTTAGGAAAGTGCTGCGAAATACGGCGTTAATAGGCTACAGTAGCAAACGACCGATGCAAATGCCTTTGCAAACAGCACGATGTCACTTCCAAACATCACCTGCCTCTCCAGGGCTCGTAACCATATCGGTTACTGGAAAACAGTGGCTTGTATAGTTGAGTTCCTATTGAAGTTGGTGAGAGCTGACGGTAGTGTTCGAGTGTGTTGCAGAACCACGAAGCTGTGGACGCAGGCAACAAGGCACCGTGCAAGCTTGTGGCGGTTCAGTAATAGCGTGGGTTGTGTTCACGTGGAAAGGAATGCGTCGTCTGATCCAACTCAACCAATCATTGACCAGAAATGGTTATATTCGGCTACCTGGACACTATCTGCAGGCATCATGGACTTCATGTTCGAAAGCAACGGTCGACTTTTTATGGATGACAATGCGCTACGTCACCGGGCCACCATTGTTCGCGACTGGTCTGAGGGACATTCTGGACAGTTTGAGCGAATGATTTGACCACCCTGATCTCCCGTCATGAATCCCATTGATCATTTATGGGTCATAATCGAGAGGTCACTTCGTGCACAAAATCCTACACCTGAAACACTTTCGCAATTATGGACGGCGGTAGAGACAGCATGGTTCAATATTTCTGCAGGGGACTCCCAATGATTTGTTGAGTCCGTGCTACGTCGAGTTACTGCACTTCGCCTGCCAAAAGAAAGTCCGATACTGTGTTTGGGGGTATCACATGACGTTTTTCACTTCAGTGTATCTGATGAATTTTAAATTTAAGTGATGTGGTTATTCGAACTGGACATAAAGAAACGAAAATCGTTGACCTGTCTCGATCTCTAGTATTTTTTTTCTATCTTAAATATTTTAAACTTCGCGGAACTGCTAGTGGAACAGTTTGTTTAAAAATTTGCATCACCTGGGTATCGAACCTAAAATCCCAATGTGGTAGGGGAACAATTTACCACGAAGGCACATGTCTTGTTGACAACAAACCTTATTTCGCATATTAACGACGGGGGCGAAACTTAAAAATCGATATTGTCGAGAATTTTTGGGAGTTTTATCGAACTTTTTTGCGATATTAATATTTAAGTTCTGAACTTCAGCTACCAAAATTAGAAAAAATTACAAAAATCTTACTCTAGTGTGCTCCCATTGTTAGAGGGGAAGAGGAGCAGCTAGAAGTGACAAACAAGAAGCTGCGCATTGTTATGTCAACAACGTAGCTATGGCGTACATACTTTCAGGCACACAGGTGGCATCTATATCTACATCTGTATGGTTACTCTGCAATTCACACTTAAGTGCCTGGCAGAGAGTTCATCGAACCATTTTCATACTACTTCTCTACCTTTCCACTCTCGAATGGTGCGTGGGAAAAAGGAGCACCTAAATCTTTCCGTTCGACCTCTGATTTCTATTATTTTATGATGATGATCATTTCTCCCTACGTAGGTGGGTGTCAACCAAATATTTTCGCATTCCTTCTCATTCTTCTTCACGTAGAGGGTAGCCACATGACACATGCCTTCTTTCTCCAGCGAGATGATCCTCGAATATGTGACGCCTGCGTGCAGTGCGTCATAATTTACTAGACAGGATTAGATATCCAGAGAAGAGCGCAGCAGCCTATTTTCCGACACGTTTGCCCCCTATTTTAAATGGTAAAGACACGAATGTGTCGCGACTCTTAAAGAATTCCGAACTGTTCCCTAAGATTTTAGACAATCTTTTGAAGTCTTATCAGGGTGGTTGGTTCATTCATCTTTTTTTAAGTGATCAGAAAGTCACATTTCCCTGTGTAATTAAATTAGCTTCCCTTATATCGTGCCTCTATTTCATTTGCCAGGTTTTGAACATCTGCTTCATGAATGTAAGCTTGTGTGAATGTGCGGCTGATAGCGAGTGAGGTTTGAAGAGAGTGCTCATATTTGCTTAAGATTTACCCATCCTATTATTGTGACATTTAAACTACATTTCGTCCTATTAATACGTTGAAGGTGCCTAATAACTTTTTCGTTGAGCGCCTGTCCACCACAAACACACCCACATCCACCTAACCACCCACCCACCCAGCCACCCACCTACACATTTTATCCGTTTGTTATTGTTTTACTTATTTCCCACAATAGGTAAGGTTTAAAGTTTACCGTCTATGGCCGGCCATGCTTACTACTACATAAAAAAGAAGGGTGTACCATAATTTCATAATATACGGTGAGCAACAGTATTAAAATATCACTGTTGCGAAGCCCTGTCATTGTCTTCCATTGCGACGTATAAATTTGAAATCTGGCTCAAAAGTGCCAACAAACTTCCTCTGTAAGGGTGCAAATGTGTGGAGCCGCGCGACGTCACACTCGGACTCTACGACGCTTCAGAGAGCAAGTGTCGACACGTGCGAAAAAAGGCCAGTCCCCAGAAATTCATGTGACGTGTAAAGTGAATTAGTGTTCCCTCAACGGCGCCAAATTTCACCACAATTCTACCCAGTATCATCACCGTACAGCAGCGGATGAGGACTTCATCGCATGACGACTGAAACACCGGGTACACAAATGCACTGTTTTGAACTTGTGCGTCCGTCCCTACACCTCTGACGTACCATGCATGGCCAGTTAGGAGATCAAAATTCTGAAGCTGTGATGCTCCTGTTGGATTCCTTAAGAGACGCGGAACGTATGCTCATCGCCATATCTGAATTATTCAGTATCACTGACGCCCCGTAGCACCCAAACACTGAAATTCTGCACGTCAGTTGTCTCTTGAAAACTAACGAGTTTACCATACTGTTTCACATATTAAGAGCTCCACACGTACAATCCGTGCACCCAACTTACACTGATGGCTAACGGATTGTATTATTAATTAAGACGGGCGTTCAATAAGCAGTGCAAAACATTTTTCTCTCGGCCAATTTCCACAAAAAAAAGGCGGTATTTGTTGTGGGACATCTTGGAATATTCCCACGAGAGCCGAATACTTTCATGAAGTTCCGACAGGCGTCGGTGCTATATGTAGCCTTGAAAATGGTGTCTGTACAAGCAGAGAGCTGTCACTGAGTTTGTTTCGGCGGAAAACCAGAGTATCTCAGATATTCATAGGTGCTTACGGAATATCTACAAAGCCCTGGTAGCGAAAAAAAGCACAGCGATTCGTTGGACGAGGCATCTGTCAATATAGCAACAAGTCGCTTAAACCTGTCCGATCTCCCGCGTGGCAGCCAGCCGCACACAGCTATGCCTCCGGCTACGTTGGAACGTGCGGACACTCTCACTGCAGGTGATCGACAGATCTCAATGAGATACCTCGCTTCTGAATCGGACGCCTCTGCTGGCAGTACTGTCAAACTCGTCCACCGTTCGGGGTACCCAGAGGTGTGAGCCCGGCGGGTTCCTCGCCGCCAAACAGAGGAGAATAAAGAGCAACGAAGGACCATCTGTGCGGAATGGCTTGCGCGCTACGAGGCTGATCGTGACAATTTTTTGTCGAACATCGTCACAAAACTTCATTTGTCTAATCTTCTTCATTCATCATACTGATCAGATCTCATATCTTCCGACTTCCATGTGTTTGGCCCAATGAATGATCCATTCCGCGGTAAGCAGTAAGTTGGTGATGGGGAGGTTATTGACGCAGCAAGACGTTGGCTCCCATGTGCACCCATAAAATGGTATCATGCGGCCATACAGAAATTTCCAGTAAGGTGGCCCTAGGCCGTCACATTGAACGGAGATTATGTTGAAGCATAAGGCAAAATTGTGGGAGATAATATGGTTGAAATGCCCTGCTTAACCTGCAGGACAGATCAGATAGATTGTGGAAAGGGGCCAAAATAAGGGGCTGTCAGTTACACTAGAACATACAACTTTATTATTTGATCAAACATTACAAGACCCAAAAAAAATAGTTTTTTTAAAACAGACAGCTTTAATCTTTGGGACTTAATTGGCGACTGAAAGCCACTTTAATTTTAAAATGGCTGAAGGCCAATAACTTGAAACACAAGCATAATCAGAAATTTAAAATTCAAGCCTTGTCTTAAAACAGTTCTTTAGTTAGGCTGAAGTAACAAGTTAAATTCAAATCGACTGAAGGCCTAACATTTAAAACTACATAACATTAATTTTTTTAATACCAGAGGCCTTACGTGAAACCGTTCTTTCATTTAGGCTCAAGGCCTCAAGAGCAAAACAACTCTAGCTTTTTAAAAAATCGGCTAGAAGCCATACAAGTACAAACAACAAGAACAGATTTTAAAAACTAGGGCAGTACACACAAGGGCGCTCAGGTGTTCGGGGGTCGGCCTGTAATTCAAACACTAACGCTCGCTTAGGTGAAACGGGCAGTCGGGCCAACCATTCACGATCCGACGACAACCCAACCGTCCGACAGTCAGCGGAACCACCGACAAGACAACTTCCACTTCACCCGACCACGGCCCAACAGGGAGTTCAACGGAACAACTTAGGAGACATTGGCACCCACAACCAATCGTGCATGGAGCTGTCAAACTACACACCGCACTGGACAGCAACAACACGATGAAGAAACTACACTGCCTGAAATTTACGTCAACGGCCAGGGCAGGTAACCGGAACGTTAACGGCCACAAGGCAGAAAATTCCGCTGGTGCACGTGAATTCAAATAGGTTGGCTAGAATTTTCCAACTTGAAAACCACGTTGTCGCTTGCGGGAATATCCCGACAGCCGATAGCGAACTCAAAACGACACAATGTGAACAGTCTTGACTTGCTGCTAGGTTCAAAAATGGTTCAAATGGCTCTGAGCACTATGGGGCTTAACTTCTAAGGTCATCAGTCCCCTAGAACGTAGAACTACTTACACGTAACTAACCTAAGGACATCACACACATCCATGCCCGAGGCAGGATTCGAACCTGCGACTGTAGCGGTCACGCGGTTCCAAACTATAGCACCTGGAACCGCACGGCCACCCCGGCCGGCACTGCTAGGTTAAATCAAAACTCGACTTTCGTGTCCAGGGTAGGTGAGCCACGGACCTCGTAGCAATGGGAACAGCGCCACACACCCCGACACCGCGTAGAGACCGCCAACGGGCCCCGGCCAAACTATGCCCCGCCGAGAATTCCTCGCTACTCCACGCCAACCGACCGACTCGTCGCATACCGCCCAGCCAGAAATTATAAGCGCCAAGTCAAAGACAGTCCAAGGTGCGAATATCGATACACACCGCTGCTGCCACCCGCGGAAGGGAGACTAAACACGGAATCGTATCGAAGGTTTAATCCATCGCATAGCATGAGCCAGCCACGGCTCAATGGTGTATTCAAATTCGCAATAGAACCAGTTAGCTTTCAGAAAGAAAATGTTTTGCATTACTTACTGAGCGCCTTTCGTAGAATAGTAAACACAGACCGAAGAAACTTTAACGCCAGCTGTCTCAAATTTAGACACATCATACACGGAAACTAAGGATTTCCGCATAGGGAGCCTGTCTCTAAAAATGACCAGTTTTCTACCACGAAATATCATACCTTATCGATGCCTTCTTTTTCTGCGGGGCGCTGCAACGGTAAAAAATACTCAAATTTCCGGATCATTTTTGACGTGCAACTACTGTTTTCGCTCTTTTACTTCGTATACCGCTTCGGCGGTCACGTCGATGTTGATAAATTTCAGCCAGGCAGGCGACACTGTGCGTGTGTATCTCGTGTTTCAAACATGCCCGAAAACGAAAGCGAGCGGACGCAGTCGCCACCGGTCGTGTTGGGACACGTGTGGTGTACACACACAACTGGCAGACGGCGGTGGAGCGCAGAAAAAAGACAGACGGGAGTGCGCGACAGCGCGTGGCACGGTGGGGCCGCCTAGCCCGGAGGCTTGTGGGCGTGTGCCGACCGCGACCGGAGCAGAGGAGGGGCAAAGAGAGAGAGAGAGAGAGAGAGAGAGAGAGAGGCCAGTGGCGACGGCGACACGCGGGCACGGCGAGAGGTGACCAGCTCCGCCGCCGCCGTACTTTCGCCGCACAGTATGTAGGCCAGCGCCTGCCTGGAAGTCGGTAGCCGCATTGTTCGACACGCCGGCCGCCCGCCACGGCAAAGTAAAAGGATCCGCCCGGCAGCCATTAATCAGGCGGCGCGGGCCCCGCTCTATTAGTGCAGCCTCAGCAGTAGGTGCCCGCTGGTACGTAGCAATTACCCCGCTGCTCCTCCGCCCCATTCACGCCGTGCGCCTGCTTAACAGTGCGGGGGCGTGAGGTTTCAATTACAGAAGCGGTTGGCAGGACACTGCTATCAGAATCCGGGTCAAGTGTGATCCAAGAGAAGCTGGAAGTAAACTAGAACAACAGAAACTAGGCGAACGTCAAAACTGAGGCAGTTCCAACTGTGACGCATGTCTTCATGGATAAACTGGTGATAAAACCTTCTAAGCCCGAATCACTTGTGGATATGCAGCAGGGTGACGTCTTTGACAACTCCCGATATTTCGACAGTTGTATACCGTGTCATTTTCAAGGTACACGTGCTACGAGAGACTGCTGTGCTATAAATTTTAAACCCCAGTATGCGGAGCGTATGCTTCAACATAACACGATCACACCCTAGACACTAGCGCCACGACACAACCAAAGACGACCAATGTAAGAAGTTATTGATAGTGAACATAAGTGACCAATGCGTGAGGCAGCAGTAACTCTGTCCATCTGTTTGTCCAGGGAGATTGTTCAAATGCTCTGAGCACAACGGGACTTAACATCTGTAGTCATCAGTCCCTTAGAACTTAGAACTACTTAAACCTAACTAACCTAAAGACATCACACACATGCATGCCCGAAACTGGATTCGAACCTGCGATGTCCAGGGAGAGAGCGGGATTAAAAAAATATTCAGATGTGTGTGAAATCTTATGGGACTTAACTGCTAAGGTCATCAGTCCCTAAGCTCACACACTAATTAACCTAAATTATCCTAAGGCCAAACACACACACACCCATGCCCGAGGGAGGGCTCGAACCTCCGCCGGGACCAGCCGCACAGTCCATGACTGCAGCACCTCGCCGGCCGAAGTGGCCGTGCGGTTAAAGGCGCTGCAGTCTGGAACCGCAAGACCGCTACGGTCGCAGGTTCGAATCCTGCCTCGGGCATGGATGTTTGTGATGTCCTTAGGTTAGTTCGGTTTAACTAGTTCTAAGTTCTAGGGGACTAATGACCTCAGCAGTTGAGTCCCATAGTGCTCAGAGCCATTTGAACCATTTTTTTTTTTTTTTGCAGCTCCTCAGACCGCTCGGCTAATTCCGCGCGGCAGAGCGGGATTCCAAGCACAATTTCAGAAAAAATTCCATCTTTATTCTCTCACTTGCTAAATTAATACCAACGGCTTGCTTAATAACTGTATCCAAATAACTGGAAGTACATGCCCGAATCTCCGTTTTGTTAAAGTCCATAGGATGAGTGGTGCCAAAGAAGGTTTCTGCAATAGCACAATTACTCGGCTGTTGTAACATGTGTGATGTTTACGTTCAAGAACAGATCTTCCACAGTCCTGAGTGTCTGGTCAACATAGGATGCAACACCCCTGGGCTTATGGCAATATTTTACTAAAAGGGCCTTTGCTACGCAGCGAGTATTCGCTCTCAATATTCACCCCACCATGCACCATGATTCAAATGTATGATATTGCTATAACGGCAAGCAAACAGAAGGCATGGACGGCCCTGTTGCATGAACCATGGCCCGAGTGCTGTATTACATTAGTGAATATGAAAACAGCAGTGGGGATAGAAGGCCACTGAAATGAAACACGAATCACGAAACATAATCATTTATTAACAGTTTAGCCACGTGTACATTACCACTGGATAAAATGAGCAACCAAATTCTCTCTCTGGTCATAAATGAGCGCCGAACTTGAGTTCATGAAATAATCAGGTTAAATGTTGGGGTGAGTTGCATGGTTCATAAAGGAAATGAAATTACTCGCTAACAAAGCTTCAGACAGAATCTAATTAAATTTATACGCAGGGTAGTTTTGATAGTGATGATTGCATTGTTTTGATTCAAAAAAATCGCACAACAGAAGTCATCAACAAGAGGTCAAGAATAGAGCATCGCCGATTTATATCACAACATCGAAACACACCATTACCCTAATGAGTGTTACTTGCTTGCCACAGTGCTACGTAAACTTAACCTAAGTTAAATGGAGCCGAGATGAGAAAAAGTGTAGCGAGTGATGGTCTGCCAAGTACATGATGCGTCAGCATCTGACGTCTGTTGTGCCCTCCTCTAGAGTATCCAAAAAACGCTATGTCGGCGAATTACCTCAAGAAGACTCCTGTCCCAGTTTTCTCGACTATCTCTAAAAATTTGCCTATCCACTTCCTCCCTCATGATGTCGCCAAAAATTGTTGGTAATCCAATCTAAAAGAACGTCTCTAGATACGCCAATGGGAAATACCTTTTTAAAATGGTGCACTGATATCGCAAAAATAGCCTGATCGTTTCAGGAGGCTACGGATGCCAATGAACGGTAGCCAACCATTCCCATAGTTTGTGAACACTTGTAACAAGATTGTCGGAGTTGCACGATTTTATCACCTGCATACCGGACACCCCACACACTATGAGGGAGGTCAATAGCAGTTAGTAGGTGCCTCGCGGAAGTGCAGGGAGAGAGGGAGAGTGGCTGAGAGCCCACGCCAGTCCAAGCACCACCAGTATGAGGAAACGTGAATCCCCTCAGACACAGAAACCGCTGGCCCACCTCAGGATCGTGACAAAATGGAACGCAGTCCTTACCTATATATACTTATTTGTGGGTGACCGGTTTAGCGGATGCTGACGTAGTCTCCAGCCCGGAACTAGCGGCGCCCCCTGGTCACCACCCTGCTATTCTCTCCTCCAACTACACACAGTTTTAGTACAGCAAGATTTATTAAAATTAGGAATTGGAAAACTCAGCCATCATCACATTTGCCGCTCGAGAAAGAAGCCCTACATTACTTATACGTCAAATTCTAGAGAACAAAATCGACCCATCATGTTACTTATTCAAAAAATGTGCATAATTAGAATGAAGCGCAAGACTCCTTACAACCTGATGAATTTCATTGACATGCCACAACAGCAAGGAATACGGCAGACTTTCACCATACATGACCCAAGACAATGGTTTACCGATGCTAAAAAGACCACAATCTAGGATTGTGGCCCATAAACACATTTCACATTTTGTTCACAGACAATACGACCAATCCTGTTGGCAATGTTACACGTGTAAGGCAAAAAGGACATACGCTGTGGTGACACCCGATTCGCAGATGGTCGACAGACCACAGTCCGTCTCATCTGTTTTTCACTGCAACCATTCTGACAAATGTTGACTCCCAGATGGGCTGGAAGATCAATCAGATGTTGACACCTGGCAAATTTTCAGTGTCTGAGATGGTGTGGCTCCTGTGAACCGAGGTGCCAAGTATCCCTTAATGCTGAGCCGGATGGAGACAACTATAAGCTCAAGTTACAACCTAGTGTGAGTTGGTTTCGTACAAACAGTGAGCCCCAACGAACCATCGCACTTTCTGCTAACCAACAACATATCAAGGACGGAAAGGAGCCCATTCTCTTCTGCCTGCATTATGAAGTAAATCTTTTGGAGGACTGAATTAAGATATTCTAAAAGCCATCTCATTTCTTCGCATCCACGAGGCCAAACAATAATTTGTAATCCATGTATCTGAAAAAGCACACACACACCCACTCAGGTTTCAATCATTCCAACTCCAAGGCAAGTTCCTCGAAGTCTTCCGAACTGATTAACATTACAAGATCACAGGTTAGTGCAAGCACGAGATAAGCCATTGCAAATGTGAAATTCTGGTGCATTAATAACCAGTGTAACCGACAGAATGTTGAATGCAAACATGCAAACGTGCGTGCATTGTGTTGTACAAGTGCCTTATATCAGTTCGTGTGTAAGTAGGCTGTTTATGTTTTCTTATTGGCAACGTTACGTAGCGCTCTGTACGAAAATCACTGGCTGTGCTGTGTGCAGTCTGTGGCTAGTTTGCATTGTTGTCTGCCATTGTAGTGTTGGGCAGCGGCAGCTGGATGTGAACAGCGCGTAGCGTTGCGCAGTTGGAGGTGAGCCGCCAGCAGTGGTGGAAGTGGGGAGAGAGATGGCGGAGTTTTGTAATTTGTCATGAACTGCTATATATATTATGACTATTAAGGTAAATACATTGTTTGTTCTCTATTAATATCTTTCATTTGCTAACTATCCCTATCAGTAGTTAGTGCCTTCCGTAGTTTGAATCTTTTATTTAGCTGGCAGTAGTGGCGCTCGCTGTATTGCAGTAGTTCGAGTAATGAAGATTTTTGTGAGGTAAGTGATTTCTGAAAGGTATAGTTTAATGTTACTCAGGGCCATTCTTTTGCAGGGATCTTTGATAGATTGCGTTGCGCTAAAAATATTGTGTGCCAGTTTAAGCACAGTCTTGTATAATTGTTCAAAGGGGACGTTTCACGTGGTGTAGGGTTCAATGCCGTTGCTTTTCGTTAGTCACTGCAGGAACAGTTAAACCTTTTTGTGAATGACGCTGGAGTTATCGTCCGGTGATGTCACATATGTGCTCGACTGGAGACAGATCTGGTCATCGAGCAGGCCAAGGCAACATATCGATATTCTGTAGATCATGCTGATCTACAACAGAGGTATATGGTCGAGCGTTATCCTGTTGGACCACACTCCTTGGAACGCTGTTCATGAATGGCAGCACGACAGGCCGAATCACCAGACTGGTGTACAAATTTGCAGTCAGGGTGCGTGGGATATCCACGAGGGTGCTCCAGCTGTCATACGAAATCGCACGCCAGACCATAACTCCAGGTGCACGTCCCTTGTGTCTAGCAAGCAGACACGTTGGTTGCAGGCTTTCAACTAGCCTTCTTCTAACCAACAGACGGCCACCACTGGCATCGAGACAGAACCAGTATTCACCAGAAAACACAACAGACTTCCACCCTGCCCTCCAGTGAGCTCTTGCTTGACAGCACAAGTCGAAAATGGCGGTGGGTTGGGGGTCAGTGGAATGTACGCAACAGGGCGTCTGGCTCGGAGCTGTCCGTGCTGTAACTGATTTGCAGCAGTTCGTTGTGTCACTGTGGTGCCAACTGCTGCTCAAACTGCTGCTGCAGATGCAGTACTATGTCCCAGAGCCGTATGACGAACACTATTATCTTCCTTCTCCGTAATGTCACGTGGCCGTTCAGCGTCCAGTCTTCTTTCGACCCTACATTCTCGTGACCAATACCGCTAACAATCATGTACAGTTGCTTTCATTCCTGCCATGTCTTTCTGCAATATCGTAGAAAATGGCTCTGAGCACTATGGGACTCAACTGCTGTGGTCATAAGTCCCCTAGAACTTAGAACTACTTAAACCTAACTAACCTAAGGACAGCACACAACACCCAGCCATCACGAGGCAGAGAAAATCCCTGACCCCGCCGGGAATCGAACCCGGGAACCCGGGCGTGGGAAGCGAGAACGCTACCGCACGACCACGAGATGCGGGCAGCAATATCGTAGAAGAAACATCCAGTTTTACGTCACACTAAATACGTCCTCGTTCAACCTCAGTGAGGTGTTGACAATGGCATCTTTGTCCTCTTAAAGCCATTCTTGACTAACGTGAACTCACGACGCATAATCTCAAAGATAACTAACGCTCACGACCATTACTGCGTCTACTTAAAGCAAAACCTGATTTTCAGCTTCATAGTGGTACTACTAGCGCCACGCGTATGCGACTGGCGCGAAATTTAAGTAGACATCACCTTTCAGATGCAGAAACACGCCTATCATTTTCGTATGCCGTACAACTCCTTTGCGGTGTTGCGATTTTTGCCCGTCAGTGCATTACTTTATTTGGCTGACAAGCGAATGTTCTTAAAATCTGTTAATTGCCCACATTCTTCTAGATGTTCTGCTGCCGCTGATATTATATTTTGCCTTAATGTGTGAAGGGTTCGTGCTATTTAACACGCTCTTTTTTTGCTTCAGTTTCGGAAATATACACTTTCCCACGACTACACGCCACTTCATATACTGACGCACTGTGAAGGTAGTCTTAAGAAAGAAGTATTTAGCGTCTAATGAAAAGTTAAATCATTTTATCGTTCTTCAGAAGGAATCTCTCTTTGCGGTCAGATATTCTAGTCATCAAAGGTAGCCTTCGGTATGTCATGGGCATCTTCCTTAGTAGTATTGTTATTATTATTATTATTATTACCGCTGCATTTCAAGGCACTCCTTACGGAAAAGTCAACTTTGCCTTTGGCCATCAGTGCTTCCCTAAGGAAATCTAGCTCTGATCACAAGCTCATTTTTAGTGATGTGGAATACACGCGAAGACAGAATGGTAAGAATGGCTTGCTTTTGGGTTGGGTGGTGGGGCGAAGCAGCGTTTTGACACCAGATAGTATTGGGAAGATTCCTACAAGCTATGTGGCCTACAGTATTGTCAGATCTGCTATAGATCAACAATCTGTTATAGAGCAACACATTTAAGAAAAGGAAGCAGATCTCCAAGGAAAAGATAATTTTAGTATGAATGTTATTCAGAAAGTCGTGGAATTTATCTACCTGTTATGTGGCCACAGAATAAACGTGTCATCCACGTAGTGGATGCAGCAAGATGGTTTTAGTTCCGCATTACTTAGTGCTCTTTGTTCCAAATGCTTCATAAAATATCAGCTACTACTGGCAACAACAAAAAACATTGTTCACAAAGTCCCACGTTACATTTAGAAGAAGAGTAATCATAATTGTACTTGATCAGATATATCTGGAGCAATTTTACCCTGTGTGCCACATCCATAGTATCTGCTACTGAAGAGGAATATGACGTGGCCAATCGAGCCAGCGTATTTTAATCATCAGTGACAACGGCCATGATATCCTGCAGACTTATTAACAGAGAAGTTGGAAGCAAGAAATGAGTAATCGTTTTTTATGTTCCGTCCCCGAAGAGGCCATTACAGATGGAGCAGAAGCTCAGTCTGGGAGAGGATGTGGGAAGGAAAACGGCCTTGTCCTTTTCAAAGGAACTTTTCCGGAATTTGCCTCAGGCGACTTAAGGGAACGACCGAAAATTTAAATCTGAATAAGCAGACTGGGATCAGAAATATTCCCCTCCCGAAACTGAAACTTTCCGGCCATCTCGTCTACGGAGTTTCTGTGGCATCTCGCGAAATCTCATTGCGCCCGCGGACAACTTCCCCCACTCGTAGTGATGTGTGGCGCGCGAGACCATTTACGCGACATTTGTTCCGAAGATTAACCACGAAACGTTTATCGACGGACACGGATCAGTTTGCTGCACTGTTATAACCTGTCGATATGAGTCACTAGCTCGTTCTCACCCACGAGACAGGATTAAAATTGTGATCATGCCCAGATTATCAACAAATGCCACGTAGCAATCTCCGGGGACTGGGTGTTTGTGTGGTCATCATTTCATCATCATTCGTGACAGTGGCCAAATTGGACTGAGTACAAAAATTGGACGGTGCGAAAAATTGGGACTTTATAAAGGCACTGATGACCGCGCAGTTGAGCGACCAACAAAACCAAACAAACAAACGTAGCAATATAAATACTTTTAGGAAGATTCAGAGTTCCGACCAACGAACTGGAAAATGTACACAGCAAACAGTTCTAACACTCCCTACAACTGGCTCCTATGAAGTTCTACCGAAAATCTCCGCTAAAGGACAAAACTGGAATACGAAAATACGACCTTTTAATTTGACCAGGGAGGAAAACGAGGAAGGGCTAGACCAATGGGGATTTGACACAGTTCATTCGCTGGGACAATACACAAATTTATTCGTCATGGAGTGAATTACATTAAAGGTAATTAAGAAAGTATTTCAAAAAGGGTGAATTATATCTAAGAATATATTTAAACAACGATGAATTTTATCACTGAACAATAATCAGTGATGGCACAAAATGTCAGTTTTACTACGTAAATAGCACAAAAGCCATAAGATAGAAGACTACTGATACAAATTTCAGTCAATATTTAAAGCACTACAAGCCAAACACAGGCCAACGTGACCTCTGCATATCCTTCCCAGTTCACACCAATGCAGAAACAGATGGGTGGCACCAAAGGGCGTCCTCCCGCTTCGTTGCTCCACTGATACTCCTCTCATACTCTATTGCGGGCCAAGGAAGCCGGCCCTGCAGGCCACGCTAGAAGGAGCAGCGCTTACTGGGCAATTTCTTAGAGACAGAGCTAAGACAATACCGATATGGACACAGCAAAACAAGCCGCCGTGGCTGAAAGGTATCAGTGCAAATTCAATACAGAAAGATATAACACAGAACATCGCACTTTGAATTTCTACAGAGATTTCCTGAAGTGAATCCTCGTCGAGTCCATCACCTATTACAAACAGAAATCCATGAAGGAACTAGAAACAATTTTGCATCCACACAGGGGGCCACGATTGGCTCACCCTACAGAAAACTGCTTTCAAAATTATTTAAGGATGTAGTCCTGCTTACAAAGTTATCTCTAATACAAATATCGCGTTTCTCCTGTTTAAGGCTTCCTTGGATTTTTGAAAGGCCATAAAAACAATGCATATGACCTACCGATGATTTGTTACCATCGCTCTGGTTCACCACCCTACCAGTCGGTTATTTGAATTGCTTTAATAGCCTTTCAAAAATCTGAGGAATCCTTAACTAGGTGATTCACGTTAGTCAGAAAGCTGGTAAAAAAGCCATCTTCAGGATAAACCATCAAAACAGATACACTTGAAATCATCATACTCACCAGGTGAAGCGCAGAACAGGGCCACAGGTACATCGAGTGAACCTAGAGAGCAGGTTAATAGACAGCCACAATGAAGAACGGTGACTCGCCTGTTCTCCAGGTTCATCCGATGTACGTGTAGCCCTACGACGTGGTTCATCTGGTGGCTATGACGATTGCATGTGTATCTTGCTAGACTGTTCTTCCTTTAGATGATTTTTTACCATCGTTCTGATTATACGTCCTACCAGCCGGTTACTTGAATTGCTTTAATAGCCTTTCAAAAATCTGAGGAAGCGCGATACGCGTTATTTGCAAAAAAATTACTTTGTAACCGAGACTGTCTCTTTATATAATCCTCCTGTTCTTGTTGTCTTATCACGTTTGAAAAGTATCTCTTTGGATAATGAAGGTTCACAAACCCCCAACTTCAGACATTTTAAATACTTTAAAACATCATCTCCACAAGCCAGTTTCACGATTTCCTGAGCACTTTATAAATTAGTTTGTTATCCATTTCTTTCAGACAACCAACCTCAGAAACTCCCACTAACAGCACTCCTCTGAAAACTGTTTACACCTGAAGGAAATTTCAAATTTCAACACTTTGTTTCGAACAGGTGCCGGAAAAACACCTTCTATCATGGGGAGTCATTTGAACTTAAGCTGGCGTAACAGCCCCTAACTACACCCCATTCCTCGAAAGCATTTCCCGTTCCGTTTTCTTATGTGAGTATACAAAATAACTTTACTGAGAACACGTTTTTTGTATAGTGGAGTTATATTCAATTAGTGAAATCAGCACCTACTTCCAGATGTTAAGTGCGATTTTAAGTGAAATACGTTCCTATAAACAATGGCTGTGATGTGTTCAATTTGTAAGTGTGACGTTGTCAGCGACATGTCTAGTATTGGTGGAAAAAGCATTGGATTGGTAAATGCTGCATCTTGCTGCTATAGTTGACAGCGTAAGTTTTTTTTTTTTTTTACCTGTCCTGTGCCAACCTTTTCGTCTCAGAGTTGCTCAGGTAACCTACGTAATCAATTATTTGCTGCATGAATTCTAGTCTCTGTCTTTTGTTAACGGTTTTACTCTCTACAGCTCCCTGTAGTACCAAGAAATTTATTCCCTAATGCCTTAACAGACGTCCAATCGTCCTGACTACGAATATGTGTATGAAGTTTTTCACGATGGAGTCCCTGCATAAAATTTTCTCGGTTCACTTGCAGTGACAAACTCGGATAAAATTCCAAGCTTTCTATGATAACCTCCATCACCTTGTTCAGCGACTAAAGCTGATGTCGTGTAGAAGGTGGAGTCTGATTTCAATTCCAATTCTGGCCTTGTGGTCTGGAATGCACGCCATATCTTTGAAGCTTCTGGCCCAGCTTTCAAAGCCACATCTTCACTGCATCAGACTTGCTGCATTATGTCATGATGCCCTACACAGGTGGTGCGATCTACGTTCAGTTTTTGCTTGCGCTCTCTATGTAGCGTTGTTTGAAGCGCCATCTATCGCATCAGGAGGTGAACTACGAGCAGTAAACATCTGTTTTTCCTTCCTGTCAAGTGCATCCTTCCATGCACTGGTAAGTGCATAGTATCTCTATCCAAGTTGTTTTCACACAGTCTAATTTCAGTAGCTTCTCTGATCACAGAGTCCAAATAGTTCGAAGAGTGAGTCAATATTTTTGTTTGTTCAAACAAACTCTTGTGCTTATTTAACGGACTGTGCCCTGTCACCACTGACGTCAGTCAACCAGAGTACATACTGCAACTAGTTCGCTTGCTGCTACTCTTCTTACACCACAGACTGGTAGCGTCAATTATCCTATTCTTTACGTTTGTTCGTCCGAGTAGTTTATTGTGCTTTTGGGACTTCTTCCGGGTGTATGCACCTTCATCGTCAGTTTATTGTGCCTTCCAGACTTCTTATGTGCGTGTGTGGCTGTTCATCGTCATCGTCTCGTCGATGTTCCACCGCCGCCGCCGTCGCTGCTGCTGCCGCCGCCGTCGACTTTGTCACCCATCCATCAACTGGTAACTGGTATGCCGCCATGGCTCCACCAACCACTACCGTTTTTTTCACCCGCTCCTCCCCCTCTCCCAGTCTTCTCCTCTTGTTGCGTGCATTCCTCAGTAGTATTCTCTTAAGATCCAGCATAAGGATCAGCGTCATCCGGTACAGCATGAACACCAGAACTGCCAGCCCCATACGTCTATCCACATGCACCATCACCATCGACTTAGCCAGATGTTTCCCCAACAGGTTTCTGGGTTGTGATACCCCTTCATCCAAACCTCCTTCTACACAATCCTGTCACCTGTTACCCTAGTGTGCTTACAACAGCCCCTATACCTACAACCATCGGGATGACCTCCAATGCCTCAGCACTGATGCTGCCCCCATCCCTGAGCCAAAAAATACAAACATCTAAATAAACGGAAAACACAGACTTTATGGACTGCCTGGCCATCACATCTGTCACTACATCTACAGAACTGTATACCTTCCTCCCCTCCCATCCCAACTTCCTCGAAAACAGAAAACATATTCATTCCTTACTCATTGCTCAAATCATCCATAGAATGGACTCCATCTTCACCATATCCCCTGATCCAGAATTCCACACCAAACTCCTCCAGAAGATCCTCTATGTTGCTTTCATTCCCTACACAAACCTTGCACCCTTTCCCACAACCACCCAGACCAAGCAGCCACAACCTCCTCGCCGTTTCCCACCCCTCTTCCTACGATCTAAGGGATCGACCCTCAGACCACGATGTAGCAGGTGGAGTCTGATTTCAGTTCCAATTCTGACCTTGTAGTCTGGAATGCACGCCATATCTTTGACGCTTGTGGCCCAGTTTTCAAAGCCACATCTTCACTCTATCCCCATCCACAATTGACCACCTTCTCCACCATTAAGCCCTGATCTGCAAACGACGACGGACTGTTGAGCCATCCAAATCTTGTCCTCAATCACACTGCTGACAGAGATGCCTCATGTACACTGAAGAGCCAAAGAAACTGATACAACTGCCTACTATCGTGTAAGGTCCCCACTAGCACGCGGAAGTAGCATAATAATACGTGGCATGTACTTGGCTAATGTCTGAAGTAGTTCTAGAGGGAACTGACACCATGAATCCAGCAGGGCTGTCCATAAATCGGTAAGAGTACGAAGGGGTGGAGATCTCTTCTGAACAAGATATCCCAGATATGCTCAATAGTGGCCATGTCTGGGGAGTTTGGCGCGCAGCGGAAGTGTTCAAACCCAGAAGAGCGTTCCAGGAACCAATCTGTAGCAATTCTGGACGTGTGAGATATCGAATTGTCCTGCTGGAATTTCCCAAGTCCGTCGGAATACACAATGGACATGAATGGGCACAGGTCAACAGAAAATATGCTTAAGTACGTGTCCTCTGACAGAGTCGTATCTAGACTTATCATGGGTCCCGTATCACTCCAAAAGCACACTCCCCACACCATTACAGAACATGCACCAGCTTGAACAGTCCCTGCAGACATGCAGGGTCCATGGATTCATGAGGTTGTCTCCACTCCATACCTGTACAAGTCCATCTGCTCGATACAATTTTCGAGACTCGTCCGACCAGGCAACATGTTTTCAGTCATCAACAGTCTAATGTAGACATGCAGGGTCCATGGATTCATGAGGTTGTCTCCACTCCATACCTGTACAAGTCCATCTGCTCGATACAATTTTCGAGACTTGTTCGACCAGGCAACATGTTTTCAGTCATCAACAGTCTAATGTAGACATGCAGGGTCCATGTATTCATGAGGTTGTCTCCACTCCATACCTGTACAAGTCCATCTGCTCGATACAATTTTCGAGACTCGTCCGACCAGGCAACACGTTTTCAGTCATCAACAGTCTAATGTTGGTGATGATGGGCCTAGGCCAGGCGTAAAGCCTTGTGTCGTGCAGTTATCAAGGGTACATGAGTCGGCTTTCGGTTCCGAAAGCACATATTGATAACGTTTCGTTGAATGGTTCACACGATAAGACTTGTTGATGGCCCAGCGTTGAAATCTGCAGCAATTTGCGGAAGGGTTGCACTTCTATCACGTTTGAACGAATCTCTTCAGTCATCATTGATCCCGTTCGTACAGGATCTTTTTCCGGCTGCAGCGATGTTGGACATTTTATGTTTTACTGGATTCCTTATATTCACCCTACACTCGTGAAATGGTTGTACAGGAAATCCCCACTTCACCTTCACCTCAGAGATGCTGTGTCTCACCTCACGTGCGCCGACTATAACGCCACGTTAAAACTCACTTAAATCTTAATAACCTGCCACTGTAGCAAGGGTAACCGATGTAACAACTGCGCCAGACAGTTGTTGTCTCATACAGGCGTTGCCGACCACAGCGCCGTATTCTGCCTGTTTACATGACCCTATGTTTGAATATGCATGCCTCTAGCCACTATCAGTTTCTTTGGCGCTTCAGTGTACAATGACCACTGACAGAAAAACCCGTCCATCCACCAGCATTGTGAAAACCACCATTTCTTCAAAAAAATGTTCTCACCTTTCTCTCCTTTCCTCATGTAAAACGTGTTACCTGTCCCACCCAGTCTACTCTTCCAAATGCAAGATTCAACCTCCACCTTCCAAACATGAGCTGACAGTTCCCACCAAATCTATTGACAACGCCCTCGTCCCTAACAATTCCCTCCACCCACATACTGCAGCTGAAGACGTCATCCGCTTTATGACCATAGTTCTTCAGAATATTCACGCTTTCCAGAAGCCACACGCTCTACAAGAAAATTTCCTCGTTTCCTGCTCTGTTTTCCACCTCAACATACAAGCCATCTATTCCTGCAACTAGATCCACTTCTTTCCACCTGTCTCGACACCCTAATTTAAAGCAACCTGTGCCATCCATTCTTATCATCCTCCTCTCTTTAAATCATGACTTGACAACAGTATAATATCCAATTCCACAATATCCACTCTTTCCAGCCAACAAACGCGTCTTCATGCACGCCCTCTTCCAAGACCATATTGACTCTTTCGTCCTGAATGAAACTTTTCTCCGATCTCTCCATACTATCTACAATTCACCATACATCCTCCACCAAACATATAATCTGGTCCCCATGGCCTGAGGCGAAGTTTATGTTGGTTACCAGAAGAACTTACCCATTCAGCCAAAACCACTCCACAACACTCTTACTGAATATCTTACTCTCACTCTGTTTCTCAGAACCATAACTGTTACCTGCACCACTATCTACATTTGCCCACATCATCCTATTCCATATAACAACCATATACACCATACCTTTTCAACTTATATTATTTCCAATGACGTAAGCATCCATAGCCAGTCCCATGCTGAACAAAAACAGTAGCATCAGTTTACTGATTTCGTCCATGGTGATACAGTTCCTCTCCTACTACATTACTTTCCTGAAAGCACTTCCACTCTTGATGTTACTCTGAACTCGTCTAACATCCTTCTGCGCATTACTGCAGCAGTCGTCGACCCTATCAAAGGTGACCACATCCCTGTCTTACTTAGCATCCCCTGTGCCACACGCCCTACCCAAGCACTCACTCCTCCTGCGTATCCCAAATACGTCCAGTACTTCTAAAGTGGTGGCATCTGGGGTGCCTACAGGGAATTCATTGCTACAGAACTCGGAAACCAACCCTTATTCTCCCAAGACCCCCGTGATATGCACCATGCTGCCACCTTCCTTTCAACAGATGTTGTCGAACGCCATAACTCGTCACATTCCTACGAAACCCATCTAACCATACTGTCCCATATCCTTCCATATGCTCTCCTATTCCTCTGTGAATCCCATCGACTTTATCGATCCTTCTCACAGACCTTGACTGAGACACACTGACACACATCCGACAACTACAACAGCAAGTCCGAAGTTCGCTGAATGAAAGGAAACGCTGCATTTGGCACTAAACCTGCAATAACCTCAATGCCCCACTGCCCCTAAATTCTTCCCGGTATGGGAAGCCATTAAACCGCCTTATTGGCAACAACCCTGCTCCCTCCTAACCTCCTGCACTATAATCACCGTCTCCCCAAGAACCTAAGCGAAGCCAATCACTTTGCGTCCCTCTGACACCTTCACCATCCCAGATGAACCTCACTTCGATTACCCCTTATTCTCAATAAGCTACAGGCGTACCAACACTTTCCTCCCATCTCTCGCTCCTAATTTTCAGTACCTCGACAACAACACAGACAAAACTCAATAATCCAATAACATCACAAAGGATTCAGCAGATACTCCATCAGAAACACAACTCGTCTCAGTCGTGACTGCGTCACCAACAGATGCCTGAAAGATTTCCCCCTCACTTTCCTGAAAATCTGAGTCACCGTACAAAATGGTTCAAATGGCTCTGTGCACTATGGGACTTAACTTTTGAGGTCATCAGTCCCCTAGAACTTAGAACTACTTAAACTAACTAACCTAAGGACATCACACACATCCATTCCCGAGGCAGGCTTCGAACCATCGACCGTAGCGGTCGCGCGGTTACAGACTCTAGCACCTAGAACCGCTTGGCTACACCGGCCGGCGTCCACCTACAGAATGTAAGCCTACACACAGGCTTCTATCCTGAACTGTGGAGTACTTTTCGAATTCTCCTCTTCCTCAAACCCAATAACACTGCCACGCACACCTTCTACTAGTGTCCCATCAGTCTCACCTCCATGTTTGGCTAGGTCTTTGAGTTCATCCTATGCTGACATATCCATAGACACCAACAACAACACGTACCCATTCCTGTCCATCAATATGACTTCTGTCCCAATTTTTCCTCCGATGACCAGCTCATGTACCTTGCTCGTCTCCTATCCCACCAAATCAACCATCACAAATCCACCATTTGGTACCCCTAGATACTAAGAAAGCTTATGACCATGTATGGCATTTTGCGCCTATTTTTAAGATCCAGATCTATTCACTTCCCATACATTATGTCCACCTTCTTTCTCTCTAACAGCTGATCTTATGTCACTATCAACAACACCTACTCTACCGTCTCAAACCAGCTGTATGTCTTCTACACTGCTGATACACCCAAGACCTCTCCTCCCCCTCTCCTCCTTTTCATCTCCTCCAGTATGCTGATCAGACTGCCTTCCTTGTTCTCTACCCCCCAGAAATCCTGACGATCGCTCCAGCTCATTTCAATCATTTCGCCTGCTGGTGCAACCAGTGGCTCCTCAAAATCGACCCTATAAAAATGCAGCCGACAATTATTGGTTGAACCACCCACAGCTTTCGTTCCCACAACAGTTACTTACCGTTTACGACTGTCCTATCCGGTTAACTGATACACTAAAATAGCTCAGACTAACACGATCACTGTCTAACATGGAATCCTCATCTACAACCATTCAACAGAAATCCCACAACAGCCTAAAATTACTAAAACCACTAACCCGCCAAACATGGGCATTGCACCCTTCCAAAATTCTCCACACCTATAAAGCCCTAATCACAAACACCCTCTGATATGACAATATGGCATGGACTTTCACTCCTCCTCTTTTTATCATCCCCTACAGATCCTCGAACGCAATGCATTCTACATAACCTTTTGGAACCGCTTACCCACCCCCAACCATGTCATCTACCAACTTTTAAAATTCCCCAGCCTACTCTTCCACCTCCAAATATCCTGTTACCTGTAAACACGACGCATCAGATGGTGAACTGCGAGAAGTATTCCTTTGTGTTTTTCGCTGTCAAATGCACCCTTCCATGCACTGCTACGTTCGTAGCTGCTGTCTCAACTGAAGTTGTTTTATCACAGAATCCCAATAGTTCGAAGCGTGAGCAAGTATTCTTGTTTGGTCAAACAAAATCTTGTGCTTATTTAAAAGGCTGTACACCACCACAACTGATTTATTTACATGACATTAATTTAAAGTGACGTTGATGCCGACACTAAATCCATCCCATCCTCTGTTATGCCAGTCCCACTTGGATTTTCCCCCCACAAATTCTTTAAGTCCCTCCAGATCCTCGAGCGCTATGCACTCCGCCTCGCCTTCCATATACACCTCCCATCCCCCATTCTTTTTCCTTGAACGTATCTGAGTCCTCTACATCTCCCAGCGACTTGATTCCCCCATTCCCTAGTTTCTCTTCTCCTCTCCAACCCCCACCCACTGCTGAGCCTTCACCGTTCTGTCACCCCTACCGTCCACCTATACACCCATCATCACCTTTACCAAGGAGGATTCCGTCAACACCCCCTCCTGGATGATGCCCTCTCTCCCACCATTTATTCCTCCAATCAACTCTGATCCTCACCTCCCCCTCCCAACATCTGTTCTTTTCCCAGTCTCCCTCTCCCACTCCTTCCATCCTGTTTTTTCCCACCTACTTTCTCTTTGACTCCTTTCTCTCCCCCTCCACTGCCTTCCCCACTCCTTCTCGCACCCATCCTGCCCCCCTTTCCTGTGTCCTCTCCCTCCATCGGCTCTCCCCTTTTTTGCCTTTACTCTCCTTCCCCCTATATTCCCTCTCATCTGTCGTGTCCCCCCCCCCCCCCATATGCATTCGTACTCTATAGTGCAGTGTTTCTGTGAGTGTTCAGTGTTGTGTGTCCCCCTTTCTTAGTGTTGGAAACAGCCACCATACTGTCGCTAGGTGTGTTTTTAACTGTTGTGAACAGAAACCAGACTGTCGCCATGTTTTTTAATTGTGCCTGTCTATTTACAATGTGTTTTAATTAGCATCACCGACCCTTTGTTTCTATATTTTCTTCGAAAATTTTTCGTCATGTTTCAATTTTTAACAGTCACCGTTTTATCGCCTGCTTCTGTTATGATATCTCCTAAATCTGTTTTTTTTTTTTTTTAACTTTTCTGTACGCTGAAGAGTGGCGTATTATACTGCTGCCAGTCTGTCCCCTCCTCTGGGGGCGGGTGAAAATCGAAATAATAAAGAGAAAAAAAAAACTCGACGCAACAGTCGTAAGTAATGTTGTAAACGTCTTTAATGTTTCTGGGTGGCCGTAAGATTGGTCTCATCCCTTGCCTGTTTATAACTCTAGCTATCTTGTTAGTTGTTTTACACAGAGAAAGTCGGCTCTACGTGTTGGCCCTCTTGGCTTGTTTAAATGGTGTCGCGTTTTGGTTTTCTCAACAGCTTTGATCTAACCTCAAGCACAGAATACAAGTTCCTCTTGGACGCCATCTTCGGATGTTTAGTCTCGGAATCGAGGTGCTCCACGTCCGAAATAGTTCTGGCTCTGTGCACTAAGGTGTTGAGCATAGCTCTCTTCTGAGCTGGATGGTGAAATCTATGCCTGTTGAATATCGGTTTCCAGTACACACAATGGCAGAGTCGTCCATCTGATTTCCGTTCGACCAACAGATCTAAGAAATGTAACCTCCCGTCCTTCTCCACCTACACTGTAAATCTTATGTTGGTATGTGTATCATTCAAACTAAGCATGTGTGGACGGTGTTCAGAAGCAACGGTTATTCTGTCCGTGACATTATATCACGTTGCTGAGGAAATCAAGGAGCATGGCCGTTCAAACAAGCCAAGACGACCAACACATAACGCAGTTTCGATTCCACGGTGCAACACTTAGCAAGTAGTGCGCTAAGAAGGCGAGGAATCAGACTAGTCTTCCGGCAACATAGAAAAATTAAAGAAATGTTGCAACCCGTTAAAGATAATCTCTTTCCAAAAGTGCCGGGAATTTATAAGATTCCTTGCGAGTGCGGCAAGTGTGACGTAGGCCTGTCTGTATGCATTAGCATAAATCGCTGATGGCTTTATTTTCTTTATTGATATTTTATCCGTGCAGAGGGTTGGCTGTCAGCGAATACAATTTGTCGCTCTTCAGCCACATGATAGGAAAATTCTTAAAAAAGAAACGTAATATAAAAACTGGGAATGGCGTTTAATAAAAATAAACGTGGTGTTCAATACAAAAAAAACAGATCGTCAGTTGCACACGCTAAAATATAAAAGGTTCATTCAATAGACACAGTTAATGGAAAAAGAGTGTCACATACGAAGATACGAAATCGATAGACAGTTTCTTTAAGAAAAATTGAAATATCGATGTGTGACTGATTGAAAGAGATTCAGAGATTAATGAAGAGATGAATGGATATACACTGCCGGATAGAAAGCAGTTAAAAGAATGTAGCATTTAAGGATAGTGCATAGGAGGGAGTCCGTGTAGGTGGATGTTTGGAAGGATAGTGCTTAGGAAGGGGTTTGTGTAGGTGGATGTTTGGTGAAGAGTTGGGGGAAGAGTGGAGAGGGATACAGCTCTTAAGCAAGACTTAGGATGTGTGGAGGGGGTTGGAGGGAATGGGAACCCTGACGAGGGTTGTGTGGTGGGATTCTAGTTGATCTGGTAGGTTGGGTATATATCAGAGTGTATTTCATGGTGAGGTAAGGGAAGGAGATAAGTTTCGTTGGGAGAGGACTTCGAAGGCATGGCGGTTTAGTGTCGGGAGAAAGTGGTGGTAGAAGCGTAGCAGAGTACCAGGATCAGTGATCACTGGGGAAACTAAGGTGTCGACGCATCAGACGCGATGTATGGCGCTGCAAGGAACCCTGTATAGAGAGCTCAAAGAAAATCTATGAACGTAGAGCGCGCCACCTGTATACGCGCCATCATGACATAATCCAACCAATCGGATGTCGTTGTGAGGGTACAGAAAAGGGAAACTGGCAGTTCACGACAGTCAGTTTTGGGCCCTGACGAAGATGATGGAGGATATCATCGAAAGCTTGGAATTTTATGCGAAACTGACACTGCAGGTGAACCTCTTTCTTGTCTATGTTTCCCACATATTCGTTTCCTCGTCGAATGTGAGAGGAATTTCCTTATTTCTTACCTTACAGTCCATCTAATTTTATTTATTCTTTAGCACCACATCTCAAATGCTTCAATTCTGTTCTGTTCCGTTTCTCCCACAATCAATTTATCAGTACCGCAAAATGCCATGCTCCAAACATACATTCTCAGGAATTTCCTCCTCAAATTAAAGCTTATGTTTGATACTAATTGACCGTTGTCGGTGAGAAACGCCCTTCCTGCTTCTCATGTCCCTCATGATCCGTCCATCATGGGTTATTTTTCTACCTAGGTATCAGTATTCCTTAACTACGTCCACTGCGTGATCCCCAATTCCGACGTTAAGTTTCTCGCTATCTTCATTTCTGCTGATTCTACTACTTTCGTCTTCCTTCGATTTACTGTCAGTTCCTATTCTGTACTCATCAGACTGCTCATTCCATTCTACAGATCCTGTAATTCTTCTTCGCTTCACTGAGGATAGGAATGTCATTAGAGAATCTTTTGATTGATATCTTTTCTCATTGAATTTTAATCCCACTCTTTAAAATTACTTTTATTTCAGTCATTGCTTCTTCCATGTATAGATTGAACAGTAGAGGCGGGACACTACAACTCTGAATTACATCCTTTTTAATCCGAGCACTTGGTTCTCTATCCCTCACTGTTATGGTTCCCTCTTGGTTCTTGTAAATACTGTACATCACCTATCTTTCCCTACAGTGTACTCTTATTTCCCTCAGAATTTCGAACACCTTGAACCATTTTACATTGTTGACCGCTTTTGCCAGTCCGACAAATCCTATGAAAGTGTCTCGATATTTTTTCAGTCTCGCTTCCGTTATCAAGTGGAACGTCAGAATTGCCTCTTTGGTGCCTTTACCTTCTTCAAAGTCAAACTGATCGCCGTCTAAGAGATCGTCAGTTTTCTTTTCCATTCTTCTGGATATTAGTCTTGTCAGCATTTTGGATCTATGAGATTGTAAGTTGATTGTGCGATAGCTCTTGTTGGCTCTTGCTAGCTTTGGAATTGGATGGATGACATTTTTCCAAAAGTCTGATGGTGTATCGCCAGTCTCATATACTATGTGATAAAAGTAACCGGACACACCCAAAATCATAATTTTTTATATTAGTTGCATTGTGCTGCCACCTACTGCCAGGTACTCCATATCAGCGACCTCGGTAGTCATTAGAGATCGTGAGAGAGTGGAATGGGCGCTCCGCGGAACTCACGGTCTTCGAACGTGGTCAGGTGATTGGATGTCACTTGTGTCATACGTCTGTACACGAGATTTCCACACTCCTGAACATCCCTAAGTTCACTGTTCGCGATGTGATACTGAAGTGGAAACGTGAAGGGACATGTACAGAACAAAAACGTACAGGCCGACCTCGTCTTTTGATTGATAGAGACCACCGACTGTCGAAGAGGATCGTTTTTTGTAATAGGGAGACATCTGTCCAGACCATCACACAGGAATTCCAAACTGCATCAGGATCCAATGCAAGTTAGGTGGGAGATGAGAAAACTTGGATTTCATGGTCGAGCGGCTGCTCATAAGCTACACATCACGCCGATAAATGCCGAACGACGCCTCGCTTGGCGTAAGGAGCTTAAACATTGCACGACTGAAAAGTGGAAAAATGTTTTGTGGATTGACGAATCACGGTACACAATGTGGTGATCCGATGAAGGGTGTGGGTATTGCGAATGCCCGGTGAACGTCATCTGACAGCGTGTGTAGCGCCAACAATAAAATTCGGAGGTGGTGGTATTATGGTGTGGTCGTGTTTCTCATGGAGGGGGTTTGCACCCCTTGTTGTTTTGGTGGCGTTGTCACAGCACAGGCCTACATTGATGTTTTAGACACCTTCTTGCTTCCCACTGTTGAAGAGCAATTCGGGGATGGCGAATGCATCTTTCAACACGATCGAGCACCTGTTCATAATGCTCGGCCTATGTCGGAGTATTTACATGACAATAACATCCCTATAATGGACTGGCCTGCACAGAGTCCTGATCTGAATGTTATAGAACACTTGTGGGATGTTTTGGAACGCCGACTTCGTGCCAGGCCTCACCGACGGACATCGATATCTCTCCTCAGTGCAACACTCCATGAAGAATAGGCTGCCATACCCCAACAAACCTTCCAGCACCTGACTGAAGGAATGCCTGAGAGAGTGGAAGCAATCACCAAGGCTAAGGGTGGGCCAACATCATGTTGAATTCCAGCATTAGCGATGGAGGGCGCCACGAACTTGTAAGTCAATTTCAGCCAGGAGTCCGGACACTTGTGTAGATTCTACACTCCAAAGTGAATAGTCGTTTTGTTGCCAGTTCGCCCAAGAAATTCTGATGGAATGTTATCTATCCCTTCTGCCCCGTTTGATGTCAAGTCATCTGAAGGTCTTTTAATTTCTAATTCCTTTGTGTCTTTCCTGTCTACTCCTGATTTTCCTTGTATCACGTCATCTGACAGGTCCTTCCCCTATTAGAAGCCTTCAACGTACTCTTCCCATGTATCTGCTCTGTTCTATGTTTTTAACAGAGGATTTCCTATGGCAATCTTAATGCTACCATCCTTGCTTTTAATTACGTAGAAGGTAGTATGGACTTTCCTCTTTGCTCGGTCAGTCCTTCTGAGAATCATTTCTTTTTAGATCTCTTCGTATTTTCTCTTAAACATTTCCCCTTAGCTTCCTTGCACTTCCTGTTGGTTTTATTCCTATGTGACTTGTATTTCTGCATTCCCGAACTTCACTAAATATTTTTGTGCTAGCTTCCCCAAATCGGCTGAAATATTTCTTCTGTTACCTTCCCAGTAGCTATATTTTTCTTTCCAGCTACTGTCATTGCCAATTTTAGGGATGTCCATTCCTCTTCATCTGAACTTCCTGCTAAGCTATTCCTTATCAAAATATCTATAGCATCAGAAAACTTCACACATATCTCTTTAATCCTTAATACTTTCGTATCCCACTTCTTTACGCATTCAAAATGCCATGTCACTCCTGGTGCTCCCCTAGACCACGGAACAGAGCGGGCACGTTGGTAAGGACAGCCAAGACCTGCCGCTTGGTGTCTTGGGGGTGGAAGGACTGGTCAACCACGGCTTGAACGTTCCTCGCCACACAAATTTATTTGAAATACATACTATTACAATCACCAAGTTCCAACTACGCCACCACTGGTGGATCCGGTAGCTTCATTTGCTACACTGGTCAAGGAATCAGAGGCCATCTCACTCTAAAACACCGAAGTAAAACAACCTTCAAATGCAAACATTAGCAACATTAAAATAACACTCTACACTCTATAATTGACCAGAGTCTCTCTTTTAAAAACAAGCTGAATTGTGCTTGATTGCAGTTAGCCTCAAGAACATTTTTTTTTACAACTTACATGCGATCAAACAGCGAGGAAGCGACACACTTTAATCAATTATCAGTCAGTTCAGAAAGCAACTTAAATTTGTACAGAGGTTAACAGCACATGTGTCAAAATTTGGCGAACGCAATTGCGCTCAAACAAGAGTTAGAACGCCTGGTTCTACTTACTCAACAAGTTTCATATGCGTAAAATACATAGTTCAAATTGATTTCAAACCCCATAAATTTTAATATGCACAGGTGCGCGAGCACTTGAATACAGGCCTCGGCCTCAGTCTATTCACATCGAAACTGTAGAGATAAAGTTAAGGTAACAAACGCACATGGGCTCATCAAAAGATTAGAACAAATGCTTTGAATGAAATAAGGGTCAACTTCTTTAGTAAGGTGAGCTAAACCCATAGAACTTACACGGCGAAGCAGTAAACAAGAAATGGAATGTGTCCACCCACTTGGAACCTACAATAACTTAACTTACAGATCCAAGAAATAATGACAACTCCCGTCAAAACATACAAAAATGGAGCAGAATTTATTCACCCTATTTGGCAAGTTATCCGGATTAAACAGACCACATAGACGAAACACAAGCGGGAATAGCAGGCAGGATTCTTTTATACACCAAGAAATTGAAAGAGAAACAATTCTTAAAAAAACATAACAACCACAGAAATTAGAATTATGCGAGGTGCATTCAAGTTCTAAAGCCTCCGATTTTTTTTTTCTCTGGACTGGAAAGAGATAGAACCATGCGCATTGTTTTAAAATAAGGCCGCATTCATTGTCAATATGTCCCAGAGATGGCAGCACCGTACGGCAGATGGAATTTTACAGCCAGTGGCGAGAATGAGAACTGTTTTAAATACTTAAAATGGCGACGTTTTCCTTACTTGAACAGCGTGCAATCATTCGTTTTCTGAATTTGCGTGGTGTGAAACCAATTGAAATTCATCGACAGTTGAAGGAGACATGTGGTAATGGAGTTATGGATGTGTCAAAAGTGCGTTCGTGGGTGCGACAGTTTAATGAAGGCAGAACATCGTGTGACAACAAACCGAAACAACCTCGGGCTCATATAAGCCGGTCTGACGACATGATCGAGAAAGTGGAGAGAATTGTTTTGGGGGATCGCCGAATGACTGTTGAACAGATCGCCTCCAGAGTTGGAATTTCTGTGGGTTCTGTGCACACAATCCTGAATGACGACCTGAAAATGCGAAAAGTGTCATCCAGGTGGGTGCCACGAATGCTGATGGATGACCACGTGGCTGCCCGTGTGGCATTTTGCCAAGCAATGTTGACGCACAACGATAGCATGAATGGGACTTTCTTTTCGTCGGTTGTGACAATGGATGAGACGTGGATGCCATTTTCAATCCAGAAACAAAGCGCCAGTAAGCTCAATGGAAGCACACAGATTCACCGCCACCAAAAAAAATTCGGGTAACCGCCAGTGCTGAAAAAATGATGGTGTCCATGTTCTGGGACAGCGAGGACGTAATCCTTACCCATTGCGTACCAAAGGGCACTACGGTAACAGGTGCATCCAACGAAAATGTTTTGAAGAACAAATTCCTTCCTGCACTGCAACAAAAACGTCCGGGAAGGGTTGCGCGTGTGCTGTTTCACCAAGACAACGCACCCGCACATCGAGCTAACGTTACGCAACAGTTTCTTCGTGATAACAACTTTGAAGTGATTCCTCATGCTCCCTACTCTCCTGAGGTGGCTCCTAGTGACTTTTGGCTTTTTCCAACATTGAAAGACACTCTCTGTGGCAGCACATTCGCCAACCGTGCTGCTATTGCCTCAGCGATTTTCCAGTGGTCAAAACAGACTCCTAAAGTAACCTTCGCCGCTGCCATGGAATCATGGCGTCAGCGTTGTGAAAAATGTGTACGTCTGCAGGGCGATTACGTCGAGAAGCAACGCCAGTTTCATCAATTTCGGGTGAGTAGTTAAATAGAAAAGAAAATCGGAGGCCTTAGAACTTGAATGCAGCTCGTACTTTAAGAGCGGCTGAGTTACACCGCACACAAATTTAACAACCTAAGACATTCTTTTTCGGTCTCAGAAAACAAAATTTCTACCATACAGTAACACGAGGAGCATAATACAGCCACTGAAAAGATTGAAGGAACTGTAACCCAGCAAACTTCCTTGCACCAAGAGTATAATGTACGACACAACAAAGGTAACCACCGGGAAAGTTCCAACATGTGCTCACCCGAAAAATGAATCCTGCAAGCTACTTAAGACCGCAATTTGAGATCGGTATGAGAGCCTCATTCCACCAGCTGTAGGACACCCTCCCTGCTAACCACTTTCCACAAGAACACTGTTACAACGATAAACGTGAGGCAGTTTAATCCGTGCGTCCGGCCACTCTATGAACCGTCCAAGGCGCCACAGACAGCACGTCCAGAGTGCACCAGCAACGATTTTGGCGACGAACCATGGCGTCAGAATATAGGCCACTCGAACCTGCGCCATGTGAAGTTGCGACCCTACTCCTGAAGACAGCTCGCTTCTGGCATGGCCTATCAGGCTGCCAGTCACATCCTCTGGCCAAAGATGAATACACTTGACAGCGGGATGAGACTTGTCGATTGGCAGCACGCCTCAGCCTCCCCCATGCAAGCCAGAACCTCAGAGTAGGGTTTACAACAGAGCAGATTATTTATTTATCTAAAACCACCGGCCTTAATCTGGCTCAGGGGACCCAGAGTGAGATGATGGTCCCACACAATATAGTGCCAACTTGCCTACACCTTATTAGAACGATCTCGTCCCCGAAAATCCTTGATACACACCAGGTATCCCACCAGACTCTTCTTGACTAGTCTCTTAAACTTCAGTCTATTCTTCATCATTGCTGAAGTGTGATCTAAGTCTACACCTGCTCCTGAGTATGTCTTACAATCCAGTATCTGATTAATTAATCTCTGCCCGCCCATGAGGTAGTGCAACTGGAATCTTCCCGCATCTCCAGTCCTTTTTGCAAGTACGCGTCCTCCTTTTATGATATTTCAGCGGCTGAAATTTATTGCAGAACTCAATTAGTCTCTCTCTTCTCATTCTGACTACCAAGCCCTATAGTCTCCCATAACTCCTTCTTCTGCTCCTTCCCCTACAGCCACATTCCAGTCTCCTTTGACTATCAGATTTTCACTTACCGTTAGATATTGAATTACTTGCTCAGTATCCTCGTATACTTTCTCTACCTCTTCATCTTCCACTTACCATGCCGGCATGTGTACCTGAACTATTGCCATCGATGTTGGCTTGTTGTCGATTCTGATATGAACAACTCTGTCACTGAACTTATAACAGCCCTGAACATTTTTTAACTGGGATTAAAATGAATAATGTACCTAAAGTTCCTTGTTGTGTAGGAAACGTATCAACTCCGAAGAATAAATGAAATCCGCGAAATGTAATTGTTGTAACCGAATCGCTAATGCTCAGTGCTGATGATAAGAAAATTAATTTCTGATGAAGTAAAATGAAAATAAAGTATGAAATGGGCTCACAGTAGCTAGAAAAATTGGGAAAAATTTATTAATTTTGCTAATAAATAAAGAAAATTAACGGTTTCCAGTTCACTACGCAAGCAAAATTAGGCTCTGTAATTACGGATTTGTGTTACTGGTAAATTTATGTAGGAATACTTGGTTTGTTTCCATGCGAAAATAGCATGAGGTTGTTAAATATTACGTTATCACAGCTTCAGATGAACACACCGAGTGGTCAAATACTTTTCAGTTAAACTGAAAAGCATGCTAACAATTCAGTAATGATCCAGAAAATGCAAAAATTGTGACGTTACCCGCTGTAATGCTCATTGCCGTTAGTTTTGGGCAAAAGGCAATTATACTTATTCCTTCCCAAATGATGTCACTTAAACTGAAAAACATCTTAATGATTAGAGTGATGTTCAACAATCACGTTCTTGTAACTCACAATTACGCGATCTGCAAAGCTAAGTTTCAATAGAAAAAGTATGTCAAAATTCGAGGAATGATTATATGACTTGCTTATCTCATATAACTTAAACTTTCGCTGTTATTCATAAACAATTACTGAAAATTACTTTTCACAATTACTATCATTATATGCTGAAGACTTAACGAACATTTCTGACTGACTGTAATTGGGTTAAATGAAAACTCATCACTGAAACAAAACACAAAATATATCTTGTACTGAAGTTTACTTCTTTGAGCACTGCTTTTTATATTACTTTTCGATTTAAGAGATCCACACACTTTGGTTAGTTTCTTCTTGTTAACAACTGAAACTTGAATTACCTCTTTCAGCGTAGCGAAAAGTTACTCAACGCCTAGTTACTTTATCTGAATTAATTGTTTTGCAGAAAAACATAGCAATTGTCTCTCACTCATTAGCATTTTATCCAAGTAGTAATAACGGATAGCATGGAACCACTGGGCATACAACATTCATTTAACGAACAACTAAGTCAATAGCATACAAACAGCTGCATTGAATCATTAGTGTTAACCGGCAAAAGTTTGTTCAGGTACTAACTTTTGAAATTTTAGGAAATTACAGCGGGCTTTTACCATTAAAACAGACTAGGTAAACAGTCACTAAAATTAAGTTTATTAGAGAACTGCAGACCTTAATTCCAAGACTGTAATGAGAACCAAGCAAAACTTCAATGATTTGAGCTTAAATCGAAAGCACTACTCAGGTCACCACTCTGCGAGAAAATGAAGATCATTAATTACTAATAATAGATAAAATACAAGTGCCCGAAGAAATAGAATTAACAATAAACGCAACAGTATGCTGAACATACACGTGTCGCTGCCTTTACCCAGCCTCAGTGGCAAGTGTGCATTCAAGAAAGCGACGTCAGCTCTGCCACTCCTGGTTGAGGTAAAATATCTCAGACAGCAACTTGTACAATCCTACAATCCACCAGTCTGCGGACACCTCATGCCAAGTTACTTTAACACATGCAAATATAACGGGGTTCTAAAGCAGCCAGTGCGAAACTTTGACACTTAAGTAAATCACAACCGCATTAATTAATACACTATTGTTAATCCAACGAGTGAATAAATATTCATAGATCAATGCTCAGACCGCACATACTGGCAACCACGCACTTCGTAAACAGCATGTGTACTCCCACGCTTTAGTTTAAACGCATAAATAACGACCACTTAATACGCCACTTACCACACCAAACGCCTAACCACATTAAAGACGCAGTTAATGCAGGGAAAGTTAGTCCAGATGAAATTTTTGGCAGGTTCTCACCTAGTCCGCAGCTCTAGGTCTAGTGGCTACCGCTGCTGCCTCTGGATCACAGGGTCCCGGGTTCGATTCCCGGCCGGGTTAGGCATTTTCTGTGCCCGGGAACTGGGTGTTTGATGTTCTCATCATTTCATCATATCCTCATCATTTGTGACAGTGCCTAGATTGAATTGTGTAAAAAAAAATTGGACTGTGAAAAAATTGTGACTTTGTACGGGCGTTAATGACCGTGCAGTTGAGCGCCCCACAAGCCAAACATCATCATCAGTTTCCCACCGTTAATCAGACGGCAGGGACGAGATTAATTTAGCAGCTTTCGGCTCGGTTCGTCTAACATGCCCCGTGCCACAACCCGTTAGACCAACAACAGCACGGTGCAAGTACCTCTTCCGACCGCCGACGCCTACAAGACTGCCCCGCCATCCACCTAGCAACTGGCGGCCACCGCGTCGCAGGTACTTACCAGCGTCGCGCTCGGCCAGCAGAGCCCGGCTCTCTGCTCGCCAGCCAAACAGCCGGCACGTCTCACTTGTCCGCCTGCGCGCGCCCGTAAGGTCCTTCCTAAGGCCAAGAGTGCACATGCTATGTATCAGCGGTAGGTCTAAACTCTTTGCATGAATGATACTTACCCGGGGAAGAGTGGATGCTGATGTATGAGATCTGATACTGAACACGTTGAAATACACTCCTGGAAATGGAAAAAAGAACACATTGACAACGGTGTGTCAGACCCACCATACTTGCTCCGGACACTGCGAGAAGGCTGTACAAGCAATGATCACACGCATGGCACAGCGGACACACCAGGAACCGCGGTGTTGGCCGTCGAATGGCGCTAGCTGCGCAGCATTTGTGCACCGCCGCCGTCAGTGTCAGCCAGTTTGCCGTGGCATACGGAGCTCCATCGCAGTCTTTAACACTGGTAGCATGCCGCGACAGCGTGGACGTGAACCGTATGTGCAGTTGACGGACTTTGAGCGAGGGCGTATAGTGGGCATGCGGGAGGCCGGGTGGACGTACCGCCGAATTGCTCAACACGTGGGACGTGAGGTCTCCACAGTACATCGATGTTGTCGCCAGTGGTCGGCGGAAGGTGCACGTGCCCGTCGACCTGGGACCGGACCGCAGCGACGCACGGATGCACGCCAAGACCGTAGGATCCTACGCAGTGCCGTAGGGGACCGCACCGCCACTTCCCAGCAAATTAGGGACACTGTTGCTCCTGGGGTATTGGCGAGGACCATTCGCAACCGTCTCCATGAAGCTGGGCTACGGTCCCGCACACCGTTAGGCCGTCTTCCGCTCACGCCCCAACATCGTGCAGCCCGCCTCCAGTGGTGTCGCGACAGGCGTGAATGGAGGGACGAATAGAGACGTGTCGTCTTCAGCGATGAGAGTCGCTTCTGCCTTGGTGCCAATGATGGTCGTATGCGTGTTTGGCGCCGTGCAGGTGAGCGCCACAATCAGGACTGCATACGACCGAGGCACACAGTGCCAACACCCGGCATCATGGTGTGGGGAGCGATCTCCTACACTGGCCGTACACCACTGGTGATCGTCGAGGGGACACTGAATAGTGCACGGTACATCCAAACCGTCATCGAACCCATCGTTCTACCATTCCTAGACCGGCAAGGGAACTTGCTGTTCCAACAGGACAATGCACGTCCGCATGTATCCCATGCC
Source organism: Schistocerca cancellata (assembly GCF_023864275.1). Lineage (NCBI taxonomy): Eukaryota > Metazoa > Arthropoda > Insecta > Orthoptera > Acrididae > Schistocerca > Schistocerca cancellata. Next base: position 272,758,821 of record NC_064634.1, read on the forward strand.
ACCCAACGTGCTCTAGAAGGTGTAAGTCAACTACCCAGGCCAGCAAGATCTCCGGATCTGTCCCCCATTGAGCATGTTTGGGACTGGATGAAGCGTCGTCTCACGCGGTCTGCACGTCCAGCACGAACGCTGGTCCAACTGAGGCGCCAGGTGGAAATGGCATGGCAAGCCGTTCCTCAGGACTACATCCAGCATCTCTACGATCGTCTCCATGGGAGAATAGCAGCCTGCATTGCTGCGAAAGGTGGATATACACTGTACTAGTGCCGAAATTGTGCATGCTCTGTTGCCTGTGTCTACGTGCCTGTGGTTCTGTCAGTGTGATCATGTGATGTATCTGACTCCAGGAATGTGTCAATAAAGTTTCCCCTTCCTGGGACAATGAATTCACGGTGTTCTTATTTCAATTTCCAGGAGTGTATATTACTGCTATAAGTGAAACACACACAACAAAGGGGTAAAAATCTACGATATTTATCATTTGTTACACGAACCGGTTTTCGGCTGATACACCATCATCAGGTACAAAGATAAGTATACGGTGCAGTGAAATTTTGTTAGACCAAAGATTTTGAACTATTGCATGCACAGAGCATCTCCATTTCCAGAGATAAAAAGTGTTAGTGTTAGAATTAGGAACAAAGAAAAGGGGGGCGACTATTTCGGTGTAAATGCGGTGTAAGATTATTTAACTAAGTAAGATAAAACAGGTGACACATTAACTAATGAATTATAGATAAAGTACAACAGTTGTAAGTAGAACAACGTAATTGAACAATAAATGTTCGTGACATACTCGAAAGATGTGGCTGAACAAAACAATCTCATTAAAATTCTAAATTGCTAACAGATAAGATGTAATTGTAATATTATGAAGGTGAGTGAAGCAGCTGTGATTATACAAAGTAAAATTTTTTCAACACAACTAAAGAAATTATAGTAACTAAAATAAAGGATACGTGGTATGTGAGCAAGAGGGGTAATTTATAATACGGCTGGATGGGATTATAAGTAGTATCTGCAGTTAGAAGTGATGAGTAAGGGAACTGTGTCTGGTCACTCAGTACTACGCCTGGGTTGACAGACATGTTTTTATTAATATCCATTACTTAGTAATAGTTCAGCTTCCTTCCTTAGTAGGCATGGTGTAATACTTGATGTTTCACCTTGTAACTATGGCCTTCCTTAAGCAGGTGGTTTGCAGAAGTGTATTCTACTTTTCTAAGTTTCCAACTTCTCCGATGTTGCTCCTAACGGATACGTATTACCCAGTCAGACTACTGACCTATACACAGTTTGCCACAGTTACAAGTAATTCTGTGTATTCCACTCTTTTCCAAAGCTGGAGTGCTGCCTTTGCCATTGGGCAATCAGTCACAAAATTAACTACCACGTTTGCTATCCTACTAAGTGTTTAATTGTCATCGGTGCATCTAAGGCATTGTTCGTTGACAATGTGTGGCACAGGCTCTTCTTCTTGGAGCTCCATAGTAAATGAAACTGAATCCACGGTACTCTTTATGTTAAGTGGTATCATCTCGCACTGATTTTACTGCGCCCGCTTAATGTCCTAAACTTTGCCTGACCGTACCAAACTTCTGCAGAGCCGTGACATATTTTAGCTCAACTGACTTACGGCCATGTCTCACCACACACGCCTGTCCTCACCGTTCTCAACTGTTTACATCTCAACATTGTTGTAGAGTGCACTGCCGGAGCACTCGCATGCCCGGAGATAATGCGATTGCAGTTTCACTACACTCTTTGGCAACAACGTATACACTAGGCCAACGTGCCTACATAGAGCAAGCAAACATTTACCATTCAGTCAGTTTTACAATAAAAAAACAATATAACATTTCAACATTTCACAAGAAAAATATAAGTACAGTTCATTTACAACCTTTATTTCATACAAAAAAAAAAAAAATCTCATCGTAACAGCAAAACTGAAAGGAAAAAGTTACTAACCCACAGAGATGCTATATTACAAACTATTCACGGTAACGCTCTCTGCCCTTGCCTTCCAGTTTATAATGTATCCTGCTCCCATTATATCATTTTCTGCTGCTGTCATTATTGCCTTCTACCCATCTGACCAGATATCCACATTTTCTTTCTATTTCACATCTCTGACACGCTCTGTGTTAAGACTTAGCCTTAGCGTTTCCCCTTTAAATTTTTTTAGCTTCTGACATTCCACGCCCAGTTTCGTAGAACGTTATCGTTTTGATGGTTATTCAGTCTTTTTCTCACGATAACCTCTCCCTCGGCAGCCCATCACGGAAATCCGAATAAGAGATTAGTACGAAATCTCTTGCCAATGGAGAGTTCATCATGACACTTTTTCAATTACAGGCCACATGTCCTGTGGATACACATGATGTGCCCTTAATTTGGTGATTTTCACTACCTTCTGCATTCTCAAGTCGTTGATCGTTCTTGATTCTTCCCCTTTTAGGAGCGTTTCCCATCCCATGGGCAAGAGGGTGTCCTGAGACTCTGTCTGTTCCTCCACACTCTTTGACAAAGCCATTGGCATAAAGAGGTGGATTTCTTATTCTGGAAGTCGTCGGCCACCGTTTCTGGTGATTTTTATTCATAATTTAAGTAGGAGTAAGATTCGAGACCAGGACCCCCCTCCCCCGTTTTGTTTACTAGTCAATGACGTTGTACAGCCACGTAAATGTATTGTAGTCAATTGGTGGTGAATTAACGAATGAAAAAAGTAGTTACTGCAGTTCTCTCAACATTGGTTTTGTTACTGGTACACTGGTAAATCTCTCCCATTCAGAGTGGGCTACACTGAGTGGAGCCAGTTAATGCACATCCACAGTATATCTTCCAACGTGGATGTGAATATGTCTGATGAAATGAGTACGATCATATTCAAGTCCGTAACAGTAATCTCCTTGACTTGCCTGAGCTGGGAGGGCTGAGACTATGGTGATAAATTTCATAGCCCTTATGCCGTGAGAAGTATTGTAGCCAGTGATACTGGATACAATAAAATCGAATTTTCGAATATTTATTGACAGCGTGTTACACTTGGGACAGACTCTTCAGTTTGGTAGACAGTTGACAGATCCTGCTGTTGAGCTCTTTTACGTAGTTTCTCACTTAACATTTGCAAATAAATATTCAATAACTTGTGCCTAACTCCATTTCACAGTATAAATACCTTCTCTGTGACTTCATTTTGTCTACTCACATAAGAAAACTGGCGTAGTATATTTGCCAAATTGAAAAGCGAACAGCTCTCATTGTGGGGGAACTTACCATTCCCGGAAGACCGCTTCAGTACCACATAGGATGACGAAGAATCAATTTCCCTTTTAGCAGCGTAAAACAGATTGAACTGATTTACTTAGATTATGTCCGTAAGTGCTTCTTGTGATAGTGTTAGTAACTCATATCTCTATACCATGCAAAGTTAACACCCTTGGAGGAAAATAAATACCCCTGGGATTATAAGCGCACTGCGTCACCACTGATTCACGAAGAGCACAGCAGATTGTCGGTATAACTTGTGAAAGACACTGTAGTTGCTTCCTGTGACGTAGTGGGGTACATACAACGAGGAAACATCTGCTCGTTCTTCAGTCTGCAGACCTACAAAGGTCTCTACCCCGTCATCCTCCCTTCTCCCCCACCCCCCACCCCAGGCGCTCTACATTCCGCCCTGCGACATCTCCAAAACACAGTTTATCCCTTAACAACGCTCTGCTACATATAACTTGGTACATACATTTAACAATAAACGTTAATTTTATACAACTGAAACACTATTTTTAGTAACTGCGATTCTTCGGTCCCCTGCAACGCGGTAACTATTAATCCTAGAGGAAAAATCAATAATACCTTTTTTGCAGAAAATTAATCGTAGTTTACTTTTATGCCAGGAAGCACTTCCCATAGTAGACTCGATTTATTCAAGAGCTTAAAAGAAAATGAGCTATAAACATCCTCCCCCCCCCCCAGGTTGTCATTTTCAGATGTGACACCCTACTGGTCGTATTTTTCGACACTTCTGTGTGTTCAGTGTAATCTGTCCCGTTAAGTGTGCCTCATCACTTCATAAAATACTTCCCGGCCCCATGTTATCAACTTCGATGTGCGCCAGAAACCTAAGAGCATTCACGTACAGCAATGGCAACCTCGTCGGTAACCTATCTCTTCCATGTGCCATATCAAACTCACTCCTGTTTTCGAATTTCATCATCATCTTTTTTGAACTATTAAATGACATCAGGAATCTCCTTACACCTTTCATTCGGCACTACTCTCTCAATACAGGGCTGTAATTAGTGCCGTTGACATAAAGCAGGTTCACTAACAGAGCACGGTCTCTCTTCTCGATAAGCATAGTATTCAGTCAAGTATGGCTTGTCGAATAAGAGTGTGGATGTCAAACCGCCATACAAACAATGTACAGCGCCACATTACCACCTGGTGGCCAAAACTGAAACTGTTTCCTTTTAGTGTAAACATGTTCTGCATTAACGTATTAGCATATTTACCAATTTTCACCGTCTTACGATAACTGCAGCGCACACTGGACCTCTGTGAGTAGCTGCACTCTGCTTAGGGTAGCCACGTGGTACAAGTGGTTCAGTAATTCCATAATCACATACTTTCTACTTCTGGTGACGGATTAAACCCAGCGAGATCCATTTCATTTTAATTTACAGTAGTTTCTCCTAAGACTATAGAGGAATTCCGAGTTACGGTCAGAAAATGTTTCACTGGAAACAGAATCATACGAGCCACTGGATGGAATAATGTGAAACAGATTATCTATCTGTGTATCACTATAAAGCAAAAATTATGATTCATTTTTGTAGCCTTAGAATGTCTGAAGGAAAATAACCATACAGCATACGCGGAGACTATCTACCTGCCAACTGTCCAATTACGGTGAGAATTACTCGCGAAAGCAAGAGAGCTACGATCGCAGCAGGTTTCCTAAAATGGAGTTTATGTGAACAGCGTGAATTAAATTGTCATCCTCCGACCGAGTGACTGTGGCGGTTAAAGGGAAGCAAAGACGCCGACAGGAAACCGGGTACAGCACGACGCTTGTCCTTTAATGGCACGCATTCCAAACCACACTCCGCACACCTATTAAAATACCATTAACGCCAGTTCTGTTCCTCATTAGCGATTTTCCACCGGTTGCATGCGAACGCATCTACTCTCACCGACAAAAAAAAAAAGCAAGCATTCAGAAGGAATGTTCAAATTGGACGTCGATTCAAGTACGCATTTACAATCCAGTGGTATAAACCGATCACCATGATCTATAAGATCTAGAGGGAGAGTGTTTTAGTTTTGAGTCATAGGGCTTCAGTGTGATTAAATTTACGACTGAAAGTGATATACATCAATCGAATCCACTTTCTGTGGCAAAGACGCTTTATCTGAAGTAGCCAGTTCAACCCCTATCACCGTGAGAAGATTCAACCGTGGAAATTAGGCATGCGGAGAAAATATGATAGCTCAGAGCTATTCACCACCAAGCAGTTCGGCCTTTTTCTGTATTATATCCAAATTTCTCAAAGAGGAATTTCCTTAAAAGCTTTCTTGATGCCATTAGACACGACTGGATACATGCTGCCATTCTGTTTCATGCTTTCGCTTCCTCAAGAATATCATAAACATACGCTTTTCTTAAATTCATGAATGGTTCGTCGATTCACTCAACGCACGACACTTTCAAATCGAAAGAAAGATTTGCCGATGAGAGCAGAGGAAGAATTACATTTGAATTAGGCATCAGGATTTTAACTGACAATGAAATCCGACTCAAACTGTGCTCATTTTCGGACGCCAGTCAAACAAGACAACTCCCTGGCTCTATACATAAGCGCTTAGCACTATCTCTCAGCGTTGAGAGGAGTCTGGGTATGAAGCGGTGGTGTTATGATGGTATTTCGAAGTCATGATTGCCTACATTGCTAAAGGCCCGTGGGACACCAGACTAATGCGTCATAAAGGGAATATTCATACGACTGAAATAAATTTTAAACGGCGATTTATTATACTACATATATGATTATGATTACACGACTCTGCACGTACATTAATACACACGTGGTGTAATAAGATCCTCAAGATTTTGCAATCAATCAGGTAGGCATACGCATGTGGAGAAACTTCCTCAACGTGTTTTGTGTTTAAGTGTGCAGAGCATCAACGCTGGCTACTGGAAGATAGCCAGCATCATTGAGAACTGACGATTCTCACACAACTGAAGGGACCATAAGTCAATAAGTGATGTCTTTTGGAACATATGTTAATCGAACTTTTTTTTCTAGTTTCGTCTAGTATTCACTCCAGTAACATATCTTTTTATAAGCCCAATGCACGAAGACCTCATGTTAAGTTTATATCGAGTACAATGTAAATCTGAAACTTTCAGGATGATTAAAACTGAATGAAATTTATGAGAGTGCTTCGTTGTGGTGGCCAATAGCCTTTTGCCTTACGAGAGTAGTAATCGTAAGTAAATTGAATATATTAACTTTACACATATAAATAGAACTATATATATACGAGGGCTGTTCAACAAAGAATGATCATAATTTTTTTTCTGGCAACATACTTCTACTCATCATAATTTTGATGGTCCTTCTCAAAATAGTCTCCCATGAATGCGGCGTACTTGTCCCACCGTTTCTACAAGTCTTCAAATACATGCTGGAAACCAATTTTTGAGAGGTCGTTCAAAATCGCCCCCGCAGCCTTCACCACTGCTTCTGATAATTGATAATGCCTCCCATGGCGGTGATTCTTCATGTTAGGGAATAGAAAAAAGTCACATGGGGCTAACTCTAGACTATAGGGAGGGTGAGGGATGCAGTTCACGTTGATTTTTGCAAGATATTCACCAACAACATTGGCAATATGCGGCCGCGCTTTATCGCGCTGCAGCAGCCAGCCTGCTTCTCGGAAATGTGGTCTTTGGCGCCTTATATGGCCTTACAATGTTTTCAGAATTGTCCAGTTACTGATGTGTGTGCAGGTACAACATGCTGGTAAACCGTTCCATGAATATCAAAGAATGAGATGACCATAACTTTCCCAACAGAAGCAACCAATTTTGCTTTTTTGCTGGTTGATGATGAAGGAGATTTTCTCACTGAGCTTTGCTGTTTGCTCTCAGGATCAAGATGATGTAGCGAAGTTTCTTCAGCAGTGATTACATTTTAAAGAAACTCCGAATATTCCTCTGACACCAACTGCATGCAGACCTACACACGAATGTCCTTTTGTTCGGGAATCAACAGTCCTGGAACCCATCTCACTCAAACTCGTATCATGTGTAATGTGCTGTCACCAACGCGTGGGTGGCACCCAATGAAATGTTCAGTGTTTCAGAAAGTGATCTTAAGGTAATTCGTCGATCCTCTTTCACAATGACAGCATCAGTGTTGACGTTTCCTTCCGCAAGAGCAGGAACTTGAGCACCGTGTCCACCTTCCTTTGAAATTGATTGTCTCCCCTCTTTAAACATTTTAAACCACCTTAGAGCTGTGCTGTATGGAAAAACAGACTCTCTACAGGCCTCCTGTAGCATTGTATAGGCCTCAGCTGGAGATTTGCTGAGACGAAAGCAGAATTTCAAAGTCGCATATTGTTCCTCGCATGTTACCTCCATTGCACGGGTAGGCGATACTGAAAATGAAACTTCCTGGCAGATTAAAACTGTGTGCCCGACCGAGACTCGAACTCGGGACCTTTGCCTTTCGCGGGCAAGTGCTCTACCATCTGAGCTACCGAAGCACGACTCACGCCCGGTACTCACAGCTTCACTTCTGCCAGTACCTCGTCTCCTACCTTCCAAACTTTACAGAAGCTCTCCTGCGAACCTTGCAGAACTAGCACTCCTGAAAGAAAGGATATTGCGGAGACATGGCTTAGCCACAGCCTGGGGGACGTTTCCAGAAAGAGATTTTCACTCTGCAGCGGAGTGTGCGCTGATATGAAACTTCCTGGCAGATTAAAACTGTGTGCCCGACCGAGACTCGAACTCGGGACCTTTGCCTTTCGCGGGCAAGTGCTTTACCATCTGAGCTACCGAAGCACGACTCACGCCCGGTACTCACAGCTTCACTTCTGCCAGTACCTCGTCTCCTACCTTCCAAACTTTACAGAAGCTCTCCTCTGCAAGGTTCGCAGCTTCTGTAAAGTTTGGAAGGTAGGAGACGAGGTACTGGCAGAAGTGAAGCTGTGAGTACCGGGCGTGAGTCGTGCTTCGGTAGCTCAGATGGTAAAGCACTTGCCCGCGAAAGGCAAAGGTCCCGAGTTCGAGTCTCGGTCGGGCACACAGTTTTAATCTGCCAGGAAGTTTCATATCAGCGCACACTCCGCTGCAGAGCGAAAATCTCATTCTGGATACTGAAAATGTCTGAACTTGCATACCTCACACAGGCGGGAACCAGGAGTCCCACCAAGGAAACTACTGTGGTGTGTTTGTTTCGCATTAAGCTAACAGAATATCATAAGATTAAATTTTAGCGCGAGAAATTATGAACATAAAAATTATGACCATTCTTTATACAACAGCCCTCGTATACTTACAATTAATCATTTTGTATGTGAGGAATGAAAGAAAGGGAAAAAAACGAAGTGGTAGCTATGAGTTGTGGGACGCGAACATGAGCTGGCGCATTGCATGTGAACACTCGACAAAACCACTTTGTCGACCGCTTCTCAAGAACCTGTCATACTCTACATTTGCACAAAATGTGGCATGTGTTTTTAAACGAAAGTATTGACCTGATGCTGTCAGCAACGCAGCACTCATAATGGCGGAAGTGATGACGTAACATCAGAGCAGGCACACTCAAAACAGACAACCGCATCCCTTCTCTGAGTCGATCGTTGTGCGGCTGACCATTATTTCAGCACTCCTCTCTTGTTTCTAATTATCACGGAGCGCTACAAAAATGCTTTAGTCCGTTTTATGAGCATATAAGCACGTATTCGATGAGAAATGGCGTATTTTTTGTGCGATATTTGCAGTGCGCTGTAGCACATTAGCACACGATAATTGTCCACCACTACCCGGGAATATGACTTTCGAGGACAAATGTTCTACCATACTAATGTATCCATGTGTGCTTAGATTAGAGAACATTCAGTTCTCGTTCCATAAACCCAAATAATGAGATAATTCTCGTGGGTGTGGAACATTTCAGAAAGTATAACATAAAAACATAAAACATTTGAATATAATACTTACTACCAGATCATTTGTCAAGATATTGTCGGAATAGGTGAATACGATTTGGTAAACTGCAACAACTAATATTTACAGAATTAACACGCTGACCAAATGAAACATTGTTATGCACTATTAATAAATTTATCACACACAAAATACCAAATCTTGATTGTTGAGACCAAGTGCTGTCAGCACTAAAATCTAACAATCTCCCTTAAGACATTCATCTACAGAGTAGAAGGAGTTTCCTATCAAAAAGTCTTTCAAACTCTTTTTAAACCGTGCTTTATATGAAATCAAATTTTTAATGGTTGCTGACAATTTATTGAAAATGTGTGTTCCTGAATATTGGACGCCCTTTTTCGACCAAGGTAAGCGATTTTAGGTCTTTATGTAGATTGTTTTTATTCCTAGTATTGATACTATCTATCGTGCTCTTGGTTGGAAATAGGTATGTATTGTCTGCATCAAATTTCACAAAGGAATAAATATACTGAGAAGCCATGATTAGAATACAAAGCTCCCTGAACAGGTACCTACATTATGTTCTTCAATTTACACCACAAATGATTCTTGTCACACGCTTTTGCAGCCGACAAACTTTTGCACGGTTTGATTGGTTGCCACAGAATATGATCCCATATGACATAACAGAATGCAAGTTTTTTTTATATTTACATCTCCTACACCTGACATCATTATCACTGCAAATACAGACTTGTTTAAGCGCTTAAGCAATTCTGTGGTATGACTTTCCCAACTGAATTTATTATCGAGTTGTAATTCCAGAAATTTAACACTGTCAACCTTTTCGATCTGCTTGTCTTCACATGTTATACCCATGCTGGAAGGAAATCTCTGACAGGTTCTAAACTGCATATACTGGGTCTTCTCAAAGTTTAATGACAGTGAATTTGCTTTAAACCACTTATTAATGTCAGTGAAAATTTTATTAGCAACTATTTCTAAATCTGTACTTGATTTGCTACTCATTGCAACGTTTGTATCATCTACACACAAAACAAACCTAGTATCTGGCAATGTAACAGATGATGTCATTAATGTAATGTCATTAATGTAATGAAAAAGCAATGGACCCAAGATGGAACCTTGAGGAACACCATATGTAAGTAATTCCCAGTCAGATGAAGACTGACTGCTTACTGCACAGGTATTTCGCAACGACATCCTTTGTTTACTGTTACATAAGACTCGAAACATTTTGCAGAATTGCGGGTGACACCATGATATTCTAATTTACGTGAGAGACTTCTTCATAACAGACAACACCAATAAGACATTAGCAATGAACGTCATCTCGAAGGCAGCCTACACCCACGGAGGACTGGCCATTCTACTCGGTAGAGCATTTGCCTTGAATTAGAAATGAAGACTATCCTTGAAATGCCAAAACTGGACATTTTCTCTTTTTTTCATGTGACTCGCTTAATGTGTCATGCCAGTAATTTTTGATAGGCTGGAAGTACCAGAGAAGCCTTCCAGTGCTTCAGAACATCCCCACAGGATTTAGCAGGGCATTAAGTTCCTTTGTTCTCCTCGTAGAACGATTGCAGAGTATAGACGTAGATAAAGGTGTACAAAGAAGAATACTGAGTTAAGAATTGAAACAAAGCCGTATGTAGCAAACAAAGGTACTGATGTTTCTCAGAATTTCTCCATAGCGCATATAAACGCTATAAAACGAAATTCATGTCACTGTGTCACTGAAATACCATAAATTTCTTTCATTAGGTGGCCAATATCTCGAAAATTATATTACCACTAAGAAACACAAGAAAAATCTTCAGGGTTGCAGTTCACTGTCAAGGATAGACACATTCTTTGAGCTGCAGCATTCTACTTTTGCTGTACGTCACTGAGGTCTTGCCGGAGAGCACTAGCATCATTCCATAATGTTAGGCATCATTTTAGCTGCAGGCCAATGGGTTGCACGTCAAAATTAAATGAAGCCAATTATTTTGATTCAGAAGTTGCTACAAATATCTCCTCTGCCAGAACAAAAACTCTGAGCATTCTAAACAATGTGATTGCTCCTCATGCCTTGAACATAACCATGGAAGCTTTGAGTGACATACCTTGCTTTGGTATCACAATCGATGGAAGTAACGACGGTAATATAAAAATGTTCCCCACTCTTATTCTGTATTTTGCTACAAACGTGTTGGTTTAAAAACAGGAGGCATTGAGCTAAAATCTACTCCAAACGAAATATCTGAAACTGTTGCGCAGTATATTATAGAAGAACTTCAACTTTTGGATAATGCTAATAAATGTGTATCATTTACGAGTGATAATTATAACACAAAATTTGCTGATATAAATCGCAAGGAAGGCAAGGACATACAGCAGATTAAAGACATCTTTAAATAAGGAGAATGTAATCAATGTTGGATGTCTAGCTCACATTTTACATGATGCAAACTGATAGTCTCTCTGTTCACTTGTCATGTGTCATTGTAAAAATTTATAATTATTTTTCTATTTACGTAGTTATATTCCTCCTCTGAATTTGTTGTGGTGAATTTCAAACAAGTTCCGTCTCATGTGAAAATTAGGTGGTCGTATCTTTTCCCAGCCATAGTAAGGGTACTGAAAATGCATCCTGCTTTGAAATCTTACTTTCTGTCTGTTGAATATTTTAAGCGAAGCCTACTTACGGCATCTGCAATCATTGATACCTGTGCTCAATTTATACATTTTAAAACCTGAGAAGGAGGACAAGTCTGCGCTTGAAATGATTCATATTTTAGATTGCGTGTCTAAGTTGCTTGAGGAGGTATTAAAAAAAATGCATTTGCTTAAAGGTTAAACAGAAGCTGGAAATTGCAACAGAAGAAGGCTTTGATAAAGAAGATAAACATTTTTATTTTTGGAACAGGAAAAGTCGTAAAACAAACAGAATCGTCATTTTAAATATTCATGCCACGATTCCTACAGCAACATAGCTTCCTCGCTATGTTGTTGTACGAATCGTTTCATGAATATTCAAAATGACGGTTCTGTATGTTTGACGACTTTTCGTGTTTCAAGTGGATGTGTCTTAAAGGAAATGATGTTAACTACATTGATGTTGAAAAAAAAATTTCTATTTGCCAGATAAATGTAAAGCTTTTGAAACTGAAGATGTAAAATGTTTCGAGGATTTCTGTAATTTCAGCCAATTTCTGAAACTGAATCGTAATGATCCTGAAATTAGTGGGTTAGCTTGTAGTAAAAAATGGGCCAAGTATTTTAGTGAAAGTATGTTGATTGTCATTCCGAATAGTTAAAACGCAATACAAATTCAGAAAGAGTATTTTCACTCATTACAACACTGTTGACTAACGACTGGAATTTGTTGAACAATGAATCTGTGTAACTTATGTTGATGATACAATACAATTTAAAGCAATTTTTCTGTGTATCTTTTCACAACTATCTGCTAAGCAAGCGTACACTTCTACAGAAAATTGGATCTTCGGAGAAGTACCAATAAAAGCTAAGGAATGTATGTTGTGACTATTAATTAAATCAGTTATTATTTTTGAGCATCTGTTGTTAAGTGTGCTCTTTTTTCCTCACTTTGTCCTACTTTTTGAGGCTGTTTGTCCTGTTTTGTATGTGAATGCATCTGGTCACACTAGAACCACCACGACGTGATGTAAGGTGAAATAATCAGAATTTAGCTGCATATTATGTAGTATAATGAAATAAAACTAAATATTTAGCGGTTCGGAGTGCATCATCTTCCCGTACTAGGAAATATTCCTCAGCTTCCACTGACCAACGAAGTATGTGCTGAAAATGATCGAGTTTCTTGCGCTTCATTTCTCCATGTGTGTCAGTAATGTCAATACTGCATTCTTTGTTCTGCTCGTAAATAAGGGTGGCGCTGCTGTGCACATTCTGCGATTCCTTTTAAATGAAGCAAGGCCCCTACGTCTTCACTGAAACATTCATTTTGTTATATTCTAAGCTTTTGCAACACTTATTCTGTCAAACGTTACAAAGATGTGAAACTATCACAAACTGCATTCCTTGGAATGAAAGATTTGTTGTGTGAATACGTCACGGTTTTCCTGTTTACATACCATCTGACGTTTGGAACTTTCAGCATTTTCCACTTCCAGTCCACAATTGTTCTGGGATCGAGGCCCAGTTCGCCACAATTTTAATCTACCAGGAAGTTTCAAAGTAGCACACACTCGTCTACAGAGTGATATTTTATTTATTCTGGATACCATGGACGTGTTTAGCAAGGGAAAAGTGCTTAGTCGAGAATCACATCCCCCAGTGGCACAAAAATAATTTAGGAACAGCAGAACAACAAAATAAAAATTATCCTACATGGATATAAGGCCAGACGAATCAGATTCTACCTACACATAGGCGTACATTTAAAGATAAATTATAGAAACATGTGGACAATGGATGAGGATTAAACCGTCGACGACTATACAACGTTAGACCGCACTGGAAAACTTGAGCCAGTGCATTCTGCCGGCGACCTACTCGACGACTCTGCGTAAGCTAGCAATCCTCCAATAACTCTCTTGTAATCTGTAAAGTCTCTTACTACCTTGCTGGCCTTTCGTTACTGGAATTATTCCAGAGAGTGGGTTAGGAACACTGCTAAATACGTTTCCAGAATGATCAGTCTTTATGCTCCGAAAAGTAGCTTAAATTGAATCTCTCTGATTGTGCACCGTAACTCGAACCTCGAAAGATATCTGTCATCTGTCAGAAGTTCTACTTTTTCCAAACCATTACCATTCTCTATTTCTATCACTTGTATAACTACCATTTCTACACACTGGAACTAGTATTTTGTTCTTTCCTTGCAGCATCATTAAATACACAAATATCTCCTCAACAACATGAGCATTCAGTGTCTATTTTGCCTTACTGTTTGGCAATGCAAAATGGTACAGGATGTTTGAAACACTCATAAAAGTAATTATGTGCCATGAGGCAAGACGAGTAATACACAGTGCGTGTAAGAACGAAGATGAAAAATAGGAACTGATTACTGTGCCATAAGTGCTCAGAATGAAATAGATGTAAGGCTCGGCTGCAGTCTTCCTCTCCTACCATTCAGTTGTTTTGTATTGTATTGTACTTATTGTATGGTCAGCCGACATTTACCCAACCATTTCTATATTTACCACTCCCACTATATTGTTGTGAGGCTTCGTCCCCGCGGTACCCGCAGTGGTACACAACCCCACAACAGGCTACAGCAATCCACTCACCCCACCGACGCCCCACACCGAACCCATAAATATTGAAATATTGTGCGGTTCGGGCCCCCATGGACACCCCTGCCTTCCCCCCCCCCTCCCCCCCCCCCACTCCCAGGGACTTCTCACCCCAGACGTGAGTAACCCCAATGTTTTGCGTGGTAGAGAAATTGTGGTTCACGCGCACGTGGAGAAAGTGTTTATGCAGCAATCGCCGACATAATTTAACTGAGGCGGAATAAGGGAACTAGTCCGCATTCGCCGAGGCAGATGGAAAACCGACTTAAAAACCATCCACAGACTGGCCAGCACACCGGACCTCGACACTAATACGCCGGGCAGTTCGAGACGGGGACCGGCAAGCCTTCCCACCCGGAAATCAGTGCGTTACATTGCATGGCTAACTGGGCGGGCACCGTTCGGTTAGTATACTGAAGAAGCGATCAAAGAAATTTAAGCATAGAATAAGGATTAAAATCTGTAAAAGTGAGGTAGAAATACAGGATATGACGAAATAAAGACTGAGAGTGAGCCAAAGATAAATAAAAATGCTGAGGGGCAAAAGAAATAATACTAGTGACAACTGAGGACAGTGTAGCATGTGTGTAGGAATCTTGGAAACAAAGTAACTTGTATTTGATGGAGCAAGGAAGACATAATACAACGATGGAAAAAAGCATCGCAACGCCAGGACGGAGTTGTGCGACATATCGGTAGCTGTGTTTCTACATCTAAAAGATGATGTCTATTCAGATTTCACGCCAGTCACATGAGTGTCGTTAGTATCGCTACTATGAGGATGCAATTCATGTTTGCTTTCAATTCACGCTGTACCGGTCTTGTGATGTAGTTACCTTTGGGATTAGACGTGGTGAGTTGATGTTATTCAAGAATGCCTTCAAAGCGAGAAAGACGCCGTTATCAACACCTCACTGACTTTGAACGAGTTCGTGCAACAGGGCTACGAGAAGCTGGATGTTCTTTCTGTGCCGGCCGGAGTGGCCGAGCGGTGTAAGGCGCTACAGTCTGGAACCGCGCGACCGCTACAGTCGCAGGTTCGAATCCTGCCTCGGGCATGAAGCTGTGTGATGTCCTTAGGTTAGTTAGGTTTAAGTAGTTCTAAGTTCTAGGGGACTGATGACCTCAGAAGTTAAGTCTCATAGTGCTCAGAGCCATTTCTTTTTGTTCTTTCTGAAGTATCAGAGAAGTAGTTGGGAAGAAGGTAAACAGGGTATATGATTGCTCGCAGCAGTGGTCACGAGAATGTATGATCGCAAGAAGACCGAGCTCCAGACCGACGGTCGGCCACGTGTCCCTACGAAGAGGGAACACCATCGAATTTGGCAAATGGCTCTGGCGCACCGTACTGTATCTGCAGCGGCACCATGAGCGGCAGTTGGCACCACAATGTCACAACAAACTGTTACAAATCGGATACTTCAAGGAAAGCTCCGAGCCAGACAGCTTGTTGCGTGCATTCCAGTAACCCCAAACCACCGACATTTACGACTTCAGTGGCGTCAAACGAGAGCTCACTGCACCGCAGGATGGAGATCTGTTATGTTTTCTAATGAAGGCTGGTTCTGCCTCGGTGCCAGAGATGATCGCGCGTTAGTTAGGAGGCCAGCTGAGGACGTGCAATCAAATTGTTTGCGTGCTGGATACTCTCGACGTAGATGTAGATGTAGATCTGGAGTTATGATCTGGGGTACGATTTCCTACGACAGCAGGAGCCCTCTCGTTGTTATCCCACGCACACTGACTGCAAATTTATACGCAAGTCTTGCGATTTGACTTATTGTGCTGTCATTTCTGAATATCGCTCCAGGGTGTGCTTTCCTGCTGGATAGGACTTGCCCACATACCTCTGTTGTAACCCAACAAGCTCTACAGATTCCGACATGTTGCTTTGGCCTGCTCGATCACCAGACCTGCCTCCAATAAAGCAGACATGGGGCATCATCGGACGACAACTTCAGTATCACTCACAAACAGCCTTAACTGTCTCAGTATTTACTGACCAAGTGCAATAGAAATGGAACTCCATCCCATAAACTGACATTCGGCACATGTATACACTAGCACGTTTGCGTGCTGGCATTCAAAATTATGGTTGTTAAATCGGTTACTAACAAACCAGTGTTGCACATTTGCAACAGGTTATCTCAGGCTTACATTAATCTGTGATCTTGCAACGTTAATCACTTATATAGGGTGTTACAAAAAGGTGCGGCCAAACTTTCAGGAAACATTCCCCACACACAAATAAAGAAAAGATGTTATGTGGACATGTGTCCGGAAACGCTTAATTTCCATGTTAGAGCTCATTTTAGTTTCGTCAGTATGTACTGTACTTCCTCGATTCACCGCCAGTTGGCCCAATAGAAGGAAGGTAATGTTGACTTCGATGCTTGTGTTTACACGTGACTCATTGCTCTACAGTACTAGCATCAAGCAATCCGTACGTAGCATCAACAGGTTAGTGTTCATCACGAACGTGGTTTTGCAGTCAGTGCAATGTTTACAAATGCGGAGTTGGCAGATGCCCATTTGATGTATGGATTAGCACGGGGCAATAGCCGTGGCGCGGTACGTTTGTATCGATACAGATTTCTAGAACGAAGGTGTCCCGACAGGAAGACGATCGAAGCAATTGATCGGCGTCTTAGGGAGCACGGCACATTCCAGCCTATGACTCGCGACTGGGGAAGACCTAGAACGACGAGGACACCTGCAGTGGACGAGGCAATTCTTCGTGCAGTTGACGATAACCCTAATGCCAGCGTCAGAGAAGTTGCTGCTGTACAAGGTAACGTTGACCACGTCACTGTATGGACAGTGCTACGGGAGAACCAGTTGTGTCCGTACCATGTACAGCGTGTACAGGCACTATCAGCAGCTGATTGGCCTCCACGGGTACACCTCTGCGAATTTTTCATCCAACAATGTGTCAATCCTCATTTCAGTGCAAATGTTTTCTTTACGGATGAGGCTTCATTCCAACGTGATCTAATTGTAAATTTTCACAATCAACATGTGTGGGCTGACGAGAATCCGCACGAAATTGTGCAATCACGTCATCAACACAGATTTTCTGTGAACGTTTGGGCAGGCATTGTTGGTGAAGTCTTGATTGGGCCCCATATCCACATAACATATGTTCTTTCTTTGTGTGTGAGGAATGTTTCCTGAAAGTTTGGCCGTACCTTTTTGTAATACCCTGTATATGTTACCTAGACAAATGTATTCCAGAAATTTCATTACATTACATTAATTATTTTTTATTGTTGCGATTTTTCCCGTCAGCGTAATTGAATACGTTGGAAGTACATTCCACTGTAAGGTGAAGGTAGTGGCAATCATGACGAGACGTAGCTATTAGTCAGAAGACTGATTAAGGAGTGTTTGTTGTAGTGGTCTTCAGTCCACAATCTGGTTTGATGCAGCTCACCATGCTACTCTATCCTGTGCAAGCTTCTTTATCTCCCAGTACCTACTGCAACCTACATCCTTCTGAATCTGCTTAGTGTATTCATCCCATGGTCACCCTCTACGATTATTACCCTCTACGCTGCCCTCCACTACTAAATTGGAGATCCCTTGATGCCACAGAACATGTCCTACCAACCGATTCCTTCTTCTAGTCAAGTTGTGCCACAAATTTCTCTTCTCCCCAATTCTATTCAGTACCTCCTCATTAGTTATGTGATCTACCCACCTAATTTTCAGCATTCTTCTGTAGCACCACATTTAGAAAGCTTCTGTTAAGAAGTACGTAAAGCAAATCGAATTAAGCACCTGACAAATGGGTAACAACTTCAACGTGATCGACTTTAGATTCTAATTCCTAGCTAGTGACGACCACTGAAATTGTGAAAGAAAATGAGAGTGTGTTCCTCTTACTTAAGTCTCTGAGTGATCAGCACTTCTCTGGAACTAGCTTACATAAGGAACAGAGCACTAGTTTCTCACCGTAGTAAAAAACGGGCTGTAAATGGATTACATAAACAACTACGAATAAATATGTCAGAAAATTAACGTGAAAAGGTTTGGGACCTACATGTGCGTCTCGCCTGTCGGCTTTATGGCGAGCTGCACCTAAACGAGATCGTTGGTCGATTGCATCACGGTAGTCGCCGGCTGCCGGATGCACAATTTCGCTGAGTAGCGCGTTCAGCCAAAACGCTCATCTGACATCACCTGTGCGCGGCGATAAACCACTTTCTCTTTTGGTACGTCGCTGTGACTCACTGACGAGCCCTGCCCTGCACTGCAGCTGTTAGCTGCCGTAGACTATTAGACCCAGATCTGAGGATTTCCTTCTTGCGTCACTCTGTCTGGAGAGGTACGTGACATGAGGTCTGTATCTATCGATGTACTGAATGAGATGAAGTGCAGAAACTGAACATCCATCATTTCGAGGAAAGTGTGGAAATTTATTCTCGAATTCTCGAATCAGAAACATACAAATTTACAGTAGCCATACACATCAATAAATATGTACATATATATACACAAATTTTATTTGTATTACATGTGGCCAGTAGTTTGCAACCTCCAAGGCGCTTGGAGTGGCTTGCAGGAGATCAACCTTCGTGCAGGATGTAGGGCAAAAAAGGCACTGGAGCATGCGGCTTGTGGTTTGTTCTTGCCCACAATCACAGGACGTATCTTCTGTTATGAATTCCCATCTCTTCAGGTTGTCTCTGGATCGTCCAACTCCTAATCGTAATCTGTTTAAAGATTTCCACACTAGCCAACTCTCGTTGTGTCCAGGTGGTAGTTCTTCAGCTTCTGACGTCTGCAGGTGAGGCGTCGACTTCTTCTATAACTCCACCCTTGCCTTCTCTGGTGAAATGGTGAGCTTCTCGGATGTTCTCAGAAAGCTCTTTCACGATTTCAGCCGTTGCTGTGGTGGATTATGTCCGTGCAGTGGATGGGAACTGTCCTGTTCCACTTTCAGTCTCTCCTTGTTGGCAGCCACTGTTCTGCGTATCCATGGTGGCGCTATTCCAGCCAGGCAGTAGAGCTTATCAGTTGGGGTAGGTCTTAAGCAACCTGCAGGTTTCGTTGAGAGCAATGTCTACTTGTCTGGCATGAGATGACCTGTACCAGACTAGAGGAGCATATTCAGCAGTAGAAAAGCACAGTGCCATTGCAGAACAGCGAATAGTTTGTGGATGTGATCCCCACTGTGTCCCCGCTAGTTTCCGAATTAGGTTGTTTGGAGCGGAGATTTTCATTTTGGTGTTCTTGCAGTGAGTTTTGAATTTCAGAGTTCTATCGAGAGTGACTCCCAAGTATTTACGTGCGTTATGATGCTGGAGTTGGATGCCTGACCACGCAATATGTAGCCCACGATTAGCTTCCCTGTTCCTTAAGTGAAAGGCACACACTTGTGTCTTCGAAGGGTTTTGTCTGAGTTGGTTCCGATTGTAGTAGCTTGACAGTGTTCTAAGTGCTGTTGGCACGTGTCTTTCCACTCTTTCAAAGCATGAGCTCTGCGTAGCAAGGGCTAGGTCATCTGCATATAAGAATCTCCTTGTGCCTGGGGTCAATGGCTGGTCGTTGGAATAGATGTTGAAGAGAAGTGGAGCCAAGACGCTTCCCTGAGGTAGACCATTTTTCTGCGCTCTCCAGGCACTGCGTTGTCCTTGAAATTCAACAAAAATCCTGCGGTTTTGGAGGAGGGTGCTAAGTAGTCTAACGAGGTGGGCCTTGATCATATTGTATAGTTTTGCATGGAGTAACCGATGATGGACAGTATCATACGCTGCTGTGAGATCCACGAAGACCACGCCCGTTAATTGACGGGTTTCAAAACCATCCTCTATAATCTGAGTGAGATTCAAGAGTTGCCCTGTGCAGCTTCGTTTGGTCGAAATCCTGCTTGTTCGGGTATGAGAACAGGGTCTATTACTGGTAGGATTTTATTCAGAATCATACGTTCGAAAAGTTTGTAAAGGTGACTCAAAAGGCTAACTGGAAATTAAGTTTGCTAGATTCCTACGTTTCAACAGTACAAAATATAGCACGTTAATGTATTTCGGAATGAATTTTTCCTTAAATTTTCTGATATTAGCTACTAATGGCCTTCAGTTTAAGACGAGCCTAAAGTGTTTCTTGGTGCGCAAATGCTCCCACTGCTTTACGAATTACAAGTGAATGATGCGTATTCGTTGATGCCCATATCATTAATAATGTAAAATAACTTGAGGGTAACGTCTCACTTTCGCAGATCTTCAGCGCAGTAATGTGATTAATGTAAATACGTGTCAAAAACTGATTTTCTATTACATAATACGTGGCTACAGTAGCGTATGAATAATAACGTCCACGTCAGTGTATTCTATATATTGCGTGACATTTTTCTTATTATAACTGAAACAGAAGTATTTATGGTTTTTCCACAATTCACATCCATGAACGCCATTTCAAAAAGGAACTATAGATAGTACACTAGCAAATCTCTTTTTTATAATTATGTATCTCCGTTTTACGACATGTAAAACCTGAGTTCGTGGAACAAACAGTATACTCTAAGGTGCCAAAAATCATGGGATACCTGTTAATATCGTGTCGGACCACCTCTTGCACTACGTCGTTTAGAAACTCAACGTGGCATGGACGCATCAAGGCGTTCGTAGTCCCCTGCAGAAATACTGCGGCATGCTGCGCCTATAGCCGACTGTAATTAGGACAGTCTTGCGCGTGCAGCATTTTGTGTACGAATTGACCTCTCGATTATGTCCGAAAAGTGGTCGATGGTATTCATGTTGGGCGATCAGGTTGGCCAAATCAGTTCGCTCGAACTGTCCAAGATGGTCCTCAGACCAATTGCGGACAACTGTTGCCCAGTAACACGGCGCATTGTCAAAATGGCTCTAAGCACTATGGGACTTAGGATCGGAGGTCATCAGTCCCCTAGACTTACAACTACTTAAACCTAATGACATCACACATATCCATGCCCGAGGCAGGATTCGAACCTGCGACCGTAGCAGCAGCGCGGTTCCGGACTAAAGAGCCTAGAACCGCTCGGCCACAGCGGCCGGTCGGCGCATTGTCATACATAAAAACTGCATCATTGTCTGCGCAGCACTAGAACCCTACCATCACCTCTTAGCAACTGAAATCGGGACTCATCTGTCCAGGAGACGGTTTTCCAGTCGTCTAGCGTCCAACCGATATGGTCACAAGCTCAGGAGATTGGCTGCAGGTGATGTCATGCTGATAGCAAAGGCACTCACGTCGGTCGTCTGCTGCCATATCCAATTAAGCCAGATTTCGTCGCATTTGTGTGAAATACTTTAGAAAAACCGCAAATGACCTAAATCAGGGTAGCTGGACAAAGCATAAACCTCCAACCTCCCAAAAGTGAGGCCTTGGTTTTAAAAGCATTACATGGTTCGATTTAATACCTAATCTACACTTCTCGTTTGTTTATCTTGGAGTAGGTTAAATTGATAACATGAAAAATGCCAATGGATTCTTTATTTAGTCTCTCAATATTTATCACGGAACAAACAGTTTACCTGCATGAGATAGGAAGTTCCTCATAGTTCGTCACAATCCAAGAAAATGTTAAGATTAAATACACTACTTTTCTTGGCTGGACGATTTTCGGGGGAAAAAAGTTGTGAGTGTGAGATTTACTTGTATGAGGGTCATTCACAATGAAATGAGCCGGGGGCTGTAAAATGAAAACTTCTGAAGGGATCGCAAAGTCATTGCCTTCGGAAGAAGAGGCCCAAACACGCCGTTAGAGGGACATCTGCGCACACCAAGGGACGACGGGGCACATGGACACGTATGACCGTCCACTGCGCTCAGTAGTGCTGACAACGGGGAAATAAAGGCTTCAAAAGAACAGCAGAGGTATATAGTGTGTTTCGTTACAGCGGAAGGAGTGTGGGAACGAAATTTATCGAAGAAAGGTGTAAGTGTATGTAGAACAATGAATGTCCGTAGCAAATCCCATGCTTAGTCCAGTGTCTGGGGAAACGGCATCATAACTCCCCACCCTTCAATAGTGAGAGCAGCCACCTGCTGGAAGGAGTGTGGGAACGAAATTTATCGAAGAAAGGTGTAAGTGTATGTAGAACAATGAATGTCCGTAGCAAATCCCATGCTTAGTCCAGTGTCTGGGGCAACGGCATCATAACTCTCCACCCTTCAATAGTGAGAGCAGCCACCTGCTGGAAAATGGTATCGTTTATGGAGTTTGGCGTGCCGATTGTTCGTGGTCGCCAAACAAAATCCGAACTTGCTTGAATGGCTTATGCTACGCCTTGCGTTCTTCGTACACTTGTGGCATTGAAATATTTCCTTTCCCTGCGCCCCTTCCTCTGTCAGGAAGCGTAGTACACACTTTTATCTTCTTTTTAAGTTTACATTTCTCTGTTTTCAGCACGGTCGTGTGCAGTGGACGGTAGACCCTTGCACGTGCTCACTCTGTCGTCACGTGAGTGTGCAACCATTGTAGTGTAACGACGTAAGTATTTTATAAATGATTTTCTTTTTATATATGACCATGTGCAGACTTCGTCACCTACGTCAGTTACAACCCACTTCAAAATGATTTATATTCTTATTAAATTGTCACAGAATGGTTCTTGAACGAAACTGTAAAACATCAGTTGAGTCGTATGCAAAGAATTACGTCACTTGGGCCAATTGGTTTTCGTAAACTTTTTCGATTTTAGATGTCGTTTGTTTCTCCTCAGAAATTATATTGACACACGTTATCTTGATTTAATCGATATTGGAATCACACATTGAATAAGATTTTGAGATTCAAAGTTGCGATGAACGCTGTCAAAATTCAATGATCTTGTCAAATATATTATTAATCCATTCACATAATTCTTCATAAATAAATCCTCGGAACACGTATTTCAACTTTAGTAGCATTCACTAGTTTATTGTCATCCTACATACAGATGTGAACCTGAACCTTGACAAACTAGGACTGACATTTTCAATAGGATTAAGCTCTCTATGACGTCATTGTTGTACAAAACATAACAAAAAAATTTATTTTCAATTTTTAGAAGCACGACGCAACAACTCGGTTCCAGGATCTTCTGTTGCTCTTTGGCTGTCGACCCGCGACGTATAGTGGCCAGCAGTTTTCTCTCTGGTCGCGGCAGCGAAGATGCTGTCTCCGTTCGTTGCGCCGCCCTCTCCGTACATGAAACATAAAAAAATACAAAAATTTTTAGATAATTCACAGCTATTACAAATATTAAAAAAATACATAAACAAAACTAAATTAACTTATATTCACCTGCAAACTGGGCTGACACTGGTGGATGGGTGACGCTTCAATTTCGCGTCCCACTACACCATGTCCATCTAGCGGTGAATTTAGGACCTAAGCGCTCTTGTATTGACCATAACTTTTTCCGATCCCTTCACTGGCTTTCATTTTATATCCTCGGGCTCATTTCTTTGTGAAAGGGCCGATAGTATAGTGTCCAGGATTGCAGGGCATCGGCTTCAAAAGCTGACAGAGGTGTTTTTCAATTTTATATGTAAAGAAGAAAGGCTTCGAATATTGTTGGTTTGCTATTGTTCTGCACATAAGCAATAGCACGAGATGGATTTACGGAAGTGTCCTGCTACCTCATAAGGCGGGGAGACAAAGGAAGGAAGAGATGTATTCAGCATGTATGTCGAATGTATGCGTTGACGAAGCCGCGCAAAAAAGGCTAGTAAACAGTAACAAGAGATGGAGGCACTGAAATATCCTGATATCACAGTGAGTCAGTGTTGTCACTGTCACTCTAGGCAAAACCAACAAGGCACCATTTTGGAAATACGAGCACATCCGTGGCCTCAAACCTTCTGCTACCTACACTCATCGGTATCGTGTTAACTCTGTTGCTGCAACTGCCCAGAAGTGTCTCCTTTCAGATTCCTCAGTGTATCCGAATAAAGAAAATTGCAAGAGCCGACAAGTGCAAGAATTATCGGATAATCATCTTAACAGTTCATGAATACGAACTTTGACAAGAATAATATACAGAAGAATGGAAAATAAAATTAAGAACCCATTAGATGACGATCAGTTTGGCTTCAGGAAAGATAAAGGCAACACAGATTCAGTACTGCCGTCTACGGTTGATACTGGAAGCGAGACTGAAAAAAAATCGGAAGACGTTCATAGCATTTGCCAATCTTTGAAAAGCTTTGGATAATGTCAGACTGTGAAATATGTTCGAAATCCAGAGAAAAGCAGGGGTAAGCTATAAGCAAAGACAGATAATATACAGTTGGTACAAAAACCAAGAGGGAACAATGAGACCGAAACACCAAGAACAAAGAGCTCTTATGTGAACTGTTGTAAGACAGGATGTGATTTTCCGCCCCCAGGTGTTGAATTTATAAATCGAAGAATCAATGACTAAAATAAACGAAAGGCTAAACAGTGTGATCTAAATTCAGGGTGATAGGATGTCAGTGATAAGATTCGCTGACGAAATTGCTATTCTCAGTGAAAATGAAGAATTACAGGATCTGTTGAAAAAGCAATGAACAGTGTAATGAGTATAAAATACGGTTTGAGAGTAAACCTAAGACGTAGGAGAAATGGTAACAGCGAGAAACTTATTATCAGAATTGGACATCACGACGTAAATGAAGTTAAGGAAATCTTATACGTAGGCAGGAATAAATAAACAAAAAAAAAATAGGGCTGACGGAGCAAGGAGGACATCAAAAACAGAGTAGCACTGAAGAAAATTGCATTCCTGGTCAAGAAAATTTTATTAGTATCAAACATTGCCATGAATTTGACGAAGAAATTTTTGAGAATGTACGTTCGGAACACAGCATAGTATGGTAGTGAAGCATAGACTGTGGGAAAACCGGAACAGAAGAGAATCGAAGCAGTTGAGATGTGGTGCTACAGAATAATGTTGAAAATTAGATGGACTGATGAGGTTTTATATGTTGTGATCAACCACCGTAAACGTTTGTTATAGACAGAAGGAATTTTCTGAGCTTCCATATTGTCTAGCAGAGGCTGATTTCAGAAATACCATTCATTCTGATTTGAGAAGATACATTCTGAGGTCGAGTAAGAAACAAGAACTAGAATCACAAATAATAATTTACGGTAAGGCTACAGTCACAATAAGGTTACACAAAGAATGGCAACCTGACTTCATTTCATGAAGCACTGTATCAATGTTTTCTGCAGCCTTGGCAGAACTTTCTAAGCCAATGAACTGGGACGAAAAGCGAGCTCGTAACTGATCTTATTGATCACTTCGAATTTACGGAAGACATTGTGTCGATTGCTTCGACTACAGCAATTTTTCAGCAGAGAACGGGCAATCACAGTACAGCAAGCGTAAAAGGAGGACAACATTAAATCCAGTTTTAAGAAAATTATTTACAATCAATATGCTGTCAGTAAGATGTAAAAATTAATAAGGATGATATTTAAACAACAGGTGATATCGTGAGAACAGCTGAGAACCAGCTGAATAGGCACAGGTCAGAAACATAAGTCTGAATTAGTTTGAGTAACTCATTGCATTACTGAAAAGTAAACTCCCCAGTGTGTGAATCGTAGAACTAGATATCGTTATGAACTAATTGTTGCCAACTACTATGACAGTCGGGCGTTAAATGCCAAATAAGTGCAACGGGAATACAAAGAAGCACAAAGAATAACGGAAAGGGATACGAAACCTAATAAACGTGTAACAGAGCTTACAAAAGTGAATGTGGCGTTAAGGAGGCTATGCATATAAAAGAACAAATTGACAGGTGCTGTTTTATAATATAAAAGTTATCTGACGTCACAGAGACAACGCAGTAACAGCAGCCTGCACGACGAAACAGAAGATATTAAGAATGTTGAGACATATACAGGGTGTTCTGAAATTCCCGTTACAGACTTCTAGGACGTGTAGAGTTGCGCGAGTGGGCAATAATCCGAATAGGAACCCATGTCCGGCTACGACATTCAACGATGCTACAGGTGGTCAAAGTTATAGGCGCCGGCGTCTGTAAATGTATGTATACACAGGGTGATCCTGGGATGGTGTAACAAACTTTCCAGGGTGACAGAGACGAATAAATGTATCAATTTCAGGCAAGGGGCCCTGCACCATAAAGTAACGAGTCGAAAGTTACAAGCGAAAATCAT
Source organism: Schistocerca cancellata (assembly GCF_023864275.1). Taxonomy (NCBI): domain Eukaryota; kingdom Metazoa; phylum Arthropoda; class Insecta; order Orthoptera; family Acrididae; genus Schistocerca; species Schistocerca cancellata. The sequence continues at coordinate 272,785,453 of NC_064634.1, forward strand.
TCTGATACCTGCGACAGTGAACATGTACCGGCACTGTGGTTGTTAATCATGCAGGGCACGAAACTTTCAGAAGTGGTAGTATGAACCAAAAGAAGAAAAAAATGTATTAAACATAGGCTCTGCCGGCCGCTGTGGCAGAGCGGTTCTACGTCCTTCAGTCCAGAACCGTGCTGCAGTTACGGTCGCAGGTTCGAATCCTGCCTCGGGCCTGGACGTGTGTAATGTCCTTAGGTTAGTTAGGCTTAAGTAGTTCTAAGTCTAGAGGACTTGTAACCTCAGTCCCATAGTGCTTAGATCCGTTTGAACCACAGGCTCTGAAATGCGTACCTGAGGAGCTATGAGTACTTGTTTATATTCGCTAATGTGAAATACATCTCCTCTATTGAACAAGTACTCATAGCTCTTAAGGTCTGCATTTTAGAGCCAATGTTTACTGGACTTTTTTTTTGATTGATCCATAATATCACTTCTGACAGCCTCCTACAGTACAATCTTATCAATAACAGTTCTGGAACATGTATTCCAGTGTCAGAGGTGTCAGAACGGTTTTCGCGTAAAATTTTCAAGTCATTCGTTTCCGGTATAGAGGACCTTACCTCAAACTGATAATTTATCCTGATCTATGATCCTTGTTTGTAACATCATCACGCAGTCTCCCTGCATATACATACATTTACAGGGGCTGGTGCCTGTAACTTTGACGCTCTGTAGCGTCTTTGGATGACGTTTCCGGACATGGGTTCCTGTTCCAAATATTATGTCCTCACTCCCCTCTACAAGTCCTAGAAGTTAGTAACGACAATTTCCGAACAACCTGTATAGGATGGGACTAGAAGAAGTAATCACATGCACCTAGCTACAACGGGATTTAATTTCACTTAGTGTCACACTATAATTAATCTGAATTTGGAATGAACCGTTCAGATAACGGCGGCGTAATTTTCCCAAAAATTATTCTCGCAATAAACAATAAACGCACATGTCGTGCAATGTTCAAACCTGACGAAGAAATATAGCAGTATGAATTTCGTAGTTTTAATGTTGTACTGATAGTTTACGAAAGATATTTGAAATTATTGGAAATAACAAAATATAATGCACTGTGAGTCTCTGGATCTAGTAGAGCATTATCCCGTATGAAGAGACAATCGTTAATGAAAGCCAGCAAACTTCAGAGAGAGACCTTAGATGTGTAACCCAATGTCGCTAGCATATCCACTTCCGTGCAATGCCAGTCCGTATTTAATTTATTGTCTTGCTACCGGACAGGCGGAGGTCACTTCAGCTCAAACACTTTTGATGTCCGTGAGCCATAAACAGCACCTTTCCCGTCGTACTTTCAACGACCTTCTCCCAGTACGTTGCAGGTCGTGTAATTCGTCCTGAATTAATTGATATTATCTAGATCTAGAAACCTCAAGCTGTGGCTACTGTTGGAGAAATCACTAAAAAAAATACATCTTGCGCGTCAAATAAAGAGAATGATCCACATTTTAGTACGCGACTGGGGACAACCTACAAAACAGTACTTCATGGAAATCTGTCTAGGGCGTTTTCTTTTTGATAGAAAAGAAGTCGGTTATGATAGTATGGCTGTGAGCGCGCATTAAAGACCTTCTTATCTGTTCCTATTAATGAGTTATACTAGTGGACATAAGTGATTGTTCGTCTTATTGAATTATAGTGTTCTGTAAGTTGTCGGAGGTCAGCGTTAGGTCAAAGAGGTACTAAAGTCTGAATATATGTCGCTATGACTTCGGTGTATAATTCAATGTGTCGCGTACTGCAATAAACTGGGACAGACCTTAAATTCTTCGATTTATGTCAAAGAAATCACGAATACATAAATTTCAAAGTCATCACACATTTAACTTTATATCCCATCTCCCAAATTATTGAAATGAATAAGGGACCGAAGAAGGAAACTGAAAGGTATGTGGCCGGCCAGTGTGGCTGTGCGGTTCTAGGCGCTTCAGTCTGGAACCGCGTGACCGCTACGGTCGCAGGTTCGAATTCTGCCTCGGGCATGGATGTGTGTGATGTCCTAAGGTTAGTTAGGTTTAAGTAGTTCTAAGTTCTAGGGACTGATGACCTCAGAAGTTAAGTCCCATAGTGCTCAGATCCATTTGAACCATTTTTTTGAAAAGTATGTGACGATTATTAGACTGACTTTTGAAAAGTGGAGAGGCAGTATGTTTACGCTAATCAACGGACGACAAAGTGAAACAAAAAAGGAAGATGAAAACACCTTCGTTGATTGGAATTTGAACATTTTCCATCGAAACTGCAGCAGAGAGTCCATTCTCTAAAACGGACTCTTAACCAGAAAACATAATTTCTTTGAACTTGGAGAGGTTGAAAAAATTAGCCAACCGGTTTCAAATAAAAGTTTACTGGAACGCTTGTCCTAACCTTCAACTATTATAAAATTATCTTCAGAAGTGATAATGGATCCTGTTGCATCACATGCTGATACAGTACACTGAATAAAACCAAAGGGCTCATGTCATACGGGGCATTCATTTTACGTACAAAAAAGCCATAGCTTAATTTTGAGTGTAGAGAGGTCATGGCTTTCCAAATGCCTAGGCTGTTACTAGTAACCTGTGAGGCGAAAGAAAATGATGAAGGAATGTGATAGAAAAGATGAAGAAATGAAGATTTAGAGCAGCTTCGCCAATTGACAGGAACACAGGATATTCCAAAGTGTGGGCGTAGAAACTTCTGATACTAGCTTCAAAATAGTTCAGACGCTGAGAAAAGGAAACCATGGAATTTAATATGGCCTTACACAGAAGGGAGAAACATTCTACTGATTTTATTTTTCGGTTTTAATCCTTTTAAGTTCTGACAGAGAAAATTTAACTTATTCTTTCAATTTTTCTGGTGTTCTGACGGTGCCAACTCCTCCTATTGTGCTAATTTTGGGGTAATGTAGAGTTTATGTGTTGTTTCTTTTTTATGGCCGAACAACGTGTGGAGACGCTGAAGTCAGAGTGATCACGCACATGTAGCGCGTGGTGTCGTCGTGTTCTGCACTGTTCCTAGCACCGCCATGAGAGTCGCTAGAAAACACACACGCGATACAAGCAATAGCTGTTGTAGTACGTGGTAATTGTATCTTCAGTTCATCAGTTGATGTCCCCTACCCTCCAACAGGGAAGAAGGAAAGTGATGTACATTAAATCAAAACGCACTGCTTTCCGGGCGGAAAGGCGTGCCGGTCCCCGGCAGCAATCCGCCCGGCGGGTTTGTGTCAAGGTCTGGTGTGCTGGCCGCTCTGTGGATGATTTTAAAGGCGGTTGTCCATCTGCCTCGGCGAGTGCGGGCTGGTTCCCCTTATTCCGCCTCAGTTACACTATGTCGCCTATTGCTGCGCAAACAGTTTCTCCACGTACGCGTACACCGTAATTACTCTACCACGCAAACATTGGGGTGACACTGGTTTGGTGTGAGACGTTCCCGGGGGGTCCATTGGGGGCCGAACCGCACAATAACCCTGGGTTTTGTGTCGGGCGGCGGTAGGGTGAGTGGACTGCTGTAGCCTATTTTGGGGTTGTGAACCACTGAGGGCTACGGTAGGGACGAAGCCTCCCAATCGTTCCTAGGTCCCTAGTTCTATATAGTACAATACATTACATTAATAACGTAATTTAAAATGTTGCACTGAAGAAGAAAAGTTCAAAGGAATAATGGTAGGCCCTCAGATATGGTGAAACCACAGCCTCCTTGAGATATACACTCCTGGAAATTGAAATAAGAACACCGTGAATTCATTGTCCCAGGAAGGGGAAACTTTATTGACACATTCCTGGGGTCAGATACTCACATGATCACACTGACAGAACCACAGGCACATAGACACAGGCAACAGAGCATGCACAATGTCGGCACTAGTACAGTGTATATCCACCTTTCGCAGCAATGCAGGCTGCTATTCTCCCATGGAGACGATCGTAGAGATGCTGGATGTAGTCCTGTGGAACGGCTTGCCATGCCATTTCCACCTGGCGCCTCAGTTGGACCAGCGTTCGTGCTGGACGTGCAGACCGCGTGAGACGACGCTTCATCCACTCCCAAACATGCTCAATGGGGGACAGATCCGGAGATCTTGCTGGCCACGGTAGTTGACTTACACCTTCTAGAGCACGTTGGGTGGCACGGGATACATGCGGACGTGCATTGTCCTGTTGGAACAGCAAGTTCCCTTGCCGGTCTAGGAATGGTAGAACGATGGGTTCGATGACGGTTTGGATGTACCGTGCACTATTCAGTGTCTCCTCGACGATCACCAGTGGTGTACGGCCAGTGTAGGAGATCGCTCCCCACACCATGATGCCGGATGTTGGCCCTGTGTGCCTCGGTCATATGCAGTCCTGATTGTGGCGCTCACCTGCACGGCGCCAAACACGCATACGACCATCATTGGCACCAAGGCAGAAGCGACTCTCATCGCTGAAGACGACACGTCTCCATTCGTCCCTCCATTCACGCCTGTCGCGACACCACTGGAGGCGGGCTGCACGATGTTGGGGCGTGAGCGGAAGACGGCCTAACGGTGTGCGGGACCGTAGCCCAGCTTCATGGAGACGGTTGCGAATGGTCCTCGCCGATACCTCAGGAGCAACAGTGTCCCTAATTTGCTGGGAAGTGGCGGTGCGGTCCCCTACGTCACTGCGTAGGATCCTACGGTCTTGGCGTGCATCCGTGCGTCGCTGCGGTCCGGTCCCAGGTCGACGGGCACGTGCACCTTCCGCCGACCACTGGCGACAACATCGATGTACTGTGGAGACGTCACGCCCCACGTGTTGAGCAATTCGGCGGTACGTCCACCCGGCCTCCCGCATGCCCACTATACGCCCTCGCTCAAAGTCCGTCAACTGCACATACGGTTCACGTCCACGCTGTCGCGGCATGCTACCAGTGTTAAAGACTGCGATGGAGCTCCGTATGCCACGGCAAACTGGCTGACACTGACGGTGGCGGTGCACAAATGCTGCGCAGCTAGCGCCATTCTACGACCAACACCGCGGTTCCTGGTGTGTCCGCTGTGCCGTGCGTGTGATCATTGCTTGTACAGCCCTCTCGCAGTGTCCGGAGCAAGTATGGTGGGTCTGACACACCGGTGTCAATGTGTTCTTTTTTCCATTTCCAGGAGTGTAGTTAATCTGTTGCCGGTGGCTGCGAGGCAGACACTGAGCAAGTCCAAAAATATTGAGCAGGTCTGTCTCAGCTACCAGCTCTCCTTATACTAAGGACTGAATTATATTGTGCCATCCGCAGTAAGCCGATGCTCTCTATTTAATGGGACAGCTACTTCGCCGGCCGGTGTGGCCGTGTGGTTCTAGGGGCTTCAGTCTGGAACCGCGTGACCTCTATGGTCGCAGGTTCGAACCGTGCCTCGGGCATGGATGTGTGTGATGTCCTTAGGTTAGTTAGGTTTAAGTAGTTCTAAGTTCTAGGGGACTGATGACCACAGATATTAAGTCCCATAGTGCTCAGAGCCATTTGGACAGCTACTTCACCTGCGTCTGTGGATCACCTGCCAGTAGACCTAACGCGAGGACCACGCCTTCGGGTTGTTAGCAATTTCGTCCCGATTTATGGTATACCGAAGGCATGGTTACAAATGATGGTGACAGAAGTGGGAGTTCCCGACTGGCAAGCGTTTAGAAAAGAATGGCATTTTTAGCGCGGGTCGGGCGAGGTACAGGTATGACCCATTTATGGTTCCCAGGCAGCTGGTGGCGCAGAATAAAGAGTTACAGAACGATCTTCCGAGGATAATCTATTAGATTCCTTAGGCGGAATCTTATTAGTTTCAGTTTTTCTTCATTACTTACACTGCAAATAAACCGACTTAATATTTTCGTAAAAAGCATGTAAAAGAGGAGCAAAGGAAATTTTTTTATCGCAAATAAATTTCCAAGAAAGGATAGTACGCCCACGAGAACACTGCAAATAAGTTTCCAAGCGTTTGTGAGGACTCTGCAAATAAGTTTCCAAGAAGGGACTGTAATTAAGCTTACAGCATTTCGTATTCCGTTCATTTCTTTTGAACTTCGTGCAGCCCTCGCTAGCTAGTACAGCCCTGTGAAGTCTGCTATTACCGTGGTGTAAATAATGCGATCAGAAAGCTTCAAAAGTGCTTTTATCTCGTCTACAGAGAGAAAGAAATGACAGTCCGATGAGACTGCATCAAAATACATTTGATTGTACGTCACCAGCTACGCTCGTCAATATATGGCAAAATGCTGCGTTAGATGTAGTTTAGTTTACTGTCAAACTGTGCGAAAATAGAACTCTTTTGAATGTACACCAAGTTTATTTTTCTATAGAAACTTTTAAACAGACATGTAATTTTAAAGATTCGTCGCATATAACAAAGGTAAGATGCCGAGAAAATCACTACTTCCACTGTTTTTACAATAAGTATCACCCATCGTGTTAAAATCATCAGCTGTAAAATTATGGAAGTATCTACTTTAACTTGCGAAGTTATCGTGTACGCTTCCAATTCCTTCCTAGGAATATAATTGCAAACCCAAATGTTCCTTTGCTTTTTCTTGTCATGCCTTTTATGAAAACATTAATAAACACTATAAACTGAGCGTTAATTCTGTTTATACCCAGTGTACGTTACGTACAAAAATGAAAACTGAGAAAGGTTTCTGCATAAGGACTCCATCCAGTTGCCCTCGTATGACAGTTCTGTAATCTTCCTGCTAGCGCATTGATTCGTATGGCAAGAATTCCGTCACATTGTGGAGGGGTCTCCGGGATTCGGAGAAAATTGAAAGAGCTACACGTGCGTGCTGAAATGCTGTCGTCATATTTACCCTAAGTTTCGTCCCCATCTGCGGGAGGCATCTTCAGAGGTAATCGGCAACTGCGACCTCGATGTCGCCTGCAAGTGGAGACGAAACGTCTGTGAATTATGTTATTCACAGACAACGACCTCTTGCCTCAGCAGCTTTAACTGAAATAAAACTGACCCTGGGAGCTTTTATTGTATTACCAAAGATGCACATTTTACTTAAGTTGAATACAGTGAGTTTGATTAACTTCATTATACTGTTTCAGTGTTAACATTAATTATAACCTAATACAAGTATTTGAATAATTTCTGTGAATGTATTTGTCAGTGGAGCATATGCTGAGCAACACAAATTTCTTTGTCTTAGAATACATTCTTATACAACTTTCAATACCTTTGCAACATATTAAATACATTTTTACCTATTTGCCTAATTTTAAATCCATGAAAGCTTTGCAGAGGTTGCTGTTGGTCCCGCTACTAAATGCATGCTATCCGTAATTTTTACATAGCTATTGAATTATTGGTAACAATAAAGGATATTAATAACTGTATGTAATCTGAAACAACTGTCAACTGAAGATGTCTCTGCATTCCTTTCTATAAAACATTATTATAACAAGTTTCTGTCAATATTATTCTTGTAAGTTGAGTTTCTCCTAAATACGATTCCATAATTCGTCAGCGAATGAAAACGTGCTGATTACAGTAATATCACCTTTAAATTATATTTAAATATCTGAAATCACGCGTACTTCGAAATTTCTTGCGCTAAGGTGCTTCATTAATTCTAGGCTGTGAACTAACAAATGAATGAAATGATTTGTAATCTTTAATTATGTTCTCATTAATGGCGACAGTGTCTGTTTTGATGCAGTAACTGCACTTATTACAAGCATGCATGCCTGAAGAGCGTTATATGGTTGTAAGTGCAGTTACTTCATCATTGCAAGCACCATCGTCAGTTATGACGAAATTACACCCGGTGGGGCTATAGTGGCTATATAAAATAATGTCAACGATTCCAGAATGAGATTTTCACTCTCCAGCAGAGTGTGCGCTGATATGAATCTTGCTGGCAGATTGAAACTGCGTGCTGGACCGAGATTCGAACTCGGGGCCTCTGCCTTTCGAAGGCAAGTGCTCGCCCTTATTTTTTTTTAATTCTTCTCATTTTGTTCGATTTTGTTCATTGCATTTGTTCTGTGCGGAAGTTCCATGAGAGCCATTCAAGTTCAGTGTTGAGCCGTTAACTCAGTTTTTTTTTTTTTAATACAGAAGGCAGCTACCCTTCTGACCGAACACAAGGCAGACTCCCATCTGAGCTAGCCAAGCACGACTCACGCTCCATCCTCACAGCTTTGGGAGGTAGGAGACGATGTACTGGCGGAAGTAAAGCTGTGAGGACGGGGCGTGAGTCGTGCGTGGATAGCTCAGATCGGAGTCTGCCTTCGGCGGTGCTGCGCCACGGACGTCTGTTAACGCCCCTGCCGTGGAAATTTGGGCACGCGTGGTTGTTAACCTATTCGACGTACTCGCACGTTTCGACGACTCGATATAGAATTGCACATGCATACCGAAAGTCGACTCTCAAGATTAGTTCTTCGAATGAATATGCGAGATCGAAAGCCTATGAAGTTGAAAGGTTCCTACGAGACGAAGTTAAACTTGACTACAACGAACTTACTGGCATACACCTCGCCATAGTGAGCAGTGTCGTTTACCTCAAACTGATTAACGATTCAGTGTGTGGCGGAACCATTTGTGATACTAAACATGGACTAAAATTTCGTCACTTTGATGGACATGTTGGAGGGGTAACTATTGATCACGCAGGACTGGCTTACGAAGCATACGTATTTTCGAACTTTCCTTCGAGGTTCCTTCTGACTCGATGATTGACGCCTAACGCCCATATGGAAGAGTGCTTAGCCACGTAGAGGAAAAATGATCCAGCTTCACGATCTACCCCGTTCTCAATGGGGTGCGTCAAATCAGAACAGAACTGACACAACATGTACCCTCGTACTTGCTCATCGGCGGATGTAGAGCAATAGTCATCTACGATGGACAACCCAAAACATGCTCTGCATGCGGATAAGAGGGCCAGGTCCGTTCCGAATGTATGCAGTGGAGGATTGTGCAAGTTCCAAACGGCGGACCCGTACCAACGTCCACGTTGACGCCGATGACACTAACGTATGCGGACGCGTTTCGAACAGATCCCATCCCGAAGAATGAACAGCTCCAACATCCTGACAGTTTACGGCAGCCGACTGCGGCAGAGACCGCCACCTGTGACGAAACGACGTACACTTTTGACACTCCGGCGCCGACGACGCCGTTAACCGACCGAAAATGATCTGTACGAGGTATGGAAATCGATCCTATGGTTGTGCCGACAGCTGCTTTAATCCCTGAGCACCGGGAGTTACTTTCGCACTCGGACACGGAGGCGCACACGCGCAAGTAACGATCGCCGAAGCGCCACAAGAAACGACGGCTAGCGCCGTCAGATATCTCCTTAATGCATTCCACGTCAGATGGACTTCCTGTAACGACGATATAGTGCATCCGGATGCGCAACGGGAGGTTCTACCTCCCACACAGCAGTACGACGCGAATCACACGAGACAGGGGTTGAATACAGACCCACTTGATGGAGACCCGTCGGAAGGAGTCCCGCCACCCCCCTCAGCCTTCGGTCAGCCCGGCCGGAGCAACACGACGAGAGATGGACCTCCAGCACAGGAACTGGACTAACAAATCCCATACTGATCCACAGACCGACGACGCAGCCGCAATGGCGAGTGCGGCGTCCACTGGATGTTAACCACGCGGAAGACACAGACTGCCCCACAGACAGCATGTCGCCGAGCAACAGCACACAAGTTAACATAAGCATTCATGTGCGCTTTATGCACTGAGGAACAGCGACAAGCGTATCGAACAGCCTCTATTAATATTAATACAATCAGAACACTGGTCAAATGGCAATTATTACAAGACATGGTGCAAGCGTCAGACGTCAAGATTGTCCTTATACAGGAAGTTTGCGTCGAGAGCTTCCCAGACCTCTAGGAGTACGATACGTACATAACACCCACTACAGACGGCGGCAGCGGAACAGCGATACTTCTACGCGGTGGCACTGCAGCCGAGGACGTGGCGTACCTGCCGTCAGCGTGAGGACCGGCGCTCACAGTCTTAGGAGCATGGATCGTTTACATCTACGCACAGTCGGGGTCCGACAGACGGCGCGATCCAGCCCGATTTTACGCACTATTCTTAGGCCGGTATGAACATGTCTTATTTGGAGACGACTTCAACTACATGCTCGCATTAAACAATCAACACCCACGCTATATTTCATGCCTAGAGCTGTGGCAACTGATACCAGACATGTATCTCATCAATACGTGGAAGACGATACTTGGCGACACACGCGGATACACCTACAGCACAAGTCACTCTGCAAGTCATCTCGATCGAATTTACGTAACACATCGTCTAGAATCGGCGATCTTCGATGCGGAATTGTGGACCGTCCCCTTTTCAGATCACATAGCATATATATGCACGTTCTCCCTAAATCGTCAACGAGTGTGGAGGAGTCGTAGTACTTGGAAACTGAATACAGCACACCTCAGGGAACCTGAGTGCACAGGCTCAATCAAAGACACTTGGTACACATGTGAATGACGCCTTCCGACATATCCGACGACGTTGCAAAAAGTGTTCAAATGGCTCTGAGCACTATGGGACTTAACATCTGAGGTCATCAATCCCCTAGAACTCAGAACTACTTAAACCTAACTAACCTAAGGACAGCACACACATCCATTCCCGAGGCAGGATTCGAACCTGCGACCGTAGCAATCGCGCGGTTCCAGACTGTAGCGCCTAAAACCACTCGGCCACTCCGGCCGGCCGACGACGTTGCAGTGGTGGCTGGAATGCATTGAGGCTGCATTGTGCAGAGCGTTAATTGCATCCGGAAGAGAGCAGATGATGTGGAGGCGCCACATGACGGAATTCTATTTCATGATGCTCCACAAACTTTCTGTACAAGCGCCTTCACAGGATCGGAGTGCTGCTATAAAACGAGCGCAGGCCTAAATAACTTCAATAACGCGCTGCCGTCCTGAGGGTGTCACAGTCCGTGCACGGGCCTTTGAACGAGTCCGTGGAGAATCACCGTCGATGTATCACGTTTTCAGAGAAAAACGACGTAGCCATTGAACCTTAATACAGACGGTCTTACTGCCGGATGGACGCCGTATAACAACGCAAAAAGACATTGCCAACGCCTTTATGGGACAATACGGTCATCTCTATGAAGAAACGGTATACGATCAGGTAGCCTCTCATGATGTTCGACGAACGCTATCCCCGTGTCACAACGAGACGGCCAACAGGTAGTTTACAGGGGACGTCACAGTTGACGACGTAATGGAAGTGCTTGATAAGGGAGCGTCGCACAAATCGTCGGTTCCCGACGGGTTTCCGTGAGAGTTTTATCGTACATTTAAAGATCTCATGACTCCGCGATGGACTGCCACGTACCGCGAATTGATGTCTCCAAATGTGCCGCTTCCACCCTCCTTCTTGGAAGGAATGATCATCCCTATCTACAAACCATCCGGCGGCACAGGGATACAGGCCTACCGGCCTCTAACCCTTCTGAATTGCGACTACAAGATCTACACCAGGATACTTGCAGCACGCTTTAAACGCGTACTACGCAATATCTAATCAAGATGGTAGAGTACTTGCCCGCGAAAGGCAAAGGTCCCGAGTTCGAGTCTCGATCGGGCACACAGTTTTAATCTGCCAGGAAGTTTCATATGAGAGCACACTCCGCTGCAGAGTGAAAATCTCTTTCTGGAAACATCCCCCAGGCTGTGGCTAAGCCATGTCTCCGCAATATCCTTTCTTTCAGGAGTGCTAGTTCTGCAAGGTTCGCAGGAGAGCTTCTGTAAAGTTTGGAAGGTAGGAGACGAGGTACTGGCAGAAGTAAAGCTCTGAGTACCGGGCGTGAGTCGTGCTTCGGTAGCTCAGATGGTAGGGCACTTGCCCGCGAGAGGCAAAGGTCCTGAGTTCGAGTCTCGGTCGGGCACACAGTTTTAATCTGCCAGGAAGTTTCATATCAGCGCACACTCCGCTGCAGAGTGAAAATCTCGTTCTGTAAAGATCACTTATCCCTTACTTCCATAAGATTACACATTTACTCCGTCTGTCATTTGTGCACTCAGTGTCTTGGGACAATGTAATTTCGTCGTCGTTATTCCTTCCCGGGGTTTTCCGCTGTAAGCGAACTTCCGGCGAACACGGAAAACAGGTGCTGCGTCGAATGTTTCGACTATAGAGTCCGAGGCGACACAGGAGAGCCTGGACTATCGTATCAAACCAGCCACCATGTAAAGACTAAAAGGAGCACGTGCAAAGATGAGATGTGAAAAAGATTACAGCAACCTTGTTCTGAAAATTAATATATACCATAGAACACGTCCAAAATGTCACTCCAGCTTCGAATTGAAGTACAGTGTGTTTAAATAAAATTCATCCGGTTTCACAAAACTGAGGTAATTGCTCAAGTTTGTCAAACCTATAAAGAAGAGGGCTAACAAGTATTATTGATCGTATACAAAGGAGAGCTTCAGGAATGATAATAAGTTTGGTTACCTCATAGGAGAGCGTCTTAGATGTGCTGAAGAAACTTAACTGACAGTTCTTGCAGACAGACGCAGCATATCCCGTGAAAGCCTCCTTAAACTGCTTCAAAAATCATCTTTGAGGCATTTAGGAATATACTCTACCAACCTAGGTATCGCCCCCGTCAGGACTCTTTTATACTCGTTGCTCACAGAAGCGTTTAAATAATTCCGTCCTCAGCTCTATTTACTGATAAAGTGGGACGTACCCTCTACCATGCGCTTCACATTGGTTTGCGTAGTCTACGAGTAAATTTAAATAACTTCTAAATGAATAGAAAAAAGGGGCATGAAATAAATTTTAACATATTCAGTGGTCTACAAAGTTGTTTTCAACAGTTCCATCTCATTTCACAAGGGAACGTCCTTCTGCAATTACGTTCAAGATTAATATTTTAATTCATCTTCCACAAATGTTCAATGTGTTGTCCACCGGATGCACGACAAATATCTATACGAATTTCCGTCTAGTCCTGTAATTTTGCAAGCATATATCATACAGCGTTCTGTGGTGCTGTTAGGTGTCGTTGCCCATCACATGAAGTTGTTCGAAGAGAATGCATATACATTAAGTTTTCACAAACACCCATCCCCTCTCCCGCACACACACACACAAACACAAACACAAATAAATCATATACCGTGACATCAGGCGATTTTGATGGCCAGTTCTTAATTACGAGGTCCGTGCGATACGTCGTTGCGGCCATACTCTCGACGACAATCACGTTGCACAGCTGGTGCAACGGAGGATGCTAAAAGCTTTTTTTTGTTGTATTTTCGCCCTTTTGACTCGACGCACAATGGGTAATGAACGAACAAGTGATCTGCATGCAAGACCCCTACCAGCAACGAACTGAACTGGCTACTTTAAACTGGTGCCATGGCAAACTTTGACTTTAAATGCGTAATTTAAAACTGATCCCTGTACCGCAGTGGATAGTACGTGGCCCTGTGCTGTACTCCATCTACTACAAACTAGTAATGTCAAGGGTAATGACAGTCAACTGCGTGGACGACACTCCTAAGCATAAGCAAACTGACAATGGCTTTCCACCGCTGATTGCAAGATAACCGTGTAGAACTTGAGAGATGGGCAGCCAAGTGGCGAACAGACTTAAATGTCACCAAAAGCTAACTAAGGTTATTCGCCTGGAGACCGTAAGCAGAACAGAGGACAGTCCAGTTATTAAACGTTTTTGGGAGCCACCACAGTAGACGCACACGGCCAAATATCTCAAATTCGGCACGCTTTATCCACTACTTAACGAGGAGTAAGCAACAAATGTGGCGAGAAGCTAGCAACGCGCTCGGCTTATCGAGAAGTGACGCCAAAATGACGTGGTACTCGATGCGACAGACTACATTTTGATTTCGTTATATTTCACTGGTTTTGTATTATAACTTGCAGTCGGTCATTTCAAGGCCATGGGTCACTGAAGAATTATCTCAGACACGCCACCCTTAGTTCGATTTGTTATGTCTATTAATGACATGTAGGCAGTAAAATCCTTCAGGATATCCTAAGATGAGCAACACTGAAGTTGAACATAGCGTGTCTCTGTCGTGGTGCAATGGTTAAGGATCTGCATCTACATCTACATCTACATGGTTACTCTGCAATTCACAGTTGGGCGCCTGGCAGAGGGTTCATCGAATCATTTTCATACTACTTCTCCACCATTCCACTCTCGAATGGCACGTGGGAAAAAGGAACACCTAAATCTTTCCGTTCGAGCTCAGATTTCTCTTAGATCATTTCTTCCTACGTAGGTGGGTGGCAACAAAATATTTTTGCCCTCGGAAGAGAAAGTTAGTGATTGAAATTTCGTAAATAGATAAAAAAACTGCCTTTGTTTCAGTGATTGCCACACCAACTAGCGTATCATTTCATTGACACTCTTACCCATATTGCGCGATAACACGGAAGGAGCTGCCCTTCTTTGCACTTCTTCGAGGCCCTCGTCAATTCTACCTGGTAAGGATCCCACACCGTGCAGCAATACTCCAGCAGATGACGGATAAGTGTAATGTAGACTGTCTCTTTAGTGGGTTTGTCGCTTCTTCTAAGTGTTCTGCCAACAAAGCGCAGTCTTTGTTTCACCTTCCCCACAATATTATCTGCGTGGTCTTTCCAATATAAGTTGATCGTAATTGTAATTTCTAGGTATTCTGTCGAATTGACAGCCCTTAGATTTGTGCGATATCCAAAATTTATCGGATTTCTTTTAGTACCCATGTGGGTGACCTAGAACTTTTCTTTGTTTAGTGCGAATTGCCACTTTTCGCACCATACATAAATTCTCTCTCGATCATTCTGTAATTGGAATTGATCGTCTGATGAATTTACTAGACCTTAAATAACAGCGTCTAAGGGGCTGCTCAGATTATCACCTAGATCATTTATGTAAATCAGGAACAACAGAGGGCCTATGACACTACCTTGCGGAACGCCAGATATCGCTTCTGTTCTATTCGATGATTTACCGTCTGCCACTACGAACTGTGACCTCTCTGAGAGGAAATCACGAATGCAGTCACACAACTGAGAAGATACTCCATATGCACGCAATTTAATCAATAGTCGTTTGTGAGGAACGGTATCAAAAGCCTTCTGGTAATCTAGGAATATGGAACCGATGTGAGATCTCTTGTCGACAGCACTCATTACTTCAAGGGAATAAAGAGCTAGCTGTGTTGCACAAGAACGATATTTTCTGAATCCGTGTTGGTTATGTATCAATCAGTAATTTTCTTCAAGGTGATTCATAATGTTCGAGTACAGTATATGCTCCAAAATCCTACTGCAAATTGAGGTTAGTGATATGGGTCTCTACAGCCTGGAACCGCGCGACCGCTACGGTCGCAGGTTCGAATCCTGCCTCGGGCATGGATGTGTGTGATGTCCTTAGGTTAGTTAGGTTTAAGTAGTTCTAAGTTCTAGGGGACTGATGACCTCAGACAGAGCCACTTGAACCATTAGATATGGGTCTGTAATTCAATGGGTTACTCCTATTTCCTTTCTTGAATATTTGTGTGACCTGTGCTACTTTCAAGTCTTTAGGAACAGACCTATCGTCAAGTTAGCGGTTGTATATGATTGCTATGAAAGGCTCTATTGTGTCTGCATACTCTGAAAGGAACCTGATTGGTGTACCATCTGAACCGGAAGACTTGCCTTTCTTAAGTGATTTCAGGTGTTTCGCAACACATAAGATATTTACTTTTATGTCGCTAATGCTAACAGCTGTTCTGGTTTCGAATTCTGGAATATTCACTTCGTCCTCTTTCGTGAAGGAATTACGGAATACTGTATTTAGTAACTGCGCTTCAGTGACACCATCATCGGTAACATTTCCATTGCTATCGCACAGCGACGGTGTTGACTGTTTTTCGCCAATGGTGTACTTTACATACGACACAATCTCTTTGGGCTTTCTACCATATTTTGAGACAATGTTTCATTGCGGAAGCTATTAAAAACATCTCGTATTGACGTCTGCACTAAATTTCGAGCTTCCATGAAATTTAGCCCTTCTTGGGGATTTTGCGTCCATCTGATGGAGTCAAAGGAATTAGTTGTTTTCAGTCTTATTTTTTTAACACATGAGTGTAATACAAGTATGTTCTGCAATATTCTATGTTAGTTGCATATATAAGAGTGCATTCTCTCAGGAATGAATTTCTCGATTTTGTGACTTTTGTCTGATTAGGAAACTAAAGATGAAACTGCTGGAGTGAAAAGACTAGCGATGACATTTGTATTCTTCCTTGTCTTAATATGTCGCGCTTTCCTAGGATGTTGATAGGCAGAAACATAGGAGTACAGCAGTCCAGCGTTTCACTCACAGCAGTGACATTAACCGGGGGGAGGGGGAAGGGCTAACAATAAGTAATTCAACACTTTTTTTTCGACTAGTTTCAGTTGAAAAACGCAGAATTTGCTGTGGGATATATTCCCGCTTGAGGCCCTATATATCCTTGAATTTCCAGTAGGTGGCGACGCTATACGCAGCCTTCTAAATGGCGTCTATAATTGAGGTGCGTTACAAGCAGAGAGCTGTCACTGTTTTTCTTTTGGTGGAAAACCAGAGTAGCGCAGATATTCATAGGCGCTTGCGGAATGTAGATGGCAGTGAATAAAAGCATTGTGAGTCGTTGGTGAGGCGTCTGTCACACAGCTGTCACTCCTGTAATATTGGAACGTACGGACACTCTCATTCGTGGTGATCAGATCACCTTGCTGCTCAGCTGGACGTCTCTGTTGGTAGAGGAACTCACAACACTTCGCAGGACCGTTTTTGCGCTTCCACTCTACAGCCCAGATCCCGCACCTTCCGACTTCCATTGGTTTGACGCAATGAAAGCTGCCATGGGATGCAGTACGCTGGTGATGGGGAGATTATTGGTGCAGTAGGACCTTAGTTGCGACGTCGACCAGTACAATGACACCATGCGGGCATACATGTCATCTGAGTTAGGTGGCGTAAGGCGGTCACATTGAATGGAGGTTGTGTTGAAAAATAGGACTTTTTAACCAAAATAATGGGGGATAATACGGCGTATTGAAATCCTGAATAAAACCAACATGCTTTTATAAAATCAAAATGATTTGCATTACTTACTGAGGTTCCTTCGTATATTCCTTGCTTGTCACAAATATTTGGCTGTTTATTTTCGATCTTCTGGGAGTGTCATTAGGTAGGAACGTAAGATAACACCTGTTTTTTGTGTTTTTTTGTTTTTCTTTATTTAACTACCATTCACTGTAGAAATAATTTATTTTGCTAGATCAGTTTCGGCCTTTGGACCATTTTCAAAAGGTACTGCAAAAGATTTTGCTTCAACAAATGTCAGACTTTTAATCCCTCAAATATACTGTATATACATCCCATCGTCGAAATACTTCTTTTCGCTGTAGAAATACAGAAACGTCAGACGAGAGCGAAGCTCTGAAGCTCTATAAGTCGTGAACTGATGCAAATTTCATGAAATGTTACCACTGCTGACATCATTCAAGCAAATCGCTACATACAAATCGATGTTATCGCCCACTGTTTACATTACATCACATCGATCTGTAACGATTTTACCGGCGAGGGTGGCCGAGAGGTTTTAGGCGCTACAGTCTGGAACCGTGCGACCACTACTGTCGCAGGTTCGAATCCTGCCTCGGGCATGGATGTGTGTGATGTCCTTAGGTTAGTTTGAACCATTTTTTGTAACGATTTTCGTGATGCTATTTACAATGGTAACGTTTCATATAACGTATGCTAGGTTAGGTTAAAAATGGCTCTGAGCACTATGGGACTCAACTTCTGAAGTCATCAGTCCCCTAGAACTTAGAACTACTTAAACCTAACTAACCTAAGGACATCACACACATCCATGCCCGAGGCAGGATTCGAACCTACGACCGCAGCGGTCTCGCGGTGCCGGACTGTAGCGCCTAGAACCGCACGGCCACTCCGGCCAACTAGGTTAGGTTACTTTAGGTTTTCATGACATACAGAGCTTCACATTTATGTGATGTCGCTGTATTTATACAGTGTAAAGACCTATTTTTGACGGTGAAATGTGTGTATGTACACACGGCACACAGGAGAGGTTAGTGTCAGCGTCGCACTTGGCTGGCTTGAAATGTGCGGCTGAACGACTGTACGTCATTTTGACGTCACTTCAGAGCGACGCGAACATGTGGATAGCATCGCCTAAATGTGGTCTGACCTTTCTACGTCTCTACCTGCGGATAGTGATGGGCTACGAAAGCGCTGTTTGGGGTAGCGCGGCGAAGCAAAACCTGCAGATCAATCCCTGTAAAATATTGCGTTACAAAGAGCGTACGACATTCCGTCGACATTTCCATGAAAATAATTTCTTTAAGTTACTTATGGGCCACAACTTCTTGAGATTTTTAAGAAGAAAGCAATACTAATTGTACCATGTAGAAGACTAAAGGTAGATCCTCCATCATCAGAATCGCCGGCCGGGGTGGCCGAGAGATTCTAGGCGCTACAGTATGGAACCGTGCGACCTCTACGGTCGCAGGTTCTAACCCTGCCTCGGGCATGGATGTGTGTGATGTCCTTAGGTTAGTTAGGTTTAAGTAGTTCTAAGTTCTAGAAGAAGTTAAGTCCCATAGTGCTCAGAGCCATTATTTTTTTCCATCATGAGAGGACCATAGAGTTTTAGTTTAAATCATAACATTTCGAAGATAACGCTACCAACCAGGGAAGATAGCAACACAGCCGACGCAGAGACTGTAATAGTCAGTGCCATAACATAAATCCTGCACTCCCTCCATTATGTACTTTGAGAAGAAATGCAAGCGACTATACGCATCCTTAGGTTTTATCTTCAGTCTTGTTAATGGTACAGTCTTGTGAAATCCGATGAATCATTCTGGAATAGCCTCTTGCAAACAAATCGTTGGTATCCGGCAGCTCGAGTGACCGCCCGGCGAGCCGGCACCTTTCTTGTGAGGAAAGTAGGCTAACAAGTGAGCGCGCACAGTACTGCAGAGCACGGGGCTCGGCCGTCTGCTGCGACCCGGGGCGGGGCGTGTTTCCCTTCCCGGGCTGGGCCCTCCGCAGTGAAAGGACTCGCGGCTACGTTACGCTGCCTTACGTTACTGTGCGCGCGTCTTACGTCACGGGGCCCGCGTGCGCCGAGTGACCGACACGGGTATAAAAGGCGTCGGCCGCGACACCCCGGCATCAGTCAGCCGACATCCAACTCCTAAGGAGCTCATACATCCCGCACCACCACCAAACAAACAGCAACATGTACAAGGTGAGTACGGCGAACACTAATGGTGCGACGGGCAAATGTACACTCGTGCTTGAGCAGCCAGCACCGCTTGGTTCGAGTCGTGTATGATATTTTGATATATCTTGTCAGCTTATGATATTCTGGAGAGATTAGTGTCGCTTATGGGGTTATACGTAGTATGCTAATATCAAAATTCTGCAGGTCTCATAAGCTTAAATTCAGGAATGAGGGTTGACACTCTCACATTAGGTCCTACGGTAAACATTCGTTCACAAGGTTACTGGATACTAAGTTACTCTGCTGGGGGTCTCACTAGCTAAAGTTCACTACCGAACCACGCATACAGCATACTCCAGTCGCCACATTCGTGAGATTATTGGGCAATGACATCAACATTACTAACTTTTGTAGACCCACCCGCATGTGGTACGCTGAAAATGTTCGTACAGTAGTTCAGCATACTAGCGCTCCTTTCGGAGGAAGACCGCATTAAAATAGCAATTATTAAGATCTTTATTCTCTGTGACTAAATGACAAAAACAAAATTTAACTGCAACTAAGCAGGAGCCTTGCTTACTGTATAGTCTTGGCACATACATTAAGTAGTACCAGTAATACTGGTATTCTGGCTTCTTATTACAGAACCTCCGGCTTGTGTATAGACGTGTGAGAACTTTGTCTGCTGAGATGCGAACTGTCTACTTTGCGACAGAATGAAGTAATCTGAAAGCAGACTACTATGACCATGTTAAATCTGGTTGTTGACTTTGTTTTCCTCTAGTTATTTGACCTGATCAACGAAAACAATTTAAATAAGGGAATTCTACGTTGCTTTGCACAAACTTTTCCATTCAAACAAGTGATTTTTTACGTGTTCCAAAAGGGGTTAAACATAATTTATAGAAAGACGGAGATATAACTGCAAGCGTAACAATTGTTTATATGAGGAGTCGTTTCTTCACATCTGGTAGCTATACAGCTCGTAACGAAGGAAAGGAACACAGGTGGATCATTATAATAAGTCAACATGGATCCGTTAAACAAATGCCTATTTGCAATACTGGAGCTTCCAATGGACGTTACTTCCTAAAGAACTGTAGAGTAGTCTACGCTGTTCCATGGCTAACAAAATCATTGGGATATCGGTACTTCTAAGGACTCTATAAATACCAGAAGTGAAAAATCAGTCGCACAGCATAATGAAGGAAACGAAAGAATAAGACCAGCTACTAAGAAGGAGTACCAGAATTAGGTAAAGCTAAAAAGTAGGAATGGTCTGAAAAGTACACGGACATGTAGCGAAAGCAAGTTGTGCAGAAATGGGATAATGGACAAGCGTGGAGATCAATCACTGAAAGTTATTTGAAATGTGAGGAGTGTATTATGGTGTATAGAGGTTAAGCAGGAGTTGTGTGTGTGTGTGTGTGTGTGTGTGTGTGTGTGTGTGTGTGTGTGTGTGTGTTTTGTTGTTGTCGTTGTTGTTGTTGTTGACGTTTCGGCCTGTCCGCAGCTGGTCGTCCTCGCAGCCCTGGTGGCCGTGGCCCGCGCTGGAGTCATCTCCGCCGGCTACGCGGCGCCGCACGCCATCGCCGCCCCCGCCTACGCCGCCGCCCCCGCCTACGCCGCCGCTGCGGCCCCCATTGAATACGACCCCAACCCCCACTACAGCTTCGAGTACTCGGTGAGTGTTCATTGGCACAGCAACAACGATAGAGTGACCGAGTGGTCTCCTAAGGTCATTATCGGTTTGTTTACCTAAGCACTTAAATTGCTTCAGAACTTTCAACCTCCACCAACGTCTTAATATTCCTGGTGTGGTTAACGTAAGAGAGAAAATAAAGTATTTTGTTCTGGATGTATACACTTGCTTTTCCATAAGTCTAAAGGCAATTTAAAATCTATCAAACCTATGGCACTTTCGTCCAGATTAACTGACAGTGATATCCTTGAAGTAAGACAGAAATAAATTCATGCCATTTTGCTGCTAGAGGGCATTGATTTACATCAATAGGGAAAGTTGAAAATTTGTATCACGCCGGTATTTGAACACGCGTCGCCTGCTCACTAGGCGGGTGCTCTGACCAGTAACCCACGCGGACACAGTGGTGATCGCTATTGCACGGACTCTCCTAGCATGCCTCCCATGAGGCCCAAATTCTCAGGCTAGTCTAGTTCACTAGTGTGTATGGATAAGTTGAGATTTCGGTTCTGGTGGGAGGCGTGGTAGGGTACTATGGGTTCAAATGGCTCTGACCACTATGGGACTTAACATCTGAGGTCATCAGACCCCTAGAACTTAGAACTACTTAAATCTAACTAACCTAAGGACATCACACACAGCCATGCCAGAGGCAGGATTCGAACGTGCGACCGTAGCGGTCACGCGGCTCCAGACTGTAGCACCTAGAACCACTCGGCCACTCTGGCCGGCGGTAGGGTAGTACTTGCAATTGCGATGATCACTGTGTCTGGGTGGGTTACTGGTCAGAGCGTCTGCTAGTGAGCAGGAGACCCAGGTTCGAACCTCGGTCAGGCACTAATTTTCAGCTTTCCCCCTTGACATAAATTACAGTCCACTAGCAGCAATACGTCATTCGTTCCTTTGTGTCTTGACTCATGTTGGCAGCAGGAACAAAATGGTGTCTGTTCTTTCAGACATGTCCGATAGAGCAGACAATACAATCATCTTTGAAGTAGTTCTATCCCAAGTACTTGCTGCATTGTTATCATAAACCATACGGATATTGTGGCAGCGAATTCTTACAACACACAAAAATCCCAGCTCCTGTGACTTGTTACTTGCCTTTTCGCATATAGATTTACCACGTTCTAGAGACCAGGAAATGGTCTGTGGCAGAAATTTTGCTACTGTTGCTAGTTATTTTATCGTGTATTTACTGCCGTGGAGGTCTGTGATTCTCAGACTCCATCAATGCGTATAACTGCCGGGAGAGCCGATACTGGCAGTCACCTGGCCTTGGATGGTTCTAAGGTAACGATCGTATTTGTAGCTTCCCGCAGTGTTCCCTACAGGGTAGTAGTATCTGCGTACGGCAGGGCAAGTACTGAGGCCACGGAAACTGCAAGCTCTTACGACACGTATACTAAAGGACTACAAGAGCTAAATGGCAGAGGTTTTATTCCACATGGTATGAACGCCGCGTCTTATCTCCCAATGGTTATGGCGAGCGACGAGCAGTGTAAAATGTAGCTCTGGTTTCCTTTACATTTGGTTTTCAGAGAAGAGTAGGCCCATAGCTGGCCAAGGTCCGTTGCTTATAATTCTCTATCATCATCAAAATGATCATAAAATGAAGGCTTTCACGACCGATTAACTTAGCTGCTGGTGAACCTTCTGGGTTGCATGATCGTGGGCCGTGTAACTGTTTTGCCTGCTGAAGTTTTATCTGAAGCTGTGTTGGATTTTAACAGAGATGTTCCTTTTTTTTACTGTCTCATTTGTCTCCGGAACAGGGAGCACTTATGGATATCTCTAATGTCACTTTGGATGAAATTTTAGGAACAAAATAGTTACACGGATCAAGACAATACAACCTGGGGGACTAACTTCTTGCTCTCAGGTCTTCAGTGATCAGGTTCGTTAGTAGCAGCTAGCCATACGTTACAGTGTACGGCCTTCCCCTTGAGGGCTGTATACGTGGTGCAGCTGGTATTCTCCATGATCTGGTTAATGTATTTTAGGTGCAGTCTGCCTCTTCTGTTCTTCCCTTCTACAGTCCCTTCTACGTTGTTTGTAATGACAGTATCATGTTTCACCATATGGCCGGTGCACGTGTCCCTTCTGTGATGGATAAGCTTCCAAAGATATGGCTTCTCTTCCTCCACTCTGTGGAGTATCTCTTCGAATCTTACATTATCTACCTAGGCAGTCTTTAACATTTCAGTTAGCACCACATCTCGAAGGCTATTATGCCCTTTTATTTTGCTTCTCCGGGTATCCACATTTCACTTCAGTACAAAGGCACACGCTAAACAAACGTCTGTATGAGAACTTCCCTGAGATGTTTGTTTAAGTAGCAGGATGTGAACAGATTTCTCCAGTTGTTAAAATCAGCTTTTGCCTTTAGAATCGGCTTGCAATACCTTCGTCGGTCTTCTGTCTTACGTAATTTTACTGCCTCTGCAGGCAAAGGATTCGACGGCTTTCCGTCTCTCATTATTAATTGAGCATTGGACTGCGGTGTTCTGTCCACTCACGGCTAAGATTTTAGTTTCACCTTTATTAATTTCCATGTAGCAGCAAGCCATGACGGTGGTTTTCACTTAGGCCAGCATCGCTTTTAATTGTTACCTTGCTTCGTTTAACGTTGCGACATCATTAACAAATCTCAACATGTGTACTTTCTTACCAAGCATTTTAATTCTTCCTATAGAACCTAGTTTCTCCCTAACTTCACTTAAATTCCTCTGCATGTACACAGTGAGTAATTTTAATTATAAATATATCTCCCAGTTTCCACTTAACTTAATCTGATGCACACTGAATGTTTCCGTTCAACAGAACAGGAGACAGTGAGCAGCCCTTCCGTACAGCCTGCTTAACAATATCTTCTACTTGATGTTCTCTACATCTTACAGCACCTGTTCTCTATACAGTCTCTACACTACTCTTCTGTCATTGTATTTTATGCTTCTCACTCTCATCACTTCAAAAAGCTGTCGCTCGTCTACCCTATCAAACGGATTTTCCCCGTCGACGCAGCAATATACAGGGTGTCCCCAAAACCACCGAACAAGGATACGGACATATTTCCTTATACCAAAACTAGGGAAAAAGCACATAGTAGTTGTTCACCTTCGGTGCTATGAAACGCATCTCTTCTACTGCAAACTCTTTGCTTTCCATATTTTGGAAGGCGGTATATTGGACTAAACCAAGAAAAAAAGTCCAGCAAATGTGGGATCTAACATGCATACCTTAAGAGCTATGAGAATTTGTTCACTAGAAGAGATGTGTTTCATGCTAGCGAAGATGAAAAAGTGCTCATAGAACCTAACGTATGGAGTTAAGACCTAACGTACACTGAAAATGGTGCCCGCCCCGGTAGCTGAGTGGTAAGCGCGACAGATTGTCGATCCTGAGGGCCCGGGTTCGATTCCCGGCTGGGTAGGAGATTTTCTACGCTCTGGAACTGGGTGTTTTGTTCTGCTAATCATCATCACTTCATCCCCATTGATGCGCAAGTCGCCGAAGTGGCGTCAAATCGAAAGACTTGTACCGGGCGAACGGTCTACCCCATGGGAGGCCCTAGTCACACGACATTCATTCATTCATTCACCGAAAATGTTTTCTTATTTTTGTCGCCATTTTCACTCCCAAAACAACAAAGCAGAGACTTCGCAGTAGGAGAGATGTGCTTCATAGTACAGAAGATGAACAAATGTTCATACCTCTCAGGGTACGTATTTTCGAGCCCATGTTTACTAGACATGGTGTTACATGTTTCTGTATAAGGCACCCTTGGAGGAACGTGTCCAGAATTTTACTGACGAGCTCAAAATGATCCACCAAGCTATCCATTCTTGACTGAGGAGGCAGATCATCAATAACAGTGCTTTTCGGCTGATACTATCCTAGAGAAATGGCACACTAGTAACGAAGAACTGTACAGCATCATTTAGTCCACATTTATACTTCATATTTGGGCATCGAAAGGGTTGTTTTAAATAGAAGTTTCTAACATAATATGCTTTGGAGGCATTCACTCGGAATCTTGTATAGTACCATTCTGTAATGCAGTTCAGTGTAATGGTTCACTATGGTAGGACCATTCTGTAATGCGGTTCAGTGTAATGGTTCACTACGGTAGGACCATTCTGTAATACAGTTCAATGCAATGGTTCTCTTTGGTGGGATCATTCTGTAATGCAGTACAGCGCAATGGTTCGCTAAGGTAGGACCACTCCGCAGTGCAGTTGAGTGCAGTGGTTCGCTGCGGCGTGGCAAAGTGACCGAGACTACTGCGCGTGCCCTCAGGTGAGCGACGCGCACACCGGCGACCAGAAGGCGCAGCACGAGACCCGCGAGGGCGACGTGGTGCAGGGCAGCTACTCCCTGGTCGAGCCCGACGGCTCCGTGCGCACCGTCGAGTACACCGCCGACCCGCACAACGGCTTCAACGCCGTCGTGCACCGCCAGGCCGGAGCGCACCCCGCCCCCGCGCCCGCCCCCATCGCCGTCGCCAAGGTGCACGCGCCCGTCGCCTACGCCGCCGCCCCCGCCTACGCTGCCGCCCCCGCCTACGGCTACAAGCACCTCGGCTGAAGCGCCGTGCTGCCCACCTCACACTCTCCTCATCGCCTGATCCGCATCTTGTAAATACGCCTCTGTATCTATTTATCGCTTGCCAGTCAGGGTGACATGTTGTTGTGTGGCCATGTTGTACCTTTTGTTCATGAACATCCTCAATAAAACGTAGTTACAAAAATTTCGTCTTCTGTTGTAAGTTATTTAATGAACAACCCATTACCACTACTGCGTTAACAATTTTAAAGTTCGACTTCGATTTTTAATGCCTGATATGGTGATAGCTATTCACCATTGTAGCAAGTGCATGAAGCAGATGAGAGGCAGGTAGTGATCATCAGCAGAGTAAGGTTACACGACAGATGCTTTTATTTTTGAGAGAGCTCCACAACATAAATCTGCCACAACCCTCCAATAGTCGACTGAATGAATATTCTCAACTTCAGAAATCAGAGGTAGCGATGTTTTTCACTTGGCAAAAACTTTCTGAAGCTAAGACCGAATGAAATGTTGTGTGGCTGGGGCCTCCCGTCGGGTAGACCGGTCGCCTGGTGCAAGTCTCTTTAGTTGACGCCACTTCGGCGACTTGCGTGTGCATGAGGACAACAAAACACCAAGGTCCTGAGCGGAGAAAATCTCCGACCCAGCCGGGAATCAAACCCGGGCCCTTTGGCATGGAAATCCATCGCGCTCACCACTTTTTTTTTTTTCGTTTTGTTCGATATTGTTCGTTGCGTTTGGTCTGGGCGGACGTCACAAGACATCCGTTCAAGTTGATCGTTGATTCTTTGACTCATTTTTTTATTACAGAGAGCACGCAGCCCTCTATCCTAACTAACCTAAGGATATCACACACACACATCCATGCCCGATGCAGGATTCGAACCTGCGACCGTAGCGGTCACGCGGTTCCAGACTGAAGCACCTAGAACCTCACGGCCGCACCGGCCGGCCGCCACTTAGCTATCGGGCTGTATAAATATTTCTTTATTTACAACAACCAGTTTCGATAGACTTTGCTGTTATCTTAAGGTCTTCAAAAATTTTTGCTATGAAACCTGTTATTAATGAAGATATATTTATGAGATCTTGGCTTTAGAAAGGTATTACATCTTGGAAATCATACTCTAGTTAATTTAATAAAGTTTAGACCACTCTTCACCAACCATCAACTGAAATTAATAAAACAATATTTTAAAGATTATGCTTATCCATTACGGATATGTTAGAACCGTGAATGTATATTAAATGTAAATAAGTTATAGACAACTGCAATCAGTCACTTTTTTTCCATAATAATGCTTTATTACATGAACCGGTTTTCGAACCCTTTCAGGTTCATCTTCAGATGATTTCGGGAGGATCCGGGAAGTTACATCATTACTGGTAGTAGCATAGTGCTGGGTGCTGGTTTGCGATAGTATAGGCGGCTTTTTTTTTTTTTAGCATTATGCTACTACCAGTAATGATGTAACTTCCCGGATCCTCCCGAAATCATCTGAAGATGAACCTGAAAGAGTTCGAAAACCGGTTCATGTAATAAAGCATTATTATGGAAAAAAAGTGACTGGTTGCAGTTGTGTATAACTTATTTACAATACAGGGTGATTCAAAAAGAATACCACAACTTTAAAAATGTGTATTTAATGAAAGAAACATAATATAACCGTCTGTTATACATCGTTACAAAGAGTATTTAAAAAGGTTTTTTTTCACTCAAAAACAAGTTCAGAGATGTTCAATATGGCCCCCTCCAGACACTCGAGCAATATCAACCCGATACTCCAACTCGTTCCACACTCTCTGTAGCATATCAGGCGTAACAGTTTGGATAGCTGCTGTTATTTCTCGTTTCAAATCATCAATGGTGGCTGGGAGAGGTGGCCGAAACACCATATCCTTAACATACCCCCATAAGAAAAAATCGCAGGGGGTTAGATCAGGGCTTGTTGGAGGCCAGTGATGAAGTGCTGTGTCACGGGCTGCCTGGCGGCCGATCCATCGCCTCGGGTAGTTGACGTTCAGGTAGTTACGGACAGATAAGTGCCAATGTGGTGGCGCTCCATCCTGCTGAAATATGAATTGTTGTGCTTCTTGTTCGAGCTGAGGGAACAGCCAATTCTCTAACATCTCCAGATACTGTAGTCCAGTTACAGTAGCACC
This sequence comes from Schistocerca cancellata, assembly GCF_023864275.1. NCBI lineage: Eukaryota > Metazoa > Arthropoda > Insecta > Orthoptera > Acrididae > Schistocerca > Schistocerca cancellata. The sequence goes on from NC_064634.1 coordinate 272,813,186, forward strand.
TTCGAAGAAAAAGGGACCAAAAACTTTATTGGCTGAAATGGCACAGAAAACGTTCACCTTAGGCGAGTCACGTTCATACTGAGTTGTTTCCCGCGGATTCTCAGTGCCCCATATACAGACATTGTGACGGTTGACTTTCCCGTTAGTGTGGAAAGTTGCTTCATCACTAAACACAATCTTTGAAACGAAAGATTCATCTGTTTCCACTTGAGCAAGGATAAAATCACAGAAATCGATTCTTTTAATCTTATCAGCTGCAGACAGTGCTTGAACCAATTTCAGACGATAAGGTAACTAACCTTTTTCGTAGGACTCTCCATACAGTTGATTGTGGAATTTGCAGCTCTCTGCTAGCTCTGCGAGTAGATTTTCCTGGGCTGCGAACAAATGCTTGCTGGATGCGTGCTACATTTTCAACACTCGTTCTCGGCCGTCCAGAACTTTTCCCTTTGCACAAACACCCATTCTCTGTAAACTGTTTATACCAACGTTTAATACACCACCTATCAGGAGGATTAACACCATACTTCGTTCGAAATGCACGCTGAACAACTGTCGTCGATTCACTTCTGCCGTACTCAATAACACAAAAAGCTTTCTGTTGCGCGGTCGCCATCTTAGCATCAACTGACGCTGACGCCTAGTCAACAGCGCCTCAAGCGAACAAGTGTACAACTAAATGAAACTTTATAGCTCCCTTAATTCGCCGACAGATAGTGCTTAGCTCTGCCTTTTGTCGTTGCAGAGTTTTAAATTCCTAAAGGTGTGGTATTCTTTTTGAATCACCCTGTATTTTAAAGATCTTGACCAATAAAGTTACAACTTGAACTTAGTAATTACAATTATCAAATCAGTTGTAAAACCAACAAAAGAATAAAGTAACACATTTCAATTATAGATTTAAATACTTGATTGCTAGAAAGCTTGATAGGCATGTTTCGGAGGAAGTAACAATTTAAATAATCAGCTGCTCTGTAGCAAGGACATCCTACCAACACAGCGACGAATTTCGGCTCCTTACAAGTGGTGTGTTTGCCTTAAAAGTTAGAAATACTACTAGCGCCAATGGCCCACTCAACTACAACATACAGAGAGCAAAGTTACACACGTGCCACAAACTTAAATACATAAGGAATACAATCACGCAGTGCACAATAGAGCATAAAATCCGTGCCAAGAATAATTACCAGCTACACTGTACCTGGCAATACGCTGGGTCCGATAATCCGAACGCACAGTTGCCATTGCTTTACGTTACAACAGTGCCTAGCTGGCTCGTACTTTACGTCAGTAAGCATTTGGAAACTAACCAGAGCACAGACTGGTTGCACCACAAGGAAAATCCACTTGAAACGATGTTCAACAGAAATACTTCTAATACTGATTTAGCACGGCCAATGAGTTACAGTCAAAACGTGTTCCACACATAACAATAAACACTGCCTGAAATTAATAAACGACGGCTCACCAGGTCCAACAAAATCCTGCGCAGATGATATGGCCGAATATCAGTAGTGAATACGTCTAAGCCGCCTGCAGCCAAATAAAACATTTCGTGGCAGTGATCTTCGATACAAGCGACACAATACGCTGGTGGATGACACTGTTCGATAACAGCCTGTCCACTGAAATGCACTGCTCCTCTGCTCTGCATGCCAAACAACAGCTCTAGGGCAAGGTCAGGCGGGCAAGAGATTTCCTCGCTCCGCCACGTACCGTTAATTCGTCGCTTTTCCACTTCGCGCACCTTCTACCGGGCAGTGGCGAAGGGTGTAGACCCGAGTCCTCCCGCGGCCAGAAAAATGGTACCGAATCCTCCCCTCCCAAGCCCGCAAGGGTCTGAAAAACGATGGGACCGAATCCTCTCGTTTGAATCAGGTAGCAGTTCTAAACGTTATGAATACTCCAAGCAGGCAAAGGAAAGCATATGAAATTGCAGTAGAAGATGTAAAAGTTTCTTGCGTGTATTGTAAGTATGTTTAAAAGAGATATTTATTTTTAGAAACTGGAATCATTTATAGCCTTGATTTCTTCATAATTAATTTATTAAAATAGCAAATCACGATTTCGCAGCCCGCATCTCGTGGTCGTGCGGTAGCGTTCTCGCTTCCCACGCCCGGGTTCCCGGGTTCGATTCCCGGCGGGGTCAGGGATTTTCTCTGCCTCGTGATGGCGGGGTGTTGTGTGCTGTCCTTAGGTTAGTTAGGTTTAAGTAGTTCTAAGTTCTAGGGGACTTATGACCACAGCAGTTGAGTCCCATAGTGCTCAGAGCCATAGTGCTCAGAGCCACGATTTCGCAACACATATTCTATCTCAATGTTCATTTTATGACTTATGGTTACATTTCTAACAAATCTATACATACAACAAATTGATAAGTGTTCGATGTCTGAATATAGGAGATGGTTAAGAAAACTTAATTTGAATGGTCTACAGAAGCGCAATAGACGGCAAAAAATATTTTTATAATTTCTTCTACTTGCCTGTTGGCACTCGCATTATGCAAAAAATAATGCACGAAGTTGGATGCTGTTTTGGTACTAATATTGTTGCGGATCTAATGTAAAATCTGGTACATATTTCTTCTTTATAAGCAGCCTAGAAGCAGAGTTATAACAGTTTCACCTTAAGACTGTGCGCGGATGCCAGTGTAGTAGCTAGGGGTTGGCCAGAGGGTCGGCCCTTGGAACACGCAGCCAGCATACCACTGGGGCACAGGCACAAAATTATTGTGAATTGAACTCGGTATTCCAAAAAGCATAAATGTTGATCTTGTAACTGATAAATTAGACTCAGACAAAGCCCGAATACTGTTGGCCTGTTATTGCAATTTCAGAATCGACCTGAATTTGTTTCAGCACTTCAAGAAATCGGTAAATGTCAGGACTGGAGGAGTAGGACTGACTATTATATTTACTATGCAAACTTTCGCAAGCATTAATTGTTCGCTGTCTGTTACAACGCAGTTCTGCCCACATGGATGGGGAGAAGAGTGCATTCTCTTCTATGTAAGTTTGTACTAAATAGTCACAAAAGGCTTGCAATTTTTCCGATGCAGGTATCTCTTCCATGAAATTGTCAACAAAACAGTCGCCTACCATATCAGGAGCCAGCATGGGCAAACCAAATATGTACGACTGAAACCTTCCAATTTCATTTTTTTCGTAGTAGTCATGTGCAAGCCCACCAACGCTCTGCCGCGAATTGCGAGTAGCATCAGGCAGCTGTGGTCATTAGCGCACACAATGCTCTGTCGCATTGTGTCAGTTTGGGAGGATTCGGTCCAGTTACCTGCTTACCTACCTGGTTTCGGGAGGATTCAGGACTGCGCCCGCAGCGAAGACGCTGGTACCGTAGTACAGACACAAGGTATTTGACGGCTGCCATCTGCAATCGATAGGAGCAGGCTCACGGCTCAGTACACTCACATCCTTGAACATGCAAACACATTTCTCCTTTAGCAACAAGGTAGAACACAATTTTCTCTGCCTCTAACGAAAACCTCAAATTTTAGAATTAAATGTTTAAGATGCAACTTGCGCTGGAGCCCACCTGCGTCTGGTATCACAGACAAACAGTAAACTCTCATCAGATTTAATATTATTCACAATTACGCTCTGAGGTAGCAGTTGTTACACTTCGTAAGTAGTAATTATTTGAATACAACCACTTTAATAGTGCAGGAAAGAGCCCTAACGTGGACTCCCCCATAAAGCGAACCGCCCTGATCTCTTGGCTCAGCATTCTATTGAGCTATGGTGAGACCAGGTGTTAATAGTAGTTTAGATTTCTATCCCTCTCTGAAAGAGCGCCTAAGGCGTCCACTTTGCTTGTTGCTTACCACTGGGTCTTAACAAGTTTTGATGATGCAAAAAGTTTTTACATTGTGATACATTTTTAGCTTTTCTCGTGTGAATTGGCACGTAAGCCTTTCAACTTACATGTATTCTTGAATAATGAGATTGAAGGTTAATGTTTACAATTACATCTTTCTTTATTTGATACTGGTATAAAATTTATTGGTACTGGGTTAACGAGATGTAGGTTATAGTCACGTTAATTGGACCTCCTGCAGTTGCTTAGGCCGGACGCCTTAACGTTTCCTGTTTGAGTCATCTGTCTTACACTATGTGATCAAAAGTATCCGGACACCCTAAAATACAAGCGTTTTTCATACTAGATGCATTGTGCTGCCACCTACTGCCAGCTATTCCATATCAGTGACATCACTACTCATTACACATCGGGAGAGAGCAGAATGGGGCGCTCCGAGGAACTCACGGACTTCGAACGTGCTCAGGTGATTGGGTGTCGCTCGTGTCGTACGTCTGTTGTACGCGAAATTCCCACACTCCTAAACATCCCTAGGTCCACTGTTTCCGATGTGACAGTGAAGTGGAAACTTAAAGGGACACGTACATCACAAAAGCGTACAAGCGGATCTCGTCTGTTGACTGTCAGAGACCGCCGACAGTTGAAGGGGGTCGTAATGTGTAATAGGCAGACATCTATTCAGACAATCACACAGGAATTCCAAACTGCATCAGGATCCACTGCAAGTACTTTGACAGTTAGGCGGGACGTGAGAAAACTTGGATTTCACGGTCGAGCGGCTGCTCATAAGACACATATCACGTCGGTAAATGCCAAAGGACTCCTCGCTTGTCGTAAGGGGCGTAAACATAGGACGACTGAACAGTGGAAAAACGTTGTGTGGAGTGACGAATCACGGTACGCATTGTGGCGATCCGATGGCAGGGTGTGGGTATGGCGAATGCCCGGTGAACGTCATCTACCAGCGTGTGTAGTACCAACAGTAAAATTCAAAATTCGGAGGCGGTGTTGTTATCTTGTGGTCGTGTTAAAAAAAAAAAAAGGTTCAAATTGCTCTGAGCACTATGCGACTTAACTTCTGTGGTCATCAGTCTCCTAGATCTTAGAACTAATTAAACCTAACTAACCTAAGGACATCACACGCATCCATGCCCGAGGCAGGATTCGAACCTGCGACCGCAGCGGTCGCCAGTTCCAGACTGTAGCGACTAGAACCGAACGGCCACTCCGGCCGACCCGTGTTTTTCATGGAGGGGGTTTAGCACCCCTTGTTGTTTTACGTGGCACTACCATAGCACACGCCTACTGTGATGTTTTAAGCACCTTGTAGCTGCCCACTGTTGAAGGGCAGTTTGTAGTAAAGAAGTAATAAATTAAAACGTCATGCACGATGCGGAGGTTCCTCAGACGTCTCACTATATGACTTCACATCTCAACTATGTGCTGTAAAATGATATATTCTTCTGGATACATTCAGCGGCATACGTGGATGCAGTCTGCCAAATGTGTTACGAGTAGAGTTAACATAAAAAATGTAGAAAATAAAAATGTCAATCATGATGAGGCAGTTTCTCAAGCACCTCAGTATTTGACGTATCTCCTGAGTAAGTGTCATACAATGATGCAATTTTTCTGGTACATTAAGTGGTGTATACGAATGAATACTGTCTGCAAAATTGCCGGCCGCTGTAACCGAGCTGTTCTACACGCTTCAGTCCGAAACCGCGCGACTGCTACGGTCGCAGGTTCGTATCCTGCCTCGGGCATGGATGTGTGTGATGTCCTTAGGTTAGTTAGGTGACCGCAAAATATGTCGTGAATACAGTTAGTAAGAAGTTTCATATTGGTTTGAAATTATGTGTAAAGCTCTCATGCTGAAGTACTAGCTAAGTAAAATATGGGTATTCTTGTTTCTTGGAATACACGGCTTTTTCACGATCACCGCCTTCCCTTTGATAGGAGATTGTTTCTTGCCACGTAGTCATTTCTTCCAAATATCAAGTGATATGTGCCCCAAGTTTGGTCTGAAATGTGTCCCTTGTTTCAGAAGGAAATCTGGAACATACATACGTACATCCGTTTTCCTGATTTGTATAGATTTGCCCAACTCGTGATACTTTTTTACATGAACATTGTTAGCGTGGGTTGCTTATTTTATTCGTAAACGTACTAAGCTTTTCGAATTATTTCTTGCATTGTATAAGTACGGGCAACACGACGACGTTCTAAGAACAAACCAGGTAGGGACATAATACTGTATAGTTGTCTATTGTGCACCGGCTGGCAATGTGTAACACTGCTAAAAAAAATTGTACCTATCGTACTAACCGTCATTTAGTGACGTCAGCGTGAACTACGTTTTCTTGGAACCGTATTGTCATCTATGACCTCTGTGTGTTGAGTCTGCCTTCGCTCGGGTAACTTTTCTATTTCTCAGCTGTAAAGATCACATAGTTTTGAGGCGAAGAATTCGTCGAGCCATGTTCGGAGCGCAATTTCATCCGGAAAGCTAGTTGCTTCAGGGTTGTTCGATAGGGACCGGGAAAGATGAAATCTGAGGGCACAAGATTAAGCGAATAAGATGGGTGCAGAATGACTTCCCAACCCAACTCCTATATAACGTTTATGGTTAGTATAGCAGAAAGCGGGCGAGCATTAGCGTGGAGTGTCATCCCTTCAAGCAGTGTTCCTGGCGTTGTTCGTGGACTGCGTCTGCAAGATTTCTCACGTGTTAACAATAAATGTCAGCGGTGATCTTTACACTTCGAGCAAGCAATTCGTAGTACACCACACCGTCTCTATTCCATCACATGCATAACATTGTCTTTAGCGGATGCTCGCGGGTCTTTGCACTGGGAGTAGTTGTTGCTTTGTTTAGGCTCAACCACTCATTCTTTTCCTTCTGTTAACACAAAGACACCACTTCTCGTCACCAGCTACGACACAGGATAGGAATGGTCGATGGTCGACGTTGTTCACGAGATAATTGATTATTAGCAAGCAGAGACGCACATATGGTCAACCTCTGATTTTTGTGATTTTGGCTCAGAGATTGCGGCACCCATACCTCCGATTTTAGAACCCTCCTATAGCATGTTCGAGTACAATGACGGGGACCATTGTGGATTAATGCGTTTATACGACCTACACCAAAACCCCGATGGTCTTCCTGAACGTGGAGAATCACTAATGTCAAAACGATCTTCCTTAAAAAAAGAAAATTTTCTTGCCGTGGTCCGTCCAGTCGCATTACCTCCATCCATGACGTAAATGTATCTTGTTGCCTCTGCTGCTGTCTCCCCTCTACTGAACTCAAACAGAACAATATATCGAAAATATTTCAGTTTCTCCATTTGACACTCAATTTTCTCAAGTCCAGAGCTCAACTCACTAAATGTAAACTCAAATAGCAACAGGGAACTACAAATAAAAAATGACAATCGATAAATACACCCCTAGTAACCGGAATACTAGCATGCAAAAGAAAGACGTAACGAACTTACGCACTAGCCTAAAATTTATGCATGGAGTTAGTACCGTGCCAATATGCAGCTGTCACATGGACTCGAAAACGAGAAACATTAGAACTCACAGTACTGAAAACCAATTGAAACTGTGATAAGCCAACAAGGACCTGGGCCCTAGTGGAAAGTCGCAGTCATACATCATGGAATTTACTCCTTTTATAGCATCCGTTGATCGAGAACCTCCTGCACTGTGAATAGTCCCGTGTGACTGGAAAATACGACGGATCACTCAGGTTCGTGAAACAGATAAGGTCACGGTTGTACAGAGTTATAGCACTAATGTCCTTCTGTAGCATGATCCTAGACCACGTTCGAAGCTCAAATATTCAGCCATTCGTAGGGCCATTCTCAAAGAATCAATATGGATGGCCCCTTGTGTGAAACACTGCTTGCTTTATTCATCCACGACATCTTCCGAACAATAGATCCAGATGAACAGGAACTCTATGGTTGTTAGAGTTCCGAAAGGTGTTCTTCGTTGCTGAACAACGCCTAAAACTAGCCAAAATACGATCGCACGGAATGTTTAGCAGATATGTGAATCAAAAAAAGAAAGCACTCCGTCTTCAGGCCACGAGTGGCCTACCGGGACCATCCGACCGCCGTGTCATACTCAGTGGAGGATGCAGATAGGAGGGGCGTGGGGTCAGCACACCGCTCTCCCGGTCGTTATGATGGTATTCTTGACAGAAGCCGCCACTGTTCGGTCGAGTAGCTCCTCAACTGGTATCACGAGGCTGAGTGCACCCGAAAAAATAGCAACAGCGCCTGGCGGCTGGATGGTCACCCATCCAAGTGCCGACCACTCCCGACAGCGCTTAACTTCGGTGATCCCACAGGAAGCGGTGTATCCGCTGCGACAAGCCCGTTGCCGATCTGCGAATGGGTCAACGAAAATTTAAGTAATAAAAACCATGCGTCACGATGGATCGTGAATGATCTTGCGTAAGAAAGCGTAATAGGACCCCTAACATGTCCAATAACGTGAACAGTTCATCAAACAGGATCAACAGGAGTGTAGGACGATGATATTGCTTGCAGGAGAGTGTTGTCAATGGACTATTGTAATAAATGCTGAACTGTTAGGGCATTATTTTCACTTACATAATGAATGTCAGCTCTCTTTATATACGAATAAATGAAAGTAAATGTTTACACCGAAGAGAAAGAGCCAGATTGTATTGGATGACAAGATTAATGGTGAACATGTTGAGCGCTTCACATCATATATTCCGTGTGTCCCTCCTAAAATTCGCCATGCGCATTTCCTCTTGTGTTTCAGCGATATTTGCAATTTCGTTTTTGCACTATGTAGCTGGAGTCAGCAAAAAGCAATATTGCTCATTACCTCTTTCAGTGCGACACCCAGTGTTTCCGTTTACAAATAGAATGGTTTTTAAAAGCAGAGTTTTTGCGCCCATTCGATAATGAGGTCCCAAATTATTGAACTTCCGGTATGCTGGATTAAGAACAGGAGAGCAACTTGTGTTAACCAGTTTGATGTATTGAATTATCCCCTTTGAAAAATTATAAAAGACTGTGCTGGTAAACTTCTACATTACTTGATTTTCATACAGCTGAGCAAAACTCAACGTACTCAAACAGTTTTCTCTTTACTTAATCTGATCATCACTAAACTGACACACAATATTTTTAGCGCAACACAATCTGACTTTCAATAATCCCTAACAATAACTTATACCTTTCAAGAATCAGTTACCTCACAAAAATTTTCGTTACTCGAACTACTGCAATACAGCGAGCGCCATTACTGTCAACTAAATAAAAGATTCTAGCTACTGAAGGCACTAACTACTGATACGCATAGTCAGCAAATGAAAGATTTTGATAGATAACAAACAATGTATTTATCTTAATACTGTTCAAAGTCATATATATCAGTTCATGACATCCAGTCGTACAAATTTACTTTTTTTTTTTTTTATGGACACACGTCCAGATCATCCGCTCATAGTAACCTCTCAAAACTCTGGCATCTCTCTCCCTACATCCACCACTGCTAACACTACAATAGCGAATATTCCAACAATGCCAACCAGCCACAGACTGCACACAGCACAGTCAGTGATTTTCATACAGAGCACTACGTGGCGTTACCAACATAAAAACCAAAACAGCCTACTTACAGTATAAAACTGCCCCTTTTCCATAGTAAGTTCGTTTTATTGAATTTATGACCTATTTAGTGTGTCAGAACCAATTCTGAAGTCACAAAAAGCGGTGTTTTGCCGTGACAGCATAAATCGGTTTTGATACGTGAAACCGGTCATCAGTTAAATAAAAATAAATGAATTTGGCAACTTTGACTATTATAAATAAAATTGGTCCCAAATGAGTCTAGTACGACACTTCTTTTAAGGATACGTACTAAGAGGGACAGTAAAACACAAAGGAAATCAGTATTTCGGCAGTGACTGGGCAGTTCTTTTGCATGGCGGTAGAAGCCAATCTTGGACATGGCGGTGCTGTCGCTGATGGAATACAGGATCATTCGTTTTTTACTGTTTTTATTAACATAATCGGTAAACGAAATATCGCAGTAGACTAATCTTGAGCCGCTTTATCTAATGGGCACGTAGCATTGCACTTTAAAAAGAATTTTCTTTGTAACAGCATACAAACCACCGTTCTCCATCGACTGGACGTCGTATGGAAGACATGATGTACAATATTTGTTTCGGCTGCTTCCGGCTGCATATTGCAAAAACAAAATTGGAAATATCTGCCGAAACAGCGGAGAAATTCCTGACAGCTCTTACTTAGCGAGTACGTTTTAGAATTTGTCCAGCAACTGTCTAGAAGAACGGCCAAAACCAAGCCGTTACAGTATCTGTCTAATTTGTATGCATCAGGCCTCTTCCTTGCCTGAAATTTTGTTGCTCATAAAGGTGCTTCGTACCCCTCGGTCTGCTTCATAGACTTGTATATTTTAAAGTTTTCGCTTTCTCTCAATGAGTATGTTAGTGAAATAGGCCCGTTCCATAACGAGACGAACACTCAAACCTTATGTCAGGGAAGGCGAATGGAATACTTTCTGGATCCGCCAACTTTCTGGTGGTTCAGAACTTGTATTGTTTCGACGATTTGTTGTTTGAAACCAGAACTTTCAGATTCTTGATTCAGCAATTTCTTCCCTTTAGTAAATCAGTATTGCCTCACGAGTTCCAACATTACTACGGAATCCAAACTGATCTTCCCCGAGGTCGGCGTATACAAATTAGACAGTTATTGCCACGGCTTGATTTTGACCGATCTTACAGACAGTTGGTGGACAAATTCTAAAACGTACTTTACAGACGAATGGAAAAACTGGTAGAAGCCGGTCTCGGGGAAGATCAGTTTGGATTCCGTAGAAATGTTGGAACACATGAGGCAATACTGACCTTACGACTTATCTTAGAGGAAAGATTAAGGAAAGGCAAACCTACGTTTCTAGCATTTGTAGACTTAGAGAAAGCTTTTGACAATATTGACTGCAATACTCTCTTTCTAATTCTTAAGGAGGTAGGGGTAAAATACAGGGAGCGAAATGCTATTTACAATTTGTACGGAAACCAGATGGCAGTTATAAGAGTTGAGGGGCATGAAAGGGAAGAAGTGTTGGGAAGGGAGTGAGACAGGGTTGTATCCTCTCCCCGATGTTATTCAATCTTTATATTGAGCAAGCAGTAAAGGAAACAAAAGAAAAGTTCGGAGTAGGTATTAAAATCCATGGCGAAGAAATAAAAACTTTGAGGTTCGCCGATGACATTGTAATTCTCCCAGAGACAGCAAAGGACTTGGAAGAACAGTTGAACGGAATGGGCAGTGTCTTGAAAGGAGGATATAAGATGAAATTCAACAAAAGCGAAACGAGGATAATGGAATGTAGTCGAATTAAGTCGTGTGATGCTGAGGGAAGTAGATTAGGAAATGAGACACTTAAAGTAGTATAGGAGTTTTGCTATTTGGGGAGCAAAATAACTGATGATGGTCGAAGTAGAGAGGATATAAAATGTAGACTGGCAATGGCAAGGAAAGCGTTTCCGAAGAAAAGAATTTTGTTAACATCAAGTATAGTGTCAGGAAGTCGTTTCCGAAAGTATTGGTGTGGAGTGTAGCCATGTATGCAAGTGAAACATGGACGATAAATAGTTTAGAGAAGAAGGGAATAGAAGCTTTCGAAATGTGGTGCTACAGAAGAATGCTGAAGATTAAATGGGTAGACCACTTAACTAATGAGGAGGTATTGAATAGCATTGGGGAGAAGAGGAGTTTGTGGCACAACTTGACAAGAAGAAGGGACCGGTTTGTAGGACATGTTCTGAGGCATGAAGGAATCAAAAATTTAGCATCGGAGGGCAGCGTGGAAGGTAAAAATCGTAGAGGGAGACCAAGAGATAGATACACTAAGCATATTCAGAAGGATGTACGTTGCAGTAAGTACTGGGAGATGAAGAAGCTTGCACAGGATAGATTAGCATGGAGGGCTGCATCAGACCAGTCTCAGGAGTGAAGACCACAACAACAACATAGTAAATCAGTGAGGGTGATAAAAACGGAATGAAACTAAGTGGACAGGAATGAACTCCGGCTGGTTTCGAGAGAACTGCATCCACCACCAGAAAGCCAGGACACTTCGTGACACGACTGTTCTGTTGGATAGGAGATCGGAAGTCACCCCTCCGGAATACGGGATTTTCAGAGGCCGGTTGCGGAATTAGAGGGAAGCTAAGCTCACAGTAGCAGGGGCGGATGGCCGGATCTGTTTAGAAATGCACCCACCTGCTCTCCGCCGCGACAGAGAGAGGGGAACAAGGGGTGGGTGGTAGGGGGGGGGGGGATTTTGTTTGGCCAGTACCAGGGGATGAGAGCAAACACAGTTAATGTTTGGGGTGTGTGTGGGACTCGGGTGAGGCGGGGGGTGGGGGGTGGGGGGGAGGGCACACGGACTGCTGCCTACCCACGGGCATCCCTCTCACGCGTCCATCCTTCCGCAGAGGCGGACGAGGTCGCTTCATTTGGATTTACTGCAACTGCGTGCAGGTGGGGTGCGTAATGTACAATGTCAGAGGGGGAGCGTTCCTCCTGCCGGCAGTTTAAACCGGGAAGTGAACGGTGGGGTGGGCCGGCTCGGTAAGGGGTGAGTAAGGGGAAAAAATAAAATGTAAAAGAAAAAAAAATGTTTCTGGCGTATTGCTGTACCGAAACAGGGAGGCTGCGAGTCACGCCTGTTCGGGAAAGTAAACAGTGCAATCAGGGGGAAGGTACGTTCTCGTGGGTCTGCCCACAGAGGGACGACAGTTTTGGTGAAAAAAAAAAAAGAAGTGACAGTAGTAATAAAGGAAAGCGTGGAGTGACGGCCGCTGTTGTTGAGGCTGTGAAAAATTTACATAGCCACCGGTTCGGATATTAAAAGCTATTGTTCCAGAACCGACATTTCAGTTCCGATTACGTATGCTGTTGAGGTAAAAATGTGATCTTTCGAAGACTCGGCGAAAATACTGCGGAGTTCACAGCGTAAAGGATCTACTGGACACATAGATTACGTATAATATAGAAAGACATACACTGTACTGTGCAAATTTTTTGTTCTGTTGAATAACTGGTTTCGACCACTCGTAGGTAATCCTCTGATACATTAATTACCAACAAGGAAAGAAAAGGAAGTACTGCATTGGGACAGAGTGATTGCGCACGTTTTGATGATGTAATCTTTTAGGTTTCGTTTCACTCAGCCCAGAGACAACCGCAGAGTGCTGGAGCCATTAATAATTGTTAAGGATTAATGGTGGCGCCGTACTTTTCTGAAGGAAATGGTTTGGCTGTGGTTTTGCGCAAGAGGATAGGTCGGTTACCATCGACGAACAGAGAGACACACTTAGGGGGAAGGATCGGATATTTAGTTGCTGTCTGGCCGGCCGCGGTGGCCGTGCGGTTCTAGGCGCTCCAGTCCGGAGCCGCGCCGCTGATACGGTCGCAGGTTCGAATCCTGCCTCGGGCATGGGTGTGTGTGATGTCCTTATGTTAGTTAGGTTTAAGTAGTTCTAAGTTCTAGGGGACTGATGACCGCAGCAGTTGAGTCCCATAGTGCTCAGAGCCATTTGAACCATTTTTTTAGTTGCTGTTTGTTTGATAACTTGAGCTGTATTTCGCATCTGTATTTCGGTGAAAGATTGCAGCAACGGGTATAAAAAATGGCTCTGAGCACTATGGGACTTAACGACTGTGGTCATCAGTCCCCCAGAACTTAGAACTATTTAAACCTAACTAACCGAAGGACATCACACACATCCATGCCCGAGGCAGGATTCAAACCTGCGACCGGAGTGGTCACGCGGTTCCAGACTGAAGCGCCTAGAACCGCGCGGCCACACCAGCCGGCAGCAACAGGTATAGCGCTGGTTATCAAATACTGGATATAATTTAATGTTATAGCGCTCCACGATTTATTTTGAAGAATTATGGCAGTGACCCATTATTCAGTTAGCTGAGTGTGGGTTTAAGGTTGGTTGGTTGGTTGTTTTGGGGAAGGAGACCAGACAGCGAGGTCATCGGTCTCATCGAAATAGGGAAGGACGGGGAAGGAAGTCGGCCGTGCCCTTTGAAAGGAACCATCCCGGCATTTGCCTGGAGCGATTTAGGGAAATCACGGAAAACCTAAATCAGGATGGCCGGACACGGGATTGAACCGTCGTCCTCCCGAATGCGAGTCCAGTGTCTAACCACTGCGCCACCTCGCTCGGTGGATTTAAGGTTTGTGCTTGTAACACAGCGTTGAGTTTTCTGAGGATTGGCAATCGCGAAGCGCAGAAGTATATTTTGACTTCAGCGATCGGACTGAAGTTATTTGAGACAGGGTTCCGCTTATGGTGTATTGGTAGCACGTCTATAAAGTGGGTGGTGTGATTAAACGTTAAAGTTGACGAAGGCGTTCTCTGCGGCATGGAGTAACAGCCGTGAATGTACTGGAAGGCTATGGTACTTGAAGTTAAATGTGAGTAGGATTTTGTGGATGCTAAACTATTTTATTGTCGAGCGGAGTTCCAGATTTTTGAAGATTTGAAGATCGCTTGCGGAACGCAAAGACCTTCTTTTTTAATTTTTTAAAGTTTACTTCACTCAGACTTACGATAATAACGTTTAGTGTTGATTCAGACCCTAGCTGAACCACATTTAAGCGGAATTCCGCTGCAACCATTATTTCTGTAGTTAACAGTGTCGATTAACATTTTTATTGAGGTTTTGTTAATGGGATCACGGATCGCTAGCAACTGAACAAGCTGAGAATTTAGAAATTTGTGTTTTAAATTGAATTAAAAAGTTGTGATAGCACCTAGGATTTTTTTTTGTATTACTTCATTTCGCTTAGAGTAGGGATTTAGTTTTGTTTGTCACTATCACTCGTTGGCGTTTGTCTCTGTGCGTAGTTAGTAAAGAGAAGGAAATAAATTATTATCTTGTTTAAAAGTAAATAATTTAGTGCCCAAGATCTCATTTAGCCCAAAGTTACTAAATAATTGCTATTTGAGAGAAATCACGCACTACGATAGAAACAAGCGAGACCTTAAACTGTGGAACATTAACTCGTAGAAAAGACCTGTCAAAGTCAGAGATTCTCGAGAGGCAAATGAAAGCAAGATAGCTAATCGTAAGTATTTACGAGTTAAAGGATTTTCACTTCATGATCATTGAATTGATAACATCATTATAAAATAATTATAGTTTGTGCTTAAAAGGATATAAGAGCTAATTATCTACTTACCAGTACAGAAAATATGAAGGATTGGCTTATTTTGTTCTAGACTTGAAAATTTACGAACGTAATTTTGGAACTCACAGACAGAGACATTGTTTATTCGAGGGGTGTCCAGAAAGTAAGTTCCGATCGGTCGCGAAATGGAAATGACTATGAAAATCCGACAAAGCTTTGCACATATGTGTTGAGCAGTGTCTCTATTACGACCCTAGATAGCATCACGTCGCTCTTCTCATTTCTGAGCTCACACTGAGCGCGTAAAGATGTCTAGAAAATAGTGTCTCCCGCCAAGTACGAGGGCCTGGTGAGAAATTTCGCCTGAAGCTATGCAGCCAACATTACATAACTGCCGTGCGGTCTCTTCTTCAAGACAATTCCCAGCTGCATTCTGCAGGGGCAATGATGATGCTCCTGCATCGTTTTCAATTGGAAATGTTTGATTACCCACAATACAGCCCGTAATTGTCTCTCTCTGAGTTTCATCTCGGCTCACATGAACCGCTGGCTACTAAGACAACTTTTTGGCACAGAGAACGAGCTTTAGGCCAACGTAGAGAATTGGCGGAAAACACTGGCGGCTGTGTTCTGTGATGAGGGTATTAGAAAGTTGGTACAACGCTACGACAGTTGTCTAAGTCAGAACGACGACTACGTAGAGAAGTAGCTGGAAGGTGTAGCTAACTGTTACAAATAAAACATTTCTGATTTTCACTGTGGTTTCCATTTCGCGATCAATCGGAAGTTACTTTCTGGACAGCCCTCGTATTATTGATGGACGTTACCGTAGAAACAAAATAGATCACTGACTGTATCTGTTAAAAGTCATACATTTCAAACATATTTTGGATTTTTGCTGAAGGTAGTAGGCTCTACGCGTAAGTAAGAATGTAGCAAAATATATCAGATTAATTTCGGTCAATTTATGTTATTTAATCTTTAGTATTACTGGACAGCAAATGATACGCAATTGCATTTTTCGTTAGCATGTTGACGTCGTTATAGGAGGAACTACCTATCAAATGTCAGTGCCATTTACCCTAACATAATAATAATACATAACGAGAAGGTACTTAAAAACTATATCGATAACAGTCTATGCAAGTAGCTGCCGTTTGTGTGCTCAATTGCAATTCCCCAGAACCTGAACTTTCGTGTATCGACTGTGTTACCGCTGCGTTCCTTCACATTAAAAGAGCATAATTCTTAAGACTATATTACTTTTTTCTCAATTTCTTTTCGCAGCAACTCAAGCACAATGTTGTACGACAGCATAAAGATTGTCGCAAAGTGAGATAAAAATACGTGATATTTGTTTATCACAAAGACTAAGTTTTAAAACAAATCGTTAGGTTTTGAGGAATACCCAAAGTTTATCAAAATTAGCTGGCATCAAAACTAATACCACTCTCTCTCTCTCTCTGTCTCTCTCTCTCTCTCTCTCTCTCTCTCTCTCTCTCTCTCTCTCTCTCTCACTCTTTCTCTCTCTCGGTGTGTGTGTGTGTGTGTGTGTGTGTGTGTGTGTGTGTGTGTGTGAGTGTGTGTGTGTGTGTGTGTGTGCAAATGAGGCAAGATATAGAATAGACGGTAGCAGTAAAAAATGTCAAAATTTGTAAAATTTCACACACACTCTGAAAAGGTAGCAAAAGAAATTAGAAGAAATTTAAACTGTACATGCCTGTGAAGTATACCGAGGAGTACTAAATACTTTATGAGCAACAAAATGTTAGGCAAGCAAAACGCCTGAGCATACAGACTAGACAGATAAAAAAAACAGCTCTATTTCGGCCGATCATCCAGACGGTCCAGGACAAATTCTAAAACATGCACACCAAGTGACATAGCCAATCAAAATGAGAAAACAGTTTTAGTGAAAACGCCGAGGAAACGTGGAACGGATAAGCAAGGTTCAGAGAAAACATCTTTCACAGTTGACACATTTTATTTAAACAAGACCCTCATTTACATCTCGTGTGTTTTAAGAAATATAACAAGAAGGACTAAAACATTTAAATAAAAAAAACATGTAGCGTGAATTACAGACCTACTCGAGCGCTTGAGAAAGATTTATAATTGCCCAGGCCTGCTCATCCTTCCACCCTATCCGACCAGCATTATCTTACGCAAGGTGTGGCCCACGCCCCACCAAAACCAGAACACACTACGGCGTGTGTTTATTGTCGGTTCCGTACCATTTGTCCAAAAGTAGTTTCAATAAATACTCATGGGAAAGGTATACAAGCCCGGTCTGGAATAGGACAGTGCTTTTATGAAACCATAGTCAATACGGAAGCACTGAGCTACCAGAGGTTCAAAAGGCCTCGGGCAGAAACCAAGGTCCGCAACCTGTACGTGCCCGTATCGAACCAAAACACAAGGGCATCATTACGGACACCCAGAGCGACTAAAACAGGTGTCAGATAGACAGAAGGTCTAACCAGGTCTCCATCCATCTTTAGTCAACTCCGGTGAACACAGCAACTTGCACAGTTTTAGGGTGCGGTTTAAGGACACGCATCCATTACTTCGAATACGTCAGGAAATATCTAATACAGAACACAGGGTGCCCTTCAGATTAATTGAATAAATATGACACAGCTGCCACCAAGGTAACACAGTTCAGGCTCATTGTTTTGGGAATTCACGTATGTGAATTACACGAAAAAAAAAAGAAGTTAAAGGTCACTAAATAGAGGAGAAACGACCAGAGTGGACGATGATCCCCTTCAAGCGAACGCAAACACCTGTAGGCCTGTCATTCTGGAAAGTGATGTGTCCTCCTCCTGTCCTTCCTGGCAGGTCACTTCTTAACTCACGCTGCCACTTCCATCCGGTCAGAGCCGCTCCACAAGACTCCCTGCATCGATCAGTCCGTCCGCTGAACTGCCGATCGCGGACTCTCGGGGACACCGTCGCTCAAATCGAGTTGCCACCGCGAGGACATCGCCTCCGTCAGAACAAGAACATCTCAAAAGTCAACAAACAGACAGATTCGGGGAAATCGATGGAAGCTGAGCCTCGCGGCTCACCAAGCACAAACTAAATTTACACCGTAGCCAATCACAACAAGATATGAGGACGTACAACCGAGTCCATTTGGCTTGCTATTATCAAATAAGAAAATAAATATCAACAGACCCTTAAAAACAGAAGACAAAAGACACTTAAATTTTAATTAAAAAAGTAACACATACACCGCCACCGACATTCTCTTATAATAAAACAATTATTTGTCGTAGACTAGTTCTTACTGCCAGGAAGCATTGGCCAACCCCAATCATTAGAATTACCTGAATCAGTTTACGGTCAAAATAACAAACGACACTCAGAAGTAACTGTACAGGACTGGTTGTTGTCTCGCAAATCTCGTCCAGTACTAAGGGAAATCAATGTTGCTCGCCGTCGGCCCTGTATGAGTCCGCAGCTTATCACGGAAAGTGTACGTGGTGACGACCACCAGACATGGCACCAGGAATACGTAACAAACCCAACTCCAAACGTCCCGTCACCGCACAGGTAAGCTGGAGCTACAACTCTCCAGCAGACGACGGCTCGACCTGCGAAGTAAACACTAACCGTGCAAATGCGATAAGCAACCAGCTTGGCTCCGAGGTAATTGAAATTTCATTCAAAGAGAGCCAAACCACAGCCGATCTCGACTGCACTTTATGAGTGCTTGGATCCCTTCCAGAGCAGCCCCAGATGACACCATTCCACACGCCAAGAAAGCCATAGCTAAGCAGTGTTAGCAACTGACCGATTTCCCAACGTGCACGGCTCAAAAACAACGTGTAGCAAATCGTACCAACTTACTGAACTGCAGACCGTCACTTGGCAAAGATTCCGTTAAAACTTCTGAAGTAACGAATGTTGAACTACAAAGGAAGATACGCACAAATTGTCTTGTGGCAGGCAACATACCTCAGCGACATCATATAGTAAATGCCACATTCATAACAAGTAATCATTTTAAAGAAAAACTCCAGACAAAATAAAGATAAAATTTACATATCCTTAAAAATAAAATTTATACATGTTCATTTTTATACGGAAAGCTTAAGACCATACAAATGTACAGAATAGGAAATGAAGGTATGGACAAGATGTCACCATCTGCTAAAGGTTTATTGTTGAACATGGCAGTGATCTCTGAGTATGCATTCTGCAGCCAGCCAGTTGTGCAGATTACACAGCTGAGAGTATACATCATTACGAAATTAGGAAGAAGTTAGGAATTGTAGTTCTAACATAGAATGTCATCATGCATAAGATGTAACGGATATAAGTGCAAATATTTTTAGGCTGTATGTGGTACTTTAATATGTAAACACATCAGTGTGTTGATTGTTCTTTCACTGGGTCGAACAATGTTCCCACAAACACGTCATAAACTTTACGATCACATGTTTTCTGCTTGGTCGTACCTGGGCCGCGAAGTGAGAGACACCTGGTGGTCTAGAATTTCCGCCTTACCTCCCAGTAGCTCCTTCAGTGATTTCGTGGAAATACCCATTATTGTCTTGCATATGTGGTGTCTGTTCTGTCGGAGATGTCCGAATCAACGGACATCACTTACATAATTAAGGCGGGGACGGCCAGTGATCACTTCACGGCGGATGCACATAAGGCTCGAAGTCGTACGGGAATTGGTGAAATGCCACGAATAATGACTATCATGGTCAAGGGGTACTACGCTGAACCGCCAAAGAAACTGGAGTAGGCATGCTTATTAAAATCCACAAATATGTAAACAGGCGGAATTGGCGCTGCGGTCAGCACCGCCTTTATTAGACAACGAGTGTCTGGCGCAATTGTTAGATCGGTTACTGCTGCTACAGTGGCAGATTATCAGGGTTAAAGTGGGGTCGAACGTGGTGTTATAGTCAGCGCACAAGCGATGGGACACCGAATCTTCGAGGTAGCGATGAACTGAGGATTTTCCCGTTCGACCAATACACGAGTGTACCGTGGATATCAGGAATCCGGTAAAACATCAAATCTCCGACATTGCTGCGACCGCGAAAAAAACCTGCAAGAACGTGACCAACGACGACTGAAGAGAATCGTTCAACGTGACAGAAGCGCAACCCTTCCACAAATTGCTGCAGATTTCAATGCTGGGCCATCAACACGTGTCAGCGTGCGAACTATTCAAAGAAACATCATCGACATGGGGTTTCGGAGCCGAAGGCCTACTCGTTTACCCTTGATAACTGCGCGAAACAAAGCCTTAAGCCTCGCAAGTGCCCGTAACCACCGACATTGGACTGTTGATGACTGGAAACATATTGCCTGGTTGAACGAGTTTCCCCTCAAATTGTATCGAGGTGATGGGCTACTGGGTATGGAGACAATCTCATGAATCCATAGACCATGCAGGTCAGAATGGGACTGTTCAAGTTTGTGGATTCCCGTGTAATGGTGTGAGGCGAGAGCAGTGGGAATATATGAGACCCCAGATAGATCTACATACTACTCTGACAGATGACACTTATGTAAGCGTCCTGTCTGATCATCTTCATCCATTCACGTCCATTGTGCATTCCGACGGACTTGGGCAATTCCAGCAGGACAATGCGACATGCCACACGTCCAGAATTGCTACACAGTGGCTCCAGGAACAATCTTCTGAGTTTAAACACTTCCGCTGGCCATCAAACTCCCCAAACATGAACATTATTGAGATGTCTTGCAGCGTACTGTTCAGAATAGATCTCCACCCCCTCCTATTCTCACGGATTTATGGACAGCCCTGCAGGATTCATGGTGTCAGTTCCCCCCAGTACTACTTAAGACATTATTCGAGTCCACCCAACGTCGTGTTGCACCACTTCTGTGTGATCGTGGGGGGCCCTACACTATATTAGGCAGTTATACCAGTTTCTTTGGTTCTTCAGTGTATACTTGCTGTGTGTGTTTAGGTTGGGAATTTGGGTCTTATGGCAGTCGTGCGAGGATATTCCATGCCGGTGCGAAGACTATTGCATCTGGAAGACGCTGAGGTTAGCGCTAAGCAGGAGTGTCGTGGTCGAATTCCGGTACGGCACAAATTTTAACTCTCCCCATTGATTTAAATCAATGTCCACTTGCGGCTAATATTTTAATTCCTTTTTGTCTTGATTAATGGCTTGCTTGTGTCACGGGTACGTGGGGCTACCACCCCCTCTAATAACATGTGACTTATAATAGATACAATTCCAAGTCGTAGATGAGGTAAATACTGATGTAATATTGTTCAGTGCTCCGTCCTCAGACACCAATACAGGTATCTGCCCATATACTCTTTACAACCTCTATAGTAAAATAGAAATTCCTTGAAAACTCGTTCTGCCCATTCAGATTCTTGTCTGGATCTTTTCTTCTCGTGAAAAATATCGGTATTGATTGGAGGAGGACACTGGAAAAGTTCAAAGAAGGGCAGCTGATTTTGTATTGTCGTGAAATAGGGTAGAGACTGTTATGGATATGATAGGCGAACTGGTGTGGCAATCATTGAAACAAAAGTGTTTCCTTGTAGCAGGAGCTTCTCATGAAATTTCAAAAGTCAAGTTTCCCTCTGTATACAAAAATATGTTGTTGGCCTCCACCTGCATAGGAAGTGATTATGTTCGTAACAAAATAAAAGAAATCAGAGCTCGCATGGAAATACTTAAGTGTACGTTCTTTCCCCGTGCTGTTTCAGAGTGGAACGACAGAGATTCATCTTGAAGGTGGTTCAATGGTTCAGTGAACTCTCTGCCAGTCACATAACTTCGAGTTTCATTAGGAATCATGTACATGTAGATGTGATAAGTTTCTCCCGTACATACAGGTACTTTTTCTAAGTTCGTAAAGTAATGAGGTTCTCCGGACCCAACTTTATGATGAAAATTGAAGACATCTTGCGAACTATGCATGCTCATGTAATCTCAAGACGTACAATTTGAGATTAAAATTTTTACAACTCCCATGCTAAGGCCAAACTGAAGTACGTCTCTGATTCTATTTAAGGTAAAGACATCTGATTTGACTGGAATGATATCTTACCTACAGGAAAAACTTTAGTCCCATAGAAGAGTTCGGGTAATGTTGCGTAAGGAAAAATAAAGGGCATTGAGCGGGATTTCCAAAACGTGAAATTTTCTGATTTGAGTATTCTGATGTTGCGTATAAATTGGCGTTCCAGGGAATCCCAACTGTTTGCAGTCTGATGAAAATTAATTGCAGGCTGAAACGCGAAAAAGCATTAACCTAACATAATATTCGAGGTTCTATGGCATCCACACGTAAGAGCAGTGTCCCTTGGAGACTTTCTACTATTCTTTACCTTAATTTGCGCTTACTGCTTGCATGGCTTGGTGATCATTGTATATAAACGTACTTTTATTTTGCGCTTTCTACAGGTTCTTGTTGACGAGCAGGTCGCTGAAGTGGAGTCAACTCGAAAGACCTGCACCCGGCGAATGGTCTAGCCGACGGGAGGCCCTAGCCACACAACATTTACATTTTGTCTGGTTCTTGGAACGTGTGTGATGGTTGTTCCAACAACGTTCGGTAATCAAGCTCGAAACACTGTGTAAATATAGAATTATAATTGGCTCTTTTCAGATAATTTCCCTTTTCACGATTTCCTTCGGTTCATCATCAATTGAAAGCATTTACCCCTTTATGATCCAATCGTGGGCAGGAACTCGTGCCGGAAACGTCGTCCAGCGATGATATAGTGTGTCTAAGTGGTAGGCGCCGGCGCCACCACAGGCCTTGTGTCCTATGAAACGCATTTTCTCTGACCGGGGACTGGGTGTTTACGTTGTCCTCATCATTTCTTCATCACCATCATCATCACCATTCGTGACAGTGTCTAGATTGGACTGTGTAACGAAATTGGACTGTGTGAAAGTTGTGACTTTGCACGGGCGCTGCTGACCGCGCAGTTGAGCGCCCCACAAACCAAACGTCATCTCCTATGAATGCGATGTTCTGTTGCCTCGGTGGACGGCGATATCGGATACAAGTTTCCATCTGCACTTTATTATTATTCTCCTGGAATGCTCTTATATCGTCAGTGTTTATCGGTACACAGGAGAAAAAAGGAAAATGAACTAATGATGGAAACCCGTGTCTGAAACTGTCATACCCAAGGAAAAAGAGTTCCTCATTCATGGGAGGCAAGGCCTTCCTACGCAGCAGCTACCTCCAGCTTCTGCACTGGCGATCGAGACAATCAGTTGTGATCACTGAGTAAGAAACAGCATTACGAGACGTACCGCCTACAGTCCGTCACTTTGCTGCCGAAGGCTTGGCCTAGTGGCAGGCGCCGGTGCCAACAACTTCGACACTCTGTAACGTAGCTGGATGATGTTTCTGGACACGAGTTCGAACCTCGATTTGTTCCTTAAGACACTCTGTACAACAGCTCTAAGTTTGTTGGAATATTTCTGAGACACTCTGCATACGTATAGTGTGAATTTCAGGGGATTGTACGAGGGGCGTTTGAAAAGTCCGTGCACAGTCCAAGAGATGGCACCACCGGCGCATATTGAGGTCATGCTTAGTTAGTAGCATCTGTGGAAATAACGCACATCAAGTTTCAGCAATATTGGTCTATTGCTTTGTGTCTGGCATTCGTGTGAATCAAGGAAGTCGAGTGATTGTCAAAAAATGGACGAGAAGAATTTCGTGTGATGATCAAACATTACTTCATGAAAGGCAAAACGCCTCAGGAGACCAAAGAGAAGCTCAATAGACATTACGGTGACTCTGTACCTTCGATTAGAACAGTTTATAAGTGCTTTCAAAATTTTCGGAGTGGCCATATGGGCAAAAGTAATGTTCAACTTTCTGGACGTACTGTGGAGGTTACGACTCCAGAAATCATTGATAAAATCCATGATATTGTGATGGATGACAGAATAGTTAAGGTGCGTGAGATTGCTAGTGCTGTGGGCACAAATCCATGATACGCTGATGGATGACAGTACAGTTAAGGTGCGTGAGATTGCTAGTGCTGTGGGCATCTTGAATGAACGGATACACATCCGCAAGATGGGTTCCGCGATTGCTCACGCTTGACCAAAAACAGAAACGTGTATAGTGGTTCAAGGATGGTTTGCAGCTGTTCAGGAAGAATCCGCAGGACTTTAGGCGTCGTTTCGTTACTGTGAATGAACCATGGATACATTACTATACTCCTGAGACCAAAGAACAATTTAAACCAAGGGAGAATCTGCACCAAAAAAGGCGAACACTATTCCTTCGGCCGGAAAGGTTATGACGAATATCTGTTGGGATTCTCAAGGGATAATCCTCATCGACTATCTGGAAAAGGGTAAAACTATTACAGGTGCATATTATTCATCGTTATTGTGCCGTTTGAAAAACGAGCTGCAAGACAAACGCCGGCGATTGGACCGCAAAAACGTCCTTTTCCACCACGACAGCACACCAGCACACACCTCAGCAGTTGTGGTCACAAAATCAGTGGAAATAGGATTCCAACTCGTTTCACATCCCCCCTATTCTCCAGACTTGGCTCCCTTGGTCTACTATTTGTTCACCACTTTGAAGAAATGGCTGGTGGGACAAAGATTTTATTCAAATGAGGAGGTGACTGCACCAACTAATAGCTATTTTGCAGACTTGGACAATTCCTTATTATTCGGAAGGGATCAACAAATCAGAACAGCGTTGGACGAAGTGAATAGTTCTAAAAGGAGACTATGTCGAAAAATAAAAAAAGATTTTACTCCAAACACGTAAGTAGTTTTTATTTTTGCACGGACTTTTCTAACAACCCTCGTCCATGTGTTAATCGGCTTATTTCGAAATATTGGTTAGATTAAAACGCAAGTACGCGTTAAAGAAATATGAGGTCATTTCCGTTGTAAAATTATAGTAAAAAATTTTCTAAAGGAAAATCAACATGTCATTTATGTTGGTCATATCCTCCCTCCATGAGTGCTGCAGTGGTCAGCGTAATATGAATGGTTGACGGACACCATGTAAATATACTTAGGGGGAAAGAGGTCCCTAATATTTGGATGGAAAGAGGTAAACTAACTGGCTCTGGTAAATTTTTTTATAAGTTTAGAAACAATCTGAGTGTTTAAGGTAAATCCCTAAACAACGGCTGCTTAAATAATCCATCCTTTTTCAGTTGTGATTTGATATAAGGTGTCTCCAGTGTACAAATAACCGTTTGTAATTTTACTTACAGCTCTCTGCAGCCCACACCCCTAATCGCAGCCTTTTTAGCAGAGGATTAAAATTTAACAGTTACCTAATAAACTCTGTGTTTTAGATTGTTTTCGACAATATTTATTGGTTTTTCAGTGGATAAGTTTAATGGAAAAGTTAAAAACTCCGTACTGCGATCCCCAGTGATTCGAAAGATTTGTGGAAAACGTTAAGTTCCACCGAGTTTTACATTCTACGAAAACAAGTTTAGAGACAGGAGGAGAACCAGGGAATTACCACAACAATTAACTTTAATTAACACTGTGACTTTCAAACTCACATAGTGATGAATGACTGCCTTCCTCGACAACGTGATTGGCTCGAGAGCTGCTCCGAAGTTTAAATTCAATTCCAAATAAACTGTCTGCACATTCAGTATTTATTCCGAGCACATCTTACACAATCTTACAATACGATCTGAGCATATGTTCATATGCAAAGAACCTACAACAATGTTTGTAGCGCCAATGGCCCCGTATACAATACAAAAGGTCTTGATTTTCAGTTTGACAGCATGTCGGAAGTACAAATTAGTTCTTATTAACAGTTCCGAACTATGAGTTTTGTATTAATTGCTGTCAAAGCTACATATGTCACAATTTTCCAGAGATATGTATCGCACATCAAATTGCAGGAGGCTTGTCTGTGTGACGAACGACAGAAGCATTGCTTACTGGTACGTCTTAATATGCTCCACCAGAAAGAACACAGTGATTACTGACGAATAAGTTCTCGAGATGAGAAAATAAAAGCAAAGAACTTTGAATGGAACGTTA
The DNA here is from genome assembly GCF_023864275.1 of Schistocerca cancellata. NCBI lineage: Eukaryota > Metazoa > Arthropoda > Insecta > Orthoptera > Acrididae > Schistocerca > Schistocerca cancellata. Next base: position 272,839,294 of record NC_064634.1, read on the forward strand.
AGCTCGACCAGCAGTACGGGAATATCTCCCCTTCTAGTCACTGTGCAAAATTACATCGCTTAGCAAGACAAATGAACGGGAGGGTGCACTAAACACGGGCATTAGCACCATTGATTAATATGCTCATCTGGGGAATTATTCAGGGCGTCTTCGTTGTAACTGTCCCTCGTCCTTCCACTACTCTGACAATACGCTAAGCTTTCCCTACTCCTCCCCCGAGTTCGCCCAGCCCACAGCTCTGCCAAAACGCAGCTGTATTAAAAATTCACTCCCCTGCCTCGAGGACGCGAAAGGATCGGAAACATAAAAACTTGGTCGCGACAGCTTCTCCCCGGGTGGAAGAAAATTACATTCATTTGCCTACCGTGCCAACACAGCCAGACTTCCCTACAGGCTCTGGGAAATCCTTATCCAGCAAAATAACGAAGCTCGTAAAGCGCAGGAGGGATATTCCTCGGGTCTGGAACTAATTTTCGCGAGCCTCAGAGAGGCGAAAACTTTTGAATTGGCGCCTCTCGCCGCGCCTGCGAGCCTCCCTGTGTCTATGGGCTGCCTCTGTTATTTACAGAACAGGTCCATCGTCACACCACACTCTTTCTCTATTCAGACTTTTCACTTCCCTTTTTTTCTTTCTTAAAGAAGTCATTTCAGCATCTGACATTTTGACAGAGAGCTACAATATTCACTTCAGCAATTTCCCTGACTCATTATCACTCTCGCCTACAGTCGATCTGTCATTTCTTTCAAAGGGTTGGAGGCGGTCATTTCTCTGTCCTATGAGACATTCTCTGGATGTACCGGGTGATCAAAAAGTCAGTATAAATTTGAAAACTTAATAAACCACGGAATAATGTAGATAGAGAGGTAAAAATTGACACACATGCTTGGAATTACATGAGGTTTTATTAGAACAAGAAAAAAACAAAGTTCACAAAATGTGCGACAGATGGCGCTGGACAGTAGGTAACTGCTACAGTGACGGGTGAGAGGTACGCCGATATGTTACAGAATCGCATCATCCCCATCCTGGCTGATAAACACCTGCTGGAACGTACGATGTTTATGCAGCATGGCGCTCCACCCCATATTGCTAGACGCGTGAAAGATCTCTTGCGGGCGTCGTTTTGTGATGATCGTGTGCTCAGCCGCCACTTTCGTCATGCTTGGCCTCCCAGGTCCCCAGACCTCAGTCCGTGCGATTATTCGCTGTGGGTTACCTGACGTCGCAAGTGTATCGTGATCGACCGACATCTCTAGAGATGCTGAAAGACAACATCCGACGCCAATGCCTCACCATAACTCCGGACATGCTTTACAGTGCTGTTCAGAACGTTATTCCTCGACTACAGCTATTGTTGAGGAATGATGGTGGACATATTGAGCGTTTCCTGTGAAAACATCATCTTTGTTTTGTCTTACTTTGTTATGCTAACTATTGCTATTCTGATCAAATGAAGCGCCATCTGTCGGGCATTTTTTGAACTTTTGTATTTTTTTTTGTTCTAATAAAACCCCATGTCATTCCAAGCATGTGTGTCAATTTGTACCTCTCTATCTACATTATTCCGTGACTTTTTGATCACACTGTACTTTATTCTAAAACGTAGTTAACCACCTTTACTACATACTGCAATGCTTTGCTGTGGCATATTGGATAAAATGTGTCGGATTACAAACCCACATATCTGGGTTCGATTTAAAACTGCTCCTACGACATTTTCATCACTTAGCGCTTTCTTCAAGTCTGGCTTGGTTTGTAAATGTGAATAATGGTGAATGGCGACATGGTTCAGAATCCACGCTAAACTGTAGGTTCCTCTATAACTGACTGGGTAACTGAGTCGAAATGTCGAAAGAAGGCAAAGGCACACCAACTCAGATCGGTCCACACCTAATAAATCACTTGCAGATTGACGACAGTACTTAATACCTTGCAATAATTTTTTTCATCTATTATATCTATCCCTTCCGAGATAAAACCATGTCAGCCTTATTTTTCACAGCACTCGTATCTTGATGATCATGCTGATTCGGACATTATATTTCACAGTTGTAACCATAAATTGTGTTCATGGTTCAGAGTAGTTTCAGGGGTAAGACAAGGCTGCAACCTGTCTCCACTGTTGTTCATATTATTTATGGATCATATGTTGAAAACAATAGACTGGCTGGGTGAGATTAAGATATGTGAACACAAAATAAGCAGTCTTGCATATGCGGATGACTTAGTTGTGATGGCAGATTCGATTCAAAGTTTGCAAAGTAATATTTCAGAGCTAGATCAGAAATGTAAGGACTATGGTATGAAGATTAGCATCTCCAAAACGAAAGTAATGTCAGTGGGAAAGAAATATAAACGGATTGAGTGCCAAATAGGAGGAACAAAGTTAGAACAGGTGGACGGTTTCAAGTACTTAGGATGCATATTCTCACAGGATGGCAACATAGTGAAAGAACTGGAAGCGTGGTGTAGCAAAGCTAATGCAGTGAGCGCTCAGCTACGATCTACTCTCTTCTGCAAGAAGGAAGTCAGTACCAAGACTAAGTTATCTGTGCACCGTTCAATCTTTCGACCAACTTTGTTGTATGGGAGCGAAAGCTGGGTGGATTCAGGTTACCTTATCAACAAGGTTGAGGTTACGGATATGAAAGTAGCTAGGATGACTGCAGGTACTAGTAGATGGGAACAATGGCAGGAGGGTGTCCACAATGAGGGAATCAAAGAAAAACTGGGAATGAACTCTATAGATGTAGCAGTCAGGGCGAACAGGCTTAGATGGTGGGATCATGTTACACGCATGGGAGAAGCAAGGTTACCCAAGAGACTCATGGATTCAGCAGTAGAGGGTAGGTGGAGTCGGGGCAGACCGAGGAGAAGGACCTGGATTCGGTTAAGAATGATTTTGAAGTAATAGGTTTAACATCAGAAGAGGCACCAATGTTAGCACTGAATAGGGGATCATGGAGGAACTGTATAAGGGGGGCTATGCTCCAGACTGAACGCTGAAAGGCATAATCAGTCTTAAATGATGATGATGAGTTGTAACCATAATGGCTGTTTCTAGTAGTTGACAACAGAATTACGACTCTTTGTCCGTAGATGATGTTTAACTAAGTTGTTAACACTGAGGAAATAAGGGTACAACTTAGGTCACGTGTGACTATGTGAGAGTTATGGCCTGGACATAACTTTTCGAATACATGTTCATTAAGTCAAATTACGTTCTAAACCAGTGGCAGATATCAGACGGACTTCTTTAAAACTACATTTGGAAATAAACCGCATTAACATTTTTAGGAGGTTCACTGACTCGTATTGGCTCAAAGACGTGGTACTTGAGAGGATGTCAAAGTAAACATCCGCAAGGAAAAAATTTCGATTCAAGAACATGTCCTCGCTAAAAAAAGACAGTGAGGATATGGCGAAAAATGTCTAACTGTGGCTTTCAAAACAGAAAAAAATTTTTGACTTTCTACTATTCTATTTGAAAAGTGAGGGCCACGCCATTTTTGTACATATGTCGATTGAAGCAAGTAAAACATGCTTTATTGTTACATGGTGTAGCAGTCAAATAAGAAAGGAACTTCGACAAAAAATTACTGAACAAACTATTTGTTATTCGTGATAAGTGTTGCTAGTCTTTGAAAACAGCCCCTCCGTTGGAACAAAAAATAAGCAATGACTTGCTGAAACGCTGTCGGGTACACATGCTTAAGATTAACTAATATATTAAAAGTATTCGGTCTGTGAATTACAGCTACAAGTGGAGTCATGCAGAGGGATATTTCACTAGAGCCAAGCTTCTCAGACTACAACAAATGCAGGCCAAGTTTCTTCGCAGTGTTGAGTACGAGCGATTTATGACGGGTCCATAAATCTGAAGAATTTATGCCTTGTAGTTTTCAAATTTTGCCATCGTGTTATATTTAGCGTCAGGTCCACCGTTTATGGAGTCTCCACACATATACTTCTGAATTCTTGCCTTGCTATACTAGTTTAACAACTTACATTAGATAAATGTGTCTACGAATGATTCAGTATGTCATTTAAGTAATAGGTAGCCAATAATTCATGCACACCAATCCACAGTGAACAGCCGAGGCGCATTAGTTAATCGATTTGATGTGTTCAGACAGGCAAGAGATTAAACGACTGTACAGCAATAAATTAACCGAATTTTCAACGCTTTACTGGGGTGGAAAACACACATATGTGTGATATATAGACTGCCAAGAAGTCAGAATGAATATACAGAATAATAATTGCACGCTTACCGTATTGTCGAGATGAGATGTGGTACTCGATTAGTAACGTTTATTATGTTTATTTGAGAGGAAGCATGAACAACAGTGTTTCCTCAAATTCAACACCTCATTGAAGCACGTGGAAAACAGAATTAGCAGGCATTCCTTTTGAACAAGAGACGAAATTGCTGAAGAACTGCTTATTTAAAAAAAAAAACATATTTTTGGAAAATAATAAATGTTGAATTACAGATATAACGAGGACATCCATATATTTTTCCGATATGTCGAATGTACACGATGACTGCATCAGCATTAAAGTTGTGTACTAAAAATCGATATTTCCAAAATAACGATATCTATTAGTCATTTATAGCTCACTATTAAGTGGTAGAGACGTGCCGGCGCCGTGTGTCTTCGCTGCGGAAGGTGGAGATGGTATCTACAAAAATTATTGCACTCCACCTTATCGTGGTGGAACAGCAGCCTTCTGTTGCTCCTGTTTAAAAAATAGTTCTTAAGTTAACAAAGAACATTTTGCAACCTACAACTGCTTTTTAGAACTGATATCTACAAGTATGTTGCGGCACTCCTAAAACTTAGAAAACCATTTACACTTTAGTCAACTTCTCTCTCTGACGATCGGTGAAGTACATGGCTCGCTGACCGATCGGGTTGGTAGAAATAATTCATACTGTTTTAACACGAGTATCTTGTATTAATGGAAGAGATGCGAAGTGCAGAAGAAGCAGCAGAGAGAGTCAGTGAACAGCCACCGTATACATCTGACATAACTAAAACCAAACTCCATCCGAACAGTTCTCGGAAGACCCAACAGTACTAGTCGACCGCCGTGTCATCCTCAGCCTATATGCGTCACTGGATACGGCTATGGAGGGCCATGATGTCAGTACACCGCTCTCCTAGCCGTTGTCAGTTTTCGTGACCGGAGCAGCCACTTCTCAGTGAGATAGCTCTCCAACTTGCCTCACATGGGCTAAGTTCACCTCGCTTTCCAACAGCACTCTGCAGACCAGACGGTGAACCATCCAAGTGCTAGCCAAGCCCGACAGCGACGTCGGTGACCCGACGGGAACCGCGTTACCTCTGCAGTAAAGCCATTGGCATACATCTGACATACCTTGCATAATCCGATGAACGCAGTGAACATGTTCAAAATACGTCGTCCATTACGCTATCTTCATGCTAGTACAGGTTGATTCAAAAAGAATACCACAACTTTAGGAATTTAAAACTCTGCAACGACAAAAGGCACAGCTAAGCACTATCTGTCGGCGAATTAAGGGAGCTATAAAGTTTCATTTAGTTGTACATTTGTTCGCTTGAGGCGCTGTTGACTAGGCGTCAGCGTCAGTTGATGCTAAGATGGCGACCGCTCAACAGAAAGCTTTTTGTGTTATTGAGTACGGCAGAAGTGAATCGACGACAGTTGTTCAGCGTGCATTTCGAACGAAGTATGGTGTTAAACCTCCTGATAGGTGGTGTATTAAACGTTGGTATAAACAGTTTACAGAGAATGGGTGTTTGTGCAAAGGGAAAAGTTCTGGACGGCCGAGAACGAGTGATGAAAATGTAGCACGCATCCAGCAAGCATTTGTTCGCAGCCCAGGAAAATCGACTCGCAGAGCTAGCAGAGAGCCGCAAATTCCACAATCAACTGTATGGAGAGTCCTACGAAAAAGGTTAGTTATGAAACCTTATCGTCTGAAATTGGTTCAAGCACTGTCTGCAGCTGATAAGATTAAAAGAATCTATTTCTGTGATTTTATCCTTGCTCAAATGGAAACAGATGAATCTTTCGTTTCAAAGATTGTGTTTAGTGATGAAGCAACTTTCCACACTAACGGGAAAGTCAACCGTCACAATGTCTGTATATGGGGCACTGAGAATCCGCGGGATTCGTATGAACGTGACTCGCCTAAGGTGAACGTTTTCTGTGCCATTTCAGCCAATAAAGTTTTTGGTCCCTTTTTCTTCGAAGGTGCTACTGTAACTGGACTACAGTATCTGGAGATGTTAGAGAATTGGCTGTTCCCTCAGCTCGAACAAGAAGCACAACAATTCATATTTCAGCAGGATGGAGCGCCACCACATTGGCACTTATCTGTCCGTAACTACCTGAACGTCAACTACCCGAGGCGATGGATCGGCCGCCAGGCAGCCCGTGACAGAGCACTTCATCACTGGCCTCCAACAAGCCCTGATCTTACCCCCTGCGATTTTTTCTTATGGGGGTATGTTAAGGATATGGTGTTTCGGCCACCTCTCCCAGCCACCATTGATGATTTGAAACGAGAAATAACAGCAGCTATCCAAACTGTTACGCCTGATATGCTACAGAGAGTGTGGAACGAGTTGGAGTATCGGGTTGATATTGCTCGAGTGTCTGGAGGGGGCCATATTGAACATCTCTGAACTTGTTTTTGAGTGAAAAAAAACCTTTTTAAATACTCTTTGTAATGATGTATAACAGAAGGTTATATTATGTTTCTTTCATTAAATACACATTTTTAAAGTTATGGTATTCTTTTTTAATCACCCTGTATTATAGCACTGTGTAAGCACAATGGACAAACAGTTAGTCATCCTTAGGAAATAGATGTTAATACCGTGTAATCCCACATCTAACTTCAATAACGGCTTCAATTCGACGGATAAGTTTATTCAGGTATGTCACATCCCACTGAGGAAACACATTGATGATTATACCTCGCAGAGCTACCATTTTGCTTCCTACATTTTACCCGCTCGCCAAATTAGTGCCAAATATTTTTATGTGATTGAGATAGTGTGATTTACGAGGCAAATCTTGAGATGTGATACGTCGTCTGATTCTACATCACACATTAGTGTCTGTGACCAACATTGTCATCATCCTGCATAAAAGGTGTGTAGTTTTCTCGTCGTACTCAACATGAAGAGTAAGAGAAAGGTCAACGCCTAATCACGGACAATTTTGATTCCCACCTCGCCACGAACAATGATCCTCGCCGTTAGTGGGGAGGCTTGCATGCCTCAACCATACGGATAGGCGCACCATAGCTGCTACCGCAAAGGAGGGGCATCTCTTAAGAGGTCAGACGAAAGAGTAGTTTCTGAAGAAGGGCAGCAGTCTTTACAGTAGTTGCAGGGGAACAGTCTCCTTGACGGACTGATGTAGCCTTGTAACACAACCAGCAAGGCATTGATTTACTGATATTACGTGCGGCTGAAACGCGAGAGAGCCGTAATCTTTCCCGACGGACGCAGCTCTACTGCATGACTAAATAACGATTGCATCCTTTAGGGTAAAAAATTCAGAATAGGCCACTCAAGCTGCACAGTGATAGCCACACTTAAGAAGATCAGTATTTGTGAGTGGTCGATCTGACAGGACCGCTAATGAGCTTTTTTTTATTTATGAATATACCAAGCCCTTTCCTATATGGTTTCAAGTATAGTCCTTTTCCGATGGCTGCGGCTTCCATCATGCGGTTATGTCTTCTTGCCTCTTCTATCTGCGCTTGGGAGTTTTGCGCGTTCTTGACCATTCAAGCGATAGCTGCAGCACCACCAGCTAGGGACTCTGCCGCCGATAGCGTGGAGAAGGCTGGGATGAGAAATGGAAGGGAACCACCAGATGTCTTGGGTATTGGCAGAACTCTAGGTGCTTTAACCGATCCTCCTCTTCTTCCCGCACCTTCATGCTTCAGTGCGTTTTTAGCTGTATACGTCGCTGTCAGGATACATTTCTTCAAACAGATCTGCTTCCCGCCCTTGACCTTCTTCTTGTTTAGTGCACAACGTGTGCATTCATAACTCGCTTGAAATTCATCACTCCTAAATACAGCTTAATTTTTCCACGCATGGTTTTATCAACTGCAAATGTAGCGATGCGTTAACCTATACCAATATCCTCTCTTCTCCGTATCTCCGTATCAGCTAAAATCCTATCTCAATGTGACGACTTCATAGATCTTTATTTGCAGCGTGTGCAATGTCATGTTCCATACACGCTTCGTCGAGCAGATTAATCCTCATACACCTCGTGCCGAGCGTTTATTAAGCTTTGTTCTAGGTCCACAGTAGTTGCACCCAAGGATGTGTAATTCCACTGGCAGTTTGTCTATAATACCACCACCTCCTCTAATGCGCCTCCTAGCACGAATGTTATGCTACTGCGGTGGTTGTGAACTATGCGCCTTAATTATATAGCAAATCGTCGGCATCAATCCAACTGTTTTGTGTAGCAGGAAAATCAAGCCATTTGACTACGACGTTTTATGACTCTCTCCATGAGAAAAACATCCGGTTCTGAGCTTTTCTGCAATTCCTCGGTGTAGAAGCAGCCTGCAATTTCTACACATTTACTATCCTTCAGTATATAAGTTCTAGGATTCGTTCTCTGCACCATTGAAACTGAAATATCTCTCTTGACCAGTTCGGTAGGTATGATTTCTCAAATGCCGTCTTGTGTTTTGAGATACGTACCAAATCAACTACATTAGATTTCAGTCTGCGTGGATCCAGCATTTTAAATCAATATTACACCGTATCCGTGAGTTCATTCTCACGAACATCGATTGGTCTAATTTTTATTGTGGTATGTTTGGTTGTATTGTACTGAGCAATTATTTCTGGGAAGATATCTGTCAATTTGAACGAGCAACGAAAATTAAAACGCATCCACATTCGACCTCTCATTGTTCTGATCAGACGCTCCATGATACTTGCCTTCAGGTGAGAAAATGTTGAGAAGTGATGTATTCCATACCGTTGCATCACGGTCTTGAAATACCTATTGTAAAATTCTCCGCCGTGATCGGTTTGGAGGTTGTCTGGGCATCGATTCGTCCCAGTCTTTAGCAAACGCTCAAAAACATCCGCGACATTTTGAAACGTCCCCTTAGAACAAATTATACACGACTGTGCTTAACCTGACACACAATATTATTTAGCGCAACGCAATCTGACTTTCAAAAATCCCTACAAAAGAATGGCCCTGACTAACATTAACCTATACCTTTCACAAATCACTTACCTCACAAAAATCTTCGTTACTGGAACTACTGCAATACAGCGAGCGCCACTACTGCCAGCTAAATAAAAGATCCAAACTACTGAAGGCACTAACTACTGATAGGGATAGTTAGCAAATGAAAGATTTTAATAGAGAACAAACACTGCATTTACCTTAATATCATCATATATATAGCAGTTCATGACAAATTACAAAACTCCGCCATCTCTCTCCCCACATCCACCACTGCTGGCGGCTCACCTCCAACTGTGCAACGCTAAGCGCTGTTCACATCCGGCTGCCGCTGCCCAACACTACAATGGCAGACAACAATGCAAACTAGCCACAGGCTGCACACAGCACAGCCAGTGATTTTCATACAGAGCGCTACGTAACGTTGCCAATAAGAAAACTTAAACAGCCTACTTACAATTTCTACCCGTTTTTGTTTTAACAGCTAATTGGGAGTATGTATCAATAACCATAACAATATACTTGAATCCATTATTCTCATGTAAATATTCTCTCATATCTACAAGATCAGCTTGCCGTAAGTCATCCAAACCTTTAATCACAACATGCCTACGAGGGTATGTTGCGCGTGCTGTTTTTTGCAGTTCCCTAACTACTATCGCCATACTTATTCGATGATACCTCTCTCTCTAAGCTCAGAGTTTATTGAGACAACCTCATTCGAATGAGCTGTGTTACCTGCAGCAGCTGATGCCATGATCAGTCGTAGTCGCTCTATTAGTTCGTTGGGGTCGTCATAATATATATACTGAGGGATTCGGTTGTTCACTGCTTTATGCTCAATGTCAATACCATCACCGCTGCTACTGATGCTGTTGTTGTTGCTGTTTTCGCCATCAAGTGTTGGTTTTATAATGGTTTTACATGTCTTGTTTCTCAGGCTTTTTGCGATCTTACGTACATCATTCGTGTGCAGTATTTCACGGTACGTTTCCTTATCATTAACTGAATAATTTACAGGTTTTTTGGTAGGTCTTAGAAAAATAAGAATCATTAAGCCAAGTGTTCTCTCAAACAGCCTATCACCAATCTGTATTGTGTCATCAGTTACAGTTATAGGATGCGTACCAAACATGTACAGTCTTCTCCTGCTAACGCCGAATGTTCCATCTATCTGACCAGGGGCGTGACGGATAATGAATTCGTCAATGGCAACACCATCGTTATCGTGTGTTTTTGTTTTTGCTGAGAGCCGTCGGAGAGATTCAGTAACCGGCTTAAAGGTCTCTCTTAGTGTTTGCTATCGATCCATATGCCCTAATCTCAGCAACCGTAATTTCTGACGAACTGATTTCCGCGCTTGAATCACTTTCTGCTTCATGGACATTTCGGTGTATACTAATCAGACATCTCCGCAGCGTTAGTCTTTGTATATCCGCTCATATTCTTCCTCTTACTATGTACCTGCTCCCCCTTATCAAAAACAGGGAATTCTATATCTATTTTCCCCCTCAATAGCATCGACCTTTTCAGTTAAGTCGGCTACTTTGTTACCGACTTCGCTAACTAGCTCATTTAACTCATTCACAATTCTGAAAAGAGTCTGGTAATATGTCTTTAGTTCCCTGCGTACACCTCCAACTTTATGCACAATAGCCTGAATTTTGGCATCCATGTACAGGCGAATGTTCTGTCTGTGTACACCCATTGTCTCGGGATGAAAGCTATACATACGCGCGATTTTGTCCATGCTGTAGCGTATATTGATGTACTAACCTCTCTTACCGTGCTATATATGCAAAGTTTCGTCTGTAACTACTATCACTCAGTTTTCTTGTTTCATCAATTACGAGAAACCCATACTGTGAATGATTCCAGCGATCAACACATAAGAAAACACATGTCAGTTCCGACATGTGCCTGGTAAATGTGCTTTAAATCAAGATTGTCTTGTTTGAAGGCTAGAATGAGATTTTCATTATCCCTAACCAACTGTTTCGGGACTCTGGAATATGTTTGGCTTAGATAAAATACATCAGCACCCATATGACGACCTAAAAAGAAATATTTTCGAATTTGGCCTTGGTTTACCACAGCAACATCGTCAAATATGAAAACAGTGATTGGCTTTGCTTTTTCAGGTGGAGGGATATCAACGCTTTCACTGAGTGTCGTGTATGTAACACCATTTACACCGCGCAATATCTCCTGTAATAGCTGATACTTGGGTTGAAACAGTGTTTTTGAGAATACACAAACATGTACTAGCAGCGTCATGAGGACATTAGTCTTCCCAAAATTGGATGGACCTACAACAATTGCTAGTATATTATCAGGAAGGAGAATTCTGTTCTCCTTCTACTTCTTCTTCTTCTTCATGTCTTCTTTTACAACTTCACAGGACCAGTCACTGACAACAAAATCCTTGTGGTAAGGATGTTTCACCCACCCTGCCATGGCACTAACTACGCCAGGTACTGACAAGTAGCTGACACATATAGAAAGATACACTTGAAGGGACAGTAATAGTATGTGTAGCCATTGTAGGTCCATCACTTAACCGACTGAGCTGTATTAGCTACACAGAGAAAAAAGCTATATAAGAGTAACTTGATCATTCATTATGTCAATAACTGGTATAGCATTGAAAAAAAAAAGAAGAAAGTATTAATGAGCGTAATACTTTGACTATAACGAGAGTGGTATGAAATAAAACACAAACACGGTTTGAGATTATATATACATAAATTATTTATTTAATTGAATATCAAACATAGGATGTAGTATTTCAGGAAAATCATTACACTCTTTATGTATCTTCTTCTTCGCATCTATACAGCATTTCCCAAACAAAGCTTTTTGACCTGCAATAAATTCTGCACGTATCTCACTCAGGCCAATGGGTGTATCACAGTAGTCAGGTTTTTCAAACACACATATAATCTGTTTCTCTTTCGGGTCAGCGGTCATGTGCAAACAATGGTGCTGCTTCAAATGAACAACATGTACAATATGCAAACGTAGGTAGCTTACAACATCATTGTATGCAGAGTCTATGCTTGGCAACATATGGTTCAGTCTCTCCAATGCAAGACGTAACGCAATATCCTGATCGTATAACTTCTTAACTGAGGCGTGCCGTAGATAAAAACAGTTGCCATCCGAATACACACATAGTGCACAGTCATCATACACTGTTGTAATAAAACGTGTAACACCAGTAAGGCAAATGTCAGGGCTCGGACGACTTGGATAACACTCTGTAGTTATCTGCTGATTGATGTAGCGCTCTGCACGACATATTTCGTCCCAGTCGAACTCGGAAATCGGTACTTTAACACCCCCTCGATACATTTTCAATTTCCATTGCAAGCCCCAGACATGATGTTCTTCTATACCAACGTATGCACCTTTCATTCCATTGGGGGTTAAATAGTATGTGGAACTGAAAAGCATGGGTGTACTCGATGCCTTCTTATTCACAGCATTTGCACTCTGTAGTTGCACTATCACAGGGATGTTCTCTTGCAATGCGTCGTATGTTGGTGACCAGTATTGTCCACCATCTTGATGTTGTTTAGGACCACCAGCACCGTTCGATGTGTTGGGGGCATATCGTGTGTCCTCATGACACAAATCGATGAGAGGGATGGACAACAGCAGCTCCTAGTGCTGCTCCAGCAATTGGGCTATGTGTGCTGCAGGATCCCACGCAGTCGCTGTAGGTTCAGACGTGCTGGAGGTTGTTCCTGTCTTAGGGCTAGAGGTCATTGTAGGTCTCGACCAGATGGCAGCCAAGGTTGCCACAAGTCCAGATGTGGCAGAGATTCACATGTTGGCACTCGACCCTGCTGGCTTGGACACGTCGAGGGCCACTGCTGAAAAAAGACGAGGAAACATTACACATGGACCATATGCAGAATCGAATAATAATAATAATAATAACAATAATGCCAACAACAGCGAAAGATGTGATATGTGATCCTTTCTTTTCCGTTTCCTCCCATTCTGCGGGACTGTGTTGGATTGTGACTGCTGTTGACACTTCATGGTTCTTCTTCTTCTGCTGCTGCTGACTGACTGAGCAAGACTTGAGGTCCCAGAACCGCTGAGCCGGCCCTATTCCCCCTCCAATGGCGTTACCAGGTACTACCATCCTACTGGATGAAGTCTAACACGTGACTATGTTAAGGGCATCTATTAGTTCCAACCAATTCCTCCCCCCCCCCCCCCAAACCCGGACAGCTACTTGGGTTACGTCATGGAGTGGATGACAGTGCCCTCTGGTGGCAGTACTGTATACTAGACCCAGACCTCGTGGCGAACATACTGTTTCCCGCCATTTTCCCCCACCACAGACCGCCATCTTGGGTTTACATCACAGAATGGATGACAACACTCTCTGGTGGCAGTACTGTGCACTAGGTCAGTTGGACTCCAGACCTCATGGCGAACACACTAGATGGTGGTACTGCCTCTAACTGTTTAAGTAAATGGTGCATTCAAAATAAAGACCTACACTCCTGGAAACTGAAATAAGAACACCGTGAATTCATTGTCCCAGGAAGGGGAAACTTTATTGACACATTCCTGGGTCAGATACATCACATGATCACACTGACAGAACCACAGGCACATAGGACACAGGCAACAGAGCATACACAATGTCAGCACTAGTACAGTGTATATCCACCTTTCGCAGCAATGCAGGCTGCTATTCTCCTATGGAGACGATCGTAAGAGATGCTGGATGTAGTCCTGTGGAACGGCTTGCCATGCCATTTCCACCTGGCGCCTCAGTTGGACCAGCGTTCGTGCTGGACGTGCAGACCCCGTGAGACGACGCTTCATCCAGTCCCAAACATGCTCAATGGGGGACAGATCCGGAGATCTTGCTGGCCAGGGTAGTTGACTTACACCTTCTAGAGCACGTTGGGGTGGCACGGGATACATGCGGACGTGCATTGTCTGTTGCAACAGCAAGTTCCCTTGCCGGTCTAGGAATGGTAGAACGATGGGTTCGATGACGGTTTGGATGTACCGTGCACTATTCAGTGTCCCCTCGACGATCACCAGTGGTGTACGGCCAGTGTAGGAGATCGCTCCCCACACCATGATGCCGGGTGTTGGCCCTGTGTACCTCGGTCGTATGCAGTCCTGATTGTGGCGCTCACCTGCACGGCGCCAAACACGCATACGACCATCATTGGCACCAAGGCAGAAGCGACTCCCATCGCTGAAGACGACACGTCTCCATTCGTCCCCTCCATTCACGCCTGTCGCGACACCACTGGAGGCGGGCTGCACGATGTTGGGGATGTTGGGGAGTGAGCGGAAGACGGCCTAACGGTGTGCGGGACCGTAGCCCAGCTTCATGGAGACGGTTGCGAATGGTCCTCGCCGATACCCCAGGAGCAACAGTGTCCCTAATTTGCTGGGAAGTGGCGGTGCGGTCCCCCTACGGCACTGCGTAGGATCCTACGGTTTTGGCGTGCATCCGTGCGTCGCTGCGGTCCGGTCCCAGGTCGACGGGCACGTGCACCTTCCGCCGACCACTGGCGACAACATCGATGTACTGTGGAGACCTCACGCCCCACGTGTTGAGCAATTCGGCGGAACGTCCACCCGGCCTCCCGCATGCCCACTATACGCCCTCGCTGAAAGTCCGTCAACTGCACATACGGTTCACGTCCACGCTGTCGCGGCATGCTGCCATTGTTAAAGACTGCGATGGAGCTCCGTATGCCACGGCAAACTGGCTGACACTGACGGCGGCGGTGCACAAATGCTGCGCAGCTAGCGCCATTCGACGGCCAACACCGCGGTTCCTGGTGTGTCCGCTGTGCCGTGCGTGTGATCATTGCTTGTACAGCCCTCTCGCAGTGTCCGGAGCAAGTATGGTGGGTCTGACACACCGGTGTCAATGTGTTCTTTTTTCCATTTCCAGGAGTGTATGTCCAACACAGGTTGAATCCTCTTTGCGCTATTTCCTAGGAAGAGGTGGCAGTTGGATGACTTAGGCTAGTGAAGGTAGCCCAAGTGCCCTTTTTTCCCGCCATTTTCTTATGTTATTAGAGGTGGCCTTGATATGTTGCAGTATCCTGATGGAATTTGAACTTCGTGCCGTTTTCTGGGGGAGGGGAGGAGGGTTTAGGTTAGTGGAGGTAGCCCAAATGACCTATCTTCGCGACATTTTCTTACGTTAGTACAGGTAGCTGTGTTGCGCTATGCTGATGGAATTTGAACTGCTCACCATTTTCTGGGGAAGGGGAGGGAGGGTTAGGTTAGTGGAGGTAGCCCAGTTGACCTATTTTCTCGCCGAAACTCGAACTTCCCTCCAAAATCTGCCATCTTGCATGACATCAGCATATGACGTCATTGCAGCCATCTTGGATAACGGTACTTGGGGCAGAACATAGTCTGTTGCCCTACTCTCACCCTAGTACCAGATGTCCTACCACAAATTTTTCGCCGGCCGGTGTGGCCGTGCGGTTCTAGGCGCTTCAGACTGGAACCGCGTAACCGCTACAGTCGCAGGTTCGAATCCTGCCTCGAGCATGGATGTGTGTAATGCCCTTAGGTCAGTTAGGTTTAAGTAGTTCTAAGTTCTAGGGGACTGATGACCACAGATGGCAAGTCTCATAGCTCTCAGAGCCATTTGAACCATTTTTGAACAAATTTTTCTGTAACACAACACCTCAAATGCTTCGATTGTCTTCTGTGGTTCTCCTATTGTCCATGTTCACTGCCATACAATGTCGCGATCAAAGGTATATTGTCAGGAATTTCTACCTCATATTAAGGCTTATGCTTGGTCCTCATAGAATTTCTTGGCGAAAAATGCATTCTTTGTCATACCAGTCAGATTTCTATGTTCTTGTTCCCTCCAGAACGAGGATTTTGCTACGTAAGTAGCAGAATTCCTTAATTTTGTCTACTTCGCTATCCCCAACTATTCTGATAAAGTTTCTCGCTATTCTCATTTCCGCTATTTGACATTAATTTCGTCTTTCTTCGATTTACTCTCAGTTCAGATTCTCTATCCTTTAGACTCAGCGTATATTGTAATTCTTTTTCACTTTCACTGACGATAGCAACGTTATCAAGAAATCTTGTCACTGATATCCTTTCACCTTGAAGTTTAATCCCATTCTTAAGCCTTTCTTTTATTTCTGTCATTACTTCTCCGATGTATTGATTGTACATTAGGAGTGAAAGATTACATCCTTGTCTTAACGATTTTAATTCGACCACTTAGTCTTCTGGCCTTATACTTTCCTCCTAGTTCTTGTACATGCTGTAGATTCCCCGTTTTTCCCTCTAACGTACCGCTATTTGTCTCAGAATTTCAAATACCTTGCACCATTTAAAATTGCCCAACGTTTTTCCAGATCGACAAACCCTATGAACATGTCGTCACTTTTCTTCAATATTACTTCCACTGTCAACCGTAAAGTCAGGACTGCCTCTCTGGTGCCTTTACCTTTTCTAAAGCCAAACTGATGGTCAGTTAACAGTTTGTCAATTTGGTTTTCCATTCTTCGGTACATTATTCTTGTAGGCAACTTGGATACACGAGATGTAAGCTGACTTTTGCGACACTATTCGCACTTATAGGCTCTTGCAATCTTCGGAATTCTGTGGGTTATGTTCTTCCGATAGTCAGATAGTATATCGCCCGACTAATACATACTACGCGCCAACGTGAATAGTCGTTTTGTTGCCACGGACCACAATGATTTTAGAAATTCTGGCGTAATGTCATCTGCCCCTTCTGCCTGATTTGATCTTAAGTCCTACAAAGCTCTCTTAAACTATGATTCTAATACTGAATCCACTATCTCTTCGAAATCGACTCTTGTCTCTTCTACTAACACGTCATCAGGTAAGTCTTCCCCGTCACAGAGACCTTCAGTGTACCCTTTCCACCTATCCGTTCTCTCCCCTGCATTGAAAAGTGGAATTCCCATTGCTCTCTTAATGTTGCCACCGTCCTTTTAATTTCAACGAATCTTGTTTTGACACTCGTATACGCTGAGTCAGTCCTCCCGACAATCCTATTTCTTCACATTCTTCATGTAGCCGTTTCGCATTAGCTACCCTACAATTCCTGTTTATTTATTCGTAAGTGACTTGTATTTCTGCACTCCAGAATATCCCTGAACATTTTAATACTTACTTCCTTCAACGATCAACTGAAGTATTTCTTCTGTTGCCCACGGTTTATTCGCAATTATCTTCTTTGTACCTACGTTTTAATTTCCAACTTCTGTGACTGACATTTTTAGGAATGTCCATTCCTCTTAAACTGAACTGCCTACTTAGATATTTCTTATTGCAGTGTCTACAGCCTCTGACATCTTGAAGTTTATCTTTAGTACTTCCGTATCTCTCTTCTTTGCGCATTGATTCTTCCTGACTAGTGTCTTTAACTTCAACCTACTCTTCATCACTATTAAATTGTGATCTGGGTCTTGATATGCTCCCAGTTCATTCTCACGAACATCGATTGGTCTAATTTTTATTGTGGTATGTTTGGTTGTATTGTACTGAGCAATTATTTCTGGGAAGATATCTGTCAATTTGAACGAGCAACGAAAATTAAAACGCATCCACATTCGACCTCTCATTGTTCTGATCAGACGCTCCATGATACTTGCCTTCAGGTGAGAAAATGTTGAGAAGTGATGTATTCCATACCGTTGCATCACGGTCTTGAAATACCTATTGTAAAATTCTCCGCCGTGATCGGTTTGGAGGTTGTCTGGGCATCGATTCGTCCCAGTCTTTAGCAAACGCTCAAAAACATCCGCGACATTTTGAAACGTCCCCTTAGAACAAATTATACACGACTGTGCTTAACCTGACACACAATATTATTTAGCGCAACGCAATCTGACTTTCAAAAATCCCTACAAAAGAATGGCCCTGACTAACATTAACCTATACCTTTCACAAATCACTTACCTCACAAAAATCTTCGTTACTGGAACTACTGCAATACAGCGAGCGCCACTACTGCCAGCTAAATAAAAGATCCAAACTACTGAAGGCACTAACTACTGATAGGGATAGTTAGCAAATGAAAGATTTTAATAGAGAACAAACACTGCATTTACCTTAATATCATCATATATATAGCAGTTCATGACAAATTACAAAACTCCGCCATCTCTCTCCCCACATCCACCACTGCTGGCGGCTCACCTCCAACTGTGCAACGCTAAGCGCTGTTCACATCCGGCTGCCGCTGCCCAACACTACAATGGCAGACAACAATGCAAACTAGCCACAGGCTGCACACAGCACAGCCAGTGATTTTCATACAGAGCGCTACGTAACGTTGCCAATAAGAAAACTTAAACAGCCTACTTACAATTTCTACCCGTTTTTGTTTTAACAGCTAATTGGGAGTATGTATCAATAACCATAACAATATACTTGAATCCATTATTCTCATGTAAATATTCTCTCATATCTACAAGATCAGCTTGCCGTAAGTCATCCAAACCTTTAATCACAACATGCCTACGAGGGTATGTTGCGCGTGCTGTTTTTTGCAGTTCCCTAACTACTATCGCCATACTTATTCGATGATACCTCTCTCTCTAAGCTCAGAGTTTATTGAGACAACCTCATTCGAATGAGCTGTGTTACCTGCAGCAGCTGATGCCATGATCAGTCGTAGTCGCTCTATTAGTTCGTTGGGGTCGTCATAATATATATACTGAGGGATTCGGTTGTTCACTGCTTTATGCTCAATGTCAATACCATCACCGCTGCTACTGATGCTGTTGTTGTTGCTGTTTTCGCCATCAAGTGTTGGTTTTATAATGGTTTTACATGTCTTGTTTCTCAGGCTTTTTGCGATCTTACGTACATCATTCGTGTGCAGTATTTCACGGTACGTTTCCTTATCATTAACTGAATAATTTACAGGTTTTTTGGTAGGTCTTAGAAAAATAAGAATCATTAAGCCAAGTGTTCTCTCAAACAGCCTATCACCAATCTGTATTGTGTCATCAGTTACAGTTATAGGATGCGTACCAAACATGTACAGTCTTCTCCTGCTAACGCCGAATGTTCCATCTATCTGACCAGGGGCGTGACGGATAATGAATTCGTCAATGGCAACACCATCGTTATCGTGTGTTTTTGTTTTTGCTGAGAGCCGTCGGAGAGATTCAGTAACCGGCTTAAAGGTCTCTCTTAGTGTTTGCTATCGATCCATATGCCCTAATCTCAGCAACCGTAATTTCTGACGAACTGATTTCCGCGCTTGAATCACTTTCTGCTTCATGGACATTTCGGTGTATACTAATCAGACATCTCCGCAGCGTTAGTCTTTGTATATCCGCTCATATTCTTCCTCTTACTATGTACCTGCTCCCCCTTATCAAAAACAGGGAATTCTATATCTATTTTCCCCCTCAATAGCATCGACCTTTTCAGTTAAGTCGGCTACTTTGTTACCGACTTCGCTAACTAGCTCATTTAACTCATTCACAATTCTGAAAAGAGTCTGGTAATATGTCTTTAGTTCCCTGCGTACACCTCCAACTTTATGCACAATAGCCTGAATTTTGGCATCCATGTACAGGCGAATGTTCTGTCTGTGTACACCCATTGTCTCGGGATGAAAGCTATACATACGCGCGATTTTGTCCATGCTGTAGCGTATATTGATGTACTAACCTCTCTTACCGTGCTATATATGCAAAGTTTCGTCTGTAACTACTATCACTCAGTTTTCTTGTTTTATCAATTACGAGAAACCCATACTGTGAATGATTCCAGCGATCAACACATAAGAAAACACATGTCAGTTCCGACATGTGCCTGGTAAATGTGCTTTAAATCAAGATTGTCTTGTTTGAAGGCTAGAATGAGATTTTCATTATCCCTAACCAACTGTTTCGGGACTCTGGAATATGTTTGGCTTAGATAAAATACATCAGCACCCATATGACGACCTAAAAAGAAATATTTTCGAATTTGGCCTTGGTTTACCACAGCAACATCGTCAAATATGAAAACAGTGATTGGCTTTGCTTTTTCAGGTGGAGGGATATCAACGCTTTCACTGAGTGTCGTGTATGTAACACCATTTACACCGCGCAATATCTCCTGTAATAGCTGATACTTGGGTTGAAACAGTGTTTTTGAGAATACACAAACATGTACTAGCAGCGTCATGAGGACATTAGTCTTCCCAAAATTGGATGGACCTACAACAATTGCTAGTATATTATCAGGAAGGAGAATTCTGTTCTCCTTCTACTTCTTCTTCTTCTTCATGTCTTCTTTTACAACTTCACAGGACCAGTCACTGACAACAAAATCCTTGTGGTAAGGATGTTTCACCCACCCTGCCATGGCACTAACTACGCCAGGTACTGACAAGTAGCTGACACATATAGAAAGATACACTTGAAGGGACAGTAATAGTATGTGTAGCCATTGTAGGTCCATCACTTAACCGACTGAGCTGTATTAGCTACACAGAGAAAAAAGCTATATAAGAGTAACTTGATCATTCATTATGTCAATAACTGGTATAGCATTGAAAAAAAAAAGAAGAAAGTATTAATGAGCGTAATACTTTGACTATAACGAGAGTGGTATGAAATAAAACACAAACACGGTTTGAGATTATATATACATAAATTATTTATTTAATTGAATATCAAACATAGGATGTAGTATTTCAGGAAAATCATTACACTCTTTATGTATCTTCTTCTTCGCATCTATACAGCATTTCCCAAACAAAGCTTTTTGACCTGCAATAAATTCTGCACGTATCTCACTCAGGCCAATGGGTGTATCACAGTAGTCAGGTTTTTCAAACACACATATAATCTGTTTCTCTTTCGGGTCAGCGGTCATGTGCAAACAATGGTGCTGCTTCAAATGAACAACATGTACAATATGCAAACGTAGGTAGCTTACAACATCATTGTATGCAGAGTCTATGCTTGGCAACATATGGTTCAGTCTCTCCAATGCAAGACGTAACGCAATATCCTGATCGTATAACTTCTTAACTGAGGCGTGCCGTAGATAAAAACAGTTGCCATCCGAATACACACATAGTGCACAGTCATCATACACTGTTGTAATAAAACGTGTAACACCAGTAAGGCAAATGTCAGGGCTCGGACGACTTGGATAACACTCTGTAGTTATCTGCTGATTGATGTAGCGCTCTGCACGACATATTTCGTCCCAGTCGAACTCGGAAATCGGTACTTTAACACCCCCTCGATACATTTTCAATTTCCATTGCAAGCCCCAGACATGATGTTCTTCTATACCAACGTATGCACCTTTCATTCCATTGGGGGTTAAATAGTATGTGGAACTGAAAAGCATGGGTGTACTCGATGCCTTCTTATTCACAGCATTTGCACTCTGTAGTTGCACTATCACAGGGATGTTCTCTTGCAATGCGTCGTATGTTGGTGACCAGTATTGTCCACCATCTTGATGTTGTTTAGGACCACCAGCACCGTTCGATGTGTTGGGGGCATATCGTGTGTCCTCATGACACAAATCGATGAGAGGGATGGACAACAGCAGCTCCTAGTGCTGCTCCAGCAATTGGGCTATGTGTGCTGCAGGATCCCACGCAGTCGCTGTAGGTTCAGACGTGCTGGAGGTTGTTCCTGTCTTAGGGCTAGAGGTCATTGTAGGTCTCGACCAGATGGCAGCCAAGGTTGCCACAAGTCCAGATGTGGCAGAGATTCACATGTTGGCACTCGACCCTGCTGGCTTGGACACGTCGAGGGCCACTGCTGAAAAAAGACGAGGAAACATTACACATGGACCATATGCAGAATCGAATAATAATAATAATAATAACAATAATGCCAACAACAGCGAAAGATGTGATATGTGATCCTTTCTTTTCCGTTTCCTCCCATTCTGCGGGACTGTGTTGGATTGTGACTGCTGTTGACACTTCATGGTTCTTCTTCTTCTGCTGCTGCTGACTGACTGAGCAAGACTGAGGTCCCAGAACCGCTGAGCCGGCCCTATTCCCCCTCCAATGGCGTTACCAGGTACTACCATCCTACTGGATGAAGTCTAACACGTGACTATGTTAAGGGCATCTATTAGTTCCAACCAATTCCTCCCCCCCCCCCCCAAACCCGGACAGCTACTTGGGTTACGTCATGGAGTGGATGACAGTGCCCTCTGGTGGCAGTACTGTATACTAGACCCAGACCTCGTGGCGAACATACTGTTTCCCGCCATTTTCCCCCACCACAGACCGCCATCTTGGGTTACATCACAGAATGGATGACAACACTCTCTGGTGGCAGTACTGTGCACTAGGTCAGTTGGACTCCAGACCTCATGGCGAACACACTAGATGGTGGTACTGCCTCTAACTGTTTAAGTAAATGGTGCATTCAAAATAAAGACCTACACTCCTGGAAACTGAAATAAGAACACCGTGAATTCATTGTCCCAGGAAGGGGAAACTTTATTGACACATTCCTGGGGTCAGATACATCACATGATCACACTGACAGAACCACAGGCACATAGACACAGGCAACAGAGCATACACAATGTCAGCACTAGTACAGTGTATATCCACCTTTCGCAGCAATGCAGGCTGCTATTCTCCTATGGAGACGATCGTAGAGATGCTGGATGTAGTCCTGTGGAACGGCTTGCCATGCCATTTCCACCTGGCGCCTCAGTTGGACCAGCGTTCGTGCTGGACGTGCAGACCCCGTGAGACGACGCTTCATCCAGTCCCAAACATGCTCAATGGGGGACAGATCCGGAGATCTTGCTGGCCAGGGTAGTTGACTTACACCTTCTAGAGCACGTTGGGTGGCACGGGATACATGCGGACGTGCATTGTCCTGTTGCAACAGCAAGTTCCCTTGCCGGTCTAGGAATGGTAGAACGATGGGTTCGATGACGGTTTGGATGTACCGTGCACTATTCAGTGTCCCCTCGACGATCACCAGTGGTGTACGGCCAGTGTAGGAGATCGCTCCCCACACCATGATGCCGGGTGTTGGCCCTGTGTACCTCGGTCGTATGCAGTCCTGATTGTGGCGCTCACCTGCACGGCGCCAAACACGCATACGACCATCATTGGCACCAAGGCAGAAGCGACTCCCATCGCTGAAGACGACACGTCTCCATTCGTCCCTCCATTCACGCCTGTCGCGACACCACTGGAGGCGGGCTGCACGATGTTGGGGATGTTGGGGAGTGAGCGGAAGACGGCCTAACGGTGTGCGGGACCGTAGCCCAGCTTCATGGAGACGGTTGCGAATGGTCCTCGCCGATACCCCAGGAGCAACAGTGTCCCTAATTTGCTGGGAAGTGGCGGTGCGGTCCCCTACGGCACTGCGTAGGATCCTACGGTTTTGGCGTGCATCCGTGCGTCGCTGCGGTCCGGTCCCAGGTCGACGGGCACGTGCACCTTCCGCCGACCACTGGCGACAACATCGATGTACTGTGGAGACCTCACGCCCCACGTGTTGAGCAATTCGGCGGAACGTCCACCCGGCCTCCCGCATGCCCACTATACGCCCTCGCTGAAAGTCCGTCAACTGCACATACGGTTCACGTCCACGCTGTCGCGGCATGCTGCCATTGTTAAAGACTGCGATGGAGCTCCGTATGCCACGGCAAACTGGCTGACACTGACGGCGGCGGTGCACAAATGCTGCGCAGCTAGCGCCATTCGACGGCCAACACCGCGGTTCCTGGTGTGTCCGCTGTGCCGTGCGTGTGATCATTGCTTGTACAGCCCTCTCGCAGTGTCCGGAGCAAGTATGGTGGGTCTGACACACCGGTGTCAATGTGTTCTTTTTTCCATTTCCAGGAGTGTATGTCCAACACAGGTTGAATCCTCTTTGCGCTATTTCCTAGGAAGAGGTGGCAGTTGGATGACTTAGGCTAGTGAAGGTAGCCCATGTGCCCTTTTTTCCCGCCATTTTCTTATGTTATTAGAGGTGGCCTTGATATGTTGCAGTATCCTGATGGAATTTGAACTTCGTGCCGTTTTCTGGGGGAGGGGAGGAGGGTTTAGGTTAGTGGAGGTAGCCCAAATGACCTATCTTCGCGACATTTTCTTACGTTAGTACAGGTAGCTGTGTTGCGCTATGCTGATGGAATTTGAACTGCTCACCATTTTCTGGGGAAGGGGAGGGAGGGTTAGGTTAGTGGAGGTAGCCCAGTTGACCTATTTTCTCGCCGAAACTCGAACTTCCCTCCAAAATCTGCCATCTTGCATGACATCAGCATATGACGTCATTGCAGCCATCTTGGATAACGGTACTTGGGGCAGAACATAGTCTGTTGCCCTACTCTCACCCTAGTACCAGATGTCCTACCACAAATTTTTCGCCGGCCGGTGTGGCCGTGCGGTTCTAGGCGCTTCAGACTGGAACCGCGTAACCGCTACAGTCGCAGGTTCGAATCCTGCCTCGAGCATGGATGTGTGTAATGCCCTTAGGTCAGTTAGGTTTAAGTAGTTCTAAGTTCTAGGGGACTGATGACCACAGATGGCAAGTCTCATAGCTCTCAGAGCCATTTGAACCATTTTTGAACAAATTTTTCTGTAACACAACACCTCAAATGCTTCGATTGTCTTCTGTGGTTCTCCTATTGTCCATGTTCACTGCCATACAATGTCGCGATCAAAGGTATATTGTCAGGAATTTCTACCTCATATTAAGGCTTATGCTTGGTCCTCATAGAATTTCTTGGCGAAAAATGCATTCTTTGTCATACCAGTCAGATTTCTATGTTCTTGTTCCCTCCAGAACGAGGATTTTGCTACGTAAGTAGCAGAATTCCTTAATTTTGTCTACTTCGCTATCCCCAACTATTCTGATAAAGTTTCTCGCTATTCTCATTTCCGCTATTTGACATTAATTTCGTCTTTCTTCGATTTACTCTCAGTTCAGATTCTCTATCCTTTAGACTCAGCGTATATTGTAATTCTTTTTCACTTTCACTGACGATAGCAACGTTATCAAGAAATCTTGTCACTGATATCCTTTCACCTTGAAGTTTAATCCCATTCTTAAGCCTTTCTTTTATTTCTGTCATTACTTCTCCGATGTATTGATTGTACATTAGGAGTGAAAGATTACATCCTTGTCTTAACGATTTTAATTCGACCACTTAGTCTTCTGGCCTTATACTTTCCTCCTAGTTCTTGTACATGCTGTAGATTCCCCGTTTTTCCCTCTAACGTACCGCTATTTGTCTCAGAATTTCAAATACCTTGCACCATTTAAAATTGCCCAACGTTTTTCCAGATCGACAAACCCTATGAACATGTCGTCACTTTTCTTCAATATTACTTCCACTGTCAACCGTAAAGTCAGGACTGCCTCTCTGGTGCCTTTACCTTTTCTAAAGCCAAACTGATGGTCAGTTAACAGTTTGTCAATTTGGTTTTCCATTCTTCGGTACATTATTCTTGTAGGCAACTTGGATACACGAGATGTAAGCTGACTTTTGCGACACTATTCGCACTTATAGGCTCTTGCAATCTTCGGAATTCTGTGGGTTATGTTCTTCCGATAGTCAGATAGTATATCGCCCGACTAATACATACTACGCGCCAACGTGAATAGTCGTTTTGTTGCCACGGACCACAATGATTTTAGAAATTCTGGCGTAATGTCATCTGCCCCTTCTGCCTGATTTGATCTTAAGTCCTACAAAGCTCTCTTAAACTATGATTCTAATACTGAATCCACTATCTCTTCGAAATCGACTCTTGTCTCTTCTACTAACACGTCATCAGGTAAGTCTTCCCCGTCACAGAGACCTTCAGTGTACCCTTTCCACCTATCCGTTCTCTCCCCTGCATTGAAAAGTGGAATTCCCATTGCTCTCTTAATGTTGCCACCGTCCTTTTAATTTCAACGAATCTTGTTTTGACACTCGTATACGCTGAGTCAGTCCTCCCGACAATCCTATTTCTTCACATTCTTCATGTAGCCGTTTCGCATTAGCTACCCTACAATTCCTGTTTATTTATTCGTAAGTGACTTGTATTTCTGCACTCCAGAATATCCCTGAACATTTTAATACTTACTTCCTTCAACGATCAACTGAAGTATTTCTTCTGTTGCCCACGGTTTATTCGCAATTATCTTCTTTGTACCTACGTTTTAATTTCCAACTTCTGTGACTGACATTTTTAGGAATGTCCATTCCTCTTAAACTGAACTGCCTACTTAGATATTTCTTATTGCAGTGTCTACAGCCTCTGACATCTTGAAGTTTATCTTTAGTACTTCCGTATCTCTCTTCTTTGCGCATTGATTCTTCCTGACTAGTGTCTTTAACTTCAACCTACTCTTCATCACTATTAAATTGTGATCTGGGTCTTGATATGCTCCCAGGTATGCATTAAAATCTAGTGCCTGATTTCGAAAACTCTACCTGACCGTGATATAATCTAACTGAAACCTTCCCGTATCTCCCAGCCTTTTCCATGTGTATTTCCTCCTTTTGTAATTCTTGAACAGAGTATTTACTATTACCAGCTGAAATTTATTGCAAAACACAATTAGGCTTTCTCCTCTATCATTCCTAGTACCAAGACCATATTCTCATGTAACACGTTGTTCTACTCCTTCTCCTAAAACGGGGTTCCAATCTCTCATGACTTTTACATTTTCATCTCCCCTTACGTACTAAGTTACTCCTTCAATATCCTCATATACCTTCGCTATCTCGTGATCATTGTCTTGCGGTGTCGGTACGTGTACCTGAACTGTCGTTGACATTGTTGGTCTTGTAACATCCCCTTAGAAAAATTTATAAATGACTGTGCTGGAAAAACTCTTAAGTTATTTGTTTTTCAAACAGCTGTGCAAAACTGAAAGTACTCAGATATTTTGCTCTTTACTTATTCTGATCATCACTAAACTGACACACAATATTTTTAATTCAAAGCAATCTGACTTTCAATGATCACTACAAAAGAAAGGCCCTGTCTAACAATAACCTATACCTTTCATGAATCACTAACCTCACAAAAATCTTCGTTACTCGAACTACTGCAATACAGCGAGCGCCAATACTGCCAGAGAAATAAAAGATTCTAACTACTGAAGGAACTAACTGCGGATGGCATAGTTACCTAATGAAAGATTTTGATAGAGAAAAAACAATGTATTTACCTCAATAGTGTTCAAAGGTTATAATATATATGTCAGTTCATGACATCCAGTATTACAAATTTCCTTATTCTGACGGACACACGTCCAGATCGTCCGCTCTCAAAACTCTGCCTTCTCTCTCCCCACAACCACCACTGCTGGCGGCTCACCCGCAACTGCGCAACGCTACGCGCTGTTCACATCCAGCTGCCCAACACTACAATAGCAAATATTCCAGCAATGCAAACCAGCCACAGACTGCACACAGCACAGTCAGTGATTTTCATACAGAGCGCTACGTGGTGTTACCAACATAAAAACCTAAACAGCCTACTTACAGTCTGCTTTCGATTCTGATAAGAACAATCCTGTCACTGAACTGTTCACAATAATCCACTCTCTTCCCTGTCTTCCCATTCATGACGAATCCTACTTTATTTATTCCATTTTCTTCTGCTGTTGATATTACGCTATATTCGTTTGACCAGAAATCCTTGTCTTTCCATTTGACTTCACTGAACCCAACTGTATCTAAATTGAGTCTTAACATATCCGTTTTCAGATTTTCTTGCTTCCTCACAACATTCAAACTTCTGCTATTCCACGCCCAGACTCATAGAACGTTATTGTTTCATTTGTTTTTCAATTTTTTTTTCTCATGATGACCTCCCCCTTGGTAGCCCCTCCCGGAGATCAGAATGTTTTGGAATCTTTTGCCAATTGTAGGATCATCGTGACACTTTTGCAATCATAGGCCGCATATCCTGTGGATACACATTACGTGTCTTTAAAGTAGTGGTTTCCATGGCCTTCTGCATCCTCGTCTCGTTGATCATTGCAGATTCTTCCGCCTTTAGGGCCAGTTTCCCACCCGAAGGGCAACATCGTGTCCTAAACCATGCCCACTTCTCCGCCCATTTTGACAAGGCCATTTGCAGAATGAAGGTGACTCCTTATGCCGGAAGTCTTCGGTCACCATTGCTGAGTATTTTCACTCAAAATCAGAGGGCTTGGTTCCAACTCGGTACCGAGGAAGTTTCGATTAATAACCAAAGACGCTACCCCTTTTTTTTGGAGAGTAACTTCAATTATGTAACATTCTTCTGACAAGTTTATTTTTATAAATCATGAACAGTATTTGATAATAAATATCTATCACTGATAAAAAAAAGTCTTTGGACGTGTTGCCTATATATAATTTGTAGCATGCACAGACAGCTGGTGAGTAAAATGGAGTATCCAATTTGTTGATATTCAGTCGCGTTTTTTTATATTTATATTTTACTACAGGCGTGCCTTCTGTTGCATCCGTATCTTCTTTTTCCATACATACATATCTAAGTAATAACAGTTAATTTTTGTAAATTTGCACACAAGAAGTAACTTTTCAACTTGCACTGCAAACTACTCTTTGTTTAATAGCAAAATAACTGAATCACAACTATTAGTAACGCATCTCATAACCGAAAATGTTTAATTCCTTATATTCATGTCTTCCCTTTCACTTCTTGCATTTGGTATATCACATGGAATAGCATAAGGATATTTTATTATAGTCTAGTATAAAAGCAGTTTTCTTCCATATACATCGTCTCAAACATTGTGAGTGTACAACACCTTCTCGTAATCATTTTACTGTATGGAGCCAGTGGCTTCCTCAGCAACATCAGTCAGTATGGTATTTGGCACCGAACTTTAACCACCACCATGGGCCTCTGTACTTTTACGTTTCTTCTAAACCTGCTCTGGGAAGAAGATTCTGAACATCTGATGTGTAAATCTCTCTCAAGGGCAGTAGATGACGGATGAATTCCACAACCGCCCTTCGAAGTACAAATGTCGGTCCCTCTTTTTGTATTTGCTGCACTGATACACCCAAATGGTCGCTAATGTTGCTGATGGAAATATTCCACGCAGTCATCCCTAATGAAGAAACAAGTCCTCAGTCAGACAACAATAAAATCTGTCGAATTTCTCACTTTCAGTGGGAAGTTGCGTTTCTTGTTCCTGCTTGTGATATCAAAGAACGGTCTTGCCAGCACTACCGAGAGATTCTTGCAGACATTTTGTATCGCTTTTTGCCACACTAATAGGTGCACCTAGTCTTAATTCATTTAGTGCGGACAGCAGATCAGTATAGTATTCAGCAAGAGAATAAAATTCTATCAGACTTTCTGGTGGATTACCCTGTTTTCCTGTGGGAGGGGATGAAGGAGGTCTTAAATTTGAAAACGATTCAGAAACTGTGAAAGACTCCACGTCTTGATCAAATTTTTATTTGCTTTACGAACTGCTTCCTCATAGTTGTGTGTAACAGTTTTTATAAAAACTGGTGTCAGACACCTGTAATCTGCACCATCTCTGTTGAACGATAATCCAAAATATACACATCGACCCAAAAGAGAAACTAACGAAGTCTTTACTCAATCCGTCTCTAAGACTTTTAAAAAATTGTGAATCTCCTCTGTTATCCAAGGACAGAATGCAGCAGTTTCATATACACTCCTGGAAATGGAAAAAATAACACATTGACACCGGTGTGTCAGACCCACCATACTTGCTCCGGACACTGCGAGAGGGCTGTACAAGCAATGATCACACGCATGGCACAGCGGACACACCAGGAACCGCGGTGTTGGCCGTCGAATGGCGCTAGCTGCGCAGCATTTGTGCACCGCCGCCGTCAGTGTCAGCCAGTTTGCCGTGGCATACGGAGCTCCATCGCAGTCTTTAACACTGGTAGCATGCCGCGACAGCGTGGACGTGAACCGTATGTGCAGTTGACGGACTTTGAGCGAGGGCGTATAGTGGGCATGCGGGAGGCCAGGTGGACGTACCGCCGAATTGCTCAACACGTGGGGCGTGAGGTCTCCACAGTACATCGATGTTGTCGCCAGTGGTCGGCGGAAGGTGCACGTGCCCGTCGACCTGGGACCGGACCGCAGCGACGCACGGATGCACGCCAAGACCGTAGGATCCTACGCAGTGCCGTATGGGACCGCACCGCCACTTCCCAGCAAATTAGGGACACTGTTGCTCCTGGGGTATCGGCGAGGACCATTCGCAACCGTCTCCATGAAGCTGGGCTACGGTCCCGCACACCGTTAGGCCGTCTTCCGCTCACGCCCCAACACCGTGCAGCCCGCCTCCAGTGGTGTCGCGACAGGCGTGAATGGAGGGACGAATGGAGACGTGTCGTCTTCAGCGATGAGAGTCGCTTCTGCCTTGGTGCCAATGATGGTCGTATGCGTGTTTGGCGCCGTGCAGGTGAGCGTCACAATCAGGACTGCATACGACCGAGGCACACAGGGCCAACACACGGCACCATCGTGTGGGGAGCGATCTCCTACACTGGCCGTACACCACTGGTGATCGTCGAGGGGACACTGAATAGTGCACGGTACATCCAAACCGTCATCGAACCCATCGTTCTACCATTCCTAGACCGGCAAGGGAACTTGCTGTTCCAACAGGACAATGCACGTCCGCATGTATCCCGTGCCACCCAACGTGCTCTAGAAGGTGTAAGTCAACTACCCTGACCAGCAAGGTCTCCGGATCTGCCCCCATTGAGCATGTTTGGGACTGGATGAAGCGTCGTCTCACGCGGTCTGCACGTCCAGCACGAACGCTGGTCCAACTGAAGCGCCAGGTGGAAATGGCATGGCAAGCCGTTCCACAGGACTACATCCAGCATCTCTACGATCGTCTCCATGGGAGAATAGCAGCCTGCATTGCTGCGAAAGGTGGATATACACTGTACTAGTACCGACATTGTGCATGCTCTGTTGCCTGTGTCTATGTGCCTGTGGTTCTGTCAGTGTGATCATGTGATGTATCTGATCCCAGGAATGTGTCAGTAAAGTTTCCCCTTCCTGGGACAATGAATTCACGATGTTCTTATTTCAATTTCCAGGAGTGTACATTTTGGTCTCAGAGATGGAAGAATAGGTTCTTCGTTACTGAATAGATCAGAACTGCGTTACTACGTTTAAAGAAACTGTATTCTCAAAAGCTCAATCATCTTATTCAAAAGTTGACAGGCATCGTCACTAGATATGGAAGCAAGCAATCTCTGGGGCGACGGATCTCTTGCCTGTAGGAATCTCAACCTGAGTTCTGCTTCATACAAGATAATCGTTCGTCGTATTTAGCCAACCACAGCCAGACAACGTGCCAGTTACCGGTCAGTATGCCACTGTGCAAGAAGATGATGCAGCATGGTTAACCAGGCGGCTTCGGTTTCCTTCACATTGCCCACAATGATTTGTATTTTACCATGTTTTCTTCCAAGTCATCTAACAATGCAGCCAGATCTAGCGCCTCTTTGTAACTGCCATCGCATACGTAGGTTTTCATTAGCTGAGGCAGTTCCAACACTTCCCAGGTCTGAGGATCTGCCGTTAAAAGTCAAGAATTTAGGCGAGGGTGTACTTCTGCCCCAATTCTTGACACTTGTGGGAGAACTCTGGTAACCTCTCAGAAAATGTGGATGATGCTCAACATGTTCAACGTGTTCAAACTGTTTGTATATTTATCTCGATCATTCTTCCGATTGAATAACGGTTTTACAGTCAGAAAATGCAAGTTCTTGAGTCTGTTGCAGTACCCGGAGATTTTTACTCATCGAGACGCTCTGGTTCTCTGGTGAATTGCTCAACACGTTTGCTGCTGACGCTGTGGCGTACAACAAGATGTCGTAGATGAATGTCTGTAGGAAGATACAAGATGATTGCGGCAAAATTTCTAGTTGGGGTGATGAATGGCGGCTTGCTCAGAATGTAGAAAAATGTAAGTTAAGCCAGATGAGTAGCAAAAACCATCCCGTAAAGATGCAATACAGAATTAGTTGTGTACTGCTTGACATTGTCACGTCGATTAAATATCTGGGCGTGACGTAGCAAAGCCTTATGCAATGGAAGGAACAGGTAAGGACGGTAGTAGGGAAGGCGAATGATCGACTACGGTTCATTCTCCCTCTATAAGGGAGACCGCGCATGGAACACTAGGGTGACCCAATCTTAAGTACTGCTCTAGTGTCTGAGATCCTCATCTGCTCACATTAATGGCAGACATCCAACTCAGAGGCGAGCTGCTAGATTTGTAGCCAATAGGTTCGATCAACAAAGGAGTGTTTTTGGATGCTTGGTGAACTGAAATGGCAAGACGACACTCTTTTCGTGAAATGCTATTGAGACAACAGAGAACCGGCATTTGAAGCTGAAAGAAGAAAGATTATATTAACACCAACGTACATTCCGCATAAGGAGTGCGAAGATAAGAGAAAGTAGAGATCATACGGAGGCATACAGATCATCGTTTCCCATTCTCTCTATTTGCTAATGGAACAGCAAGGGAAATGACTAGCGGTACAAGGTACCCTCCGCCATACACCATACGATGGTTTGCGTAGGATGTGTGTAGGTGTATTCTGTCGCATGGATAACAAATGAAGAGCTGTAGCCGCTATTTACCAGTCGAAGCAGAGCAAGACAGTTGAAATTGGACATATTAGAACTATATCAGCCTACCATCCCTTTGCTCAAATAGAAGCGTTGATAATGAATATTGTGGCTTCACTTATACTTTTTTCTCGATAAAAATTCAGTTCGAACAGTTATTCCAACCGAAATTAGTTGCTTCCCAATTAACCATACATGTAAAAATTAATGCTTTCTTGAAAGGTAAATTTTCAAAATTAACCCTTATTTTTCTCTACCCTATTCTAAAAAGTTCAGTGCTAATTTAATTCATCTGATGTTCATGGATGAAGGAAGTGGTTCAAATACCATACTCTTCTGCGATCTCTGAAGGAAAGTGTTGTCTTCAGGCATGTCGGATTTTAAATGAGAATTGAGGCATTGAGTTGATTCTAATTTCCAGTTTATTTCTCATGAAATTTGACTGGTTGTTACATGTATAACAGAACACATTCCAAATACTGTGACAACTTTCATCATAACACATGCTCACAGTATAAAAGTGTTTATGATTCTCCACTGAACTATATCGAAAAGCCGGCCACGGTGGCCGAGCGGTCTAGGCGCTTCAGTCCGGAACCGCGCGACTGCCACGGTGGCACGTTCGAATCCTGCCTCGGGCATGGATGTGTGTTAGTTAGGTTTAAGTAATTCTAAGTTGTAGGGGGACTGATGACCTCAGATGTTAAGTCCCATAGTGCTCAGAGCCAATTTTATATCCAAAACTCACAGAATGGTACCATTGGAAGAGAGAGTAACTGACGGTACAAAGTGCTGCCATCTCACCCGCATAAAAAAAAGAAAAAAAAACAAGCACGAACTGCCTGTCGATATACACTGATGAGTCAAAACATAATGACCACCTGTTTAATAGCGTGTTGTTCCACTTCTGAGACGCAATACAACATAGCTCCTCCTTGGCATGGATTCTACAAGTCCTTGGCAGGATTCCAGTATATGAGGGACCTGGTGGCTACGCACTGCTCAAGCATCTCCGGCAAATTACTGGTTGGTGGCTCACGGGCAAGCTGCTATATGTTTCAGTGGGTAAGTACCAGGCGCTTGCTTGCCAGGACATCAGTGTGAGTTCTCTATAATGCCCCTCAAACCACTGGAGCATGATACTGATATTGCAACACGGACAGATCCGGTTGGAAGATGTCATCGCCGTAGGGGGAAGCGATGCAGCCGCGCGGGATTACCGAGCGGTCTACGCCGTTACAGTCATGGACTGTGCGGCTGGTCCTGGCGGATGTTCGAGTCCTCCCTCGGGCATAGGCGTGTGTGTTTTTCCTTAGGATAATTTAGGTTAAGTAGTGTGTAAGCTTAGGGACTGATGACCTCAGCAGTTAAGTCCCATAAGATTTCACACACATTGTTGGAAGCGATGCAGGTGGTCAACAATAATGTTCACGGAGTTCACTGCTGTCATAACGCCTTCGACTACCACCGCAGAGCCCATTGTGGCCCATGTCAATGTAACTCACAGCATAATTTTACCCTCATCGGCCTGCATCTGGTGCGCGATGCATGTTTCGTGCAGCCATTCACCTGGATGATGGCATTTAAGAACCCAAGCATTGACCTGGTGTAACAAGAAAGGCGATTTATTCAATAAGAAACGCCCGTCTGTTGATCCACGGTGAAAACTCAGTGATGCTGACCCTAATGAAATCGTAACTGACGATGTCGTTGGTCAACGCAGCAACACGTAAGGGTCGTGTGTTGGAGCTCCATGTTCAACAATACCCTTTGAACCGTGTGCTCCGAAACACGTGTGTCGGCAACAACATTTTACTCCGTCGTCAGATCTCTCACAGATCGCTGCCTGTCTAGGGTTACACAATTGGGGATCCTCCGACCTCCGCCTTTGGTGATGAGGCGTGTTCTTCCAATACTATACGACCTACTGGTTATTTCACCATCCTTCAACCACTTTCCGTAGGTGCTCACGACAGTAGTACGCCAGCAGGAAACGAGCTTTGCGTTTCAGACATTCTCGTTTCCAGCCGCAACACCACAACAATGAACCCTTTGTCAAAACCGCTTACATCAGTCGATTTCTGCACTTGCGGCCCGCATCTTCACTATACTGACTGACCATTCTTCTCTCTTCGGCATACATTCTTTCCTTAATGCGTCACTTGTCCGCAACGCCACCAGGAGGCATTCACCCTCTTGTGGGTGGTGGTCATAACGTTTGGTCTCATAACTGTTGCACTAACTCCTGACTACGTGTTTGAAATGCAAAGTATGGACTGTCCTCTACCTCGGTGTTCACTACTATTCGTAACGTATTTATGCATGCTATAATATACCGTGCCACCCATTTATAATAATTATTACGTTAACGTCTGGTTTACCTGCTAGTGAAATTGTGGATAAAATATGTTTCCGTAAGTACAAAATCCGAGAGCAAAACTGGTTGCAAAAGATATAAAATTAAAAATTGAAACCTCGAGAATTCCGTGCCTGTTTAAACTTATTTACATATAATGACTTTGTGGCTGTCTATCAAATGAAAATGCTTTTCGTTATACAGTTTTGCTGTAGAAAGGTGACTATAAAAAAACAACAAATTACGGTCTGGAACAGCCCAAATAAAATTTCAATATTTTATTAGTGCACGTGATATTTCGTTGTTACTTGAGTGACCTAAACGAATGCAAATAACGTTAATCATTCCTATTCATAATTATGTTCCCATTTAATTTCTCTATTTTACAGTGAAATTGATAGGATGTCCGTCTTTTATCTGTTTTCTATTTTAAAGTTGTAATTTAAGAAAATGTTCTCATTAATTTCCATCAAATAAGCGAGAAATAAGAATTGAAAATGCTCCAATGCATCCAATGGTTCCACAAAGCCCATGCATCGTGTATTTTAAAACTAAAACGGTATCTAACATTTCACAAATAAATATTGTATCGTACCTTCAGCAACGACCGGTTCAAGTACACAACATGATATAGCGGCTAGAAATACTGAATAATCTCTAAGAAAAAGAGTACACAGAGACAGTTGGGAATAAGTCGTGAGTGGTGTGGAGCATGATGTATATGGTGACAAGATTTCGCCTATAAAATTAAATAAACCCGAAAGACGACGGATCGATGTGTTCACCCATGATTAATGAATTGAAAATTATAAAAGTACTTGGTTTAACCTTTAGGCAGACATTGCTACTAGTTCTGAAGAAAGGTACAGAGAATTAGTAAAACAATTCTGACTTTCTTACTTTAGGAGAATCAGAGATCACAACAAAAAAACAAAAGAATAAAACAGTCACAGGGACCAGATGACATGCCTAGCTCAGGTCTCCCAAGGGCTACTACAGCAGTGGATGACCGCAACCTATGTATTATGGCTCGGAGGAATCCTGACAGTAACGCCACCATATTGTACAATGCCTTTCGTGCAGCCACAAGACGTCGTGTTAGGCTGCATGATGCGCAACTTCACTCCTGACGTCCATGGCGCGGTCCATCTTTGCAACCACGACACCTTGAGCGAGGTACAGATAGGCCCAACAACATGCCGAATGACCCGCTCAGGATTGGCATCATGTTCTTGTCACTGATGAGTGTCGCTTATGACTTCAACCAGACAATCGTCGGAGACGAGTTTGGAGGCAACCCGGTCAGGCTGAACGCCTTAGACACAATGTTCAGTGAGTGCAGCAAGGTGGAGATTCCCTGCTGTTTTGGAGTGGCATTATGTGCGGCCGACGTACGTCGCTGGGGTCATGGAACGCGCCGTAACGGCTGTACGATACGTGAATGCCATCCTCCGACAGATAGTGCAATCATATCAGCAGCATATTGGCGAAGCATTCGTCCTCATGGACTACAATTCGTGCCTCCATCGTTCGTTCAGGATAAAGACATCTCTCGACTAGAGTGGCCAGCATGTTCTGCAGACATGAACCCCATCGAGCATGCCTGGGATAGATTGAACAGGGCTATTTATGGACGACGTGACCCACTAACCACTCTGAGGGATCTACGCCGAATTGCCGTTGAGGAGTGGGACAATCTAGTTAAAATCGTTTGTGCGCGCGGGCTCTTCTTCCCTTGGTGGCACATTTGAGTGTGAATGTATAGTACGAGAGGACTTCCTGTCCTCCCCTTGTTTCCACTCACAATAACTAGACGGAACAAGTTGTATGATATAAGTGTTTATTACATTAAACGTTACAACTTGCACAGGCAGCGCGCCAACTGCGGCTCCTGGCTTAGCTGGGAGACATACACGCCCGTCCGCTACGGGGTCTCACAGCTACCTGCTCGGCCGTTACAACGGCTAATCCTACCTGCACGCACAAAGGACCTGGGAGGTCCACTTCCGCACGTAGGTTGCAAATTCTTCCAACAGGGAGCAGACTATACTGGACAGTCTGACCTGTCCAGTTTGAAGCTGCCACTAGATGGCAGTTGGAGTGAGTAGCAGAGTCCAAACATACTCCCACTCTAAAATGAGTTTCTCATTTTACAAATAACCAACATTTCAACAAACAACAAAACCAAAACAAGTGAACAGTAAAAATATAACTAGACACAATGTCAATGCACATAAAACATGAATGCACTAACATTTTTTACAAATAACCAAAATTTTGACAAACAACAACACCAAAACAAGTAAACAATAAAAATATAACTAGACACAATATCAATGCACATAAAACATGAATACACTAACATTTGGGATGCCCAAAACACCAAACACCACTGTCATGCTGCATGTGAAACACGATGGGTACTAACATGCAGGACACAAAACAATAGAGTATTAATATTATACTGCATAAAAACATGAAATCAATACTAACAGCAGTTAGTCCACAAGAAACATCCACAGCCTCCCAAGCTGATTTGATGAATTATGAGGTTATTCCAGTAAATGACAATTTGGCAGTGGCTCTGTATCATATATCACTACACAGATCTGAGGGAACACTTAACTGATTCACTGTTTAGGTAGGGGACACAATTTTGCTATAGGCCTCTTAATATGCCCATTAGCAGTTTTTACCATTACCACATGCACACACTTATCAGGACCGGGAAACAGCTGGTCAATGACACCCAGCCTCCACACCAAGGGAGGCAAATTATCCTCCTTGACCAGCACATGATCGCCGATCTGGGGTTGCCATGCTCCTTCCGATGTCCATTTTTTGCATTGCTGCAGATCATGTATATATTCTGTGGACCACCTCTTCCAAAAGGACTGATGCAACTGCTGCACAAGTTGCCATCTGTGCAACCTGTTGGCGGGAACCTCAAGGACAGAGGGTTCAGGATGAGCACAAAGGGGCTGTCCGATTAGGAAATGGCCAGGAGTGAGAGCAGCAGGAGAATAGGAGAATCTAGGTCATCAGAGAGAAGACACAACGGCCTTGAATTCAAGCATGCTTCTATCTGAATTAACACAGTAGTCAGTTCTTCGAATGACAGCACTGCATTGCCGAGGACACGTTTGAGATGCGACTTCATGCATTTGATTCCTGCCTCCCAGAGTCCACCAAAGTGAGGGGCACGAGGTGGAGTGAACCTCCAACTGATTCCCTCTGAGGTCGAAAATTCACTACACCTTCAACAGTAACATTGTTGGAGAGAAAACGTTTAAGCTCAATGTCTGCACCTACAAATGTGGTGCCATTGTCACTGTACATGTGAGAAGGTTTCCTTTTAAACCTCCTCTCGAGATGCGCCAGTCTCCGAGAGGCTTGTTGTCATGATTCGCCTAATGATTTACAGTCAGGTTTCACTGGTAGTCGAACCACAAATCTCCCTTCTTCATCTCGTGCCGTGTGGCGCTGAAAGTGTGCCTCACATATTTTATCCTGCTTACTTATCGTTTTCATAGACAGTTCCTCTAACTCCCAAAACCTTTGCAATTTGGCATCTAAATTGTTACCTCTAACAAAGCACGAGGTCACTGTAGAACGAGCCATGTTGCATGAAGCTGAAGGCACCCTACCAGACAAAATCCAGCCAAATCTTGTTTCGACCAGTGAAGGATGACTTGGTTTCGCCAGCCTTTCCTTACAAACAACGTCAAAGAAAACCTCAGCACCAAGAATTAAATCTACTGTGGCAGGCTTGTTGAATTCTGGATCAGCGAGTGGAAGATTACATGGGACACTCCAGGGCCTTGTGTCTATCATGCTCGCCGGTAGGTCACTAGCGACATGATTTACGATAGCACAAGTGGTTCTGATATGAAAGTCGTTGAGCCTCGACGACAGTTCAACATCACAAGTGTGAGACACTGAGGCTGCAAAGGCGTTGTTTATACCCTTCACAGGAAACGAATGTTTACTTCGTTTCAGTTTTAATTTCTCTGCCATGCGCTTAGATATAAAGGATATCTGACTCGCACTATCTAGCAGAATTCTGCAAACCTGCTGTCTACCCATGCTGTCTTTAATGTTGACAACAGCTGTTGGTAACAAAACATTACAATGGATGTTTGCCTTCCCGCTCATAGCTTGATGGGCCAAGGAATGGCCTCCTGGTTCATTATTCTGCCCATTCCTTGGTTCAGCAGGCTTGTGGAGCAGTATGTTGTGCCTCCCTTTACAGGTCTTACAAGGAGAAATCCTGCATTTAGTAGAGAAATGACCAGAGCGGATGCACAAAAAACAAAGCTTATTTTTTGTCACATATGCCCTTCGCTCATCGACATTTAGTGCTTGAAACCCTTTGCATTTAGTGATAGTATGAGGTTCACTACAAAATTTACATGATTCCTCAGCATCAGCATTAGCGAGATGAGCCCTCCTCACATGTCTTGTTTGACTTAAATTATTGGCATTTCCTTGCGAATCCCTTGAGGTGTTATCCCTGAACCTGATCAACTCAAGGGCCTGACATTTTGTTTCCAAAAAATCTATTAGTTGATTTAATGTGGTGAATGTCGACCCAGACATCTTTACCTCCCACTCATGACGATCTGTGGGTCGCATACTGGACAGAATCTCTTCCGAAAGAATAACTTCATGAAGTGGAACATCAGGTTTGAGAGCTTCTAAGGCCTTCAAACGGCTGCATACGTGATTAATTAGTTGCCTATAATCGCTCGCTGCGCCATGACCGACTGTAGGCAGGGCCAACAAAGCCTTAGCATGTCTGGCTGCAATTATTTTTGGGTTATTATACCTCTGCGTAATAAGTCCCCAGGCTATTGATAGATTTCCTGCTGTGGCGGGTATATGTTTCAAAAGGTCCTTAGCTTCACCTCGCAAAGACGAATTAACACTCTAAGCGCCAAGCCCGTAAAATTTACGGGCCTGGGATCGCGCGAAAATCACCAAGCCCGTAAAATTTACGGGCCGCTACATTTAATTTCATTCAAAACACTGCAACGTTATTTCTACGGGTTTGGCCAGCGCTATACGTTTTTCAGATGTTTATTAACAAAATGCGTCCATAGATGTCACGGCAGCGCTGTAATTCATGTTAAAACTTATCTTTGCGTTCTCAGTCTGTATATCATTCAGTTGTTTGTCATCATGTTTCGGCGCGGTTTATCAGACGCAGAAATTGCGGATTTGATCAATCATAGCGACACTCTGGATAATGTAGAGAGTGATTCAGACGATTCTGAATGCAATGGTGTGTTTGAAGGTACGTATTTCCGAATTTTCCACGTAATTGTGCAGTACGCACATATCTGTTGAACATGTGTAAACGATGTATGTAGTTACACATAATGTGATATTCTTTTTAGAAGACGAGATTGATGACAGTTTGTCTTCAGATGAAGACGAGAATGATGTTGAAGGTGTTGCTTCAAATCCAGCAGCTGTGCCGTATCCGAAAGACAGTGAGTGGACTGCAGTTGACACCTACCGACCTCTGCCTGTCAACACGACACCCAGGCAGATACTAGT
The DNA here is from genome assembly GCF_023864275.1 of Schistocerca cancellata. Classification (NCBI taxonomy): domain Eukaryota; kingdom Metazoa; phylum Arthropoda; class Insecta; order Orthoptera; family Acrididae; genus Schistocerca; species Schistocerca cancellata. The sequence goes on from NC_064634.1 coordinate 272,880,076, forward strand.
GGATATTGATGAGTCGAGTTCTGTACTGGATTGCAGTAAAGTGTTCCTTACTGACAGTGACGTAAATGAACTCAAGAGACAGACAAATTTGTATGCATCACAGACAATACAGAAGAAAAGAAGAGGAAATAATCTGAAGCCCCATTCAGTTTTGAGTTCGTGGAAGCCAGTGACTATAAGTGAGATGAGGCGTTTCTTGGGTATTATTTTCCACATGTGTGTTTCGAAAAAGCCCAAAATTGCGGACCATTGGAGCACTAATCCTGTTCTTAGTTGTAACTTTTGTCCCCATGTCATGAGCCGTTTGCGTTTCACTCAGATACTGTCATGCTTGCATCTTGTTGACAATTCAAATCAGAAAAAACCAGGCGAAGATGGATTTCATCCACTTTACAAAGTTTTGCCATATTATAATAATTTGAAGGAGCGATGTATCCAGGCATATCGTCCCTCAGAAAAAGTGACAATTGATGAAGGAATTTGCCCATTTCGAGGTCGTGTGAGTTTCCGTGTTTACATGCAAAATAAGCCTCATAAGTATGGACTGAAAGTATATGCTGTTGCTGAAGCCAGTAGTGGCTATGTTGTAAATTTTGAAGTTTATGCTGGTAAGCATATTGTTGACAATTCTTCGTCTGCGGTTATTTTGCGATTGTTGTCTGACAGCAGCTTGCTGAACAAAGGCCACACTGTGTATTTAGATCGATTTTATTCCAGTCCAGAGCTATTTCAGCAACTGGCAGAGAAAGGCACTGGAGCTGTTGGTACTGTGAACAAATCCAGGAAAGGATTGCCTAAAGATTTAGTATCTGCTAAGCTGAAAAAGGGCGAAATGTCTTTTCGGCGTAAAGATAATGTATTGGCAATGAAGTGGAAAGATAAGAGAGATGTGTATACATTGTCTACAAGGCATCAAGCAACATTTGGTACGCATACTAAGAGAAATGGGTCTGTAGTATTGAAACCACTTCAGGTACTTGATTACAACCTCAATAAAATTGGAGTGGATATTGGAGACCAACGCCTGCAGTACAATCCGTTCCAGCACAGAACTGTGAAATGGTGGCGAAAATTATATTTCCATTTGCTGCTTATGGGAGTATCAAATGCATTTTGGCTGTACAATGCAGTGCACAGGAAGAAAATTACAATAACAGACTTTATAACAGTGCTTGCAGTTCAGCTTGTTGAAGACGACACACTTGAATTCATTCCAAGAAATGAAGGAACTGTAGGTCGGCTAACAAAGAGACATTTTTTGCAGCACATACCTGCAACTACTAAGAAGTATGCTGCTCGTGTGTGTCACGTGTGCAGTTCCAGGAGCAAGAAACAGAGTGGCAAGGCTTCTCGCAAAGAGACACGATACGAATGTGAACAGTGTGGCGTTGCACTCTGCCTGGAACCTTGCTTTAAAATTTTCCACACTAAAAAACAATATGATTCTGTGTGAAATTTATATGTAATACTGTATACTATCAGAAACATGTAATGTAGTGCCACAATTTTGGTTAAAAATAAATCACAATTGTATTCCCTTATTCGTATGACTTTTTCTAAATTCTTAAAACATCTAAGTGATTTCTATAACTGTACCTTAAAGCTGTGCATTGTAAAGTAGTTTCTTTCACTCAGAATTAAAGTAGAAATGTGCAGCTTCAAGATGGTACCAAATTTGCCACAATCCAAACAGTAGATTTGATGCAGTAATTTTTTTAATATTGGTAAAATTGCCCGGTTTCTAGGGACGGGTGCATAAAATAGGCCTGGTACAGAGAGTGTTAAGGTAATGAAGTTTTTGAACGTCATCAATTGAATTGTTATTCATAATGAGACTCAAAAACGTATCCCTGTATGATGACCACTTAAGGTAGTCACCCTCAAAATTTGGCAAGTTAATATCGGGTAGTTTCAAAGAACTGACACTGCCTGATGGATTCGAGCCCAAAGGCTGCGGAAGCTGGGTGTACCTCTTCATTGAACCCTTGATAGTGGATTCAACAAAGTCCCACGAATCCTCGAATTCTGCCCTGTCCTTACTATGATCTGCTGATTCGTCTTCAATTTCGAGCCGTGTTTGAGACGACTCAAAATCAGTCTGAATCCGAGTCAATCGACTTAATTTTGATTCCAACATTTCGATGCTGGCACTGTCTGCAGACTGCACAAAGCTCGCTAAGCGCGCGAGAGCGGCCTTTGCTACACCTCTCTGCTTGACTAATTTTGTTTTCTCTGAGGGCTCCATTTTAGGACCAGGAAGATGATAGTAGGAAGCCAACAGTTGCACTTACCACGCTGCAGCGGCAGTACGGACAGGAACAGCAGCGGCGTCACGGGCACTGGCAGCTGGCGTGGCAGGCGCTGCAGTCTCCGACGGCGCGAAGTTTCGGTGGGAGCAGGACGTGACGTCAGCAATGATGCTGGCACCGACGCGTTTCTGTGCCTCTCACGTTTGAATTAGAGACACATTAAATGTTCACAAATATGTCCCCGATCGCCGTTGTTAAGGCTGTTATTGTCGAAGTCCCGAACAGGCCTTGGAACACTCGATAGCAGTCAACAACGAAACCGAATAACGTGTGCTGCTCACACGTGGGTTTTTAGAAGTTCACAAATACCGGAACGTAAATCCGCGCGAACGTACATTCCGCGTGGTCACTATCCGGCCCGGAGGACCAAAAAATGTGCGCGCGGGCTCTTCTTCCCTTGGTGGCACATTTGAGTGTGAATGTATAGTACGAGAGGACTTCCTGTCCTCCCCTTGTTTCCACTCACAATAACTAGACGGAACAAGTTGTATGATATAAGTGTTTATTACATTAAACGTTACAACTTGCACAGGCAGCGCGCCAACTGCGGCTCCTGGCTTAGCTGGGAGACATACACGCCCGTCCGCTACGGGGTCTCACAGCTACCTGCTCGGCCGTTACAACGGCTAATCCTACCTGCGCGCACAAAGGACCTGGGAGGTCCACTTCCGCACGTAGGTTGCAAATTCTTCCAACAGGGAGCAGACTATACTGGACAGTCTGACCTGTCCAGTTTGAAGCTGCCACTAGATGGCAGTTGGAGTGAGTAGCAGAGTCCAAACATCGTTCAAATGGCTCTGAGCACTATGGGACTTAAATTCTGAGGTCATCAGTACCTTAGAACTTAGAACTACTTAAACCTAACCAACCTAAGGACATCACACACATCCACGCCCGAGGCAGGATTCGAACCTGCGACCGTAACGGTGGCGCGGTTCCAGACTGTAGCGCCTAGAACAGCTCGGTCACCCCGGCCGGTGGGACAATCTGAGCCAAAAGTGCGTTGATGTAGTTGTGGATAGTATGCCACGACGAATACAGGCATGCATCAATGCAAGAGGACGTGCTGCTAGGTATTAGAGGTACCAGTGCGTACAGCAGTGGGAATCCCCACCTCTGAAGGTCTCGCTGTACGGTGGTACTACATGCAATGTGTGGTTTTCATGGCAATAAAAAAGAGTAAAAATTATGTTTATGTCGATCTATATTCCAATTTTCTGTACAGGTTCCGAACTCACGGAACCGAGGGTATGCAAAATCTTTTTTTTCAGGATGAACTCTTTTAAATTACAGTGAGGGATGTATATTAATGAGTCAGGGAGTAAGACAAGGGTATGTATTACCTCCGACACTTTATCATTTATGTGCACGATATCTTACACAGATGGAATGATCAGGCACCAACCTGAATTATTTTATAAAGGACCACTTAAAATTGGCTGTCCTATGCTGACGACTTAGTGATATGCAAAACACTAATACTAATCTTCAAACAGCTATCAGTTTACAACATAAGGTTTATACAGAATAATTTTAAAATTTGTGTTTCAAAATCAGTAACCCTGGCATTCCAGGGCAATCACCCAACAAGAGCAAAGCTCTGAATTTTAGAACAGGTTCAATGTTTTAATTAGTTAGGCTGTGGTATCTCCTATGATTACGATAGGCCCATAATTAATGAAGTAGGAAGATACCACTCAATGTGCGGAAATATTCGGAGAACACTGAAAACAGCACGGACCGAAATACAGCCTATGCTATACAAGATAATGACAGTGCTTTTTATTCTATATGACAGTGAAATGTGGGCGTTAAGACAGAAAGACCACAGCCACATACAAGGCACAGAAATGAAATTCCTTAGAGCACTGCTGGGATACACATACCTTGATAAAATAAAAAGCGGGATATGCGGCATCAGTTACGAATATTTGCAGTATGGGATAAAATAGACGATATAGAAGCATGTGAGAATAATATTTAGGAAGAATGGACGTTACAAGGATACGGCAAGTGGCACTGCCATACAGACCTATTAGCCGAAGAGACACAGTAAGACCGAAGCAAAGATGGACTGAGGCCCTTCGGCCAAAAATCCTATAAAGAACAAGATCACGCGGTGCAAAGCGATACTTGCGGACCATCGGCGGCGCAGGATGCTGCTTTGGTTGGAGCAAGTGAAGCAGCGTCCGACGGTGGCGGCCATGCAGAAGTTCCGGCGGGGATGGTCTGTCGCGTGGGTGGGAGCGATAGGAGGCGAAGAAGAGTTGCAGCGCCTGTTCCGCGTGTGGGAGGTGCGAAGCGTTCTGCTTCTCCGTTGGACTGGAGGTGAATCGGAGCCCTTGTTAGATGGTGAGTGCCATTTCGTTCACAAAACTATTGAAAGTCATGTGACGTGAACTGAGGTCCGTTGTCCGTGAGAGGACAACACTTGAGGACAACACTTGAATGGTGCTGCGTGACGTGGTAGAGTTCATAGGCACCAGGAAATTGCTACAAGAGTCTATCACATAAGCCAAGGAGTGTTTCAGAATGGTCCTGAAAAATCTATGTGCACTCGTTGCCATGGCGATTGAGTGGTAGGTCAAGCTGAGAATGTCTGTAGCGGCCGGCCGAGGTGGCCGAGCGGTTCTAGGCGCTACAGTCTGGAACCGCGCGACCGCTACGGTCGCAGGTTCGAATCCTGCTCGGGCATGGATGTGTGTGATGTACTTAGGTTAGTTAGGTTTAAGTAGTTCTAAGTTCTAGGGGACTGATGACCTTAGAAGTTAAGTCCCATAGTGCTCAGAGAATTTGAACCATTTTTTTGTATGTAGCGGAGCTGATTGGATGTCCACGCATGCGCAACACTGTCGTCGGTTCAATGTGGGCGTCCATGCCCTGCCAAGTACAGTGCCGGCGCGCGCTAATTCCTTAGTACGAACAATTCCCCAATGTCCTTGGTGAAGCAGTTGTACCACATCCTTTTTCAACACTGTGGGGATGAGCACACGCGATTGTGCTCTGTCGGATTGTACTAAGATCACACTTTGTCGAACTGAAAGGTTATGTCGACGGGCAAAGAATCGGCGCACTACTGATTTCTGAATACTGTCCAGTGAGTTAGGCCAAGATGTGCAAATGTAATGCCGCAAGATCTTCAGATCAGGGTCCGCTTCCGTGGCCCGTGCAATTTTTCTGTAATTCAGTTGAAGAGATTACAGCCATTCGGAATCCTGCGCATCGTCCTGGCAATAACATGCGTCAGAGGAATCAAAATCATGGGGGCGATCGGAAGAGGAGAAAGGGCGTCAGCATTGCAATAGGTCTGTACAAAATTTCGTACTGATACTGCGATAGAACCAAAGTCCAACGTTGGAGTTTTGAGCAGTACGTGTCGGAACCGGCTTTGCGGATTAAACAAGAACTGCAAAGGCTTGTGATTTGTCACTAAATAGAACTTGCGACCAAACAGTGATGGAATTTTGTCACACCGTACGCAATAGCGAGAGCTTCCAGAATGAAATTTTCACTCTGCAGTGGAGTGTGCGCGGTGTGAAACTTCCTGGTAGATTAAAATTGTGTGCCCGACCGAGACTCGAACTCGGGACTTTTGCCTTTCGCGGGCAAGTGCTCTACCATCTGAGCTACCCAAGCACGATTCACGCCCCGTCCTCACAGCTTTACTTCTGCCAGTACCTCGTCTCCTACCTTCCAAACTTTACAGAAGCTCTCCTGCGAACCTTGAAGAAGCGAAAGTTTGTTTTTGAATTTTTAATTGCACTGAGTTTTAGTTAAGAACTGAGGGAAAAGCAATAGGTCTGGCTTGTGCACCATTTCTGTGCGAAAGCACAGCGCCGATTCCATAAGAGGAAGCGTCTACTTATAAGATCACTGGTTTTGCAGGATCAAAATGTACTAAACATCTGTCACCGAGTAAGGAATATTTTAGTTTCTGAAATTCATCGTGACACTCTGGTCCCCACGAAAGGCATATTTTTCCGACAAGCGATGCAATAGAGCCGCGGTCTGAATCATTTGGAATGAAACGAATATAGTATGTTAACTTGCGTAGCACTATCTCCAGTTCAGATACATTGCGAGGAACAAGCAGGTCACGCATTGCAAGCAAACGAGATTGGAGGGGCCACACAGCCTGACTGTTTATCGTATGACCCGAGTACTGTAGTTCTGTCTGCAAAAAGTCACGACACTTGAGCCCCGCATCTGACAGCACTCGAAAAAAAGGAGTACCCAAATTGACAATGTTTTCCTGTGGCGTAAGACCTGAGAAGACAACATCATCAAAGTATTTCGAAAAGAACGGGACTTGAGCAGTCAGCTATTCCAAGTAACGCTGAAAAATGGCGGGTGCGGAGTCAGTGTCAAAGGGCAAACGCAAATACTTGAACAGGCGTAAGTGTATATTAACAACAAACACTTTCTGTGATTCTTCAGCTAGTGGTATTTGCAAATATTCATCACGCAAATCTGCCTTAGAATAGTAACGGCGTGCACCACGCCGTTCCAAAGTTCCTCTGGCAGAGGCAACATATAACTGTCAATTATTGTCTGTGGATTGACTGTAGTTTTGAAGTCACCACAAATGCGAATGCGACCAAAAGTCTTGGGCATCAGAACCAATGGACTTACTCACTGACTACCTTGTATTGCAGCAATCACACAATCGTCTCGCAATTATTTTAATTCACTGGCTACTTTGTCTTGTAAAGCAATGGGAACGGGCCGAGCCCGGAAAAATTTAGGCTGTGCATTGTCTATCAGGTTAATGTACGATACAAAATTATTAGCGTTTCCAAGTGCATCAGAATAGAGTTCTGGAAATTTCTTAAGCAAACTAGCTACACTGTCTTTTGGATTAAAAGCAGTCACAGAAAGTACAATGTCCTGGATGCTAAGGCGAAACAATTCAAACAAATCTAAGCCAAATATATTTTCATTATCTCTTAATTGCAACACAGTAAATTTCACTGTCCTAACACGAGATTTGTAAGTATCAGGCAAACTGCACTACCCAAGTACTGGGATTTCCTGACCGTAGTATGCAGTGAGGTGCGTGCTAGATGTTGACAGGAGTGGTGAACTTTACTGTTCGTACGTGGCACGATTAAACAAAGTTACAGAAACACCTGTGTCCAATTGAAAGTCAACACGACGGCCAGATATCCGTGGTGTTACAAATAGTTGGTTTGAAAGGCGTCGAACTGCACTGGGGCGAGATGAGGGCCCAACCTTACTTTAATTACTACTAGAACCTGTAGTCGGTTTTTAAAACACTGCATTCACAGAATGTGCATGAGACCTGTTGTTGCGAGAGCGCGCAGAATTGACTTTCTTTTGCCGTTGCAAGTAAACTGCGTGGACATGGCCTTTCTTTCCACATGAGTAATATGTCGCGTTGCTTGACGGGCAGTCCTGCCGCTTATGGCGAGCAAAACAGCGAGGGCAAGGCTTCACTAGATTTACAGCCCCGGCTACTTGTTTGCTACTCTGTCTCCATGTTTGAGTGCTCGCTCGTTGTGGCGGCTGAGTGGGGCGGTCGCGGGCAAGGGGCGACTCGAACCGACAAATCGGGACCTCATCAAATTTATCGGCGGCTATGGCGCCTGAATAACATTGTTCTAATATTTGCAACTTTTGATGGAGCAAAGGATCTGAGCACTTCAGAATTTTCTAATTCTGTTATCAAGGACATTGTATGTGATCGCATCACGGATAATCATGTCACTATAAATACTACACTTGAATTTACACTTCCTAGTGAGACCCTGTAACGCTGTATGCCTCTGACGGTACGTCTGTGGTCCCGGCGGAGGTTCGAGTCCTCCCTCGGGCATGGGTGTGTGTGTTTGTCCTTAGGATAATTTAGGTTAAGTAGTGTGTAAGCTTAGGGACTGATGACCTTAGCAGTTAAGTCCCATAAGATTTCACACACATTTGAATATCTGGTACGTCTGTTCCGGCATTTTCTTAAGGCGTAAGAACTTATGTCTGGCGGCCGCCACCTGAATCTGCTGTTCGTAATCGTGACTTAATGTGCCTACTGGTTCATCATAGAAGAGTGCGTCGGGAGAAGTCATAGGGAAAAGTTTTTGAATTGAGCGAAACGCAGCGGTTCCCGCAACCGACAGGAAATATTGAGATTCCTCAGTAACTTGAATTCCATTGATGTGACAGTGGGCCTGGAACTGGGCGAGACATTGGAACGATTCCTCTTCTTTTTCATCGAAGTTACCGATACGGCGGAATGTTGTTTGGTAGCACGTGTTGGATCGGTTGGTTAGTCGGTTGCGCAGCCGACGCAGCTTGCGTGGGAAGCAACTGCTGCACAGTAGACAGCATTGTGGTGATTTTCTGGTTCTGAAACTGAAAAATCTGATTTAGTTCCAGAGCAGGAGCAGTCTGCGGCTGAGGCGCAGGGCAGGGGGTGGGGTAGTCATTCTAACGCTAACAACTCACTGTAAAATGTGAAAACGCAAATAGAATATCAATGTGCAAAGCCTGTGAAATGAGAAATCGATTAGTTTTTCCGCTCCCCCCGCCCACCCCCACCCCCCTGTAATATACGTACAACATGAACACATTAGCAAACAGAATCATTGGAACGACAGCTTCCCTGCAGCAAACTATAACACATGAAAAGCAAAGAAAACTTGTTAGAATCGTCACCACTTGTTATGGCTATGCCCTCTTGTAATGTTTTGTGGTTCCTGGTTGGATGAGAAGAGGGTGGTGGATGGCCGGTTCCCTCTCCCTATAACGCAAAATGCACACGTGGTTAAAATACACTTTTTTACAGGAACCAATTGAGTTCTTAACTTCAACGACGCCCAATCTGAAGTCCTTTACATGAATTTTAATCACCTGGTATGTGTCTACATACCGTAACTCTCAACTGTTTGCTAATGCCCTAGAAAATATCTCATTTACGTCGATTGACAGTCAAACATTCAATTTAACACAGTCATCCTGGTGAAAAGAGCCGAAAGGATTCGGCTTACACGGATAAAAACGAATCCCAGCGCCGGCTGCAGTACATTCCTGAGTGCTCTCGTCCTCTTCATATCGACAGAGAAATACGATAGCGAGATTCACACGAAGTTGCTTTTGGATTTTGGACCCCATCAAGCACAAGTCTTTCTGTATGCCACTTACACGCTGATTGCCTATTAATAACTACTTTCCAAATTGAACGTGGTCTGTTAACTCTACCGAAGTACTGCTCTGAGTGCGGTCTTCGTGGGCAGCTTGAAATCTCCGGATGTTACAACCATCTATCGGTGCTTTGAACGGTTTCGCGATCTTGAACGCTGTTAATTAGTTGACGAAACATCGTGTCATCATCCACTGGTATCTTTCCTGCACGAACTGCGCTACAGCTTGATGTTTTTTCGATGGTGCACCCTCGCTACGGATTTTCCGTATGCAAGAGAGCAATATGGGTATATTTGGCTTAGTCAGAGGTACAGACTTGAAGCCTATAAATTTTCGTTGTTATTGCCTTGATAAATCTGGCCCCATAACATAAGTAACGCGTGAAATTCATCTACGGAACAGCTTTGTTTGAAGTACTGGTTTTACTCTCCAAATGGATTGATTAGAACACAGTGCCACCATGGAAGTCTTCCTATCTGAATGGTTTCCCGCCACCAAAAGTTATTGATTTTTGCAGAGTGTCTTCTTCTTTTTCATCGGTTCAAATTAGGGGACTGAATTTAGCTGTGAACGTAACCAGGATACCACAAAAACTCTAATGCCAGAAATAACACCAATGAAGTGCACAATACTGTGCAGTTAAAAGTGTATGACATAGCTAACAGTTGCTCCACAGAGGGATGAGGAGAAAAACAACACTCTACATTTTGCGTGATGAATTACGTTTGAGGAAGAACGATAGGGGGTCACATTTGTCGAATTCAGTGCCTACGATGCAGCCAATAATGTATCATTTCTAATAGTGTGACGTTTGATACTGGACAGATGGAATCGAGAAATGATGAAAGTAGAAAAGTTGTTTTAGCCAGATGTGCAATTTTTTCTGTTCCGCTTTGCTTTAACCACTTCACTGAAATCCACACCAGCACTTCTAAGAACAGTTTTTCAAATAATATCAGTTCGGTACGAAAAATTTGTTGATCAGATAGTGTGCTTATTGTAAGCAGAGGGAAATATAGCAATAACTTTGGTCCTATTATACCGGTATTCCGGCTCTTCACGTTACCGAAATTCCTCTTTTAGACACTGGGTAGGTGATCCTTCAAATGGCTGCCGTGAGAGCCACAGCTTTGCATGCGAACGGCTCACAACACTCTTTTTGGGGTGAGCGGTTTATATTCGAAGTGCATTTTCATGCGGTTCTGAGAGTTCGAGGTTCCGCATTTCCAAATGGTTCAAATGGCTCTGAGCGCTATGGGACTTAACTTCTTAGGTCATCAGTCCCCTAGAACTTAAAACTACTTAAACCTAACTAACCTAAGGACATCACACACATCCATGCCCGAGGCAGAATTCGAACCTGCGACCGTAACGGTCGCGCGGTTCCAGACTGTAGCGCCTATAACCACATGGCCACTCCGGCCGGCTCCGCATTTCCAATTCTGAATAGAAGAAACTTTTGTCACTAAATAGCCACTTAATGAACAAGATTGCTACTGAATAAGCAGGATTATGTGCTTCACTTACTAACATTTTTACACAGAACGTAGTGCAAGTTACATAGGGAAATAATTTCTTCAACAGATAAAACAATTACATATATATAACTGTGAGGCTGTACATACTCAGTGCACAACTATCACTCTTTATGTAGGTTATGCGTATGGACTCCATAAAGCGAAAATAATACTCCACATAATACAACAACAAATGGAAACGATGAAAACTTACTCATTGATTGTAATTATATTTAATGTAAATCTGTAGACATGGTTTCACGCCAATCGGTTGCATTACTCCAGTTACTTGAGCGAGCGAGGTGGTGCTGTGGATAGCATACTGGACTCGCATTCGGGAGGACGACGGTTCGAGCCCGCGACTGGCCATCCCGATTTAGGTGTTCAGTGATATCCCTACACCGCATTACGCGAATTCCGGGATGGTTCCTTTGAAAGGGCAGGCCAACTTCCTTCTCTATTCCGATGGCGTGGATGACCTCTCTGTTTGGTCCCCTCCCACGAATCAACAAACCAAATAACAGTTACTTGAAACGGTGACAGGACTGTCACATATCGCTGCACGATTTGTGTTCATTTGAGGGCTAAGATATATATCCATCTTACGTTGGTGATCTGTTGGGCTGCGTTTCTGGAAGAGAGTAATCTTACATTGGGCTGGCGTGGTATACTGTAGCGATAAAAGGCTGTCAGTAAATACCATTGTTCCAACCACACCGCTGCAGTGGGTGGCCGAGACTTGGTGTCAGTCGGAACACGTCACACCATCGTCTATAGAGTCTTGGCGAGCGGCACCCAGGGGACGGCGGTCGGCGTCCATCCCGCCAAAACCTGGAAAGAAGTGAGTACGATAATCAGGCCTCTCTGTGCTTATATCTTGAGGACTGACTCCCCGGAGCCAGTAGAAGCGTTGGAGCCGCACCTCTGCTCTTCACTCCAGAACTTTGATTGAACCAAGGAGTTTACATCGGTTCGCCTAGCGCAGTATGCGGACAAACCGACCACTCAAGAAAAGCTCGCTTTCTGTTAGTACCAACATCGTGAGGTTGAAATGTGCTTCACGTACACAGAGAGAGGGAAGTTTTCTGCCTTTTCTCCAATTTTTCGAAAATTTGGTGGCATTTCTAGGCCATCATGTTGTAAATTAATAGCATGGTGCGTAAAAGTTCATAGCGATTTCTTTGTGTGTGTGTGTGTGTGTGTGTGTGTGTGTGTGTTGATATTTCAGCTGTTGTGGATTTATTTATCGATTGTAATTTTTCATTTGTAATTCAATATTGCCACTTGAGTTTACACATTATCATTTTGTCATCAGGAGATAGTGAATGGAGATGTGGACGCTAGAAAATGGAGAGCCAAATCTAGAAATCGGAAACATTTCCTACATATTCTTTTGTTTGAGTTCAATAGAGGTGTGACAGCAACGGAGGCAGTAAGAAACACTTGTGTTGTGTGTGGGAATAATGTCACTGGTCAGAGCATGGCAAGAAAATGTTTTTCTTATTTTAAGGAGGATACCGCACAATAAACTTAGTTTCTGTGCGGGCAGTGGCTGGTTAGACATAACCAGTTTTAGCCCCCCTGTTGATATCAAATCCAACCAAATCAAAGGAGGATAGTTTTGACTTAGTGACCCTCCAAGTCCAGGAAGGCCTTCGGGGTTTGGTGAAAATCATTTAAACGCATTAATCTACAATGACCCAAGTCATTGCACTCGAGAACTAGCAAATGTGACGAACTGTGATCATTTTTTTGCAGTGGGGAAGGATAAAAAATAGTGTACCGTATGCCCGAAAAATCAGCGTGTTGCATTTCTGATTGCTCATCGTCAATTGCCTCGTGAACAGCATCTCGGCCTACTATTTCTATCCTGTATCGTTACTGGTGACGATAAATGGCGTGGTTACGCTAACATAAGGAAAAGAAGGGAGTGGTTGATCATAAACAAAGCAGCATCTCCTAGTACAAAGACCTGCCCGCATTCACCAGCGACAATGTTGTGCATTTGGTGGAATAGCGACGGTGTGGGGTAGTACGAATTGGTTCCCGGAAGTATGACCATCACTGCTGACACTGCAGACACAATCCAGGAGCAACGACCAGGAAGTCAGCGTGAAGTGATGCTACTCCATGATAACACCCGTGGGCATTCTGCTAGACTGAGGAAAAATACCATACATGAGTTGTGTTAGGAAGTCATTCCGTATCCACATTATTGCGCCCTCAGATTTTTACCTTTTCAGTTCTCTTTTGAACAACCTTCAAGAAAATTACTTTACGGATGAAAATGCGCTCCTAACATGGGTCGACGACGTCTTCACCTCAAAACCACGTGATTTATAGAATCGCGGAATCGGAAAGTTACCACAGCATTGGTAGACGTAAATACTGTACGAGAATATAGAGTTGTCTGGTATGTGTATCTGTTGTGTTTATTAAACTTATTGTAAAATGCTATGAAATTACGCACCAAACCAATAGTATGGAGCTAGTCGCTGAACCTGAGATTTTCGAGTGGTTGGAAACCGGGCAGGGGGAAGGAATTTTTCTGAGCGTCATAAAAGCAGTTTCGAGAGGCGTGAACACTGATCGTCAGAAATAGGAACTGCCGAACTTCTGTGGCTATTTTGCAGCACTGTGTCGACTTGGAGCAGTCATTGGTAGCACTATCTGTAATCCGAGCAGTTCGTTTGTCATATGTTTTGAATGTGCAACCCAGGTTGCTGACTTAATTCCTGTTTGAATTTAGGTTCTCCAGTCTTCTATCATCGAACCCGCCAGGTTAGCCGAGCTCGCTAACGCGCTGCTCCATGGACTCGGGGAGGCGCGCCGGCCGCGGATCGAATCCGCCTGGCGGATTAACGACGAGGGCCGGTGTGCTGGCGAGCCTGGATGTGGTTTTTAGGCGGTTTTCCACATCCCCCTAGGTGAATACGAGGCTGGTCCCCACGTCCCGCTTCAGTTACACGGCTCGAAGACATCTGAACACTTTCGCACTATTCCATAGATTACGCTAGTCGCAGACAGCTGGGATACACTAATTTCTTCCCAGGGGGTACGGGGTGGCGGCAGGAAGGGCATCCAGACACCCCTTCAACTAAAATTGCCTCATCCGATTAACCATGCCGAACCTACGTATCCGCGGGAAAAAACGGCACAAGGAAAAGAAAGAAAAGAAAAGAAAGTCTTGTATCAGCAAGCTCCACAGATAAAGATATCTTGGTGCTATACCTTCCATACACTTCTGCTTCCGTGGAGTTCCTCAAACAGTGATAGTCTTACCCAATATGTTAACCTAATTTGAAGTCAGTTTACTTTATTTCACCGTTTACTTTTGGTACGTACAAAAGATGAATGCGATGTGCCTAAGTTTCATTTAAAGTAACCAAATTAAAAATGCTGTTAACGGCAAATAACTTTCGACTCATCTTGTTCAGCTTAAGTATAAATAAAATGTTCTGTTAAAAGTAGATCTGCTTACATTACGAGATCCGTAAGTTGTTCTATAGCTTTCTTGGCCAGGTAGTACAAACATAAGCTGGTGTACTATCAGGTTGTTTTTTATTTGTACGTGTCGTCCTTCGCGTGCAGTGGTCAGATTAGACGTTAGAGCACTGATGCTTCACTTGCTGCAGTAGGAACAGCATGAACACACACGCACTACCACGCAGGCACTGCAAAGCGTTTCCCAAAAATGTATGAGGGTGTGATGAAAATGAGCTGTGTTTATCAGAGACAAGGTTACCGTCAGAAGTGGCCCACGGAAGTGTGATAGGACCGCTACTATTCTTCATATACACAAATGATTTGGTGGACAGAGTGGTCAGCAATCTGCAGTTGTTTGCTGATGATGCTGTGGTGTACAGTAAGTTGTCGAAGTTGAGTGGCTATAGGAAGATACAAGACTATTAGGACAAAATGATGTTGCAAAGCGATATGAAATGGAACGAGCATGTGAGAATTGTGATAGGTAAGGAGAATGGTCGACTTCAGTTTATTGGGAGACTTTTAGGCAAGAGTGGATCACCTGTAAACGAGACCGCGTATAAAAAGTGAATGCGACCTATTCTTGAGTACAGCTCGAGTGTTAGGGATCCGTACCAGGTCGGATTAAAGGAAGACATTGAATAATTTCAAAGGCGGGCTGCTAGATTTGTTACTGGTAGGTATTCAGAGATGCTACAGGCATTCAGCTGCGAAAATTTAGAGAACCGACACCTGAGGCTGAGTGCTGAACGATTCAAAGGTCCAAATGTGTGTGAATTCCTAAGGGACCAAACTGCTGTGGTCATCGGTCCCTAGTCTTACACATTACTTAAACTAACTTATGCTAAGAACAACACACACACCCATGCCCTTGGGAGGACCTGAACCTCCGGCGGGAGGGGCTGCGCAATCAGTGACATGGCGCCTCTAACCGCGCGGCCACTCCTCGCGGCTGCCTAACGATTCTGCTGCCGTCAATGTACATTGCGCGTAAGGACCGCGAAGATATGATACGAGATATTAGGGCTCATACGGAGGCATATAGACAGTCGTTTTTCCCTCGCTTCGTTTGTGAGTAGAAGAGGAAAGAAAATAACTAGTAGTGGTACGAGGTACCCTCCACCACGCACCGTACTTTGGCTTTTGCAGTATCTATGTAGATGTGTACGTTGATGCAAGTGTAGATGTAGATGCCAGGAGGCCGTAACCAGTAATGGCTCCTTCAGCATACACGTATAACGGCGCACCTTGTGTAACGTATGTTCAACCAATATGTAACGTATATGCATACAATTTCTAACGTAGCTAAATTCAATTTGTGTGTAGCTACAACAAATATGTCTATGTTCGTCAGTGAAAATGGGTTCGTTAAGCAACCTGAGCTATCACTAAACGGAATCTAACCTGTATAACACTGTGTGCGAATTGTATGAGTCAGTTTCACAGTCACTTAAGCCCTCAACAGGTCGTTACATGAAAAACTTGAAACTAACATTTGGATAAGCTATCTGACTGTGTTTTCGAACAATAATTTACAAGTGACACAGAATCTGGCTTGTGCTGCAGAATTTACTGGATTGCAGTACATGACATGTTGTGATGTGTCAGTGTACTTTGGCTCTAAGATTTGCACTCACCTCTTTAGATGACTCCCTTTTTCTATGTGATTTACAGCAACTCGCAACAGCATGCAGCAGCAGCAGCCGCTAAAGCTTATTGTTACTAAGAATGAATTTAATAAAAAAGAGTTTACATGGGTCCCGTTAGTTACAAAATAGCTTCTGAGAAGAGATTTCATAAATTAAGTCTAGTTACAAATTTCAGATCCATCGTAAACCTAATAATAGACAATGACTATTACAATGACATAGATATCAATAATGGGTGAGTGCCATATTAACAAATTACTTCAATTTCGAAGTTACATTAACATATAGTAACCAGAGCATTTATATATTAATTTCATGTGGAGAATAATAATTATTATTAGGAAGATAAGGAGGCTACTTTAACTGAAAAGCAAAACATGGGATTTTTGCAAACTCGGACTAACAGTCTCGAGCCCAACCCTGCAATTACTTTTGCGCTAAGTTATTTTACCTTCAATTCCATCTTCAGGCGTAGTTAAGCCATCTAAATCTCTTCTGGCTATATAAATGATATCAGGCCTTGAGTGTGGTAAGATCTGCCATCACCGACGTGAGGGCAGCGTGACACGTCTTGTCTCTCCGAGCTCTCGACCGACACTACTGCTTCCTCTCTAGCAGACAGACCTCGTCTCACAACAATGCTTAGAATCGAGCTCACATGTTTCTCCTCAGATCGATATCTGATAAACAATGCAAGAATAGCGTTAAACTGGCTATTGTTTTCAATGTAACGGGAAGTTCTGACACACTCCTTACACTTGTCATGAGAACCCTGCTTGGCGGTGTCTGTACTGTAACAGCAGATGCATACGGTCTTGCTTCTCAGGTGCAGAACATTTCTGAGAAACACTAGTGAAAGTTTCACGACCAGCGTTAACAACCGTTTAATCACTGTAGTCGTCATTTTAAGAACTATCGAATGTAATTAAACGATATACAGGGATATTACAAATGATTGAAGCGATTTCATAAATTCACTGTAGCTCCATTCATTGACATATGGTCACGACACACTACAGATACGTAGAAAAACTCTAAAGTTTTGTTCGGCTGAAGCCGCACTTCAGATTTCTGCCGTCAGAGCGCTCGAGAGCGCAGTGAGACAAAATGGCGACAGGAGCCGAGAAAGCGTATGTCGTGCTTGAAATGCACTCACATCAGTCAGTCATAACAGTGTAACGACACTTCAGGACGAAGTTCAACAAAGATCCACCAACTGCTAACTCCATTCGGCGATGGTATGCGCAGTTTAAAGCTTCTGGATGCCTCTGTAAGGGGAAATCAACGGGTCGGCCTGCAGTGAGCGAAGAAACGGTTGAACGCGTGCGGGCAAGTTTCACGCGTTGCCCGCGGAAAATTGGCTCATGCCACAACTGGAGACCGACAGCGCCGACTTCATCTTTCAACAGGATGGTGCTCCACAGCACTTCCATCATGATGTTCGGCATTTCTTAAACATGATATTGGAAAACCGATGGATCGGTCGTGGTGGAGATCATGATCAGCAATTCATGTCATGGCCTCCACGCTCTCCCGACTTAACCCCATGCGATTTCTTTCTGTGGGGTTATGTGAAAGATTCAGTGTTTAAACCTCCTCTACCAAGAAATGTGCCAGAACTGCGAGCTCGCATCAACGATGCTTTCGAACTCATTGATGGGGACATGCTGCGCCGAGTGTGGGAGGAACTTGATTATCGGCTTGATGTCTGCCGAATCACTAAAGGGGCACATATCGAACATTTGTGAATGCCTAAAAAAACTTTTTGAGTTTTTGTATGTGTGTGCAAAGCATTTTGAAAATATCTCAAATAATAAAGTTATTGTAGAGCTGTGCAATCGCTTCAATCATTTGTAATAACCCTGTATTGTTCTACTTAAAGTAACTGTAATTGCTTATCTCTCTCGGAAAAAGAGTTACATGTCTTATTAAATTCGAAGAGTGCAAGAGACCACGTGTGGGAGGGAGAAAGAGGTGTGAATTTTATTTAGATAATATAAATGAAATGCAAGGAGTGTTGTTCAACTTAAAAGTGGTTTATTCAGTGAAACTGCATTAAACTGCATATGGAAAAATTATTGAAATTTTATCAAATTCATTAAACATTCACTCACAAATCATTCAAATAATGATAAACAAAAATAAAAAGATTTGGGTCGCTAGATACTGTAGAAAGTATAAAAAAAAAGACAAATAGAATTGAATTGACACCAAGAGCTCACAACAAGTGAATTATATAAGGTTCCTGCCCTGGTATTTGCCTTTTAACATGAGCATTGAATGACTTCATTCTAATTTAAGATATAAATAAATTACACGTGACGGGTTGACCTGGTCTAATAAATGAGGAAGGAAAAAAAAAACAGCTGAACATATGACTCTCTTAACGGGCAAACGGTGAATACTGTGCCTTGCGTCTGTATGAGCATCTAAAACATTGCAAAGAAATTGAAGAAAGCGGAAGAAGAATGCGAAGCTAGGAAGGCGGGCGTTTTCTGTATTACCATTTTCATAGCGTGGTCGGCGTGGCGGTGGAGTCGGCTGATTTCGTGCGGCTGCATCAAGACTCTGCCGGCGTCGTAGTTGAAGACAACAACATAAGTACAATAATTAACAAAAGTAAATGCTTTTGATGTCCTAAACCATTCACGATACTATGTATGTTACTCTCTTCGTGCAGCTGCGCATCCAATATCAATCACGCTCTTGCTATGACTGACTGCGTTTCCAATATCAATCACGTTCTTGCTATGACTGAATGCAAATGTTACCGTGAGCTCCGTCTTGAAAAAGTCACCGTATGTAAAACGATACAGAGAAAGCAACGAAGTTTCTTAAACATCGAAATGCGTTTGAAACTTGCTATTACAGAAACATTCAAGAATATATAGCTGGATTACACGTCCGAGAAGTGTTAGACCGGTCACGTCTAGGGATCTGTGGAGTATGTTAACAGAGCAGAGGTGACGTTGATGCAACTTCAAGAAGCGTCTACGACCAAAAAGCCTTGCGATCGAGATACTACTTATTGCCTGGATCACTCATAATACTGACTTCAGTTCATATGCAACAATGATGAAATTAAAAAAAAAATTGCAGATGGAATCAATCATATCGGGAAACATTCAGTAATGAGAGGAAAGGGAAGTAGATAAAAAAAAGAGAAGACAGAAAAGATAATATTCTTAACAACTGGGGCATGCGGTTTTTATCTTCAAGTGGCCTTCACAATCATTTAATTTGATGGGGTCGGCGGGAGAAAGTGCTGACCCCAAGGGCGTATTTCGAACTGATAACATGTTTTATTCAATTCGAAGACAAGGACATAATTACAATAAGGTAGAACAATTTATGTAGAACACAGTGCATTATAACGTTGTACGTGGAATTACTTGGTACCGGCAAGTAGTGAATACAAAAATACAACAATAATGCGTCCACTCTAATCCTTGCTAAACTGAAAGGTAGCATTAACTTCCACCGACCCCTTCAATCATTTATAATTAAATCACCTGGTCCATGCCTCCTTATTGTGGCACATCACTGATGGAGAAGAGAGTTCTGTTTAGAATGACAGTGCGTGTTTTTATCTCGTCCAGTGCTGGAAACGTTGCGCTGGTGGTACGGCGACAGAGTTCCTGCCCCCTGGACAACAATTGTTGGGGGAAACGGTCCGTCGCTTCGCTCCCTGCGAGGTCCCGCGTCCGCAACTTCCGCCCTGCTCCCGGAGGGTCGCTTTCTTTAATTTATAATCAGGTCTGGAAATGAGAACTCCAGTCTCCGGCGTGTTTCCTTGTAGCGGACAAGATAAGGGAGCGGGGAAATTTCTCCGCAACCCAAGAAAATTATACAGGTCGCCCTGTCTCCGTATCTTTCCACCGTTTCGTGCTTTCTGGCGCCCAGGTGCAGAAGGAAAATAAATTCTCTCAAAGTAAGAGTCATGTTATCAACTATATGATGCTGCATACTCCGTAAACCTATGTATTATACTGTAGAGTCTAACATCGCCGCCAGTTCAGCGTTGTGGAGAAGAAGAGTGGCAGCTGTATTATTTCTAAGGCGCATGGTTCTGCATCATGGAGGTAAAAAAAAAAACAGGGAAGGTGTCATTACGAAACAAACTTGGAGCCGATGTCGACCATCTTAATTAGCCCAAAACATTAGGTTCACCGCATTCATACCCCATAGTTATTCGCTGTGACAGCTCCCCGTGACGTCACTCCGCCTGTACTGTATCAATACAGCAAATACGCATTCAAGAACAGAAAAACGTTCGAAATTGCCTTCCTGAAACTATGTTATTCCTGTTAGCTCTATGATTTTTAGTATTTAAAGCAGTTATTGCGCGCACACGACAGAGGTAATGAACAAGAAGCACTTGTAAACAGTAGTCTGCTAACTATTAGGGCTACGTAAAATGGCGTCTATTCTGGATTCTAAACAACGTACAGTGTAAGTCCGTAGTGCCACCTCCGTTCTTTTTTCACCTCCATGTTCTGCATTCGGCAGCCGTGACTCCAGGCGATGCGGCAAACACGCCACATGGAAATGGTTCAAATGGCTCTGAGCACTATGGGACTTAACATCTATGGTCATCAGTCCCCTAGAACTTAGAACTACTTAAACCTAACTAACCTAAGGACAGCACACAACACCCAGCCGTCACGAGGCAGAGAAAATCCCTGACCCCGCCGGGAATCGAACCCGGGAACCCGGGCGTGGGAAGCGAGAACGCTACCGCACGACCACGAGATGCGGGCCGCCACATGGAGACGGCCGTCAGCCATCTACAGAAAGTAAATAACTGGACAGACAGGTTAATGTGAAGTCGGAATTTCGTGATTGAATCGTTCGTTATGCCTGTTCTGGAGTAAAAGCTGGCTACCTATATCGTATCTAGACTTTGGTTTGGAACTCAGCTTTATTGTGTGTTGTTGTGTGATACGACTCTGACTATCGGTGCTAATTTGGGCACTCATTACTGGCGGTCGTAACGTTCTGCCAGCGACCTAGCATAGATTTTAGTTTCCAGACGTTAATCCTCTGGGTACCAACGAGACGTATGAGTCCCATGACAGGCTATTAGAGACTTAACTGTAATTTCTTGCATGGTAAAGGGGAGGCTACTAATGGTTAGCAAAACTCTTTTGATTACAAATTGCAACTGTAGGTTACGCTGTCCTCAAGTTTCATTACTAACCCTCATCATTGTATGGTCACATTGAATTAATTCGCACTGAGCGAGGTGGCGCACTGCTTAGCACACTGTACTCGCATTCGGGAGGACGACGGTTCAGACCCGTGTCCGGCCATCCTGATTTCGGTTTCCGTGATTTCCCTAAATCGTTTCAGGCAAATGCCGGGGTGGTTCCTTTGGGAAGACACGGCCAACTTCCTTCCCGATCCCTCCCTAACCCAATGGGACCGATGTCCTCGCTGTTGGTCCCCTCCCCAAAATCAACTAACCAACCAATTAATTCGCACCTTCAGGTGGGCAACATAATTACCTGATTCGCAAAACAGGCCTTCTCTGACGTAAGCGTTAACGACTCGTACCTACGAATTGACACTAGCCACATCACAAATGGAACCCATATTGAGCACCTATAGCGTGAGGTACGAACTCTGTCGACTGCTGTGTATCTGATTTCAGTATGTCTTGTAGGTTTTGCGCAGTCATCTTCTGAAACCTTGTAGGTATTTACGAATAATCCTGTATGTCCTGGACCCCCTCTCCACCCTCTTGGAAAACGACATGGCCTGAAATGTTCTTCTGGCTAAGACATTAATTAAAATAGCCATGCATTAATATTTATCTTCGAAATAAAATTGGTAGTTAAAGGGTTAAACGGTTAGCGTTAGTGACCTGCTTAATAAGCGTACGGTTACGACACATAAATCAGTACTTAACGAAACAATACACTAAAGTTTTTATAGAATACCAACACTGCCTCTGAATAAGGATAGAAAAAATATTCAAACTTCTTAACTCTTTAATGTTCTGTCTCACGGCTCAAGTGCGTAGCAGGCTCTTATATTAATGACACAGAATGTTCGAAGTTGAATGTTGTTTCATTGATCATTTGAGAGCCATTCAGGTAACAGTTCGATAGTGAACGGACACGGTCAGCAGTGGCCAGGACTGTAAGTCCAACTAAGGCAGAAAAATGAAGAAACTAAAACAGTACTGTTTTGGTAATGATTTAGTGATAGTACGAGTGATAATTCGAGGCTCCATTGTGACAGCTTCGCTGAGTAGACGATTGAGTACTTGTTATTGGGAGTACAGCCCAGGAATTAGTTCCAAAAAATAGAATTAAAGTAAATAAAAACATCAATAGAGTGTAAATGTGGAAATGCGATTTCGAGAGAAATACTTTTCTGTTACGCATCCACAAACAAAATCCTCCATCTAAAGTAATGGAGAAGAGCGTTACATACGATTATTACATGCCGCATCATTCTCACTCCTTAGCTCAGATTTTCTGACTGGAAACTTTATAATAACGGTTAGTGCACTATTCTGGGACAAAATAAGATTAAACCACCAAATTTTAAAAAATCTGTGTGGGTCTCAAAAATTTTCGAAGTACTTCATAGTGAACACTTTTACTGTTAGAAAATAACTGAAATACACTGAAGCGCTGACGGAACTGGTCTGGTCAAGCTTATTCAAATACAGAGATTTGTAAATAGGAAGTATACGGCGCCTCGGTCGGCAGCACCTCTGTAAGACAAAAAGTGTCTGGCACAGTTGTTAGATCGGTTACTGCTGCTACAATGGCAGATTATAAATATTTCAGCGAGTTTGAACGTGGAGCTACAGTTGGCACACGAGCGATGAGACATACAATCTCTGTAGCAGCGATGTAGCGGGCTTTTTACCGTGTGACCATTGCACGAGTGTGCCGTGAATATCAGGAATCCGATGTAACATCAGATCTCCGATATCGCTGCGGCGTGAAAAAGATCAAGCAAGAATGGAACCAGCGACGACTGCAGAGAATCGTTCAACGTGACAGAAGTGCAGACATTTCTCAAATTGCTGCAAATTACAGTGCAGGGCCATCAACAAGTGTCAGTGTTCGAACCATTTGTAAGTAGGCTGTTTAGGTTTTCATGTTGGTAAGGCCACGTAGCGCTCTATATGAAAATCACTGACTGTGCTGTGTGAAGTCTGTGGCTGGTTTGCATTGTTGGAATATTTGCTATTGTAGTGCCGCCTGCACTGGTGGATGTAGGGAGAGAGATGGAAGAATTTTGAGAGTGGACGATCTGGGCGTCTATATATATATGATGGCTTTTGAACATTATTAAGGTAAATACATTTTTTGTTCTCTATCAAAATCTTTCATTTGCTAACTATGCCTATCAGTAGTTAGTCCCTTCAGTAGTTTGAATCTTTTATTTAGCTGGCAGTAGTGGCGCTCGCTGTATTGCAGTAGTTCGAGTAACGAAGATTTTTGTTAGGTAAGTGATTCATGAAAGGTATAGGTTATTGTTAGTCAGGAACATTCTTTTGTAGGGATTATTGAAGGAAAGACTGCGCTGCGCTAAAAATATTGGGTGTCAGTTTAGTGTTGATAAACAGAGAAATGTCTGAGTACGTTCAGTTCTGCTCAGCTTAATTCATAAATTTATCTAAGGGGGCGTTTCACATTCAACGAAACATCATCGATATGGGCTTTCGGACCCGAAGGTCCAATCATGTGCCGTTGATGACTGCACGACACAAAGCTTTATACCTCGCCTGGGCCCGTCAACACTGACACTAGACTGTTGATGACTGGAAACATGTTGCCTGGTCGGACGAGTCTCATTTCCAATTGTATTGAGCGGATGGAGGTGTACGCGTATGGAGACAACATCTTGAGTCCATGGACCCTGCATGTCAGATGGGGACTATTCAAGCTGGTGGAGGCTCTGTAATGTTGTGGGGTGAGTGCAGTTGGGAGTGATATGGGACCCCTGGTACGTCTAGATACGACTCTGACAGGTGACACGTAAGTAAGCATCCTGTCTGACCACCTGCGTCCATTCATGTCCATAGTGCATTCCGACGGACTTTGGAAGTTCCAGCAGGACAATGTGACACCCCACACGTCCAGAATTACTACAGAATGGCTCCAGGAATATTCTTCTGAGTTTAAACACTTCCGCTGGCCACCAAACTCCCCAGATATGAACATTGTTGAGCGTAACTGTGATGCCTTGCAATGTGCTGTTGAGAAGAGATCTCCATCCTCTCGTACTTTTACGGATTTATGGAGTCCTGCAGGATTCATGGTGTCTATTCGCCCCAGTTCGACTTCACACATTAGTCGAGTCCATGCCACGTCGTGTTGCGGTACTTCTGCGTACTCGCGGAGGCCCTACACGATATTAGGCAGGTGTACCAGTTTCTTTAGCTCTTCAGTGTACGTGATATAATCAAAATATTCAATAAAACACCTAAAAATTATGATAAATGGCTGTGGAATGACAAAGTACACGGCGTTGTCGAATGTAGTCCCAGTAGGATACGGAAAATTATGTATCTCTGTATTATCACGAAAGAAAAGAAAATAAAAAGATCCCTTCGTCGATAGTGTAGCATATTCTAAGTAGGTTGTAGTCCAAAACTACTAAAAAAGCAAACATAAATTACCTTGTTTCTCGTATACTTGCTGACACTGTGATAAATAACTTAGCTCCTAAGAATATGCAGAAACGAAAATGAAAGCTCCATTCAAAGCTCGTCGTATAAGGCATATATCACGATCAAGTACAGCAAGTATGGTTTATTCCTTAAGTCAGACCAACCTTAAATTTGAATGGAACCTATATGCTATGTAAGGAGAGAGAAAGATATAGAATGTGGAAGTACATTCGGTAGCACCTTTTTTACTTTTCTTGTATGTACATTGGCCAGTCGTGTAGGCACAGTCATCACTTCCTGCTCGTCTTTGGAGAAGTGCCTACAATTTCAAGGCCAGATCGTAATGAGTAGGTCGCCATTCGCTTTATCCACTACTAAAAGTTTTTGTTGATAAAACCTGTTGAACTACTTTGCTGCACCTTGATATAGACGTACACTCGATACTGACATGCTATTTTCGCGGATGAAGTTGTAAGGGGTCCATAGGCCCTTACTATAACTTTGCACTAGGCACAGGTCGATAGGGCGAACAATCGATTGTGACGTGTTGAGAGAGCGAGTGTCGAGATGCGCCAGTGTGGTTGGCAGGAATGGTATGTGTGTGAAGGCCATTGTTGAAATACAGGGCTTTAACGGAAAAGGGTGTCGCCATCGCCGTGGTTAGACCCCTAAGTAATAGATTAATACCGGGAAAGTGAAGAAGTATCATTATGAAAGTGATTAGTGACGTTACTAGTGCCGATATTTGGTTTCGCGTCTACCGCGCCGGCCTAACCTTGGATTGCAGTGTTGGATGCAGAGATGGATTAGCGTGTGACGGCAATGGAAAATGAAGAAAGCCTGTGCTGAGATTAGCTGTAATTAGATATGTATGACGAAGGCAGTGGCTGTTTCCTTTTTTGTGTTTTGAGAAGAATATAAGTTCGTAATTAGTAAAACTGTGTTGGTGTTCCTCATTACCAAACATTCAGTATTATAGTATTGAGCAGAACGAACTGGAAAGTAACAACTTCCGTAGCAGTCAATTCCGATTACCAGCCCCATTAGGTTCACGGTCATGTTAATAATAAATATTGGGCTGCTATTCGATCAGATCAGGTCGGGATAATAATCGGAGGTGTTACAATGTGCAAGTACTGACAGCAGTATACAGCTCCTTACAGGTATAAATACAAACCTTTCTAAATCGCTATTGGTAAGGTGAGATGAACTACATTACAAGCAAGCTTACATAATCTTGACTGATGAAGAAATAATATTAGTCCGTTTTGTTAGAACTAATTCCTAGCACCGTTAGAGTATTCCCAAGGAAGTGGATGTGTATGGGAGCAGAAAGGGCGACCTAATGAGTTATCAGTCACCCTTAGTATAGTTTCACTGTTACTTCTCATATTAAATTCCTAATCAGTCACATCAATCACCCTCGAGTTGATCGTAAATGACTGTAATAATAGATAACTTCGGTTATACTCTAGTTTCTATTATCCAACTTGCCGATGCCTGCTAATTCGCTAGGGCGGCTCAGTGCTAAAAACTTGGCATTTGGTTTCCTGCCGGTTAACTGATGGACTGTGTAATCCGTTTTTTGGGCACACACGCTAAGTGTGTAACGGCGTCACCCGTCAGATCCCGTTCGGTGAGATTTCGGAATTTTAGCTGGTGTGCGGAAGTCGTTTCTCTCACCATATACGGCTGGTGAAGCTTCTGTCAGCCATTTGAAATTGAGACACTAAGTATAATTCTTTATCAGTTTCAAAACCGGCGGTAAAAATATTGTAGCCGTTCATTACTGTTCTGATACTCTTGCGTGCTCATAGGTTTACGGTCAGTAGCTTTTGTTATGTTAGAGCGTTATTAGTGAACTTGTTCGCAATCAATGTACAAAACCATAAATCTTTCCCAAGATGCTATCGTTTTCATTGTTTTACTTTCGGAGATGAGTTTATTTGATGTTGAAATATATAATGTTATAGAAAAGTGATCTGTCGAAACTAGTACAAGGCCAAATGCTGTTGGCATTTTATATCAAACGTGAAGTAATAATCTGCAAGTCTCATTTATTATCAATGGAATTCGCCAATAGTCGTGTGATTGAGATGTTACTTTATTTTATTTTGACTACCAGTTTCGGCATTCCACTATGCCTCCTTGAGGCCCCACATGTACCTCTCAAAAATAAACGATATTCTCATACAGTGCCATATATTCCTGGATGTCTGGAATTCGAAACCTTATTCCAAGTTTATAGTACCGAGCCGCCCTAGCAAATTATCAGGCATCTGCAAATTGGTCAACAGAAATTAGAATATACCCGAAGTTGTCTATTATTACAGTCTTTACGATCAACTCGAAGTTGACTGATGTGTCTGACTAGGAATTTAATATGAAAAGTGATAGTGAAAATATCCTAAGCGTGATTGAAAACTGATCAGGCCGCGCTTTCTGCTTCCATACACACCCACTTCCTTGGGGTACTGCAACAGGGGATATATGCTCCTTATTCGTGCCGTTGTTATCGGTGTCAGGAATTAGTTCAACAAAACGGATTAATATTACTTATTCATCGGTCATGGTTATGTAACCTTGCTTGTAGTATATTCATTTCACCTTACCAATAGCGATTCAGGAAGGTTTTTATTTATACCTGTAGTGAACTGTATATTGCTGTCAGTACTCGCACTTCATCTGCGAAAATCGAAGACTTGATAGCAACTCTTCGAATACGGCTTTTGATTCATGACATCCAGGAATATCTGGCACTGTATGACAATATCGTTCAACTTTGAGAGGTGCATATTGGGCCTAAAGATGGCATTGTGGAATGCCGACACTGGAAGTCAAAATAAAATAAAATAACATCTCAATTAGACGGCTGTTGGCGAATTGCATTGATAATTATTTCACCAGCTGATTTCCCTGTCGCTCTTGATTATGATTCATTTATAGATATGGATGACACTCGTTTCAATACCACTACTAAATCTGATTCGAAGACTAGGGTCATCATCATCAATAACAAAAAAGAAAGAGAAAGAGGGAACGAGTGTTATGGCTTATAGTACCGTCGAAATCAATTTCCGGAAGTCTGTGTTCCAAAGTACTTGGTACTTTGTTCTACTACTCCTAAAAATGCTCTTTTATAGACCTTTTAGACCTCTGTTGTAAAAATTACGCCGGTTACAGTGCCTTGCAATGGAAAAAATAATGGTACTGACATGTTGTTGTTGTTGTGGTCTTCAGTTCTGAGACTGGTTTGATGCAGCTCTCCATGCTACTCTATCCTGTGCAAGCTTCTTCATCTCCCAGTACCTACTGCAACCTACATCCTTCTGAACCTGCTTAGTGTATTCATCTCTTGGTCTCCCCCTACGATTTTTACCCTCCACGCTGCACACTAATACTAAATTGGTGATCCCTTGATGCCTCAGAACATGTCCTACCAACCGATCCCTTCCTTTCGTCAAGTTGTGCCACAAACTTCTCTTCTCCCCAGTCCAATTCAATACTTCCTCATTAGTTATGTGATCTACCCATCTAATCTTCAGCATTCTTCTGTAGCACCACATTTCGAAAGCTTCTATTCTCTTCTTGTCCAAACTATTTACCGTCCATGTTTCACTTCCATACATGGCTACACTTCATACAAATACACTCCTGGAAATTGAAATAAGAACACCGTGAATTCATTGTCCCAGGAAGGGGAAACTTTATTGACACATTCCTGGGGTCAGATACATCACATGATCACACTGACAGAACCACAGGCACATAGACACAGGCAACAGAGCATGCACAACGTCGGCACTAGTACAGTGTATATCCACCTTTCGCAGCAATGCAGGCTGCTATTCTCCCATGGAGACGATCGTAGAGATGCTGGATGTAGTCCTGTGGAACGGCTTGCCATGCCATTTCCACCTGGAGCCTCAGTTGGACCAGCGTTCGTGCTGGACGTGCATACCGCGTGAGACGACGCTTCATCCAGTCCCAAACATGCTCAATGGGGGACAAATCCGGAGATCTTGCTGACCAGGGTAGTTGACTTACACCTTCTAGAGCACGTTGGGTGGCACGGGATACATGCGGACGTGCATTGTCCTGTTGGAACAACAAGTTCCCTTGCCGGTCTAGGAATGGTAGAACGTTGGGTTCGATGACGGTTTGGATGTACCGTGCACTATTCAGTGTCCCCTCGACGATCACCAGTGGTGTACGGCCAGTGTAGGAGATCGCTCCCCACACCATGATGCCGGGTGTTGGCCCTGTGTGCCTCGGTCGTATGCAGTCCTGATTGTGGCGCTCACCTGCACGGCGCCAAACACGCATACGACCATCATTTGCACCAAGACAGAAGCGACTCTCATCGCTGAAGACGACACGTCTCCATTCGTCCCTCCATTCATGCCTGTCGCGACACCACTGGAGGCGGGCTGCACGATGTTGGGGCGTGAGCGGAAGACGGCCTAACGGTGTGCGGGACCGTAGCCCAGCTTCATGGAGACGGTTGCGAATGGTCCTCGCCGATACCCCAGCAGCAACAGTGTCCCTAATTTGCTGGGAAGTGGCGGTGCGGTCCTCTACGGCACTGCGTAGGATCCTACGGTCTTGGCGTGCATCCGTGCGTCGCTGCGGTCCGGTCCCAGGTCGACGGGCACGTGCACCTTCCGCCGACCACTGGCGACAACATCGATGTACTGTGGAGACCTCACGCCCCACGTGTTGAGCAATTCGGCGGTACGTCCACCCGGCATGCCCACTATACGCCCTCGCTCAAAGTCCGTCAACTGCAC
The DNA here is from genome assembly GCF_023864275.1 of Schistocerca cancellata. Lineage (NCBI taxonomy): Eukaryota > Metazoa > Arthropoda > Insecta > Orthoptera > Acrididae > Schistocerca > Schistocerca cancellata. The sequence goes on from NC_064634.1 coordinate 272,909,620, forward strand.
ATACGGTTCACGTCCACGCTGTCGCGGCATGCTACCAGTGTTAAAGACTGCGATGGAGCTCCGTATGCCACGGCAAACTGGCTGACACTGACGGCGGCGGTGCACAAATGCTGCGCAGCTAGCGCCATTCGACGGCCAACACCGCGGTTCCTGGTGTGTCCGCTGTGCCGTGCGTGTGATCATTGCTTGTACAGCCCTCTCGCAGTGTCCGGAGCAAGTATGGTGGGTCTGACACACCGGTGTCAATGTGTTCTTTATTCCATTTCCAGGAGTGTACTTTCAGAAATGACTTCCTGATACTTAAATCTATACTCGATGTTAATAAATTTCTCTTCTTCAGAAACGCTTTCCTTGACATTGCCAGTCTACATTTTATATCCTCTCTACTTCGACCAGCATCAGTTATTTTGCTCCCCAAATAGCAAATCACCTATACTACTTTAAGTGTCTCATTTCCTAATCTAATACCCTCAACATCACCCGACTTAATTCGACTACATTCCATTATCCTCGTTTTGCTTTTGTTGATGTTCATCTTATATCCTCCCTTCAAGACACCATCCATTCCGTTCAACTGCTCTTCCAAGTCCTTTGCTGTCTCTGACAGAATTACAATGTCATCGGCGAACCTCAAAGTTTTTATTTCTTCTCCATGGATTTTAATACCTACTCCGAATTTTTCTTTTGTTTCCTTTACTGCTTGCTCAATATACAGATTGAATAACATCGGGGAGAGGCTACAACCCTGTCTTACTCCCTTCCCAACCACTGCTTCCCTTTCATGTCCCTCGACTCTTACAACTGCCATCTGGTTTCTGTACAAATTGTAAATAGCCTTTCGCTCCCTGTATTTTACCCCTGCCACCTTTAGAATGTGAAAGAGAGTATTCCAGTCAACATTGTCAAAAGCTTTCTCTAAGTCTACAAATGCTAGAAACGTAAGTTTGCTTTCCCTTAATCTTTCTTCTAAGATAAGTGGTAAGGTCAGTATTGCCTCACGTGTTCCAACATTTCTACGGTATCCAAACTGATCTTCCCCGAGGTCGGCTTGTACCAGTGTTTCCATTCGTCTGTAAAGAATTCGTGTTAGTATTTTGGAGCTGTGACTTATTAAACTGATAATTCGGTACTTTTCACATCTGTCAACACCTCCTTTCTTTGGGATTGGAATTATTATATTCTTCTTGAAGTCTGAGGGTATTTCGCCTGTCTCATACATCTTGCACACCAGATGGTAGAGTTTTGTGAGGACTGGCTCTCCCAAGGCCGTCAGTAGTTCCAATGGAATGTTGTCTACTCCGGGGGCCTTGTTTCGACTCAGGTCTTTCAGTGCTCTGTCAAACTCTTCACGCAGTATCATATCTCCCATTTCACCTTCATCTACATCCTCTTCCATTTCCATAATATTGTCTTCAAGTACACCGCCCTTGTATAGACCCTTTATATACTCCTTCCACCTTTCCGCTTTCCCTTCTTTGCTTAGAACTGGGTTTCCATCTGAGCTCTTGATGTTCATACAAGTGGTTCTCTTATCTCCAAAGGTCTCTTTAATTTTCCTGTAGGCAGTATTCCTAGTGAGATAAGCCTCTACATCCTTACATTTGTCCTCTAGCCATCCCTGCTTAGCCATTTTGCAGTTCCTGTCGATCTCATTATTGAGACGCGTGTATTCCTTTTTGCCTGCTTCATTTACTGCATTTTTATATTTTCTCCTTTCATCAATTAAATTCAATATTTCTTCTGTTACCCAAGGATTTCTACTAGCCCTCGTCTTTTTACCTACTTGATCCTCTGCTGCCTTCACTACTTCATCCCTCAAAGCTACCCATTCTTCTTCTACTGTATTTCTTTCCCCCATTCTTGTCAATTGATCCCTTATGCTCTCCCTGAAACTCTGTACAACCTCTGGTTCTTTCAGTTTATCCAGGTCCCATCTCCGTAACTTCCCACCTTTTTGCAGTTTCTTTAGTTTTAATCTACAGGTCATAACCAATAGATTGTGGTCAGAGTCCACATCTGCCCCTGGAAATGTCTTACAATTTAAAACCTGGTTCCTAAATCGCTGTCTTATCTTATACCTTTTAGTATCTCCAGGGTTCTTCCACGTATACAACCTTCTATCATGATTCTTAAACCAAGTGTTAGCTATGATTAAGTTGTGCTCTGTGCAAAATTCTACCAGGCGGCTTCCTCTTTCATTTCTTAGCCCCAATCCATATTCACCTACTATGTTTCCTTCTCTCCCTTTTCCTACACTCGAATCCCAGTCACCCATGACTATTAAATTTTCGTCTCCCTTCACTACCTGAATAATTTCTTTTATCTCCTCATACATTTCTTCAATTTCTTCATCATCTGCAGAGCTAGTTGGCATATAAACTTGTACTACTGTAGTAGGTGTGGGCTTCGTATCTATCTTGGCCACAATAATGCGTTCACTATGCTGTTTGTAGTAGCTTACCCGCATTCCAATTTTCCTATTCATTATTAAACCTACTCCTGCATTACCCCTATTTGACTTTGTGTTTATAACCCTGTAGTCACCTGACCAGAAGTCTTGTTCCTCCTGCCACCGAACTTCACTAATTCCCACTATATGTAACTTTAACCTATCAATTTCCCTTTTTAAATTTTCTAACCTACCTGCCCGATTAAGGGATCTGACATTCCACGCTCCGATCCGTAGAACGCCAGTTTTCTTTCTCCTGATAATGACATCCTCTTGAGTTGTCCCCGCCCGGAGATCCGAATGGGGGACTATTTTACCTCCGGAATATTTTACCCAAGAGGACGCCATCATCATTTAATCATACAGTAAAGCTGCATGCCCTCGGGAAAAATTACGGCCGTAGTTTCCCCTTGCTTTCAGCCGTTCGCAGTACCAGCACAGCAAGGCCGTTTTGGTTATTGTTACAAGGCCAGATCAGTCAATCATCCAGACTTTTGCCCTTGCAACTACTGAAAAGTCTGCTGCCCCTCTTAATGAACCACACGTTTGTCTGGCCTCTCAACAGATACCCCTCCGTTGTGGTTGTACCTACGGTACGGCTATCTGTATCGCTGAGGCACGCAAGCCTCCCCACCAACGGCAAGGTCCATGGTTCATGGAGTGGGGTACTGACGTACCCAACGATAAAACGCATGTGCAGGAATACTGTAAAGAATTACTTAGAGCTGGCGACGATTTGTTCTATTTCACACGTATGTTACCGAAAAATCGAAGTTACATGCCCCGCTAGAAACTAAGGTTAGAATTTTGACTAACAATTCGAGTCTCAGTCGCATCATACCAGCGAAAAAAAAAAATCACTTGTAGTGATCTCATAGTCGACTCAGTGTGGTTTTCATAAACAAGTATTGCAAAATGTGAAATCACGAACTACCAAAAATGGTGAAATGGGTCATTTCTACTACGAAAAGTCAATAAAGAAGTTAGTTTATAATGATACAACCGTGTGCTGCCCCGTCACCATCACAACGATGCCTGATAATTCATAGAATTTGAAGGTATGTCGTTAATGTCGTGAATACCCGCAAGTTTGTTTCACGTGAAAGAGAATGAGACAATGGTAGGAAAATTCTTTTCCATACTCACTTTCAGAAATGGTCGTCAAATTCAGTTACTCATTTTCTCCGACGCCCAGACAACCCTCAATGCTGATTAAACAAACGTTCAAGAAAACCGCGGTAACAGTTATACTTGAAAATCATATTTTCCAACATTAGTACATCGTAAGATTTTTCCCATCTGATAGTACTGTGTACTTCCTATCAACATTCGGTTGAAAGCTCTTTCCGATCCTTTAAATAACAAATTTTGTTTTTTAGATAAAAGTCGTTGAAGTGGCATGGAATCAAATATATTCTAGTGAATTTCAAGACTACTGAAAATAAAATTACTTTTCAAGTTCATCAAACCGTTGGAAATAAATTTCATAACAGATACAAATGAATAGCGTTCTTCTTGAAAAAATAAGATGGATTGCACCATTCAATGAATATTATTTGTTTTTCATGATACATTCTGCGGTGGTTTACGTTCACCACCGATATACAAAGTTAGACCACGTAATAGAATGCGTTGACTGATAGCACAGAAATTAACTTGATTACAGATTAGCTAAGAACAGACTGATTACGTTCTGAAGGACATACATTGCATTGGCCATTGATTCTTTTATTTAGTCGTAAAATGACAATCGATGTAGAAGATGAGGTAAAGCTTCGCGCTTCCTGTTGCAGCGCATGGCCTCCGACCACCGGGCTGTTGTATCCGGCAACTTGGTAAAAATATGTAGCGCGAAGTATAACTGTCTTCGTCGGTCGCAAGTCTATGAAGTACATGTAACATGTAAAGGGATTAAAGCACTTTATAGTTTACTATAAACAGAAATATTATTATAATAAACTCAGTAGATTAATTATATATACAATACCATACAGTGTAAAGCAGAAAACATCTCTCTTTGATACTGTGCACCTCTTGAATCACTACACAGTAATGAAATGGATTTTACAGGCATTATTCAGAAGTGACTTTACAAGACCAAAACGTATATCCGGTGATATTACGCTAAAAAGTCTTTTAAGTTTTTCGGGTGTTGTGTTATATCGAGTTGCTTCAAGGATACAAGACACAAAAGGGTTTAGGTTTAAAAAGCTTTATGTTTATTTCTTAAAATTATGTCTTATTGAAACGAAGGCGTTATTTACACTGTTGCATATTTGTGGCTCTCAGTTAAAAATTATAACAGAGACGACCGAATTAAAACGTATTACAAGCGTTCAGATATACACGAGTCTGCACAACGCAAGAACAGTACAACATAAGAAGCATTGAAGCCTTTTCTGTAAACAATACAAATTATTCCCATTTATCGTCATACAGACAGTAACCCATTTAAATTACAAATAGGCATTTGAATCTTATATAATGAAACGCGTTTTTCGTTGCCATCAAGAAAACGTCGAAAGTTCTACGATAGGCCGTGGTGGGACATTCTGTAACATTGTAACGCACGGTTTGCATGGCTGTTAAAAAAACGCATTTTTGGAGATGGGGCCTTACCCCATCTACTAAAAGAATCCGTCCTTCTGCCACGAGCTGCGTATTCTTTCTATCTTTGTCCGTGTTTTGCGACATTGGTCGAAGGCCGGGTGTTTATGTCCCATGAGTGTATGAAATTGATCTGAGAGGTGTGCAGTTCCATGGCTGTTTTAGTGGATGGTTTTCTTGGCCGAAGCAGCTTTCTTTCTAGGATAATTGCACCTTGGTGGATAGAGAGTGGCAGGTTGCAACGTAGGCGTTTAAACTCAACTGAGATGAGTTGCTTTCCGTCGAAGTCCAGGAAGCGGAATGTGGCTGACAATGGGCTGCCATTCCAAGGGGATTGATGTTAGTGTACCACTCACTAACAATTATCATTGAGTTGTTCAGCTGTGCGGCATGCGTGTGTGTGTGTGTGAGCACTATTGAGCCTTGCGGGAGCACCATATTCCGCAGTACTCAGCGGACTAGTCGAGGTCCTGAAGTGCGCAGAGTCTATTTGTTTCGGACACCTTACCTAGGATGTTGTTCCTAATTCATATCTTTGCACCGTGTCTTCCCGAATCTGCTTTTAGGATAGTGTCCCTTTTCCAGGATCTTCTTTTAGGACAGTGTCCAGTCCAGTGTAACATCTAGATACTTTGGGTGCTGATTGTGATGAAATACTACGTGACCAAAATGGACTTAGACCTGTCTATTCGCCGCTCAGTTTCACTGATGGAAACAAGCTATCTCTTTAAAAGTGACGTTTGGTTCAGTTCCCATCTCCGAAAGCGTGTTCCTTATCGCAGGATAAGATATTAGGCGTAAGATAGCTTTCATTTCCTCACAATATCGACGTCCTACTGCCAGCTTACAGTTATTAGCGTTTCCAAACTTACGAGATCTGTGACTTATACAGGGTGAGTCACCATCTATTGCCACCTAAAATAACTCCAAAAGTATGATAGTAGCTGAAAAGTTTCTAGGACAAATGTTGCATGGGACGTCTGGGGCCATAATATGACGTTGGTTTCTTGTTGCTAGCTGGGGTCGTGTCAGATATATGAAGGTCAACTTTTTTTTTTTTAATGGGATGCTAAAATTTGGTACTTATTTTCTGGTAGCGGCTATCGAGATGAATCCAATGATGTATAACAGTAAGGTCTTTGAAGGTCAATGAAGGTCATAAAGGTGGCATGAACGTCCATTTACAGAAGGTGTTCGGAGTGATGACCATTGGTATCAATGCAGTGCTGCAATCTTCTAATCATGGATTGAGTAGTATTCCTTATCACTTCGGCACTTACCGAAGCACATGCTTCGAAAATTCTTTCCCGTATATCGTGTAAATAGTAAATATTCGTCAAATACGGCGTATCCATCTGACGTGCCACTGACATGTAAACACGATTCGACGTTTTCGCAGTACACCAATAGGAACGATAAGACTAATAACGTCGAATCAAGCGAATGTGAATGATATATTCCTTCGAAGAACAAGTCGATATGCTTCTCATTTACGGAGAATGCCTACGGAATTCAGTGAGACCAAGAGATTTATACGCTGAAAGATATCTTCAACGTACTCATTTTACACGTCGTACATTTAAATATTTGTATGATAAATTGAGAACATAGGCAACATATCGGGCAAAGTAAAGTTACTAACGAGGAATCGGAAATTGGTACTCTTGCCACCGTGGTTCGAGATCCTTGTGTTAGTGCGCGTCAAATCGCAAGGGAATCTGGCATGAGCCAGAGTAGTGTTGCTCGTGTTCTGCATCGCCATAAATATCATCCTTACCATACCAGTCGCCACAAAGAATTAACTGGTACGGATTGTATGCGTTGCTTTGAATTCTACCGATGGGATCAAGTTCAGATTAAGAGGGATGAAACACTTATTAATTTAATTTTAATTACTGACGAGTCCAGATTCAAGAACCATGGAAATGTTAATTTGCATAAAATGCATTATTGGGCAACTGAAAAACCGTGATGGCTGCGGCAAGTTGCACACCAGAAACTGTGGTTGGTGAATATATTGTGTGGGATTCAGGAGGACAGAATTATAGGCCCCAATTCATCGATGGAAATGTTAATGGTAGGAAGTACACCACATTCCTGCAAGAAACACTAGATCTGTTATTGGAAGAAATACCATTAAAAACACGGAACATAATGTGGCATCAACACGATGGGTGTCCAGCACATTTTTTGCTGATCGCTGGAAATGAGTTGCAGAGACAATTAGCAAATCGTTGGATTGGACGCGGAGGAGATGTGTCGTAACCGGTTCTTTCGCCAGACTTGACGCCTCTGGATTTTTTCTTGCACGGTTTCGTAAAAGACATTGTGGACAAAGACGTTGCAACTGCTCTTGGAGGTATGCGACAGAGAAATGTCACAGCATGTGCTTCGAAAACTACTGAAATGATATGAAGTACCACCCAATCCCTGATAAGGAGACTGCAGCACTGCATTGATACCAATGGTCATCACTTCGAACACCTTCTATAAATGGAAGTTCATGCCACCTTTGTGACCATCGTTGACCTTCAAAGACCTTACTGTTACACATCATTCGATGTCTCGATAGTCGCTATCAGAAAACAAGCACCAAACTGTAGCATCCCATTTGAAAAAACAAATTTGACCTCCATACATTTGAAGTGACTTCACCTAGTAACAAAAAACCAACGTATATGCAGATTAAAGGGATGAATAAAAATCGGTACCAAGGCTGTGATTCGAACCCACGTCTCCTGCTCACGAGGCTGATGCTCTAACGACTATGCTACCTTGGACAATGGCTTTTGACCAGTGCACGGACTTCCCTAGCATAACTCCCTCCCCAATCCAAATTCCCATTCGCAGCCCACTTAGTATTACACCTAAAATCGAACTGCATTGCAGAGGCTCTCCAACTGTAGTGGAAATGAACGAAACGGGAGATCATGATTGAGACTCAGGCATAGTTGCTTTAATCAAATGGAACTACACGGTTTCAGGGTGATAAGGAAGCGCAGCGGATAACGCTTCAGCCTAGTGAGTAGGAGACCCCGATTCAAATTCCGGCATTGTTAAATTTCCATTCGTCACTTCAGTCTGCATATAAATATCAAGATTTTAAACATGGCTGAAACAGCAACTGTTGAAATTCTTCAAAGTAAATGATGACAGCCAAAACAGTTGCAGGATAAAGATTTATTAAAAATCTTGACCACGGTTTCGGTATATCTAAATATACTTTCATCAGAAGTAAAATACACTAAAATCACATCCTGCAATGGAGATTCATAAAACATTTGTGCCAAAGGCGTCGTCAGTAGTTAGAACATCATATCCATTTATACAACACAATTATGGACAGAGGGTCGATGCGAACACAGCTTAGCATCAGTAGCATCAGTAGCAGTTCATGCTACTGATGCTAAGCTGTGTTCGCATCGACCCTCTGTCCATAATTGTGTTGTATAAATGGATATGATGTTCTAACTACTGACGACGCCTTTGGCACAAATGTTTTATGAATCTCCATTGCAGGATGTGATTTTAGTGTATTTTACTTCTGATGAAAGTATATTTAGATATACCGAAACAGTGGTCAAGAATTTTAATAAATCTTTATCCTGCTACTGTTTTGGCTGTGATCATTTATCTTGAATATATATATATATATATATATATATATATATATATATATATATATATCACAGAAATTTGAGACTAAGAAAGATCTCCGGAACAGAATTGTTTCAAAAATGATCAGAGTACCTATACCTGGGTTTCAGGCAGGGTCTTCCATTTCTTTCATTGAAGAGGTGCTATTCGAACGCACTTGGAGAGTCTTTGCACTGCTGTTAGAGTTTAGAGGGAATACCAATTTGGTTGAGGCACGAGTGGGAATTTGGATTGAGGAGGAAGGCGTACTATGGTAGTCCGTGCAGCTGTCGCATTTAACTAGTGAACAGGAGACCTAATATCGAATCTTGGCCTTGGCAAAAATTTTCATTCTTCGCCTCAGCCTGCTTATACACATCATAGATGAATGAGACTTAAAAAGATTTTTGGAACCATATACATTTATTTGGTTCTAGATCTATTTTCAGGCATGTCAGAGGTGTACAGATTAAGTGGCAGTTCGGCGAGGGCTTATGCCTGAGGCAGTCCATCATTTGGCGTCTTTGAAGAGCTTATACTGTTGGAGTGCAGCGCCATCTCGCCTCGACGTGGTGTATTTCAGATATCGCTAAAGATCTGATACACTAGTTGCCAGACAACCTTCGCAAATCCTTGCTAAAACACTGTGCAACCATACACCCATGCGACCATAGGCAATGTTACCATTTACGGAGCAAGGTCGGCTAGTAATTTCACTAAAGAGTTTGTGTCGTTGAGAATAATGATGATGATGTGTTGGAGATAACGACGCTTTGGTTAGAGTCGAATGAAGCATCAATAGGAAAGTAGCGATACTGATTACTTTATTCAAATAGTAATATTAGTGTTAATGCCGCCACGCTGCTGTGACACATAATGTAATTTACATTCATATTTAAACCACGAAGAATCTGTATTAAGACTACATTGCTTCATCATGAAATACTAAAATGTCTCGAAATACGAATTCACTGAGTATCACGGGCGTTTTATCAGAAGAGGTGGATGCCCTAAGAAAATCAGCCAACGTAAAGTCGAATTCTGTTTGCCAGGTGAGCCTAACTGGTATCTGATGACGAGGTATATGCGCTCCTATCGTATGGGAATTGAAGATCAAAATAAATTGTACGATGTAAGGCATGAAGAAAAGGTGATTGTTATCTGAATAATTTAGATTCCTGGTGAAAAAAAGTCACAAACAACCCCAGGAAGAAAATGATCTTGTCCTGATGACGCTGATGTTAACGTTGTTGTTGTTGTTGCTGCTGATGATGATGACCATTTGCTTAGTTTGGAACGAAGTATCCAGGCAGTCGTTTCGTACATACTGAACGAGCACTTGTAGTGAAATGTAACCCTTTTTTGTATACGTTTTGAGAAGCTTGTTATCTGAGCTTGTAGAATGGAAGACTGCTTTATTCCTACACGACGTGAACTCGTTTAACCACAGAAAGTGGTGACTGTCGTGGGCAAAAATATCGTTATATCCGCAGCGAGGAAATCTTGCCTGCCCGCTGTGCCGTGTTCCTTGGCGTACGCTCGCCCGCAAATCGGATTCGCACGGCTTGTATTAGGTACAGTGGCGCCGCACAGCGGTAACAGGATTGTGGACGGGCGGAAATAACGAGCAGATTGATTCAGCGGGGCTGCCGACGGCGGGGTTGGTCCACGGCGGCGAAACCACGGATAGCAGGTGGGGCAGGCCGGGACGGCAAGCCAAAGAAAGCTCGCGACAACGATAGGAACGGAGGCTGCTTTGATATTCGTTCTTACAGGCAAGTAGTTCTCCAATACTACTATGTCAGAAGCAGTAATGAAGTTGCTAAATCTGTGCAGATCCTCATGCCTCAGGACTCCGCCCATACAAATATTTCTAAATGATACAGCTGCTTTCACACGACTATACCTTCTACAGCAATCTGTAAATTTGTGGCAGGTTTTAATTGATGCCTACGAATGCAACGTTTTTCAATTTCGTAAGAAGCATCTGACTTTACAGGAGGATATCTTTCACAGAAGAAGAATATAATAATTGCAATCCCAAAGAAAGCAAATGTTGCCAGGTGTGCAAATTACCGAACTATCAGTTAAATAAGTCACGGCTGCAAAATACTAACACAAATTCTTTACATATAAATAGAAAAACTGGTAGAAGCCGAACTCGGGGAAGATCAGTTTGGATTCCGTTGAAATGTTGGAACGCGTGAGGCAATACTGACCTTACGATTTATCTTAGAAGACAGATTAAGGAAAGGCAAAGCTACGTTTCTAGCATTTGTAGACTTAGAGAAAGCTTTTGACAATGTTGACTCGAATACTCTCTTTCAAATTCTGAAAGTGGCAGGGGTCATATACAGTGAGCGAAAGACTATTTACAACTCGTACAGAAACCAGCTGGCAGTTATAAGAGTCGCAGGGCATGAGAGAGAAGCAGTAGTCGAGAAGGAAGTGAGACAGTGTTGTAGGCTATATCCGATGTCATTCAGTCTGTATATTCAGCAAGCAGTAGAGGAAACAAAAGAAAAATTGAGAGGAGAAATTAAAATTCACGGAGAAGAAATAAAAACTCCAAGGTTTGCCGACGACACTGTAATTCTGTCAGAGACAGCAAAGGATCTGGAAGAGCAGTTGAACGGAATAGACAGTGCCTTGAAAGGAGGATATAAGATGAACACCAAAAATAGCAAAACTAGGATAAAGTAATGTAGTCGAATTAAATTAGTCGATGCTGAGGTAATTATATTAGGAAATGAGACACTTAAAGTAGTAGATGATTTTTTATACTTGGGGAGCAAAATAACTGATAATGGTCGAAGTAGGGAGGATATAAATTATAGACTGCCAATGGCAAGGAAAACGTTTCTGAAGAAATTTGTTAACATACAGTATAGATTTAAGTGTCAGGAAGTCTTTTCTGAAAGTATTTGTGTGGCCTGTAGCCATGTATAGAAGTGAAACATGAACGATAAATTATTTAGACCAGAAGAGAATAGAGTCTTTGGAAATGTGGTTCAAATGGCTCTGAGCACTATGGAACTTAACTTGTAAGGTCATCAGTCCCCTGGAACCTAGAACTACTTAAACCTAACTAACCTAAGCACAGCACACACATCCACGCCCGAGGCCAGATTCGAACCTGCGACCGTAGCAGTCGCGCGGTTCCAGACTGTAGCGCCTAGAAGCGCTAGGCCACCCCAGCCGGCGGAAATGTGGTGCTACAGTTGAATACTAAAGACGGAAAGATCACGTAACTAATGAGGAGGTACTGAATAACATTGGAGAGAAGAGTAATTTGTGGCACAACTTGACTAGAAGAAGGGATCAGTTGGTAGGACACGTTCTGAGGCATTTATTGATCATCAATTGAGCATCAGAGAGAAGTGCGTAGGGTAAAAATCGTAGAGGGAGACCAAGGCATGAATACACTAAACAGATTGAAGGATGTAGGTTGCAGTTGCTACTCAGATATGAAGAAGCATGCACAGGATAGGGTAGCATGGAGAGCTGAATCAAACCAGTCTCTGGGCTGAAGACCACAACAACAAGAACATCTTTTACTGCCACGCACAGAGTACTCATTGCTGTTAAGTTTTCATTTAACTTTCACAGACGCTCAGCGTGTCCCCCATCAGACGCACAACTGGTAGTCGATCTTGTCCCCTACTTTTGGGTGCATGTCTCGTGTTACTCCGCTAACTGCTGTTGCCACGTGTTGTCACAATTTACCCAAAGTCTTAGGAAGGGAAGTCGCATAAACGGAGTCATTCACAAATCCCTCGCTAAAAATAGTGTGAGGTGGGTCCGAGCTTGGGATAGTACAGGCATGGGGTTCAATTTAACAATTATATTGTTTAGCATAAAAAATCTGAGTTAACGAGAAACAGCTCGTAAAATAAACAAAATTTTCTCTAGGTGGGTGAAAATTATCAGGCACAAAATATCCTTTTGAGAACAACAGCTCAAGATAAAATATAGAATAACAGCTTTTACCATTTGTATGTTTTCGGGTTGTTTAATATCTCCACGTACGCATGGCACAAGCAAGCCATTAATGTTTATTTTCCCCTGGGGAGCAGGTCAGGTAGTGAAGTGTGGATGCATGGACGGAAAACGGGTAGTCTATACTGGCCCACTTCATGGGACAGTTACGACCTTGCAGAAAACATCAGGTAGTAAATTATGTAGTCTGTTTGAAGGAAGACTATTCAACGCAGTGGAAAAACTGCTAATACACAGAAGCGGGTACTTATGTTTACCTATCTCCCAACACCCTGTACATGGAAAATCACACAAGCAGTGATGGGAATAAAAGAAAGATTCAGTGGATTTAAAATTAAGAGTGAAAGGATATCGTGATAAGATTCGCTGATGACATTGCTACCCTCAATGACACCGAAGAAAGGCATTGCTGACCAAGAGAACTCTACTAGAATCGAACACAGTCCTTAATTTGGGCAAGAAATTTCTAAGAATGTACGTTTGAAGCACAGCATTGCATGGTGTTGAAACATGGACTGTGGTAAACAGAACAGAAGAGAATCGAAGCATTTGACATGTGGTGCTGCAGAAGATTGTTTAAAAGTAAGTGATCTGATAAGGTAAGAAACGAGGAGGTTCTCCGCAGATTCGGGGAGGTAAGGAATATATGGAAAACACTGTCAACAACAACAAGGGCCAGGTTGGTAGGACATCTGTTAAGACATCAGGGAATAACTTACACGGTACTAGAGGGAGTTCTAGAGGGTAAAAACTGTAGAGGAAGATCAGTATTGGAACACATTTAGTAAATAACTGAGGACTTGGGTTGCAAGTGCTAATCTAAGATGAAGAGACTGGCACAGGAGAGGAATTCGTGGCAGACAGCTTCCACCCAGACGAAAAATAAAAGAATTTGACTTTTTCCTCTCTCTTTATTACTACCAAGCCCATATTTTCCCATGATTCCCTTTCTATTTACTCCCTTACATCCCCGTTCCGTAGAAAGTAGCCAGAACTAATCTCCTAGTTACACATGAAATAGCCACAGCCGCAGGGTGCAAGCCATCTGCTGCGTAACTAGGTACTACAGGATGTACAGTGGTGGGTGATGGGGCATTTACCTAAGAAGACTGATCAGGTGATGAAAACTTTTTCTCTTTGCATCACCAAGTAAACCGTAAGATGCCTTTTTCTTTTCCTTTCTGCAAAAGCTGTACCCTGCAGATGATAAACCTATAGTACTGGAGTATATCTCGCGTGACATGTCAAACATACCGAACACAGAACATGCGATTTGAGGATACCATTTTTGTGCACACGTTCAGCAGACCCCAGCCCATCGATTTTTCCTGTGGCTAATGCCAAATAACCCGCTGTATCAGGTGCATGTGGATTTTGCCAGGTCATTTAAAGAGCGACGTGATTGCTGGTAGCGGATGCTCTCTGAAATTCCCATTATGTGTAACAAATATCTGGCACAACAGCAGACCCTACCGTCTTTGTGAAAATCGTTGGGATCTAGGGTGCCCTTCAAACTATAGTGATAGACAACGGCCCCATGTTGACATCAGCAGTTCAACTAGCTTACTATTGCAAGGACCTCGGTCGTCTGGCCACTTCCCCTTTCCATCCATCACCAATCAGAGCCTCAGAGGTTGATCACAACTTTCAGGATACAGGAAAGTTAGACAATTGACCACATAATCAGTGGAGGACACTGTGACCAGCTTCCTCTCTCTACATAGAGACCTGTCAACGGTTGCAGTTCACCCGAAAATTGGCCCTAGTTCAGACGTCTCACGCTGTAGAGTGTCCTACCCCCATCTCCTCAGACCTCTGCTTTTGAGCACCAGCTGCCATGCAGACTGCTTCGCTGGATCCGGAAGGGAGGTGTAGATATCATAAGTCACAGCGGACACCATCGTTTTTATGTTGCGGCAAGGCAATGACGGATGGCACGTAGCAGGATCCAGCTATGGCCGCATCAACACATTAAATCTAGACCACACCTGAGACTGCTCACTGACCTGCATAGTGACCAGCAAAGAGATTCGCATTTACCAGCTACAAACCCAGTCGTGCAATGAACGTTGCCTTTCCCAGTAAAAGCATCAATGATAAGATCTCAGACCCTGCTTTAGGTCACAGGAGGCTGCAGCATCATTCAGACTGAGATTCATTGGAAGAATCCTAAGGAAATGCAGTCCGAAAACAAAGGAAGTAGGTTACAGTACACTTATGCGCACACTGCTTGAATACTGCTCACCGGTGTGGAATCCGTACCAGATAGGGTTGATAGAAGAGATCGAGAAGATCCAATGAGTGCCCATAGAGGTTAAAACGTCACTCCCAACAAAAGTAAAACGAGGATAATGGAATGTAGTCGAATTAAGTCGGGTGATGCTGAGGGAATTAGGTTAGGAAATAAGTCACTTAAAGTAGTAAAGGAGTTTTGCTATTTGGGGAGCAAAATAACTGATGATGGTCGAAGTAGAGAGGATATAAAATGTAGACTAGCTATGGCAAGGAAAGCGTTTCTGAAGAAGAGAAATTTGTTAACATCGAGTATAGATTTAAGTATCAGGAAGTCGTTTCTGAAAGTATTTGTAAGGAATGTAGCCACGTATGGAAGTGAAATATGGACAATAAATAGTTTGGACAAGAAGAGAATAGAAGCTTTCGAAATGTGGTGCTACAGAAGAATGTTGAAGATTAGGTGGGTAGATCACGTAACTAATGAGGAGGTATTGAATAGGATTGGGGAGAAGAGAAGTTTGTGGCACAACTTGACTAGAAGAAGGGATCGTTTGGTAGGACATGTCCTGAGGCATCAAGGGATCACAAATTTAGCATTGGAGGGCAGCGTGCAGGGTAAAAATCGTAGAGGGAGACCAAGAGATGAATGCACTAAGCAGATTCAGAAGGATGTAGGTTGCAGTAGGTACTGGGAGATAAAGGAGCTTGCACAGGATAGATTAGCATGGTGAGCTGCATCAAACCAGTCTCAGGACTGAAGACCACAACAACAACAACCACCACCCATCGTAGCAAAACAATGAACGGGTCCGTGCAGGTCCCCAACATATTAGAACCGAGCCTACAGTTCCCACAGAGTGGCTGGAACACAGCCTCCTGCCCGTCGTAACGTTGTTTCTGTCCTTGAACCGACAAGGAGACGGCCGGGCTCTTATCTCCACCCCCATCCCCTTCCCTCCCGAAAAGGGCACTAAAACGGGGAGGGATTTAATAACGCAACTGACTGACTCTGACAGCAGGTCAAAGGTCAACCTTCAATGGGAGTGCTGAAATACTCTGCTGGCACATAATCAGTGCCGCAAGTATGTCACGCGGCCAACTAGAGTTGGCTTCTGCCAAAATTATGGTCCACAAGTACAATACATAAATGATGCAGAAAAATGTAGGATTATCGGCAGTATTAGCAGCATAGAAAGAAACATAAACTGATGTGTAGTAGAGAAACTGGGAGGAGACGATTTCTCCTTGTTTGCTTGTTTTGCACGTAATTAGATCCGCACATCCTTCATTAACTTCTGAACTTTTACGTATGTGGGCAAATCAATTAACTTTGACGCAAGTACATTTTACATGCTCAGACATAAAAAAATCTATATAATTATTGTTCTTATTCTCTACTCAATAGAATTATTTTGTACTCAATAGAACATTCTTTATTATAATTAAAGGCTGCTTAAGTATAAACAATTCCAGGACGATTTCATCTACGTCTCTGTCAGAAATTGTTTTAGGTGTGCCGCAGGGGAGTGTTGTAGGGCCGTCGCTATTCACAATATATATGAATGACCTTGTGGATAACATCAGAAGTTCACTGAGGCTTTTTGCGGATGATGCTGCAGTATATCGAGAGGTTTTAACAATGGAAAATTGTACTGAAATGCAGGAGGATCTGCAACGAATTGACACATGGTGCAGGGAATGGGAATTAAACTTCAGTGTAGACAAGTGTAATGTGCTACGAATACATAGAAAGAAAGATTTTTTTATCATTTAGCTACAATATAGCAGGTCAGCAACTGGAAGCAATTAATTCCATAAATTATCTGGGAGTAGGCATTAGGAGTGATTTAAAATGGAATGATCATATAAAATTAATCGTCGGTAAAGCAGATGCCAGACTGAGATTCATTGGGAGAATCCTAAGGAAATGCAGTCCGAAAACAAAGGAAGTAGGTTACAGTACACTTGTGCGCTCACTGCTTGAATACGTCTCACCGGTGTGGGATCCGTACCAGTTAGGGTTGATAGAACAGATCAAGGAGATACAACGGAGAGCAGCGCCCTTCGTTACAGGATCATTTAGTAATCGCGAAAGCGTTACGGAGATGATAGATAAACTCCAGTGGAATACTCTGCAAGAGAGACGCTCAGTACCTCGGTACAGCCTCTTGTTGAAGTTTCGAGAACATAGCTTCACCGAGGAGTCAAGCAGTATATTTCTCCCTCCTACGTATATCTCGCGAAGAGACCATGAGGATAAAATCAGAGAGATTAGAGCCCACACAGAGGCATACCGACAATCTTTCTTTCCACTAACTATACGAGACTGGAATAGAAGGGAGTACCGATAGAGGTACTCAAAGTACCGTCCGCTACACACCGTCAGGTGGCTTGCGGAGTATGGATGTGGATGTAGATGTAGAATGAAAGTGATGATGTGGCGTTGGAGAGACTAGATTGCCCATTAGATAGAGATCGCAGACATTACCTGTTTTACAAACGGTTCTCGAAATTTTTGGTGATCTATGCAAAGAATTCTGAGACGCATGTTTGATAGATTGTGGACAGAGCCCACACGCCTGAAGGTGATCTCGTAGACAAGCAGCAACTGCGTTATGATGTATGGCTTACACGAGGTTTTCGTCTTGTTTTCGATGGTCCTTGTAAAAATCTCGCTCCTAGGGACGATGACGTATGCTGAAGTGTTGAAGAACGATGGTCACATAATAATACTACCTCCTTATGGCTGGTCTTCCTAGCTGTAAGGGGTACACGGTAATTAATTCTCTGCCGGCCGGAGTGGCCGAGCGGTTCTAGGCGCTACAGTCTGGAGCCGCGCGACCACTACGGACGCAGGTTCGAATCCTGCCTCGGGCATGGATGTATGTGATGCCCTTAGGTTAGTTAGGTTTAAGTAATTCTAAGTTCTAGGGGACTGATGACCTCAGAAGTTAAGTCCCATAGTGCTCAGAGAGATTTGAACCATTTTTTAAATTCTCTATTTCCGCGTGAGAAGGGTATTGGGCACAAGGTCCTTTGATCCTCCTAAAGAGTTGGTTACTTTATCACAGTTCATATAATGTTACTCATCGCTTAACTTGAGTTTACCTTTCTGTCACACGAAGTTACATAATTTTTCTAATTTTTTGGATATCATGGATCATGGATTAAATGAATGGGCAAGCTTGTAAAAGGTGTATAAGCCAATAGTTAACAGGCTAGCTTAAAATAACTACAAGCTTCCAAAGTACGATTTAATAATTTTTAGCCGCAGTTATGTGTTTTCCAATGAAGTTGAAAAAGAATTGGAAGAGCATATTCTTACATTTGAAGACATGGCGTTTAGTTTGTCCACGTTGGACGCAAGGAAACTTTCTTTCGATGTTGCAGAAACTAAACAGATTGCCCAGTAATTCCAGTGCAGAAGAAACCATGGTACCCAAACAGTCGGCTGAAGTGGTTCGTCCAAGAAATGTCACCGAATCCAAGAGAAATGATGAAAGTTCTATCCAAAACCTCAGGAGCCAGTTATGGAGATTGTGAATTGACGGGTAGCCTATGCAAAAAGAAACAAAATTTTAACTGAAAAAATGACAAAGAAATCTAGTATTACAGCTTGAGCTGCGCGGATTGGCCGCGCGGTTTAAGGTGCCATGTCACGAATTGCGCGGCCCCTCCCGCCGGAGGTTCGAGTCCTCCCTCGGGCATGGGTTTTTGTGATGTTCTTAGTGTAAGTTAGTTTAAATAGTGTTTAAGTCTAGGGACCGATGACCTCGGCAGTTTCGTCCCTTACGAATTCACACAGATTTGAACATTTGAACAGCTTCAGCTGTGAAAACAGTGTGTTTCCGAGACTGTGTGGAAGCCACCACAGAAACCCATTGGTGAAACACTCGAATGGTATTGTGACTTGTGAGAGGAAGGTCGAACCTAAAAATAAAACGATGCATGAAATGCATGATGTGGATTCATCGAATGTAATCCCTGATGGGATAAGGAGAGAGAAAGTTATATTGTAATGCTTGCAAATAGTGACGTAGAACTAAAATATGAACCATTTCCATGAACTTAGATTAATATTTATCTCCAAGCTCAGGGACATTGTTTCTAATGGTGATACAATTCATGCACCCACGGGCACAAATTAGGAAACCAGATTCCTAATAAATTTTAACCAATTGCAAATGTTTAGAAAATTAGGTGCAGTGCCTTTATTTTTCTCAGAATTCACATTCTTTAAATGAGATATTAAGGGCAGCGCTCGATAGTTGAGGATGGCATTGTTTAAATAATTTTGTAACATTGTTCAAGTTATAGTAAATAAAATCTCAAAAGCAGTACATTTTAGGCAACTCTCACTTATTTCGTCTGCTTTGTTCAAGGAAGTCCAATATTGTGCACTGTGAGACGGTATCTGCATTCAGGCCGACGGAGAGTAAATTGATTGGCCTGCGTCGTTGCCACATTCTAGGCAATCCGGTTTGCTGCTGTACATAACTGTCCCATAACCCACCTCAATCAATCAGTCAATCGATCATAACTGAGTAAGTGTAAGCTGAAGTTGGAGGGGTCGTATTGTTCCATCGACTTTGTTGTTGCTATTAAGGATGGCTGTATCGTCGGCGAATTGCGCAAGGACAACTTGTGGAGGTAACGGCAGATCATTCACGTACAAGACGAAAAGAATCAGGGAGAAACAGAGCCTTGAGAGAAGCCCTACGGCAAATGTTGAACGCTAAGTCACTGACCCTCCAATTGAACAAAGCAGCGCATATCTTGAAGATAACCATCAATAATCTTCCTAAGTACTCCAGGTTGTCAATAATCTTCTAGCAGTAGTCCAGTATGGTTGAAACGTCAACCAGTTTTGTGAGCATCTTATTGTTTCATACTTGTTCAGAAGCCTTTTCATCACAGAGAAAGGGCGCCGCTGTGTAGTTCGCATGGTTTATTTTACATGATATATATTCCGTAACTCATACAAGCTGGAGTTTGGTCGACAGGCATGGCTGGAAGGCGAATTCCCCTCGGTGATTACAGGGCAACGTCTTTGGAGTATGATCCGTTCCAGTAATTCAGAGAGTGTTAGCACGAAGCTGATGAGCCAATGATTTTCCGTTGGCGATGGTTCCCGGATTTGATAATGGTACTAAGCGATCAATCTTACAATCGAAAGAAAGGTATCATCGCAAGAGACAACTACCGAAAATGCATATTACCATCACCAGGAGCCGTGCGGGAACTTCTTCAACTGTTTATTCGTTATACCGTCCGCTCTGGGGGCTGAGTGGTTGGCGAGCCGTCGTCCAATCTATTGGACTTCCGCCACTGTGATTGTTAGTGGTTCTGTGTGTCGTGTCCTCCGTCGCGTCTTCTGCCTGGCGTCGTATACTTGTCTTCTGCACTTCGGTGGCGCCTTATGCCTTAAGACATTTTGTGCCGCATTCAATATGACACAAAGTTCTGCCTTGCTCAGTGGGTCAAACAACGGGCCCACTAGTTCCTGAATCGCCACTATTGGTGGTCTTGGGTTTCGGACGGCTCAGACCTGGCCACATTCATCACTGGTGTGTAAAGTAGGAGCAGTTATCTTATCTTTCCACTTTCCTACACGGAATTCAAGGGCTCTGTAATGCAAAAAAGAGAGAGAGACACTTAATTTACCGGAAGTATTCGGGGTTACGGTACCGCTCCCAGCGTTTTCGTGTCCTATTTTTAAGGTTCTTCAAGTGGTGAGAGATCTTCATTATAGAATGCATGACGCTCAGCTGCGACCACACCTGATGGTACGCCATTCGGATATTTCCTATCAATGGGAAGTCCTCTATGAGGACTGTCTCGACATGTCTGTAGTGGAGTAAACATAGTTGCTAAGGAACGCCTGGTACTCGTCTCAGTTCTGTCGGGTCGTTAATGATCTGAAGGTGCAGATAGAGTGTTACGGTTTTGAAGATAGCTATGTTGAATACGAGGGGCCTGTGGATTAGATTGTCTAGGACATGAGTTATGTCGGCCAGCCTGAATGTGATAACTTCCAAACGTTCCTCCAAATCGTGCCGTCGGCTCCCTAGTGAGCTGCTACGGCGCGGGATTCAAGCGAAGTTCCTAGCGTTGAGGTCCGCGCAGGGCAAAATTCTCTTGTGTCGAGCAAACAGCAGTAGAAGGTCGTTCTCGATTAAAGGCCTTTGAGGGCTGAAATACGCAGCAACCAATTTACTGATGCAAAAATGGGGGGAGGTAGCGGGCCTTCCGATAAAACATGGGATGAGTGGCCTTCAACTACGTACCTTCCGACTCAGAGTTGAAATATTAAAAGTTTTGGCGGGTTTCGTTGTCTATAGGCTGGGATGCGTAGTTTCCGCATTAAAAGTCAAATTCTGCTGAGTCTACAGTATACAATAAGAATATATACATGAATCGAATGGTCAAAGGTTCCTATCACTCGGTAATTGCGAATGTAACGTAGAAATTTATAAATGAAAGATTGCAATTAAAAAAATGTTCAAATGCCTGTGAAACCTTATGGGACTTAGCTGCTAAGGTCATCAGTCCCTAAGCTTACACACTACTTAACCTAAATTATCCTAAGGACAAACACACACACCCATGCCCGAGGGAGGACTCGAACTTCCGCCGGGACCAGCCGCAGACTGCAATTAAATAAAAGCTGCAGGTAGTATCTTAATGACTTTAAATGATGAGTACGATAGTAGAAGTACTTCTGAGAATGAAGTATATTTCAGCAAAACACTTATTGGTGTCGATTGTCCAGCAGTTAAATAAAATATAAGTTGAATAACAGGGAAACAAAAGATTCCTACTGCACGTAATTAGCTATGAACAACAACATAGCACGCGAGATATTCACTTCTAAACACACACTACGTCTTCATTGTGGAAGCCACGGAAATCTCAGAAGTGCGCAAGTCGCCACTCCGAAGTACTTCTATCTGCTTCAAACATGCGCAAACCGCTCCACACTCTCCATGTCTCTCCAGCAATCGTACGTCCATCGCGCCGTCGCGTCCAGCACCTCACATGTCCCGTGCCGTACTATCAAGCACCCACCCGAGTCCTATGCCGTCCTGCCCAGGACTCTTCTCCCAATTCCATCCAGTCTCCCCATTCACGAGACTTGTGATTGGCTAGAGCACTCGCGCCATGTCTTCAAGCCAACGCACCCACACAAGCCTAATGAAACACATTCCAAATACTGGACTCACATTTAAATAACATGAAATTAAATAAATATTCATACCGCTGCACCATAAACACGCTTTAGCAAACGTTATTAAATACGTAAACAAAAAAAATAAACATATATCAAAGGAATATCAAGCAAAAGTAGGCCAGTAGCCTAATGTCTCTGTGCTTTCTAAAACACAGAAAATATTTCACTAATTTCTTCATGAATGGTATATATAGAATATAGATATAAACAAAGACATAGATGAATAAATATGTTTATAAGCATGCTGCTGCCGTTTTTACGTGTAACTGTGGAGTACTTATGGCCTAACGCGATCGATAGTAATCGTCCACTTTGACCTCCAATGACTCATGTACTATTGAAGTTAAATGCCTGTAATTCCGACCTATTTAGGTTTACACTAATAGCTTTCTAAAGACACGTCGATCGACGATTTTGGATATTCATTGCTGGGTGTTTTACTTGTATAATTTACAGTTATATACTAAACTTTAAACTAATAAAGATATTGAAAATCTGATTACACCATCAGAATCGTCGTGCAAATTATGGTGATGAACACGTTCCTTTTTGAGGTATCATGATTCATCTGGTTACTATTAATTTCTATACGAACTGTGAAATGTCATCCATTAAAGATTCACAAAATCCGCCATCTTTGGCACTCCCAGCGTGTCTCCTAAACCAACACAACGTCACCATGGAATTCCCAACCATGCGGCTGGACCACGAGCTAGGGCTACCCATCATGCTCAGCTAACGTTCGACACCACGTGGTTGCTGCCAAGCCGCGTCCCGCCAAGAGAGGGCCGCGTGGCCACGCCAACTCCGAACTTGGAATATTTCCAGGGTGTCACAACTCGCCCTTTACCTCACAAGGTGTTAACTGAAGTTGCTTTCGGAGATGAAAATTATGGCAGTGCGAGAGGAACGTGTGTGATGGATCGCTTGACATGTATGGCCGTACCGCATCTCGGCCATTTGCTGTGTCCGTCCGGTAGCCTACCATGTTGTGTAAGCAGGAAGGTTGGGTGCGTTTCCGTCAAAAATAGAATGTCGATATTAAAATGCATGAGGCAATCTTCGTGTTATGCCTTCTTATGGTATGGTCGACGCCAATCACGTTGATTGTTTGTTCGTCCATGGGTCATTTCTAGAAGCGAATATCTTCAAGACTCCATCTGCTAAGGTGAGTAGTTTTGGTAGGATGTCTGGTGCTTCATTACATTTCTTGAATGACGGTAAAAATGTTCTTGTGGAAAGTCGCTAAAAATTCTTTTACGCTTATGACCATCGTCAGAACATCCGAAAATTCCAACCGTGAATGTGAGTCCGTTGCAGTCGCGCTAGGTTATTGGCCTCCGGTGCCAGTTGAAGTGCGCCAGGAGGTCGTGGACTGTGTCGTTTTCTGACGTAAAACGGAAATTCCTTGCCGTTGACAACATTCAGTTGATCGGGTGCGGCAACTGGTTGTTGTCGTCTAGTCTGTGCTGCTTTTCCCTGTGCAGTGTAAACCCGCAGTGACTCCTAGAATTTGGGACATCCTCTACATATAGCAAGATGTTCGACTTCTTAATTTACACATTTTGCATTTTGCTTTTGATATTTTTGGCAGGCCTTGGAAAGATGGTGCACTTATACAGCGAGGAGACAGATTGCAACATTGGCGGTAAGAAAGAAACGTTGACACCTTCTGCATTACGGACGCCCCTCTTGTGATCGGTATATTTCAGTTA
Source organism: Schistocerca cancellata (assembly GCF_023864275.1). Classification (NCBI taxonomy): domain Eukaryota; kingdom Metazoa; phylum Arthropoda; class Insecta; order Orthoptera; family Acrididae; genus Schistocerca; species Schistocerca cancellata. Next base: position 272,933,492 of record NC_064634.1, read on the forward strand.
CCACTTTGGTATCGAGAAGATGTTTGACGTCAGATACTGACTCGCTTACTGGGTCTGTTGGCTGGGTCACAAGGTAGACTGTTTGTGGTACTGGCTTGCTTGTTTTCTCGTCTCTCGATTTAAATTTATGGATCAAGGATTGCTGGATTCTGTGATTTCCGCGGGAAGGTACTCGGTGATGACTTTGAGAGACTTGTCGGTTGGTGTGCAAAAAAACGGAATTTAGGAAAACCGCGGGCCGATCCTCTGGTCAATAATGAGAAGTGATATTATAAATCGCCCTTAAGGATCCTTCGACATTTTTTATCGGTTCACTGCTCAGGATTAGTTATGGTTCTGAGAATTCGCTGATGGTATCGAAGCGTTTCGCGTCTGTACATGGTCTGATTCGTTGCTCATTACAGCTGCGCTGTGTTCTGGTGACACCTCCATCTGATCGTCATCAGGCTGTAGGGCAGTGTATTTGTTTGAGGTCGGACAGGCTGCTCTCGTTTCCCCTCTGCTTATGCTAGTTTTTGCGTTTTCTTCCCGATGGTTGAAGGGCAACAAGTTGAAACTTTTGGTCTTCGTCCTGACTGGGTGCTTGAGCATCGTCGTTGTGCAACATGGCTCAGAATGTTACGAACTTTGATACCTCTACCGATTCCGCTGTATCAGGTGCGACGTCCTACCCGTTATCAACGTAAGGTAGCATCATATTACGTCTGGCTACCAGTCCTTTCGCACGTTCATTTCGGATTCTTACGTCCTGGGCGATGATATGACGTTCTGGTGCCGTCGACAGCTGTTCAATTGTCTAGGAAGGAGGAGTATTTGGTTCTAGTATAACGATCCTGCGAGATTCCTCCTGCCGGGTTCCCGACCGCGACTTTTGTCTGAGAGGCGCTCCGTAATCCTCTGCGCGAGCTACTCCTGCGTGTGTGGCGACCGTTACCTGGTCCATCACAAGCCGTATCCAGAGTCGTCGCAACTGGAGTGACCGATAGGGCCGGCGCACCAAGTACTTCGCAGCCGGGGTGGCTGCCCCAGCCGCGCGCACTTCGGTACGTCTTGTATGGCAGCGCGCACTCAGCTTTAGGCACTAATCGCATACGTAAATAATGCGACAGAATTTAAGCAACACCCGATAAATATGCAACATGCCTAACGTACAGGCAACGCATGAAGGATCTTAGATGTACAAGGCTAATGCGGAAAGTAGCGTAGTCTGTGCTTATTTATGATAATCTACGATAGAAGTAAAGAGTGGGTCCAGTGCCTTAGACGTAAAACGTGGGTGTACGATAATTATGCCACAGGAAAGATGTTATTGTTTGAGTGCATAAATTTCAACTCGGATAATGAGGAAGAATAAGAATTTAATTAACATTAAAACTTCTATGTAGGCTATATTATGGTACTAGGTGGATTTCACCAAAAAAAATTGTGTACTACCAGAATATTTTTTTCTGTATTTTACCAAGATACTAGGTGAAAGTAAACACATAATTTTGCTTGCAACCAACAAAACATATTCTGACTATTTTATTAGTGTTTCATTTACGCATTGTTCTGTTCTATGAGATGCGTAAATAGACCTACAACTTATTTCAGTCTGAAGCAGGTAATTTCATCACAAATCAGTCAGTTAAGAGCTAACGTAAAGCCTATAATGCAGTGATAGTACCGGTATTGTTATAAGAGACAAAAACCTTAAGCACCACAAAAAATATGAAGAGAACCTACAGGTCTTTGGAGGGAAAATGATGAGAAAGGTCTTTGGACCAATCGACGAAGAGAACGCCTGGAGACGTACAAAGAAACAGGAACCGTGCGACCTGACGAAACGAATGAAGATGGTGCAGAAAACAAAAGTACGGACAATAAATCAGGCAGGGCGCATTGCCAGGAGGCAGGACCCTAGCCAGGCTAGTGTGTGTGTGTGTGTGTGGAGAAGGGGGGGGGGAGGGGGTGAGTAAGTGTGTGTATGTCTGTGATACGTACTTTAGTAACCCCGTTATAATGTTGAACAATTTTAAAGCCGATAAATCTAACGACAAAAATTTTAAAAATTCCGAATATAAATCCACATTACTATGCCCCAGTGTGTCCTACACCAGGTAGGTGTTATAGGGTCGCTACTACATAGAGTTTATGTCAACCTTCAATTGGTTAACATTTGAAGCTCTGTGAAAGATTTCACGGACGATATTGTTGTCCACAAGAAGGTTGCAACGCCAGAAGTCTGTAGCGAAATGCAGGAAGATCTAGGAGAGAATCAGTGGTTGGTACAGTAGTTGGCTGTTGATTCTGAATGCAAGTATATGTAACGTACTGTGCATAACTAGATGAAGACATCCACTACGAATCGATTACTCTGTAGGCGACAGATCAGTGGAAGCAGTGACCACTGTTAAACATCCAGAGTAATCATCCGAAATGAGCTAAAGTGGAAAACAAATAGTAGGACAAGCAGGTACCAGACTTATATTCATTGGCGGAATGTTAAGGAAAGGCAAATCATCCACAAAAAAGTGGCTTACGAAACACTCGTTCTACTGATTCTTGATTACTGTCTATTGGTCTGGAGCCCTTACCAAGCAGGATTAATAGAAACATAGAAGATCAAGGTGTTACACCAAGACGAACTAGTACCTGATGTTGACTGCAGCCTACACCGAGAACTACTCCATTCTAGCCGTCGACCTGATGTTTGCCTTTCAGTCTCATCTGCAAGTAGCTGCTGCCTCCGCTAGATGCTGGCCTAGGTGCCACATCTCGAACTGATATTGTGGGGGCCTAAATAGGCTGTCTTTTGCGGCTCCTTCTTGTCAACTCCTGGGTGCCAACCAGAAGTCTTGGGTTAGCGGTTCATATTTGGATGCGATTAGCACCTCACCTGCTGTGAGGTGTTGTCTGAGATCAACATTCCTGCCTAATCTCGATATCGGTCTGCACATAGGCTTGCTACCGGCGCAAGCCTGACGTCAGCAAGAATCTGCCTACTGATAAGGCTCGTCTGAACAAGTACCATGCTTACCATGCCTCCATGCCAGCCGTCAGCCAGGCGAGGCCAGGCGGTCTGCTGTCGCCGACACTGCCCGCCAGAGGTTAACGGCCGCCATCGGGACATCGTCTACAGCGGCTGTACGAATTCTCCTGAGTAAAACAAAGTGTCGGTACCAATGTGTTTATGATTATGATGTTTGGTTTGTGGGGCGCTTACCTACTGGGTCATCAGCGCCTGTAGAAGTCCCAATTGCCGACCGAAGTAGCCGTGCGGCTCTGGGCGCTACAGTCTGGAGCCGAGCGACCGCTACGGTCTCAGGTTCGAATCCTGCCTCGGGCATGGATGTGTGTGATGTCCTTAGGTTAGTTAGGTTTAATTAGTTCTAAGTTCTAGGCGACTGATGACCTCAGAAGTTAAGTCGCATAGTGCTCAGAGCCATTTGAACCATTTTGAAGTCCCAATTTTTTCACAGTTCAATTTTTTTACACAGTCCAATCTACCAACTGTCACGAATGATGATGATGAAATGATGAGGAAAACACAAATACCCAGTCGCCGGGCAGAGAAAACTGTTCATGATGCCAAGACGTCCAGGAAAATAGTTTCCCACATCTACCAGCCAGCTGACCATCCTGAGGCGTGATCTTGGCACTCTTTGGTGTCAACAGCGCGCAGACTATCCTGACACTCCTATAAAAGGAAGAGTGGCACACTTCGTCACGGAATCGTTTACTCAGTGGGAGAACGTTACGAGGATGCTCAGTGAACTTCGATGGCATACATTATAAAAGAGGCGTTGTGCATCAGCAGAGGGTTACTGTCGAAATCTGGAGACTTTTTGTTCCAAAATATAGTAGTTCCTGACACACACGTCTCTCGAAATTACCATGACAGTAAAATTATAAACATAGGATGTCATACTAAGCTTTACCGTAAATATCTTCCCCCAAATGCCATTCCTGAACATAACAAGAAACGTGGTGGCAGATAGTGGTATCAGGACTACGCTACGAGACACACCTTAAGGTGACTTCGGTCTCATAAAAAATATAGATGTAAATCTCGATGATTCTCATTAATTTTAGAGCTACAGGAGCGATTGACACATAGGATTACAACAGAAAAATTCCGTCCCCCGGTAGCCGAGTGGTCAGCGTGACAGAATGTCAATCCTAAGGGCCCGGGTTCGATTCCAGGCTGGGTCGGAGATTTTCTTCGCTCAAGGACTAGGTGTTGTGTTGTCCTAATCACCATCATTTCATCCCCATCGACGTGCAAGTCGCCGGGATGGGCTTCAAATCGAAAGAATTGCAACCGGTGAACGGTCTTCTTACAGGGAGGCCTTAGTCACACGACATTCACATCAGAAAAAGACTGAAAAACTCAGTAGGAATTATATCGAAACATCAATACTGTTTCTGCTTTACGTCGTATCAGTTTTCTTCTTCCAAGTATACTGCTCTTAATTCCCTTTTTTTTTTTTTTTTTTTTTTTGTAGGCGTCATGTACTGTACAACATTGTTAAGTGTAGTTATTTAGTTAAATGTACATTTAAGTGTGGCAACGGTAGTTAAATACAAACAGGTGAACAGTTTGGTGAGTTTTAAGGAATGTGAAAGTTCATTTTTCAAACTGATTTTAGTCGACATATGGATTTGGTTTCTCTGAGTAATAAATATGCATTTCAGATTTTTATTATCATGGGCAACGTACAGACTAAAATGCTTTACAAAAACATGACGTTTAAAAATATTCTCATAATACTGAAACAGTATTTAAATTAATTAAAACTCTCGAATTGTGGAACATATTTCAAATTTCTTCCCAGATTTAAACCAGGGCTCCAAACCGGGACACATGCCTTTCTAGGGCGAGTGCTCCAGCTACTGAGCCATCCAAGAATGACTCACGACCCACCCGCACAGCTTTACTTCCGCTAGTACGTTATCTCGTACCTCCCTAACGTCACAGAAGGTCTCCGGCATACATAGGAGTCATAGTCTCCCAGTGTATGCAGTCCTCGAGTCCTGATCTGGTACACAATTTCAGTCTTCCGGCTGAGGGTTTCAAATCAGTGCAGAATCCGCTGCAGAGAGAAAATTCACTCCCAGACCCACCGTGGCATATCGATTAACTTATATTTTCTAAGTGTGTAGTCGTGGGCAGCACTGACAAACCTGAATGCTTCCAACTTCATACTGAAGCTGTCGAACACATAATAAGGCAGAATTCAACAACTTTTCATGCTGCTAGTAATACTGCTTGAAATTAGCTAAATATGAATACATTTATAGTAATTAAATGAAAGACACACAATTTATTTATTTAATCATACGGCTAGGGATCCCCAACGGGCAAACCGTTCGCCGGGTGCCGGTCTTTCAATTTGACGCCACTTCGGCGACCTGCAGTCGATGAGGATGATAGGATGATGATGATGATGACAGCACAACACCCAGTCCCTGGGCGGAGAAAATTCACCGACCCAGCCGGCAATCGAACCGGGTCCCAGAGGATTGACAATCCGTCACACTGATCATTCAGCTACCTGGGGCGGACAAAGACACACAATGAACACTGTCAACACGCTTTTCATTTATGAAGACCAAAATTAGTAAAAATATACATAGACGCCCGTAGTTACGAAAATAACACGGAAGTCAGTATTATTGCAATTTAATGAAAAGAGAACTAACGCATCGTAGAGAGTCGGAGACAGTGTTTGTTCGTGTTCTGCTGCAGACGACATTGCGGTGGCACACTTCTGGAAATATTACTTCGAACTGGTGTTATTTAATTAAGTAGTGAGTAGCAAGGAAAAATTTATCTATCTTATTTTATTAATTTATTTAACATGCTCATTTACGCTGCAATTTTTCTTCTGAGGTTATCCATCTTGGATGAGAACGAGAACTTATAAGAAAATCTAAACTTTTCAGCTTTGTTTACAAAATGGTAAGAATGTAGTTCACGCTTCTAAATATTATTTGTGACGAGGTATCAGTGTTAAAGCGATTAATGTTAGCGAAATTTTTGTTTCAAAGGGCACTTAAGCCTTTTCAAGAAAAGCTGGAAATACGATGAAACCACAAAAGAAGTTGATCAACATCCACATATTTGCAGCCATGATATCTATAACGGATAAACATAGGTCACAAAACAGTTTTATACCATTAAGACAATTCTATAAAATGCGTTTGTCGATGGATCGAAATTCAATATGCAGAAAAATCTGAAACAATACGAATTTTCACAATTTTCAAAATAGCTCATTACGAGTTATCAACTTTTATGTCATACAAGAAACAGCCATGAAAAAAGATGATTGCCAAACTCTGTGAACGGAGGAAAGTGTGAAAAATGAGGTACTGCTGTGTGTGGAGTGGTGTCTTGGATCTGAAAACGATTTGTACAATATGAGCTCAAGGTTGTGAGTCTAAATTCTGTATCTTGGTTAAAAGTAAACACTATCCACAACAAAATTGAAAATGGCCATGTTTAGTTCATGTTTTACTCGAAAAATATTGATTTTTAACGTGATGGAGAGGGATGCTTTAGTACCAATGAAAGAATAATGAAAATTTATCATATACCGTCAGAAAATGCAGTTACCTCGAAAAACGTAAAAAAAAGAAAAGCGAAACAGAAAGATATTAAACTTCACTTGAATACTTCGACAAGTTTACAGAAAACATGTATTTGTTATTCATGAACAACTTTCGCTCTTGTCAATAACAAATAGTTCAAATGGCTCAGAGCACTATGGGACTCAACTGCTGTGGTCATAAGTCCCCTAGAACTTAGAACTACTTAAACCTAACTAACCTAAGGACAGCACACAACACCCATTCATCACGAGGCAGAGAAAATCCCTGACCCCGCCGGGAATCGAACCCGGGAACCCGGGCGTGGGAAGCGAGAACGCTACCGCACGACCACGAGATGCGGGCTCTTGTCAATAACAACAGAAAACATTTGCCTTTCTTCATGATGAAGACCGTCCTATTGAGTACAAATTGACTACAATAATTTAAAAAAAATTCTTTTTTAGTAAGTTCCTATGGAACCAAACTGCTGAGGTCATCGGTCCCTAGGTTTACATACTACTTAATCTTAAACTAAGTTACTCTAAGGACAACACACACACACACACCCATGCCCGAGGGAGGACTCGAACCTCCGACTAGGGGAGCCGCGCGAACCGTGGCAGGGCTCCCAAGACCACACGGCTACAACCGCGGCAAAAACTTTATGCTTGGGCATGTAAACTGTACTAGCGTCAAACGTAATTACTTTCTTTGGATAAAAGAACAGAATCTACGCGATCAACTAATTTTTATTACTTATACATGCTATTTGTATCTGGAAGGATATAAAATTCAAAATGGACTAACAGTCAACGATGCATAGCCCTAATTATGTGTTATAAGAATAAAAAAAGAAAAGAAAGAGAAGTCGTCGGTTCCCATTTTCTTTCTCAGAGATTTGTTTTCGTTTTCCTTTCCTTACCAATGCCACCAGTAATCCTACCATTTACCATGTCATATGTGTGCTGTACCAATACCGAACTGTAGTTTTGGTAGAGCGCAACTCCACTCATTTGTAATCAGACGTTTAAAGATTTTTATAAATCGGAGTACAGTCCTTTAAGGAATCTAGGGGTGTATTACTATTTTTAACATTCCTTCTTTGTCAGAAAACGATCAGAGAAGTAAATAAAATGAAATTATTGCCAATTTTATTCGTGCCAATACAAATCCCGTGCCATCCAGTTTGGCGGATTTCGGAAGAGGATGTTGATTCGTGAATTCACTCTGCTTTGAGGCCAGGCCAAAACGCTGGGTTTTTATAGCGGCGTTCGCATTTTCGAATAATTTACAACGGCACTTTAAAGTACGAGCGACGAAATTACGCGGCGATAATTAAGGCCGTTACTGCAGACGCGAAGCCGAGGTGGCACCAGGTCTATTGGAGCGGCCCATTACGAAGGTCTGTTTACACGCCGGATGAATTACGGGCGCTAGTAAACTCTGGCTCAGGGGCACGTGACCCGAGGTGAACTGCGAACTCTTTGCAGCGCAGGCCCAGATCTTTAAGCGATATCTGGGCCACATTCCATTTGCTGCGAAGCGTTCTGTGCCGCTAGAGCTAACAACACGAGGCACAAACGTCACAGAACGGCCAGCGCTGCAGGCGAAAATAAACAGCCGGGCAAATGGGAGGAAAGGAGAGAAAAAAGGAGGAAAGGAGAAAAATAGAAGAAAACCGGCATCCGAGGGAAAATGAGTCTAATTTCATCCAGCAGCTATCAACGCGCGACTAAATATTTATTCGGAATAAAGATTCGTCCCTTTTTTCCGTTACACGCGGCAGTTAGCAGAGAGAGGCGGAAATTACACCAGTTAACTGCATTACCGGATGGCCACTGTGCAGAGATTATATTCCGCTCTCCCTATTCCGTTCCCCCATCCCCCCAGCTATTCTCCGCTCACCCCTTGCCACAGTTACTGTTCCACTTTTTTTCTCCCTCTCTGCTCTTTGCAGCCCTCTCTCTTCCGTACCGAGGACCTGACGATTCTCAGCTAAACCAACAATAGGAGACGTGCGCCTCCAAGGCCACAAAACGTGTAAAAATTCGCCCGAAATTGAATTATTCTTCGCGTTATTGCTGTACTGCTAGCGAGGTGTCAACACACATACACACACACACATACACACACACACGCACACACACACGCACACACACACACACATAGACACACACACGCGCACATGCACGCATACAGGAAACGTATGCGAGTTCCTACGCCTTCCCTTCACAACTGGATTCATACGGCACGATGCGCATCTCACATGCTGTGCGTATGCAACTATCAGCAGCCCTGAAAGCGCACAAGCTGTGTACTCTGCGCGCAGGTTTCCTTTTCCCTCTGCGTTAGTGCAGCACGCTACACTGATGTAGTTCGCGTGATGGGATCTGCATAATGGAGCAATCTGATAAATGCTGCTCACCCCTACGGTGGAAGTCTCATTAGTCTCACGCATTGCTTTGTTATTGCAGTTGGTCGGGAGGGTGGACTGCGTGGGGACTGCCCCTTTGCAGGTAGTGAACAGAGGGCCGGCCGCTGTGACCAAGCGGTTCTAGGCGCTACGGTCGCAGGTTCGAATCCTGCATCGCGCATGGATGTGTGTGATTTCCTTAGGTTAGTTAGGTTTAAGTAGTTCTAAGTTCTAGGGGACTGACGACTTCCCATAGTGCTCAGAGCCATATTAAACAGCGATTAGTACGTACAAGCTGATTCTCTGCCGAGTGCCAGCAACTACATAGCCCCGAAGACCAAGCAAGGCAGTAAAATACGAAGTTCTTTGTAATAAAGTTACGCAACCTAATACGTAATATCGTTGAACATAGATACTATATTTTGTGTTCCTTGGCTTCCAGGAATCATTCAGTACACTTTCACACTATCTTTTAATGAATACAAAGGGAGCTTACCCAATATTTGATCAGATTTGTTACTCGTGTTGGCGTCTTATAGAAGATATATTTCAATTTGTTGTTCTTAAACGGACGAAATCGACATGGTAAAAAGCAAACATGACGTTGTTGGCTGGGACGTCCCACGGGGTGAGATCAACCGCCTGTCTTTAAAGGTTGTTCGTCCTGCGCGCACGTTGGCCCTTCCCTTGTGGATATTTGAGACTTTTGTCGTATGTCTATCTGTAAAATGTAATGAATGCCGGTGTAGTGAAGTGTTATTTATTTGGTCGTATGACGACGATGAGAGAAGATGGAGGGTGAAAACTGTTGTTAACACGTGGCTCAGTGCTGTGTCGTTCAAACAAGACACAGCCAGGGCCAAAAAACCGCAGGTGCAAAGATGCGAGCTGGTGCCGGTGCCATAGAGATTCGCCACTTGCGCCAAGTCCACCAACGCCCATGGGCAGCGCTGAGGGTGGAGCCTAATCGGAAGAGAAGAGCAGCTCCCACCCATGTGGTTGTAGATCATCGTCCAGGGATGACTTAAACAGGTAACGTCGTTTAGTGAACTAGAATTGAACAGGTAATGTGCTGTGTTTACCTACGATTTTTTGCACTTAGCCAATGAGGGCCTTTTCTGTGTTATATTACAAGCTGTGTTGCAGACTTCCTTATTCAACTAGTCACAAAGATAAATAAACCTTTTTAACTTATCTGTGTGACTTGTCACTGATTTCTTGGAGTGTTATAGAACCTTGGTTCTACAGTCCTGTTAGCCGACACCTGGTGCATAGCTGTGTAACAGTGGCACAGAGAAATTGCCTTAGCGGTGTACTGCACCAGAAATCGCTTCTCGAACTCAGAAATTCGTCCTACCGTAACAACAGTGGCAACTCGGTCTCCACAGCAACAGCGACGAGGCCTTTACGAAACTGGCAACGAGGATTTACAAAACCCACTCCACTCGAGAAACCCCAAGGGAGCCTCCGACCTCAAATTTCCCGTCCGACGGACGGATCACAGTCAGCAGTGTCACATAGCCTTATTTCGTACGACACTCAGGAGAGATTTTGAATTTCATTCAGGATATGCCCAAAGGCTAGTGATGAGGCACCTTATGCCACCACCTCTCTGCCATTCCCCACCAGGATAAGAACCGGTTTACCTCTGAGTCAAGCACCATCAGACAGGCGCGTTTTAGCATTCTCGACTACAGAGGCAGGTAGATGTGAGTGTAATTTCTCGAATACTCAAAGGAAGTGTTATGTGCTCATTTATGTTTACAATACATTTAACCTCTTGAGGCCCGGGCACATATTAAAAGTGCAAGTGGGCTGCTATTGTGTTAACTGCTTTGAGTAAATTTTAATTAGCAATGAATAGTCCTCAAAAGCGTTTTTAAACCATAGTGAATTCTTTTTATAAATGGTATCATATATGATACCTCAGGACTTAGTCGTGACAATTATACACACAACTTCTCCGCCTCACGTTGTTTTATAAATAAAATGAAAAACAGACATAGTTATTATACGCATTCCTCATATTTGCTGGAGATTTGAGGACAGGTCAAAATACAATTGGTATCAAAAATTTCAACAGTAGCAGGCAAACAGTTCAAAATACTCTATATACAAAATACCTAATATTCAAAATGAATGGAAGTATAATGATCTGTAGGACAGTCGTAATAGATGATTTCTTTATTGTCACAACCCCTTTCGCTGCATTGAAACACCATTCCCAGATGAACTACATAAGAAGCAAAGGATTTAATATATATGATCGAAATAGTACAATAATCTTTTAAAGATTTTTTTATTTTAAACTTCACCGAGAAATTTTAAGAAAAAAATTGTTTAATATTTTTATAGATCTCATGAAAAGTATTTAAAGTGGCAGAAAAAAACCAACATTAAACTAATCAAAGATGAAATCCCTTAAGAGGCGTAGTCGATAAAATAAATAAGACTTCGGGGCGAATAGGACGATGGTGCACAACGAGAAAAAGCCATATACAAGCACAATGAGCAATGAGTGAAAACGAAAGACTACCACCGAACGCTTTCTCACACCTTCCGCCCTTCATTCACCGTCACACCGTTATGAATAAATGTCAAGACATAAGACTGATTGAGTAAGAAGCCGATAAGTGTATCAGTGTCGAATCTATGAAATGGAGAACACTAAAATGAAACAGGGCAATACCGACGTAACAGTGACACGTTGAAATTTTTTTTGTCAGGAAGACTATATCAAGCGAAAGGATACCCAACCATGACATAAATGTAAGACAATAAGATAGTAAAGGACTAAGATGACTTGAAATAACGTTGACCGAAAAACTATGCATACACTGTGGTGGTTGCAAGGGTATAGCACGGGAGGCAGCAAGGTGTTTTCTAACACGAAAAGACGACATCCCATGGGAGGCACCTCCCATACTATTGTCTATCTGTTGTTGTTGTGGTCTTCAGTCCTGAGACTGGTTTGATGCAGCTCTCCATGCTACTCTATCCTGTGCAAGCTTCTTCATCTCCCAGTATCTACTGCAACCTACATCCTTCTGAATCTGCTTAGTGTATTCATCTCTTGGTCTCCCTCTACGATTTTTACCCTCCACACTGCCCTCCAATGCTAAATTTGTGATCCCTTGATGCCTCAAAACATGTCCTACCAACCGATCCCTTCTTCTAGTCAAGTTGTGCCACAAACTTCTCTTCTCCCCAATCCTATTCAATACCTCCTCATTAGTTACGTGATCTACCCACCTTATCTTCAGCATTCTTCTGTAGCACCACATTTCGAAAGCTTCTATTCTCTTCTTGTCCAAACTAGTTATCGTCCATGTTTCACTTCCATACATGGCTACACTCCATACAAATACTTTCAGAAACGACTTCCTGACACTTAAATCTATACTCGATGTTAACAAATTCCTCTTCTTGAGAAACGCTTTCCTTGCTATTGCCAGTCTACATTTTATATCCTCTCTACTTCGACCATCATCGGTTATTTTACTCCCTAAATAGCAAAACTCCTTTACTACTTTAAGTGTCTCATTTCCTAATCTAATTCCCTCAGCATCACCCGACTTAATTTGACTACATTCCATTATCCTCGTTTTGCTTTTGTTGATGTTCATCTTATATCCTCCTTTCAAGACACTGTCCATTCCGTTCAACTGCTCTTCCAAGTTCTTTGCTGTCTCTGACAGAATTACAATGTCATCGGCGAACCTCAAAGTTTTTACTTCTTCTCCATGAACTTTAATACCTACTCCGAATTTTTCTTTTGTTTCCTTTACTGCTTGCTCAATATACAGATTGAATAACATCGGGGAGAGGCTACAACCCTGTCTTACTCCTTTCCCAACCACTGCTTCCCTTTCATGCCCCTCGACTCTTATAAGTGCCGTCTGGTTTCTGTACAAACTGTAAATAGCCTTTCGCTCCCTGTATTTTACCCCTGCCACCTTCAGAATTTGAAAGAGAGTATTCCAGTTAACATTGTCAAAAGCTTTCTCTAAGTCTACAAATGCTAGAAATGTAGGTTTGCCTTTTCTTAATCTTTCTTCTAAGATAAGTCGTAAGGTCAGTATTGCCTCACGTGTTCCAACATTTCTACGGAATCCAAACTGATCTTCCCCAAGGTCGGCTTCTACCAGTTTTTCCATTCGTCTGTAAAGAATTCGCGTTAGTATTTTGCAGCTGTGACTTATTAAACTGATAGTTCGGTAATTTTCACATCTGTCAACACCTGCTTTCTTTGGGATTGGAATTATTATATTCTTCTTGAAGTCTGAGGGTATTTCGCCTGTCTCATACATCGTGCTCACCAGATGGTAGAGTTTTTTCATGACTGGCTCTCCCGAGGCCATCAGTAGTTCAAATGGAATGTTGTCTACTCCCGGGGCCTTGTTTCGACTCAGGTCTTTCAGTGCTCTGTCAAACTCTTCACGCAGTATCTTATCTCCCATTTCGTCTTCATCTACATCCTCTTCCATTTCCATAATATTGTCCTCAAGTACATCGCCCTTGTATAAACCCTCTATATACTCCTTCCACCTTTCTGCCTTCCCTTCTTTGCTTAGACTGGTATTGTCTATCTATAATTATATAGGTAAGACTTAATATTCTCATTTGAAACTTACCACTGAGTCTCACAGTTATTTTCTGCCGTCATTGTAAAACTACCTGTGACAAAACTTTTGGGGTAAGTTGATAAATGTTTAGGACAAGATGATACTTTTTGGGGGTAAGTTTATCCCTTTTCGGCGTGAGCTGACACATTTTTCAGGGCAAGTCGATGACAAATAGATACATTTTTAGGGCAAGTAGGTAGACTTTGGGGTAAAATCGAAAGCTTATGATTGTCCCTTACCGTTGTCAGAGACTAAGTATGTCTTGAAAAACTGTAGCTTTCTTGTTTCATTAAAAAGGTTCAGTGCCTGGTCCCATACTGTACTCTGTGCACATCTCGGGCTTACCCAAGATACTACGAGTGATGCTAGCGGTCTATGATTATGCCACAGTGACAGTCACGAAAAGAATGTTACCTTTTGACATTTACCGCTTGCTCCATTTGAGTAGAGGTTTCGGGAACATCTCTACATTTGATTTGCATTGCGTTAGGGGGAGCTGTTAACTGATAGTTTACTTCAGGCGTAACACTACTACTTGCTCATTAGGGCCCTTCCAGAGGTCCAGGTTTTCATTCGTCTTTCTTAGTTGCCGGATAATTGCATTTGTCGTCTCACTTGCCTGCTTGTGCAACTTTATAGCAGTCTTCTTAAATGTCTCTAGAACTTTCATCACTTCGGTCTGTTCGTGTGATTAGTGTCCTGAGAAGCTGCCTGACAAGTGGAATATCCTCCGCACCACTTTACTTCGTAGAGTCTCTAGCCTCTGTATGTGGGTATGAGCCGCGTTGTCACAAACAAAGCTGGCATCGTCCATAACGGTCGAAGGAAAGTCCTGCACATAGTTAACAGTTGAGAGGAAGCTGCGGTCTGGGAACATGAAGTGATTGATTTAAACTACTCCTCAATATGTGTTTCCCCACATTCCCTTTATTTACCTATTACTATGCATCATAATCTTCCTACCAATTCTTAGTAATGTTAAAATCTGAGCCATATTATATTCATAACGTGTTTTTATTTGCACTGATAATGATAAATGTCGATTTCACCTTCCCCACATAACATAAGTTCCTCCAAATAAAGACTCATACATAGTGACAAGAGAAGTCAACAAACCTTACTCGAAAACCTCAAGAAAGGAAAAAAAGACTGGATGCATCCCAAAAGCATAACAAACTGTCAACATCAGAAGGATATTCGACGAAATTATAATAAAAGGGGAAGTTATAAAAGGAGAAACTGAAACGACATATAATGTAATAGTTCCTAATGATATGTGCTATTTTCATCTATGTACAAAATTGATTAAAGTTTTATGATTGTCAAAAATAAACGTACAGGGCCTCAAACCACAGGGGTTCCCTGCCTCTAACTTCTTGGATATTTTTCTGACACTTGAGTGGTTCTGAGACTCTTTTAGTCCATCTGATAGGTTCTCAGAGAAGCTGGACTTCTGAGACGGCAGGTCGGTGACTTTTGTGATGATCACAACGTGGCTCTTGGTAGCATTGCGATGCTTTGGCTTCTGCCACTTGACCTGTATCTTGAATTCCTTTGAGTCGTCTGCTTTTTGTGATAACTGCTGTGTAATATGCGCAGACTGTTTGCACCACTCGTAGCTCCTTGAATAAGTCCAAGGCGTGCACAGCGGAATGATGGGACCAAACCCGGCTTTTATCGTTCGCTGGGCTGAGGCTGGATCGCCGACTCGAAATACGAAAGTTCGCTTCTCGAGCTCGGTTTTCAGTACCCTAAAGTATGATGTGGAGACTCCCAACGCGAAGACTTTATAAATGATCTTTCGTGTCAGACACTCCAGAAGCAACGTGATACTTCGAGGAAAATTGCCTCACAGAACTTCCTATTATTGAAGGCCAGAGTTAATACTTCTACAACGAGTAGACGTTTTTGCGTTGTAGAGTTGCTTTCTCTAAGCCCAAATTGTGGGTCAAGAACGATGTTATTTTTCCAGAGAAGTCGCCGTAGTCTCTTGAGGATTTTTCTCTCAAAGGATCGGGAGAAGGTTTTTGGCCTGTAGCCCCTGGTCTCTTCGAGGTTCCTTCCCACCTTTGGCACTGCCACAACGACTGATTTCTTCCAAGATCGTGGAAATTGCCTCGAAGTGGTATTCTATGGCCATGCCCATCCACTGAGACAGCTCCTTGAGCATTTTGGGTGAAATATCTCCTGACCATGACCTTTCTTGTAGGGCAATAGTTTGATAACTGAGTGGGCTTCCTGTGGGGTCGCCACGCTGGTAGTTGTTGGACATCTTCGTCTGCAGCAGCAAGCTGAATGGGGCATTTGAAGGGACCTGTCAATTGTAGGATATTCCATCTGTGGTCTGTAGTGACGATAGTCGCGGGCGCCTTTTCGTGAAATAACGCAGCCAGTTCTTCCCATCTTCTGGGGCGGTGAGTGTCGTGAAACTGACAGGGCTCCCTACTTTTATTCCCAGATTACGTCATGGAGAAAGCGCATGCTCATGTGGCGCCCTCTGTGTCCATGGATTACGTTTGAACTCGCTGTCCAGCAACGCTTGCAACACTACCACTTACATCAGGGTGATAAACTGTGCTCTTTCTTTTTTCTAGTTCACGCTTCCATTCATTGCTAAGTGCATAATTGGTGTTTCTATCACATCAATAGTCAGCTTAGAACTACGCGTAGAACGAATACGTGACTATTTGTCAATAACAACAGAGGCCCGGTATGAACACATATTCTCGAACAAAATTAAAGCCTTGCAGACGACGTAATCTCAAAGTAGGAAGTTTTTCAGTGCAGTAATTTCAATAATATTATTCTTCTCCAGACACACAACAGCCACAGTAAAACAATTTAGTTCGCCATGCACATCAATATTCGTCATGGCAGAACAATATTTATTAACACGCATTACTGCAAAATTACGATATAGTTCCTAGTAGATGGCGACAACTGTAGCAATATGGCACATAATCCCGACAACGTAAAGTTGTTTATAGACGGTAGGACGCCACCTGTACACGCGATGAAGACGTCGAGGTGGCATCTGGACTGAGTAACTGAGCAAGTGCGAGGTTGGTTGTATGTTGCTGTTCTTTGTTGTTGTGGTCTTCAGTCCTGAGACTGGTTTGATGCAGCTCTCCATGCTACTCTATCCTGTGCAAGCCTCTTCATCTCCCAGTACTTACTGCAACATACATCCTTCTGAATCTGTTTAGTGTATTCATCTCTTGGTCTCCCTCTACGATTTTTACCCTCCACGCTGCCCTCCAGTATTAAATTGGTGATCCCTTGATGCCTCAGAACATGTCCTACCAACCGATCCCTTCTTCTAGTCAAGTTGTGCCACAAACTCCTCTTCTCCCCAATTCTGTTCAATGTCTCCTCATTAGTTATGTGATCTACCCATCTAATCTTCAGCATTTTTCTGAAGCACCACATTTCGAAAGCTTCTATTCTTTTCTTGTCTTAACTATTTATCGTCCATGTTTCACTTCCATACATGGTTACACTCCATACGAATACTTTAAGAAACGACTTCCTGACACTAAAATCAATACTCGATGTTAACAAACTTCTCTTCTTCAGAAACGCTTTCCTTGCCATTGCCAGTCTACATTTTATTTCCTCTCTACTTCGACCATCATCAGTTATTTTGCTCCCCAAATAGCAAACCTCCTTTACTACTTTAAGTGTCTCATTTCCTAATCTAATTCCCTCAGCATCACCCGACTTAATTCGACTACATTTCATTATTCTCGTTTTGCTTTTGTTGATGTTCATCTTACACCCTCCTTTCAAGACACTGTCCATTCCGTTTAACTGCTCTTCCAAGTCCTTTGCTGTCTCTGACAGAATTACAATGTCATCGGCGAACCTCAGAGTTTTTATTTCTTCTCCGTGGATTTTAATGCCTACTCCAAACTTTTCTTTTGTTTCCTTTACGTTGGTTGTATAGCAACACGCAGACACAGACGCCGGCTTTGCTAGTTTCTACTTCCGAGTAGCAGCAGTCATTGACGCTCAAATAAAGTGACAAGATCTGTGCGCGTCGCGCGCGACGGAACGTTGCAACAGCTTACGCAACAATTAACTGGAACTTAGCCTATGGAGAAACGTTCTAGAACGTACGATACAGATCAGCAACTTGGATGAGAAGAGATTCGTCGCTGCCCGTGACGTAATGAAAGACATGTTCCTTTGTCATCAGTAGGAGAGTGAGATATTCACAGTGCAAACGCGTAGCCTTATTTCCATAGTTTCCCCAATCGCAGAGTCCCAGTAGTTCGATGCGTGAGCCCGAATCCTCGCTTCTTCAAGCATAAACTTTGTTTATTTAACACAACTGCAGTCAACTTGGTAGCTACAGCCCCTAGTGGGCATTCCAGCTTTCATGGTGGACGGTGAGCAGTAATGATTTCATAAACCTTTTATTTGGTTTTCATATAACTTTGCCACAAAATATTTGCAACTAATTATTATTACATGCTTTACGTGGCAGAAACTCTGTTTTATGAGTAATGTTTCTCTCTACTTCACGAATCACCAACACTATTGAACCGGTGGAAGGATGGAAAACTTTACTGCTAAGAGAGCTACGGAAGTGGGCAGCTGGTAGGGAAAGGTGGACCCCTCCTAATTCTCCTCCCCCACCCTCCCCCCCCCCCGGCACCCACGAACCATGGATCTTGCCGTCGGTAGGGTGGCTTGTGTGCCTCGGTGATGCAGACGGCCGCACCGTAGGTGCAACCACAATGGAGGGGTATCTGTTGAGCGGCCAGACAAACGTGTATTTTCTGAAGAGGGGCAGCAGCCTTTTCAGTAGTTCTAGGAGCAGCAGACTGGATGTTTGACTGATCTGGCCATGTAACATCAAACAAAACGGTCTTGTTGTGCTGGTACTGCGATCGACTGAAAGCGTGGGGAAATTATAGCCATAATTTTTCCCAGTGCATTCAGCTATACTATATGGTTAAATGATGATGGCATCCTCTTGGTTAAAATGTTCCGGAAGTAAAAGAGTTTCCCATTCGGATCTCCAGGCGGGAACTACTCGGGAGGATGTCGTTATCAGAAAAAAAATGGCATTCTACGGATCGGGGCGTCCAGTGTTAGATCCCTTAAGCGGGCAGATAGGTTAGAAAATTTAAAAATGGAAATGGATATGTTGAAGTTAGTAGCAGTGGGAATTAGTGAAGTTTGGTGACAGCAGAAGAAGGACTTCTGGCCAGGTGAACACACGGTGATAAATACACTGTGAAACAGGGTAATGCAGGAGTGGGCTTAATAATGACTAAGAAAATAGGTACATGAGCAAGCTACTATGAACAGCATAGTGAACGCATTATCGTAGCCAAGACAGGCAAGAAGTCCACGCCCACCACAGTGGTGAAAGTTTATATTTCAACTAGATCCGCAGAGATAATAGATTGGAGGAAAGTAAGAGCGATAAAAGAAATTATTCAGATAGTTAAATGAGACGCAAATTTAATTGTGATAAGGACTGGAATTGGATAGCACGAAAAGGAAGAGAAGGAAAAATTGTAGGTTAATATGGGCTGGGGTAAAGGAATAAAAATAGGAAGTCGTTTGGTAGAATTTTGCGCATTGCATAATTTAGACTTTGCTAACACTTAGTATAAGAATAAAAGAAGGTTATATACTGAAACGTCCCCTTAGAAAATTATACATGACTGTGCTTAAACTGATATACAATATTATTTAGCGCAACACAATCTGACTTTCAAAAATCCCTACAAAAGAATGGCCCTGACTAACATTAACCTATACCTTTCACAAATCACTTACCTCACAAAAATCTTCTTTACTCGAACTACTGGAATACAGCGAGCGCCACTACTGCCAGCTAAATAAAAGATTCAAACTACTGAAGGCACTAACTACTGATAGGGATAGTTAGCAAATGAAAGATATTAATAGAGAACAAACAATGTATTTACCTTAATAGTCATAATATATATAGAAGTTCATGACAAATTACAAAACTCCGCCATCTCTCTCCCCACATCCACCACTGCCGCCGGCTCACCTCCAACTGCGCAACGCTATGCGCTGTTAACATCCAGCAGCCGCTGCCCAACACTACAATGGCAGACAACAATGGAAACTAGCACACAGAGCTCTACGTAACGTTGCCAATAAGAAAACATAAACAGCCTACTTACAACCGTGTCGAGAAGAAGGCGTGCCAACATCCAGCTTCTGCAACAGCGACGGCCGACAATGAGTGACTGTCGCCACCTCCTCGATCGACGGCTTTCTAACCTTCAATCAACCAACAAGGAAGACTGGAAGCACGTAAAGTTTTAGAACTGTATGGCAGACCTCAGCTTTTCAAACTGCTGCATCACAAAAATTACAGCAACTTAGCATGAACCTTTGTTGCTCATTGTCCCAATTGCATTACCAAGCAGGGTCCCTTCCTTTTCTAGAATGAACCCGAGTGTCGTTGAAATTCAAACGCCAGCATTAAAGTAATATCATTCCATTTCACTGCTTTGATTTCAAAGTTCAGTTAAAGTATTCATAGCTGGCTACAATATTTAGATTACACAAGCACAAATTAAGAGTGCGAGTTTTGTTAGCACATTTTAGCCTACCTGTGACTGCAGCTCAGCTTGGTACGTACTAAATGTTACTATTGTTAATTGTCCAGAATCATCTAATTCAAGTTCAAAGTTAAATCTCTTATTTCTAAATTGCGTAGATTCATGTAGCTTTTGAAATGATTGTTGAGGTAGCCCAAGACTAACCTTATTTTACTGAATTTCGTAGTGCTTCAGAAACAAATCTCACTATTAGTTTCAGTCATTAAATTAACTTTTAATTTTCCGGTTTTATTAATTCTTTTGCTAAATTAAGTCAGAGTGTAGCGAAATTTATTACTTCTGACAAACTTTCAGTTTTCACACAACACGTGCCACCTTCAGTTGTCACGCTTTTAGTGCTAATTATATGTGAAATAACCTTTCTTTTTCAGTTATTATAGTAGTTGTCCATAGGACTGGCGACCGTAATTTTCCCCAAATCTCAAATATCTAATTAACGCTAATTAATTGTTAACGTGACGACGCACAGTTACTTTCTTTATTAATTTCACCCTTTTCTCAAAATTAATTTCCACCAATTTCATTTGTATTTTTCCCTTCATTTAGATATAACCCTTTCCTCCCTCTTTACCGACACATTAACTTCGGTGACCATTGCTTTTCCCAAATTTTCATTAGGCACACGCGGTTTAATTTTTCACTGTCTTTGAGGTCGATAAGTGAGGGGGAGGTTACACGTGGCGACCTGATGACAGAACGATCTTCGGATTTGAGGTTGTTGTGGACACGAATTTTGCATTGTGCAAATCTCGTAACAAAGTACTGGTTACGAACAGGTCGTTACGTCAGCGAGAATAAGTAGTGGGAGTAATCCTAATTATATTTGAGATTTGGCATTTATATTGAAAATTATTAAAATGAGTGAATGCAACAATTACCAAAATTTGTTAGACTTGGATACGGAACACTCGGTCGAACAGTGGGAAACGCGCACCACGGTACCCATTGTTCAGGGGCAGGGCGCCGAAACGCAACAAAGAGCAGAAATGGAATTCCCAACTTTAGAAAATGTTTCGGAATCGGAAGTGATAATCAGATCTAAACCCCTTGATGACGAACACGGAGGGACAATTAAAGAGGCACCCGCTTCGGTAGTAAAACCGCTGGTTTCCGGGAATTTAGCTGATTTATTGAATGTTTTGTTTAACGAAATCAAGGCTCAGTCGAACAAGATAGAAACTCAATCGGCAGAAATTAAAGCTCAGGCTGCCAAGCAAGAAGCTCAGTCTGCCAAGCAAGAAGCTCAGTCTGAAAACATTGAACGGAAGCTAGACGATCAGAACAAAGATATTAATGTTGTTAACAACAATGTTGGAGTTGTTAACACAAAAGATGATAAAACCAAAGAAGATAATGTTGTGATTAATACCGAAATCGGCAATCTTAAACAGGAAATGCTAGGCGTTCAGGCGGAAATTGTGAGCATAATATTCGTTTTTATTCCGAAATTAGCTGAATCTAGAAAAGTGCAGGAGAAGCAGTTGCTCCGATCATCGAGAATAAGGCGACAGAACAAATTCAATTAGTGAAAAAAGAGGATCAACAGAAGGTGGAAACGTTAAAGGCTTTAGTGTCTGAAGTAGATACTAAAGTGAGGAAAAAGGCTAATACCAGCGAAGAGAAAAAGAGGGAAGTGGAAACGCTTGCGACAACCACTTGCTAAGTAATTACGAGAGTGTCGGAATTAGAAAAGAAACTTGATGAAAAACAGAGCTATGTGCCAAACTGTGCCCATAGTTCGGAATTGTTGACGAAAGAGGAGCGGTTCGACCCCATGAAAGAAAGGCGGTATACACGCCACAGATTTCATTAAAAATTGTGTAAGAGTTTTACCAGATCATGGACTAATGAGGGAAAAATTAATGCGGTTATTGACGTGTTGGCTGGTGATACCAAGCGTTGGGGCTGAAACCTCAACATTACGAAACTGACTTTTGACGAGTTTAAAAATTTGTTTCTGGCTGAATACTGGTCAGAGCAAAAACAACAAAGTGTCTGGCGCGAATTTGTCGTATCGAGGCCTTTCGATGCGAATTCGCGTGGCTCGACGAAGGAGTTTTGTGAGGGCTGGATCCGCAAGTTGGAATATTTGCGTGGTCGCCGCACGGAATCCGAAATAGTCTGGGAACTCTACAAGAAGCTACCAGATGATACAAAAGGCTAAGTAGGAAGCAATTACAAGACAATCAATGATTTCCTGGAAAGAGTTGAGGACGAAGACAATTGGCGCAATAATCGCGACAGTGTTAGAGGCCGTGGTAACAACAGCGGGAACCGCAACAACGATAACCATGGGCATAATGCATACCGCAACAATGGCAGCAATAACAATAATGGTTTGGACCGTAATAACAATCGGTACAATGCATATAAGAACAGGAATGATGGAAACCAGTATCATACTAACGTGATACGGGCTTCACAGAATAGTAATAACGCCAGAGATTGTGATAAGCCGCCTCAGCAGCATCCGAGGAGCGTATCTGCTGGGACGAGACAGGGAAACCATTAGACGCGCCGGTGAGGGGCCGACCGGACGTGGGGAAATTTTGGAGGCCCAGGAACAGGAGAAAACCCAGGTGTCGTCGTTATGAAAATTCCGTATGGAATATTCAACGGCGGGAGAGTGTGCCAGTGTTAAGAGAAAGGAGTGCGCCTACAAGTAGTAGACCAGCTGTAGACACAGAAGTAGAAAATACATTCACAGTCAGTGAGAACAATTTAAGTAGTGTTCCGGAAATCGATTATAAAGTGGCAGCGGAACTGGAGATTGAGTTTAAGAATGATTCGCAAGTGTTGAGAGAAGATCAGATGTCGGATAACACGTCCGTCATCGAGCGAGGAGATGCAGAGAGGGATGAGGTCTGGTTAAGGCAGTTCGGTCGCTTATACGGCGAACTAAGAGATTATAGGGGCCTGTACGGGAGAAGTGTTTATGGGGAGCGCGGGCAGGATTTCCGCGTCTCGTCCCGCAGGAAGGTAGTGTTTGTGAAGTGATAGGAAGTTCTGGCCCTAACCGGCAGACTTTACCAGAAACAGTTGATGTTAATGGGGAGCACGAGCAAGATTCGTCGTGTTTCGTCCCGCAGGAGTTAGATGTTGAAGTAGTAACGGAAAGTTCTCGCCCTGACCGGCAGACCTTACCGAAAGTTATAGTTGTAGAAGTAGCCGACCCATCCGACGCAAACCTCCAGTTTAAACATTGCGAGAGTATTAAGGAGAAATATTACGAAAATTTTAGTGATAGCCGGACACGATTGGTAGAAAAGCACGTAGATCACAGCGTGTATGAGGTTAGAGCGGACGTTATACGGTCAGACGGTAGCAGTGTGGGTTGCGCAGATCCAGAGGAAGTAATTGCAGATACTACTGGGCACATTCCTCCTGGTAGAATGGCAGATGAGATCAATCTGGCCAAAGAGGAATCAACGAAGGTGACAATTAGTGAAGTCATAGCAAAGCAACACTCACTAGTTGACGAGTTACAGGAAAAGGTTTCGATATTGGAGGCGAAGCTACAGACTAAGCCCCAGGACAAACGTGTTGAAATTAAAACTGTATGTGAACAGAGAATGAAAAAGCCGCTAGATAAGCCGGATTTAGGATCAAAGACGGATGGTTTTTTCTGGAATGACCTGGATATAGACGAGGATTTATTGTGGAAAAATAAAGAAACAGTCGAGGATAAGTGTAGACAGATAGCAGTGTCTGTTAATATGCACGGCCTACAACTAAACGTGTTGATTGACACCGGTGCAGAATTGAGTGCTGTATCTGGAAAAATATTTCCGTTACTGAAAGACAGACCTGGCATCGTAGTTATGCCAGTAACAGGAGTGAAAATTATCGGTGCTACTGGGAAGGCCAGTAAACCGGTCACAAAACAGATTTTTGGTCACTTCGAGATATGTGGGGCACGATTTGAACAAGAGTTTGTCGTCGTGCCAGACTTAACTACGGACGTAATTATCGGGTTAGATTGGCTATTAAAGTACCGTGCAGCGATTAATTGCGAAAGCAAAACTTTGACATGTACGTCACAAGATAAAACAACAGTAGTTACTTTTGACGAGGCAGGAGACGGTGTGCATAGGCAATACCAGCCTATACACATTGTTAACTGGCCGGATGCTATTGACGTAGGTATGAATTTGAACTACTGTAATGTGAGGAATCTCGGAATTGACAATAGTGTAGAAAGTGAATTGGAAAGTATTGTATACGGTGTGTCAAACGTAACACACGAACAAAGACGAGGCCTGTATGAAGTAATAATGAGGAATAAGTGTGTGTTTTCAGACAAACCGGGACTTGTGGAAGGATATAAATGCAAGTTGCATGTAATTCCGCACGAACCATTCTTCGTGAGACCGTATGCTATACCGCTGTCCAAAAAGGAAGCATTGCAACGGGAGATAGATAAGATGATCGAATGGGGAGGGATTGAAAGAAGTACGAGTCCATACAATAACGGTTTGGTCATTGTAGCAAAACGGGATGGTAGTGTGCGTATTGTGATTGACGCACGCATGTTGAATAGGGTCGTTCAACGTGAAACAGACAGACCAGAGAGTATGGAGGAGATTTTGCAACGTTTTCATGACGTTAAGTTCATGACTAGCCTCGATCTGACGGCTAGTTACTGGCAAATAGAACTCGAAGAAGAGTCTAGGCCATATACCGCTTTCTTGTTTGCGGGCAGGTGTTATCAGTATAGAGTACTGCCGTTTGGACTTAATATGTCTGTGTCCATATTCATCAGGGCCCTAGATAAAGTGCTCGGCCCGGTTTTGAGTTCAAGATTAACTATATATGTTGACGACCTATTGTTGGCCAGAGCCACTTGGCATGACCATTGCGACCTGTTAGATGACGTTTTTCGAGCGTTGCGCCGTGGCGGAATGACTATAAAGCTAAATAAATGCGAATTTGTGAAGCAGGAACTGAAATTTTTAGGGCATGTAATTACCACTGCTGGTATTACGAAAGACCCAGAGAAACTCGAGGCAATAAGGAATTGTCCTCCACCCAAGTCTAGGAAACAGTTAAAAAGTTTTCTAGGGCTCACAGGATTTTACCGTAAATTCGTAAAAGGACAGGTGTTAAATGATGAAAATTTGAATAACCTCTTACGCAAAAATGTTCCGTTTGTGTGGACTGACGGGTGTCAGAGAGATTAAAAGACGAGTTGTTAAGATCTAACATACTATTTCATCATGATTTATCGCTACCCTTCCATCTGGGGACAGATTCGTCGAATTACGGGGTGGGGGTACAAGTGTTCCAAGAAGTTGGTAAAGGAGAGGATAAGGAACACCGGACGATAGCGTTCGCGAGTCTATCTTTATCAAAAAGTGAGCGAAACTACACGATTTCTGAGAAAGAGTGTCTCGCTATCGTGTGGGGATTCAAGAAGTTCAAGGGTTACGTATGGGACCGTAAGGTGGTTATTATACGGACCATAAGGCGCTCACTTATTTGAAGGATTGTAAACTACTTCACGAAAGACTGAGTAGGTGGTCGCTGTATTTACAACAATTTAACTATAACATCTGTTACGTAAAAGGGACCGACAATTGCGTAGCGGATGCGCTGTCGCGGTTGCCCGAGTCTAATCAAGATGTATTGAAAGATGAGTCAGATGGAGTGGTCAAATTATACTATTTTAAAGAAGTTGAGGGACGGAAATTAATAGTGAACATCTGTAAGAATCTACGTCGTCATCAGCACCAGGACGGTTGTTTAAATCTGGTGAAAACCCGATATGACGAAAGGAGTCCAGAAGGAGAGAAATTATGGAAGTATTACAAGGTATACGATCATATCTTGTACATACGTAAGGGTGAAGATAGTAATATTTGGCGGGTATGCTGGCTCACCAAATACGTCACAGAAATAATAGACTACTACCATTTGGCGTATGGTTACTGTGTACCAAAGAAATGTATGGAAAAGCTGAGTGAAGTAGTGCATTTTAACAACATGTTAAAACGCGTTACTGACAGAGTGAAAACTTGCGATTTATGTCAGAAGGTGAAGGTTACCAACTGTACGAGTCGTGGTCTTATGCGAAGTATAATTACTGTGCGTGGACTTGTACGGACCTTAGCCCAAGTCATCAGGAAACTTTGCCTACATTTTAGTAGTGCTAGAAGCTTTTTCCAAGTTCATCAAACTATGCCTGATTAGGAAACCTACAACCAAAGCGGTCTATAACAAGCTTGTGAACGATTATTTTGTTCATATTGGTAAGCCCAAGGCGATTCTATCAGACAATGGGGCACAGTTTACTTCTAAGTTGTGGAATGAAGGCATGGCAAGTAATGGGGTCGAAGTGATCCCTATTTCAGCTTACTGTCCGGCTGGAAATCCCGCTGAGAGGTATATGCGCGAGCTAGGCCGACTTTGCCGTACCTATTGCCACCACAACCATAGGGCATGGGGTAAATATGTAGCAGAATTTGAGAGAATTATGAACACCTTGAGACATGATCTACCGGATTTTCTCCAGAGGAAATCCTGTTAGATGACAGAAGTAAAAGTTTAGTGGAAGAGATAATCAAATTCTCTCCATGGATTGACATTAGTATTGGTGTGAAGAAAGATCGTTTGCGAGAAATAATGAAGCTAAAAGCCGATGCTCGCATACGACGTCATGACGCTAAAGCGCGTTTTGATAAGTTTGCAATCGGAGACTTAGTACTTGTAAAAGCTCATGAGAAATCGAGCGAGATAGACAATGAAATCTCTAAATTTAAGTTTTTTTATAATGGACCATATAAAGTCATTGGTATACCTCACACAAATGTTTATTGCTTAGAGTATCCAAGCTCTGGAAAACTATTAGGTATACGGAACATTGCAGACTTGAAACTGTACCAACCAAGGATGGATTAATACCACAGAATGGGTTATTTGTACAGTATGTATATATAGAGCGTAAGATTTAAGGATTTGCCATGTTGCCATGCTTTTGCCGGACCAAGAGGTCATTAAAGAAGATGTAATTAATAAGTAAATAATTTTGATTAAATGATTTAAGAGTAACTGATTATTAATCAATTGAAAAATCGAAGCTGCTAGTTTAAGTTTTCAGCTGAGTCACAGTAGATTAAGGAATGTAAATATGATTTTGTAACTAGCTGTAAGATTTCATGAATATGTGTTTAATAGTCATTGCCGATGTACTTAGACGCTGTTTTAAGTTTCAGGCTAGTGCATGCGTGTGATGATGGACAGTGTTGAGTTATCCACTGTGATAGTGTTAATGGACTCCTTGAGATTACTCGTGAGTGAGTTTTTCCGAAAGAATTCAGTGAAACGGACGTTCTGGAAATGCCTTTACACAGGCGAGAGAGATCAAGCGTGCCGCACAGGCGGGTGCAACAGTACTGGCGAGGCGGAGCCGCTGTCGACTCTTGTGGCGGTCGGCATTCTTTGTACTTGCGGTTACGGAAGGCGGAGTTGTTTTTCTTCCTGGACAGCTGATGTGAAAGAATTCTGCTGTCAATATTTATGTTTTTGTCTATCTACTGTATATTATTTTCTTGTTTAGCGTTAAGTGGACTCTCATGACGAGAATATCAATTATGAAAAGGTTATATACAAAGTGTATTCTATGTAATTAATTATTAATTTGCGTATTTTGATATACCTGTTTTTTATGACCATGTACTCTTGTTAATTCTGTAAAAAGAATTCCATTTCTTGATACTGTTAGGAATTTTGACGATTTTAGAATAGCTAAACCATTTTCTATATTTTCTATGAATTTTAATATGTTGCCAACCTTTTTTCTTTTGTGTAAGATGACAGAGTGGAATAATATTAGGAATGTCTCCGCTTAATTATTATGGTCTAAAAATTGGTTTATGGTTAATTAGCCTAATGCTAAATTTTCTTGATGTTTTGAGCGTATGCATTTCCGCTGTTTTTTTTTTACCTTTTTGGGACATTTTCTGAGTCTGTTTAGGTTACACGAACATCCTCAGACAATGTGGGGCACGTGTAGCGCCGGAAATGCATATCCTCCTATTTCCATCTATTGTACTATAAATTTTTTCCTTATTTTGTTACCTGAAGATATGACATTTCTGAGTCTTTATATATTGCAATTTTTCTACTATTTGTGTATATATATATATGTACACATTCATGTCGATGTATAATTGGTTTGTTTTGTAAATATTATTTGTATATTTACGCTGGGTCTTGCCTAGGGAAAACTATGCTATCGAACGACTACATCGATAGGTCGTGTGGAGAACCAAAGTGTTTAGGATATCTCTGGCAGTGTTAACTCTGCCGCGTGGAGCGCGGGCAGAGAGTCTGGCTGGGGTAGGGCGGTGGAGCAGGTGTGTTGTGTGACGCTCCCGCGAGTTGCCGCGCTTTCGGGGTTTGGCAGCATGTAATTGCGCTCGACTTGCTATAATAGTTTCTGACACGGTGTCGCGGATGGGAAGCATTAGCTGGCGCACATCAAGAGCCCGTTTTGCCTGGTGACCGTGTCGAGAAGAAGGCGCGCCAACATCCAGCTTCTGCAACAGCAACGGCCGACAATGAGTGACTGTCCCCACCTCCTCGATCGACAGCTTCAAACCTTCAATCAACCAACAAGGAAGACTGGAAGCACGTAAAGTTTTAGAACTATATGGGAGACCTCAGCTTTTCAAACTGTTGCATCACAAAAATACAGCAACTTAGCATGAACCTTTGTTGCTCATTGTCCCAATTGCATTACCAAGCAGGGTCCCTCCCTTTTCTGGAATGAACCCGAGTGTCGTTGAAATTCAAACGCCAGCATTAAAGTAATATCATTCCATTTCACTGCTTTGATTTCAAAGTTCAGTTAAAGTATTCATAGCTGGCTACAATATTTAGATTACACAAGCAAAAATTAAGAGTGCGAGTTTTGTTAGCACATTTTAGCCTACCTGTGACTGCAGCTCAGCTTGGTACGTACTAAATGTTACTATTGTTAATTGTCCAGAATCATCTAATTCAAGTTCAAAGTTAAATCTCTTATTTCTAAATTGCGTAGATTCATGTAGCTTTTGAAATGATTGTTGAGGTAGCCCAAGACTAACCTTATTTTACTGAATTTCGTAGTGCTTCAGAAACAAATCTCACTATTAGTTTCAGTCACTAAATTAACTTTTAATTTTCCGGTTTTATTAATTCTTTTGCTAAATTAAGTCAGAGTGTAGCGAAATTTATTACTTCTGACAAACTTTCAGTTTTCACACAACACGTGTCAACCTTCAGTTGTCACGCTTTTAGTGCTAATTATATGTGAAATAACCTTTCTTTTTCAGTTATTATAGTAGTTGTCCATAGGACTGGCGACCGTAATTTGCCCCAAATCTCAAATATCTAATTAACACCAATTAATTGTTAACGTGACGACCACACATTTACTTTCTTTATTAATTTCACCCTTTTCTCAAAATTAATTTCCACCAATTTCATTTGCATTTCTCCTTTCATTTAGATGTAACCCTTTCCTCCCTCTTTACCGACAGATTAACTTCGGTGACGGTTGCTTTTCCCAAATTTCCATTAGGTACATGTGGTTTAAATTTTCACTGTCATTGAGGCCGATAAGTGAGGGGGAGGTTACAAACAAATAAACTTTATTTCTTAAAACACACAATCACACATGCCTAGAAAGACGAACTTTCAATTTGAAAAGGCTGAAGGCCTTATCTTAAAATATTTCGTGTCAAACTGAAGGACACATAAGAAACGCAAACAATCTCACGGCTTAATGTCCAGAGAAGTAAACTTCCAAATTTTAATTTAAGCTGGAAAACTCGGCTGAAGATCACATAAAAACTAGAAAACATTTTTACAGCTGAAGGCTTAGACAAAATTTTTCAAATTTTGATTAGAAAAGGCTGAAAACTTGGCTGAAGGCCACATACCAACTTGAAACCAATTTATGGCTTAAGGCCTAGGCACAAGGGATTCTCTATTTTAATTTTGAAAGGCTGAAACTCGGCTGAAGGCCAGATACCAGAGAAGAAAGAATTTTTTACGGCTTAAGTCCTAAGAATAAAAGCCTTGCAATTTTAATAACCTAAAACTCAGCCGAAGGGCACACAGAGTACTTAAGGCTGAAAAGAAAATCACTATCTAAAACCCAAGGAGCGACGCTCAGACAGCTCCAAGGATCGGCCTGTGAAGGTAACACTAACGCACGTTTAGGAGAGACAGGCAGCCAGATCGACAACTTCTTAACAGGAAGACAACCCAACCGTAAGCCAGCCGACGAACCAACCAATAAGATCAGTTCTGCTCCACTCGACCAGCATAAAGACAACAAGAAGTCAATAGCACAACGTTCTGGATACTGGTGCCCAATCCAGCCAAGTCAGAATAAATGCCCAAAACTACCAATAACACCTCAGCTCTTGGACTACACGCTGTGCTGGCCAGCATCAACATGACGAGGAAAATACACTGCCAAAACTACGTCAACGACCAGGGCAGGTCACCGGAATGTCAACGGCCACAAGGCAGAAGATACCGCAGGTAGACTTCATTAATGAAGGAATGAATTAAATTAAGTTTAACACCACACAGGAAGACCGTTGCAATTCTTGCCGACGTCAATGCACACAAGTTGTTGCTAGCAGGAATCTCCCAGAAAACGACAACCAGGATCAAACGAAGACATGTGATAGCAGTTGAGGCTTGACAGTACACAACTTTGTGTCCAGGATCGTTGGGCGACGAACTTCGTAATCCCCGCAAGGAACGCCTCACAACTACAAATGCGCGTGCAAATCGCCAGTGGCTCCGCTCTGACTACGTGCCACGGAGACTTTTCGCTGCTCAGCCCCAACTGACCGACTGCCTCACACAGCACACCCGGAAAATATATCCGCCACACCAAAGACAATACAGCAGTACTAGTATCGATACACTCTGCTGTTGCCACTTACGGAAAGAAGACAGCAACATTTTGGCGGTACCGGTAACCGAAAAAGAAATGACACCATTGGACAGCAACCAATGATAAAAAAACAAGGCAAGACACGAGCCAGCCACGACTCAGTAATATTCATTAAAGTTCCACATGAAATTCCCCTTATTTAGAGATGCCCTCTATACTTAGTGAATAAAGCCAAAAAATATTTTTACGGTATCTGTTTGTCCTGCAGGTATGATTCAATACAGACACACATACTTAGCACAACAGATATTCTTTAGCATCTGAAACGATGTACTACTGTTTACTGATCAACTTTTTCAGCTCTGTACCTAACAATGGATCCCATAAGCAACATCGAGAATATGACTGATTTGTAGGATATGTACCGTGATTATGGTTTCAGTTATAATTTATAGCACTTGGCCCCCATGATTTGCTACAATGATATTCACACACAGCGTTGTATTAAAACGATGAAGCAACTACAATCCTGGAATTATCAAGCCAGGCTTAATTTTTGCGGTCTGGAAATATTTTATTAAAATAAAGGACATCACTACTGTTTGTATAATTCCTGCTACAACACAAGCCATTCTCGTCAAACTAATGACTGAGTTGTAGGCACGTGACCATTTCCCTTACTGTTTTCTGCTCAAGGCTTTGGTGCAAAGCCTCATGAATGTTCACTGCCACTGTTATGGGAAAGTATATTTCATTTAATTATGCTTTAAGGATATGAGATTTTCTTTTGATTCGTAATTACTGGGTTCCAAAGAATGTCTCACGTAACAATTACTTTAACACTACATGGATTCATGTGGTGTTGTCAGCACCATTATACAAAGACTTACTCCAAAAGGTGGACGTGAAAATATGCGAAATGAGAGATACTTTTTGGTGAGTGATAAACGATCTGCTAAATTCGTTCGAGAGTCAACTACAACGCACAAAGAAAACGGAAACTGCTCACATTAATAGTAATCAAGAATTCCGCCCTGCTATTAATTCTGCATTAGTACCCATGGGCGATTAACTTTCCAGTATGGCTCCCCACTTCATAAATAAAGAAAAATTTTACCTTGTATTCCTGGGTAGACGTACATAGAAATATTGCGTATAATTCTCAGTTCCACTTCATGAGTACCAACTGCAAGCTGCTTTCAGATATCGCTTTCCATCTTTCTCAGTATAATTCTATGCGGCCAAGCTCAAAAAGAGCAACATATGACACACAAGCACGCCATCGCTTCAGAACTGTTCAAAAGGAATAGCTTGAAGAGGACGGCTTTGTTATCCATCTAACTTACAAGCCATATCGTGTGTCCAGGCGCCCTCAGTTCTCGTTGACAGAGGCCGCTCCTACTTCAAAGATCTTGGGCAAGATAAACTCGTATAGCAGACACAGAATTGCATATACGGAAAATCGATTAGTGGGCGCAAATATGAAAACAAAGAGTTGAAACCTAAGCCCGTAAGGGGCGGAAGTTGGCAAATCATAACAGTCGACTCTCAAACTGCATATTAAAACCGGTGAAACAGCGAAACGGGACCTGGATAATCTGTAGGATCCAGAAGTTGTAGAGAGTTTCTGGAGGAGCGTTGGACAATGATGGACTACAAGAGGGAAAATGAATATAATAGATGATGCACGGGTAGCTTTG
This sequence comes from Schistocerca cancellata, assembly GCF_023864275.1. Lineage (NCBI taxonomy): Eukaryota > Metazoa > Arthropoda > Insecta > Orthoptera > Acrididae > Schistocerca > Schistocerca cancellata. The sequence continues at coordinate 272,966,320 of NC_064634.1, forward strand.
TGAGATGAAATACGAAAGGCAGCCGAAGATCCTGTATAAATTCCTAGATAACATAGGAGATGCTGAATTTAACTGACCAAATGAAAAATATTTAAAAAAAAAAAAGCGGCGTATGAAGCAGACAAAAGGCAATACAGACATCTGACAGAGTTGGCTAGAGGACAAAGGCAAGGCTGTAGTAGCAAGTAAAACTAGGGAAAATATGGTCGTAGTGTATAGGAAAATTTAAAAGCTCTTTGGAGAGAAGAGAAGCGTTTGAATAAATATCGAGATCTCAGTGAAGATTAGTTGGGAGTTATGATACTAAGAGAAGAACCTGAAAGAATCCTGAAAGACAACAGTGAAAAAAAGGCCCTGCAATAGACAATATTCCGTCAAAATCATTGAGATCCCTGGGAAAGCTAACAATGACAAATTTATTTTACCTGATATGCAAGATTATGTGAGACTGGCGAAATACGATCAGAAGTCAGGAATAATTAAAAAATTAAGTTCCAAAGGAGGCAGATACTGACAGGTGACAATACTACCAAATCGTCAGTTTGATAAGTCATGGTTACCAAATACTGACACGAGTTACTAACAGAAGGTGGATCACTCTGTTAGAAGCCAGCCTCTCCAAAGATTGGGTCCCGGTAAAATTCAGAAACCCAAGGTTGGTTGAAGAACAGCAAACTTTCTTTTGTATCGATTGGAGATTTAGACAACGGTTTTGACAGAGTTGACTGGACTACATTCTTTCATTCTTTGAAATTCTGAAGATAGCAGAGGTAAAATCAGAGAGCGAAAGGCTATGTACAACTTGTCCTGAAACCATAGTGCCCTCAGAAGTGCCGAAGGTCATGAAAAGCAAGTCGTAGTTGAGAAGGGTGTGAGACTTGGTTGTAGCCTATTCAGTTTGTACATTGAGCAACTTTTGAAGGAGACCCAGGAGATTTTTTAAATTGAATTAACGTTCAGGAAGAAGACGTAAAATCCTTAAGGTTTGCCAGTGACATTGTACATCAGTCGGTGACGGCAAAGGAGTTTTAAGAACAGCTGGATTGAATGAGTAGTGAGCTGGAAAGAGATTATAAGTTGAACATTAACAAGAATAAAACAACGATACTGGAATGTAGTGGAATTAAAGTATGTAAGGCAGAGGGAATTAGGTCACTAAACTGAGACAATAGGAACCGTGGATGAGCTTTGCTGTTTGGGCAGTAAAACTTATAATGGCGACAGAAGTAGAGAAAGTATTAAATAAAGACTGGCAATACCAAGAAAAAAATTTGTAGAAAAGAGGAACTTGTTAACATCTAATATAAATTTAAGTAAAGTCTTTTTTGAAGGTATTTCACCGGAGTGCAGCCTTGCTTGGAAGTGAAACGTAGACTACAGGCAGGCAAGAAGAAAAATATTTTGAAATGTGATGCCACAGAAGAACGCTGAATTTTAAAGAGGTAAATCGAATGACAAATAAGGAGTTACTGAACAGACATAGACCGGGTCGGTAGCTAAGACACATCATGAGGCATCAAGTAACAGTCAGTTTAGTAGCTGAAGGAGGTTTGAGTGGTAAAAATTGTAGTGAGAGACAAAGGCTTCAGTACAGTAAGGAAGTAGAAATGTAATCGGTAGTTGTCCAGAGAATGGTTCAAATGCCTCTGAGCTCTATGGGACTTAACATCTGAGGTCATCAGTCCGCCTAGAACGTAGAGCTACTTAAACCTAACTAACGTAAAGATATCACACACATACATGCGCGGGGCAGGATTCGAACCTGCGAACTTAGCGGTCGCGCGGTTTCACACTGAAGCGCCTAGAACCCCTAGGCCACAGCGGCCGGCAGTTGTCCAGAGATTAAGAGGCTTGTTCAGGGTAGGCTAGCATGGAGAGCTGCATCATATCAGCCTTAGGACTACAGAACACGTCATCTACAATAACAATAACAACAACAACATGTAGAAGACTGTTAATACTAAACAATACATAAACTGACAAATGTACATGTCGTGTCACTGCAATGTCGAAAGGTAAAAGAAGGAAAAAGGAAAATAAGAAAATATACCAAATGCTACTTAGTGCCAGAAAGTTGTTCGTTCGTACTGCAACTGCTCATTCGCCATAACGAATCTGCGTTACAGCGGAACGCAAGAACTCATTTGCAGTAAACTAATCTTTCACTGCCAGTGTACTGATGAATTGTGATGAAAATTATCCCACAGTCGAGGTAGAAAAATGTTTCCTTCTAATATACCATGGTAAAAGGTTTCATGGTAAGGCGAGCAGCCCGTTTTTGCTGTGTCGAGTTAGTACTGTCGGTGACAATGGGATTCAAATAAATCCCATAATGAATTTAAATTGCTTGACGTTTCTGTAGCTTAAGATCTAATTATTCAAGTGGAATGAGTTTCACTGGCTTAAATTTCTGTAACCCTTGACTACACACGCTAAAACGTCGAGCTGGAAGACACTACACGAACGATGAACAATTCTCGGACAATGCGGTGTATTTTATTACTGCTTTGAAATACGGGCCCTGCTCCACATGTTTAAGCCGTGGCACAGCGGAAGTGACAACAATAGGAATTACAGTGAAAGCACCAGTTACGTTGGGTAAGTAGAGCATGTGACTTCCATTCTCTTCACATCAAGGTCTCCCTTAAACAGCTCTGCTTATGACAACTGGGCATCTTTGTTGATAGTTGGAAGGCAGAATTAGACGCCAAAATTAAATGTTTTAAAATGACGTTCGTTATTTGTTCTGTATTTTGCATGTACATTGTAGAATGTCCGAGTTTGAGCGTTTGAGAATGTGACTATTTGTCTCGTGATTAGGTATGACATAACAGAGAATGAATAACCCAGCAGCTGTAGAAAAATTTCTTCCCTCTCCTTTTTCCACGTATCTATAACGCCAGTTCGTCAGAAATTTAAATAATATGAAATTCAGTTAATGGCGCTGAAGAACTGTTTCGGAGCAGGTGGCGCAGTGGTTAGCACACTGGACCTGCATTCGGAAGGATAACGATTCAAATCCGCGTCCGACCCTCCATCTTTAGAAATTACTTGTTTCCCCAAATCGCTCCAGGAAAATCCCGGGATGGTTTCTTTGAAAGGGCACAGCCGATTTCTTTTCCCATCCTTGACACAAACCGAGCTTGTGTTCCGTCTCTAATGACCTCGATGTCGACGGAATGTTAAAAATCCTCCTTCTCTCCTTCTTCCTTTTTAAGTTTGCCGACGATAACGTCGTTCGCACAGCAGTTCTCCAGTGGCTCTGTGATCATGGAGAGGATTTCTGTGGCCGGCGAACGGAACGATTGCTAGAACGTTCCGACCGTTGGTAACTATGTTGAAAAATAGTGACATGTTTGTGTGTCACATTGAAGTCTAGTGCAGCGTTAAGTAAAATTACATGGCTTGCCATAATAAAGTATCACATTTTGAAATCTCCGCATACAAAGGAGACTAGCAATTTACGTAACGTCAGATATGAAAGGACACATTAGTACTATACGTGAAAGAGTTTCTCATCTATGACGTAAGATTACAGTGGATGGACAAGGGAGGTATTACAAGTAAGGTAGAAACTAAAGAAGTAGTCAACAAAATATACTTGAGTAAAGAGAACTGAAGATTTCAGTAATTGGTAAGTATGTAACGTAGGAAGAAGTTCCTGAAACCTTGCACTGAAACACGGCGCTGAGAAATACGGATCATCGACAGTACGGAGAGGAGAAAACTGGATGTGTTTTAGAAGTGTTGCTTTCGAAGGAAACAAAGAATCAAATAGGAAGATAAATTATAAAACGAAAAAATACTATAAAGCTTAGGTGAGGAAAGAAGGACTAAGGAAGACCTTTATTAGAAAACGCTCTGGTTAATACGACATCTCTTACGACAGTTAAAATGGCCCTGGACCGATACTGTAGAAGAGAAAGCAAAGGGAACAAATGTAGATTAGGATAAGTAAAACAGAAGATGCCTGTTTACTAGTAAAGTTGAAAAGAGAAGATTAGCTCAAAATAGGAACAAATGAAGGAAAGCATCAAAGCAGTCGAATGAGAGAAAAATTTGGCAATAAGGAAGATTTGAAATGTAATTGTGTTATGATTATTTGCCAACACGATTAAAACTATTAAACTGGCGTTAGTTTCGGTCACTCTTGCCGAAATCAGCTCTATTACCAGTACGAAAAATAAGGTGAAATTATCTTCTTAAAATATGTTCACATTGTCGGCTGTTGTCCATAATACGCGAAAAACATTTAATACTAGTACTTAAATAAAGTACTGTTAAAGATAAAAGTACTGTCATTCAAAAAGAGGCGGCGATACCCGCACAAAAGCAGTTACGTATGTTCAATAACTAGATGTTCAATAACTTTTCCCACACTTCATCTGTGAATGGAACGACTATGAACCTTCATATTGCGGTGACTCCGTTCTTAAATAATTTGAGGACTGAATATGAGCTATTATAATCCGTCTGCGGTGGACACACCTTCTTAAGGACAATATTTGGTTTTATTAGCATGAAAACCTGTGATTATAGTATAATTATTGTTTTTCAATAACAGTGTCATTTATTTTCATCTCATTGCTTATTTCTTTCAGGCAGCTTCGTTGCTATCCTGTAGCAGTTGCATCTGTGTATGGTCCATGCTTCACCGAACTGTGTCACTTGTTAGTGACACATCGCGCGGAAACTGCAAATTAATATTCAGGGTCAGTGATAGAAGGAGATTTTACATGGTATGATGTGATTTCAGTGCAAAGGGGGTTCATGGATTTCCCATTGTTCATCGCTGTGCCAGCTCGCATAGTTGATACAAAGACCTTGCCGTAGAAAATAACATTGGCTACTGTGACAGTTATTGCGACTAAGGAAATCGAAGTTCCCTTCGTAGTTTCACAACCTAAATTATATTAATTACACAATTCTGCTGCTTCACACTAATAAATGTCCGCGTGGCGATTCGCAATGACAAAATTATTGTTGGCTTATGATGCACAGTACAAACTGAACAATGCAGTAGATCTCTTTCCGCAGCCCGAGTAATTACTGTACTGGTCTGTAAATTTTTTTTCACGCGCGGTAGAGAATTACGCAATCATAGCTTTTTTTTTTGTCCCACATCAGTACGGCCCCCCTGTTATTGCGAGTAAGATTACAAATGCTCAATCCTGCCGAAATCAGAATTCATGGTTTTTCATTACGGAACCCATGTAGCTATAACGGAACGAAATCGCTGGACCGTATGGAAACTAAGTTATTTATTGCTCCGGAAACGGCCCTGAAATACTGGACCGATTTGCTCGTTGGAAACCAAACTCGTGGCTGTGTAGCCGCCGCGGTTTACTTTTTTTTTTTAACTTATGCCGAAGAGTTAAATACCGCCACCCCGAGTAGGCACTTACTAACGAAACTAAATAATTTGAAAGACATTTGCATCATGTTAGTTTTAAATAAACAATTCAAACAGGGAATTATAATTATAGTAGGTGTATTTGTTCCGCATGCATCTACGGTTGCGGAACATTGAAGTACGTCGCCCTGATCGAAGATGATTCGTGTACACTCAGGTGATTGCAGGATAGCATGATAGCGAGACAGATAATTAAATTTATACTGGCGGATGTGGGAGACAATCAGGCAACGAGCTGTATGGTCCTTACGCATAATGACAGAAGAAAATAATTTGGCTATATCCACAAAAAACCTAAAATTATGGCTTTTTGCAAAGAACATCTTAGAATTAAAATTGTAACTGAGAATGACATATTGGACGAAGTTTATATGTTCAGCTACCTGGGCAGAGGTATCTCTTACGCCTATGACAAAGGTCGGGTAAGAAACTGTAGAGATACGTACACATTAAGAGAACGCTCCTGAACAAAACCAGGAAAGAGACTATACTTAAATTCTATGATACTATGACTGTACCTTTACAGCTCCATGAATCCGAAGCAAAAATGAGCGAACAATTCCAGAGAGTCGTAGCGTTAGAAGTGAAACTATCCTTTGTAAATTTTAACTTCAGTTGCACGATATTTATTTTTACATTTATTTAAGTGTTTCTAAATACTCCTTGTTGATTTTATTCCAGTAAATAAGGTCTATTGTATTTGACTTTTTATCTTACAAAATCATTTACTGCGTGATTTTTTAAACAGTAAACATAAACGAACTGTTGGAAAACTGAAGTTAATGGTACCTCTGTAGCAAGTAAACCTTCACACAAAATTACAATCTAGGTTTTAAATTTGGACAAAAAATTTCATTAAATAGTTACAAAAAGAGTGTTAGCAAAATTGACATTCTATTCTCGGATTAACACTTAGGTTTACTACCATTCAGAACACATTTGATTGTTATTAACACTTGAGGATTTTGGGAGAGGCACGATGGTGTCAATCGCCAAGGCCCTGAAGTTCTTGTTCTGACTGATTCTCTTTTTCGCTAACAGAATTATCGTCATCGGCTATAGCATAATCATCGTCTTTCTCGACTAGTTCTTGATCTTTAGCGCTGAGGTCTTCTTGCACTCACCGAATAACAGTTTCATCAAATTTATTACCGTTAAATTGACGCATTTCTGCAAGTACCTTTTGCAGTACACTGAAGAAAACAGGCACGCAATTCACGGTGCCCTATTTCGGAAACCTCGACGTGCTCAGCAATACATGTTATAAGAAACAAAGGTTATAACGCTGCCGACAGTAAGGCATTGTTGGGTAGGTGATTTACGTGTTTACGATGTTGATGGTACGACATTAACAACAATGAAATATAAACTTCCAAGATGTGGGAGTAGCAATGTGCTTTTCCTTTTTTTTTTTAGGACAGAGAAAGACAGAGAGAGACAGAGAGAGAAAGAGCAGATGTGAAGTAGGTTGTGGCCTTAGATAATTACTTCCGGAATATTGCCACAGGGGGATGTCTAGCTCACAGTTCTGATCCGAGTGGATCTTCATAAATTATATTATTACGCTGTAGAACAACGTGGGAAGGTTTGAGAATGAAGGCAGGTCATTGTCACACAATTTGATGATATGGAACCGTTCGCCAGCAACTCCACCCTTCCTGTCAGCAAGACGTGGGTTTCAAAAACGTCTTCCACCACTATCACTCGAACTCGAACTAGCAACCACTTCCACCTCATGCTGTGAAGGCGGATTCAGTGTGCTGCCGCTGCGTAAAGTAACTGCTTCTGAGTTTCACTCTTGATACACGCGTCACACAGAAAAGCAGGAATTATTCAACAGCAGTTAACGTTTAAATTGGAATGTACGTTCAGCCCTTCCACAATCATGTGGTTAGATTATGTAGATGTCTATGTTCTTTGAATTTAATTTTATTTGAAGTGAGCCGTTTTCTTCGTTATGTTGTAAACGTCCCTTCGTGGTGGATGAAAGCCACAAAACCTTTTTTTAAAAAACTATTTTACTGTCCTGCGAAAAATTAGAGATATATCAGCGACAGAAAAATATCTGTGGCACGGAGATGCTACAATTTATCAACTATCTAGAAAAACTATTACCGTTATTTAATGAGCTACTTTCCTGGTAGAACTGAAATACACTCCTGGAAATTGAAATAAGAACACCGTGAATTCATTGTCCCAGGAAGGGGAAACTTTATTGACACATTCCTGGGGTCAGATACATCACATGATCACACTGACAGAACCACAGGCACATAAACACAGGCAACAGAGCATGCACAATGTCGGCACTAGTACAGTGTATATCCACCTTTCGCAGCAATGCAGGCTGCTATTCTCCCATGGAGACGATCGTAGAGATGCTGGATGTAGTCCTGTGGAACGGCTTGCCATGCCATTTCCACCTGGCGCCTCAGTTGGACCAGCGTTCGTGCTGGACGTGCAGACCGCGTGAGACGACGCTTCATCCAGTCCCAAACATGCTCAATGGGGGACAGATCCGGAGATCTTGCTGGCCAGGGTAGTTGACTTACACCTTCTAGAGCACGTTGGGTGGCACGGGATACATGCGGACGTGCATTGTCCTGTTGGAACAGCAAGTTCCCTTGCCGGTCTAGGAATGGTAGAACGATGGGTTCGATGACGGTTTGGATGTACCGTGCACTATTCAGTGTCCCCTCGACGATCACCAGTGGTGTACGGCCAGTGTAGGAGATCGCTCCCCACACCATGATGCCGGGTGTTGGCCCTGTGTGCCTCGGTCGTATGCAGTCCTGATTGTGGCGCTCACCTGCACGGCGCCAAACACGCATACGACCATCATTGGCACCAAGGCAGAAGCGACTCTCATCGCTGAAGACGACACGTCTCCATTCGTCCCTCCATTCACGCATGTCGCGACACCACTGGAGGCGGGCTGCACGATGTTGGGGCGTGAGCGGAAGACGGCCTAACGGTGTGCGGGACCGTAGCCCAGCTTCATGGAGACGGTTGCGAATGGTCCTCGCCGATACCCCAGGAGCAACAGTGTCCCTAATTTGCTGGGAAGTGGCGGTGCGGTCCCCTACGGCACTGCGTAGGATCCTACGGTCTTGGCGTGCATCCGTGCGTCGCTGCGGTCCGGTCCCAGGTCGACGGGCACGTGCACATTCCGCCGACCACTGGCGACAACATCGATGTACTGTGGAGACCTCACGCACCACGTGTTGAGCAATTCGGCGGTATGTCCACCCGGCCTCCCGCATGCCCACTATACGCCCTCGCTCAAAGTCCGTCAACTGCACATAGGGTTCACGTCCACGCTGTCGCGGCATGCTACCAGTGTTAAAGACTGCGATGGAGCTCCGTATGCCACGGCAAACTGGCTGACACTGACGGCGGCGGTGCACAAATGCTGCGCAGCTAGCGCCATTCGACGGCCAACACCGCGGTTCCTGGTGTGTCCGCTGTGCCGTGCGTGTGATCATTGCTTGTACAGCCCTCTCGCAGTGTCCGGAGCAAGTATGGTGGGTCTGACACACCGGTGTCAATGTGTTCTTTTTTCCATTTCCAGGAGTGTACATTCGTAATTTAAAGCGCTGAAAATAAGAAGCAAATCATACAGTATATGTACACTTAGAGTTGGAGAACTACTACAGGCTACTGTGGACTACTATAAGTACGCGTAGGCTACGGCAGTATACCTGTAGCTTCGTCAGTTAAGATCCCACATGCATAAACTGTACGTTAGGTACGTTGCATACCAATTAGGCGTTAACTCATAACGATTACTTTCTTTTACGTATGCGATCTGTGTCTTCCTATATTGCCCCAATAAGCATAGGTGGATTAAACGCCTACAAACTGAGTGAGGATATACAGGGTGTTACAAAAAGGTACGGCCAAACTTTCAGGAAACATTCCTCACACACAAAGAAAGAAAATATGTTATGTGGACATATGTCCGGAAACGCTTACTTTCCATGTTAGAGCTCATTTTATTACTTCTCTTCAAATCACATTAATCATGGAATGGAAACACACAGAAACAGAACGTAACAGCGTGACTTCAAACACTTTGTTACAGGAAATGTTCAAAATGTCCTCCGTTAGCGAGGATACATGCATCCACCCTCCGTCGCATGGAATCCCTGAGGGTTGAGGTCAGGAGAGCGTGGAAGCCATGGAATTGGTCCGCCTCTACCAATCCATCGGTCACCGAATCTGTTGTTGAGAAGCGTACGATTGAAATGTGCAGGAGCTCCATCGTGCATGAACCACATGTTGTGTCGTACTTGTAAAGGCACATGTTCTAGCAGCACAGGTAGAGTATCCCGTATGAAATCATGGCGGTGAATCGAGGAAATACAGTACATACTGGCTTTTCACGTATAAAGGACCAGGTAACCTACGGAAAATTTTGTCCTATTTGGCTACCATCGTATCTGTTACTTAAAAATAAACAGTATTTATAGCGATAGTGCAATTTTCAATTTATAATTCACATTTTATTCGAAAGGTATTGATTTTTTTTTGTGAACCAGCGGGATGTTGTATTAAAAATAAGGAAAAAAATACAGACCTACAATGAAGCGCCAAAGAAACTGGTATAGGCAAGCGTGTTCAAATACAGATGTGAAGCTGCGGTCGGAAACGCCTATATAAGACAACAAGTGTCTGGCACTGTTGTTACATCGGTTACTGCTGATACAATGGCAGGTTATCAAGAACATGGAAACATGTTGCCGGTTCGGACGTCTAGATACGACTGTGACAGGTGACACGTACGTAAGCATCCTGTTTGCTCACCTGCATCCATAGGTCTTGAGCAATCTCAGCAGGACAATGCGACACACCTCACACATCCAGAATTGCCGCAGGGTGGCTCCAGGAAAGGCCTTCTGCGTTTAAACAGTCCCGCTAGCCACCCAACTCCCCACACATAACCTTTTTGGGCATATCTTTGACGCCTTGAAACGTGCTGTTCAGAAGAGATCTCAACCCTTACAGATTTATGGACAGTCTTGTAGGATTTGTAGTGCCCTGAGGTCGGCAGGAAACAACTAACGATGAAGTTTGGACACACTTTATTTAACTAAGTTTCCTTCTTGGCGTGCACTAATGTCCAAACGCAGAAACAACAAGAAAACATAACAATTGTTGTGGTGGCAAAAGCCAGATAAGAGTACAGTACGATGAAGAGAAATAATAACCAAAATACTGTTGTTCACAATTACAAAGTGGCGTTATGCCCAACGAAGTACAACTCTTTACTGGAGGTTACGGCGAGTGTCTACTACGCTAGAGCCGGCATAGGTATTGGCCGGATCTGGCCTGCCTGTAGGTACACACTGCCGATCTCACTCTGCTGGCGTGCTTATAACCCCGATATGGTGGCGTGCTACACGTGGTCACATTAGTTCCAACTGTTGAATCTCTGTCACTTGGCTTTTCACGTAGTAGTGCCGTGTTTAAGCGGTTAGACTGTTGATGTTTACATCCACTGGTGATGTCATGATCTGATCTCTTGAGAGGAGGTCGGCAGCCCACCTTGCTTTTCTGCTGTGTGGGCCCTGTCACTGATAAGTGGCCGCTACGGCCGGATTCATGGTGTCAGTTCCCTCCAGCACTACTTCAGACTTCAGTCGAGTCCATGCCACGTCGTGTTACTGCAATTGTACGTGCTCGCGAGGTCCGTACACGATATTAGGCAAGTGTACCAGTTTCTTTGGCTCTTCAGTGTATCTTGTATCGCTAGAAATCGCAATTTTCTCAACAAAAAGATAAAAAAAACTGTAAAACAAAAATATATCAAATATCGCTTCAGTACTTTATCGGACTTATATAAAACATCTTCCCGTTATTCATAAACATTTTTCGCATTAATCAGCAATAATAGAAAACTCTTGCTGTTGATCATGAGGAGGAATGTTCTGTTAAACTCTGTACAACACTATGCTTGCGTAAGAAAATTGCTTTGGTAACATTAAAGCACAGAAGATATGCGATTAATTAATTTTATCGCTTATATAATGCAGTTTATATGCTGGAATGATGTAAAATACGCAATGCACTAGCATTGAATATTGTCCGCTTGTAATTATGTGCAAAATAAACAACCAAAGAAACAAAAAAAAAAAAGAAGAGAAGTCGTCGGTTCCCACTTTCTCTCTTACCCATTCATTTTTTTTTTTTTTTTTGCCCTACCAATGTTAACAGTACTACCGGTAATTCTAATGTTTACTACATCATTTACGTAGTGTACCAAAACTACCGAAAAAAATTGTTCATATGGCTCTGAGCACTATGGGACTTAACATCTACGGTCATCAGCCCCCTAGAACTTAGAACTACGTAAACCTAACTAACATAAGGACATCACACAACACCCAGCCATCACGAGACAGAGAAAATCCCTGACCCCGCCGGGAATCGAACCCGGGAACCCGGGAGTGGGAAGCGAGAACGCTACCGCACGACCACGAGATGTGGGCAAACTACCGAAACATAGTTTCGGTAAAGCGCAAGTCTACGTACACTTATTCCTACGTCACTTGTACAGAAAACTTGCCCTCCTGGTTTTTATTAACGCAGTTTTGTCGCTTACCCCACTGACTGCTATTTATGATCTGCATTAGGAGATCTTTAGAGCCGACAATTTTTTCTGGCTCACACAATCGCCTATAAATGATTTTATTCTCTTAAAAGTTGAAAACCACATGTCTGATAATACCGGCGTCATATGAATTATGAGAATTAGCTTCAGCAGTTTCGAGTACTCTGTGGACGTCTTTCCTAGATTGCTGGTTATTATAAACTCCTCTAGACTAACTGTAACAGACAATCATCTTTTATTTAGCTGGCTGTGGTTGCTACTTGCTGTTATTGCTGTAGTTCGTGTTATGAAGATTTTATGTGAGGTAAGTGACTTATGAAAAAGAATGTTGTTTGTACTGATGGGATTCGTGACTGAAATGAGTTTAAGCAATTAACAATGTTGGAGGTAATTTCATTTTTCTTTAATTTCGTATTTTTTTGATTTGTTTTATTGTTAGGATTTTTTGCAATTCAGGGCCATTCTTTTGCTTTAATTACTGGAAGTCATGTTGTCAATGTATAGCAGTCAGATTGCGTTGGATTTGTATGTTGTGGATAATAATGAATAGGTGAAGTTTGAATTCTGTATGTCAGTGTTTAATAAAAATAATTAAAGAGGTAGTCTCAACTGTCGTTATAAAAATCCATTTTAAATGGTCTCTTAGACTCTCAGTTACCCGTATTATTATTTTCTACAAAATTTAAAGCAGCTAGCGGTTGTCCTACTCTCATAATAAGAAGCTTCTCCACACCAGAAAAATAAGAAAAGTATTTATGCTTTTCGTTTTCACTCGCACTACACAAATGGAAACTATGTTCTCGCTATCCAGAAGTAATCAGATACAGCAACGCACATAAAACTGCGGTATCAAAAAGCAAACACTCATTTACCTTGAAACACCACAATATACACAAGTTGCCTAAAAATAATATTCATACACTTGATGAACGTAAACATGCAGTATCACAATCAATCGCAGTATTCTAGACACTCTCCCAAGTGTTACACTGTTAGCATTAAATCTAAGCTGTATTTAAAATGACGAAAAATTTAAAAAAACAAAAAGAAAACACTTCCTCCGAATTTCCACCTTCAAAACAAATTTGTGAATGAACCAAAATTACTATGATAGGTGCTAAAATATCAACATTCGTAATGTTCTGGTTGGTGGAATAGCGTACCCTAGCAGCTTGGATGCCAAATTAACGCTGCTGGAGTGGAGAAAGCTGGGAGAAGTCGCCCCGGTATGTGGTGCTACCTAACAGGGCCTCTGGAACTGTTTCTATTCATGCTGTCTGCAGACCGACTGCAGTGCCACCTGATGTGAAGCAAGCGCCGCGGACTGCCTTTGTCGTGGGCCTCGCAAGCACTCTACCTAGTGCTACGGTAAGGCCTTGACTCTCGAAGTACAATGGTTCGAGCTGTCTGCCGGGCAGTTGCCATATGAGTGCAAAGTCGTGGATTTGTTTCGGACCTGACACTGTGTTTGGTTCCGTTACGGGGCAATAGGATGCTGGAAGAACAAAGGTAGCTGATTATATTTCGTGGAATATATTAGGCTTACTGAACCAAAATATATCTAACACAGGGCCATGTATGGGGTGTAAAATTATTGGGAGCTGTGCAACACCGCAACAATACGACGCACAGTCACTGGCGTCTACGTCTTCCACTCCACGTCGAGTAATGAACGTTTGCAATCGCGTTTCCCATTAGCCTACTTCTTGAGTTCTTGCACTCTGTATGAATCCCGAATATCATAAAGTAGCGTCCATTGTCTATTCTTTCATAGAAAAACCATCATCTGGCTTTCAGTTCTTCATCTGAAATTGACAGCTAGAGAAATCTGTATTTTTGGTTGTCACGTCGTGTACTAAATACACCGTCGCTTCCTCAGTTGCCCTGTACAGTCCTCGGTCTTTGCTGACGCGCTTAAGGTCATAAAGAGTATTCAGTGGTATATCCACATCGGTAAAACCTGTATTGTGTTAATACCCTACCATCTACATTGTTACGAAACTTCGAGAAAACTTCTATAAATTTCGAGAACGCCTGTCGGAGTTCTTTAGTGCAATATTTTACTCCTTCGTCAGATAAAATACCAAACAAATACGAAACATTGTAAGACAAAATCACAACTTTATTACACAGTTCATCACAATTAATATGATAAAAGCGTTTCACAGCGACTGTGCGTTGCAAAATGATTCTTATAGCAGTATGTTCTTTCCCCATACATATCCTGAGAAACATAAGAGTATTACGTTATTAACCTGAGGTTGTGCAGGAATAGTAATTAGTTCTTATTATTCTTTGAATAGGCTGATTAAAACGAAAGGAAGTAGCAATTTGTTAATGAAGTTTCTGTCTGAGTAGCATTTTACTGCGAGTTCACAGACGCCTACTATTAGGTGCAAATCATTCACATACAGTTTTGTCTACGTTAGCTACCAATAAAAACACAGTGGGGTACCTGAAGTCACAAACATTAGAGAATTACTCAGCGTTCGTCGTTGGAACGAATACTGCTCTTCTGTTTATTACTACATAGCAGCTACCATTCGTCATTTTTAAGAAATACCTATTGAGAGAACAACATGATAAATATTAACGTGTATTATTAGTTTCTGTATTGGGGTTTCGCCCTTCGATTATAATATTTGAATGTATATTGTCTTGCTCTGACTTAGTAACTAGTCCTTAGGAAATTTGTTTCATGAACTGTACCATAGGTAGGCAATTGTCCATTTTCAGGACTGTTTCCTGTCACATTTTCTTTATAATTTACGTTGCGCTGAGTAATTTTGAGACGTCTTGTCTTTGGCGCTTGCGCATGCGCTCGCTCATCCGCTTGGCCGCTGGCCGAGCCTCGCCGCAGAATTGCTCGCGACGTCTAGTTTCCTCGTTTCTCATGTGTGACCCTTACTCCTCGCCCGGCGTAGCTCTGTCTACGTTTTTCTTAATGTTTTTCGTATTGACAGACATAATCTTTCTGTATTAGTTTTATTCTGTGACATGGCCAACGTTTGGCCCTCGAAATAATTTAATTTTTGTAAGTGTCACGATTTTCCTTAATATGAAATCATTAGATTGATGATGTACACTCCTGGAAATTGAAATAAGAACACCGTGAATTCATTGTCCCAGGAAGGGGAAACTTTATTGACACATTCCTGGGGTCAGGTACATCACATGATCACACTGACAGAACCACAGGCACATAGACACAGGCAACAGAGCATGCACAATGTCGGCACTAGTACAGTGTATATCCACCTTTCGCAGCAATGCAGGCTGCTATTCTCCCATGGAGACGATCGTAGAGATGCTGGATGTAGTCCTGTGGAACGGCTTGCCATGCCATTTCCACCTGGCGCCTCAGTTGGACCAGCGTTCGTGCTGGACGTGCAGACCGCGTGAGACGACGCTTCATCCAGTCCCAAGATCCGGAGATCTTGCTGGCCACGGTAGTTGACTTACACCTTCTAGAGCACGTTGGGTGGCACGGGATACATGCGGACGTGCATTGTCCTGTTGGAACAGCAAGTTCCCTTGCCGGTCTAGGAATGGTAGAACGATGGGTTCGATGACGGTTTGGATGTACCGTGCACTATTCAGTGTCCCCTCGACGATCACCAGTGGTGTACGGCCAGTGTAGGAGATCGCTCCCCACACCATGATGCCGGGTGTTGGCCCTGTGTGCCTCGGTCGTATGCAGTCCTGATTGTGGCGCTCACCTGCACGGCGCCAAACACGCATACGACCATCATTGGCACCAAGGCAGAAGCGACTCTCATCGCTGAAGACGACACGTCTCCATTCGTCCCTTCATTCACGCCTGTCGCGACACCACTGGAGGCGGGCTGCACGATGTTGGGGCGTGAGCGGAAGACGGCCTAATGGTGTGCGAGACCGTAGCCCAGCTTCATGGAGACGGTTGCGAATGGTCCTCGCCGATACCCCAGGAGCAACAGTGTCCCTAATTTGCTGGGAAGTGGCGGTGCGGTCCCCTACGGCACTGCGTAGGATCCTACGGTCTTGGCGTGCATCCGTGCGTCGCAGCGGTCCGGTCCCAGGTCGACGGGCACGTGCACCTTCCGCCGACCACTGGCGACAACATCGATGTACTGTGGAGACCTCACGCCCCACGTGTTGAGCAATTCGGCGGTACGTCCACCCGGCCTCCCGCATGCCCACTATACGCCCTCGCTCAAAGTCCGTCAACTGCACATACGGTTCACGTCCACGCTGTCGCGGCATGCTACCAGTGTTAAAGACTGCGACGGAGCTCCGTATGCCACGGCAAACTGGCTGACACTGACGGCGGCGGTGCACAAATGCTGCGCAGCTAGCGCCATTCGACGGCCAACACCGCGGTTCCTGGTATGTCCGCTGTGCCGTGCGTGTGATCATTGCTTGTACAGCCCTCTCGCAGTGTCCGGAGCAAGTATGGTGGGTCTGACACACCGGTGTCAATGTGTTCTTTTTTCCATTTCCAGGAGTGTATTTTAATGTTTAATATATGTCCGTATGGGTTAATTTATAGGTTCTGAAGAAGATACAGTTATCGGCATGGAAACCTAGGTAAACTAAAAAAATTTTACCTTTCTTATTGTTTGAACAATTCACCGTTGCTGAAGCGCCGCATTATGTTAAAGATTTGTAACGTGGAAATACCATAAAACTTAGGAGGATAACATTTAATACCTAAACGCACATACAAACTCCGCAAGCGGTCCTCCCTTTCCCTATTCCATTCGCAAAAGCTGTCTCTGAAGACAGACTGTCGATAAACTTACGTATGGCCTCTAATTTTTATCGTTTTATCTTCCTGTTCATTTTGCCAGACATGTGTGGGAGAAAGTAATACTCTTCGCGTTTCTTTCTCGAGCGTATGCTCTCGAATATGCAACACTTCTCTTGAATCCAGAATGAGATTTTCACTCTGCAGCGGAGTGTGCGCTGATATGAAACTTCCTGGCAGATTAAAACTGTGTGCCCGACCGAGACTCGAACTCGGGACCTTTGCCTTTCGCGGGAAAGTGCTCTACCAACTGAGCTACCGAAGCACGACTCACGACCGGTACTCACAGCTTTACTTCTGCCAGTACCTCGTCTCCTACCTTCCAAACTTTACAGAAGCTCTCCTGCGAACCCTGCAGAACTAGCACTCCTGAAAGAAAGGATATTGCGGAGACATGGCTTAGCCACAGCCTGGGGGATGTTTCCAGAATGAGATTTTCACTCTGCAGCGGAGTGTGCGCTGATATGAAACTTCCTGGCAGATTAAAACTGTGTGCCCGAGCGAGACTCGAACTCGGGACCTTTGCCTTTCGCGGGCAAGTGCTCTACCAACTGAGCTACCGAAGCACGACTCACGACCGGTACTCACTTCTCTTGTCACTAAGAACCCATCGTCGAGTAACGGAACCGCTGATCTAGTGTGACAATGGCTGCACCCTTAGGATGGCCAAGGAATCCACCACTGAGTCTGATTAATAAGAGGAAGGAGATATCCCGCGACGAACGAACTTCGAAGCCAGGTACCACCAGCAGAGACGTCGGCGTCGCGGGTCTCTGGACGCGATCTTCTGATGGAGCGACTTAATGGCGGGGGCTGTGAGTGACGGGATGCTGGACACACTCCCGAGTCTGACCGCGCACTGAGTACAGAGTGTCATCTTATAACGGAGCTGTTGTGTGGTGAGAGGTGGTGGAGGGGGGAGGGGGGAGGAGGAGAAATAGTCCCTGCGCCAACTCCTAGACAATTACTTCGTCAGCACACCGGTGATGATAACGTGGTTGTTTGCCGAATTACTGCGCCCTTAGGACACGGATATACGGTCGACACCCGTTAACTATTTCGTCATGAATTACACTGGGAGAATTGAAGAATCACAAGCTCATCATGCTGGCGAATTGTTCTGATGTATCTTTTACTGGTACCTTTGTAAAAACTGACGCCAGTTCTATGCGTACCATGACTTCACTTGAGCCTATCCTCATGTGCTTAACGATACATCCAAACGTTTGTGAGTTCCTGATGTGTTATATACAGTGACCGACCATAAGTGTCATTATTTTGCTGGAGCCTTGAAAGTTTACGTCACTAGTAAGTGGTATTTTAGGCAGAGCATGCACCTTGAGGTGTCTAGGTGCTCTTGACCTAAAATTTTTCATAAGATCACCAGAAAAGCTTGGGTTCTATGTTATCTGCCCTGTCTTCCGGCTAAGTGCGTGCGTGGGATCTCGTTGAAGAATTCGTTATCCGCTGTCTTATGATAAACTACTACATTGAGCACAACGGTAGCTCCTCCTTTTCCCGCCGATAGAACAACTATCTCTTCATCCTCCCACTCAGATTTCAGTCACTGTTTCTGCATCCTGCTAATATTCTACTTTGGATGTTTGGCTATGGCGAAAAACCGGTTACTAGCAAACCTTACTTCACCGCCGCTTCCACTTCCTGAGGAGGATGATGCATTACTTCTTCCGCTCCGATGACATTCTCCGGAACCTGCAGCGTTCGTGGAAGTGGAGCAAAATTCTGTCCTCAGTAACGAAGTGATGGCTTCGTCGAGTTCCATCTATGAGAAGTTAATGACAGTGCGGTGATCGCCGTTGGTCCCAGTACTTCCTTGTTCACGGTTAAGGCGCTCATATTTCGAAATGTTTCGCGGATTTCTTGCTTAAATTAGCACTGATATACATCTAAAGTTGTGTCTACCTATTCCCAGTCCCATGGTGAGAAATAGGTTGACAGAAATAGATGTAAACTAAATAAGTAGCGAACGATGACATCCAGTTCATACCTCTCTTGACGTTTTGACGATAGCACAAATTGTCTTCCACAACATTCTGATCACTGCACCATTTCTTATGTGGTGTTTGGCCAATGTGAACTTCGACAAGACCCCCTTATTGTGACAATGTCTAAAAGCCAGATTCATCAATAGCTGAGTTTCAAGCGGAGATATCCACCTGAGCGGCGCTGTCCGTTATATTCTCCTCCTAATGGAAACCAACTTGGCTACGAAGTCTTTCGGGACTGAATCCAAGGATAAAAAGTTCTAAATTATCAGTCGTGGTCGAGCACAGCCTGTTAAATTAGGAGTTGTTGTTGTTGTAGTCCTTCAGTCCAAAGTCTGCTTTGATGCAGCTCTCCATGCTAACCTATCCTGTGCAAGCTTCTTCGCCTCCGAATAACTACTGCAATCTACATCCATCTGAATCTGCTTACTATATTCACCTCTTGGTCTCCCTCTACGAATTTTACTCCACAAATATCCCCCCAATACTAAATTGGTGATCCCTAGAAGTATCCGAACGTGTCCTATCAAACGATCCCTCCTTTTAATCAAGTTGTGCCACAAACTCCTCTACTCCCTAATTCTATTCAATACCTCCTCATCAGTTATGTGATCTACCCATCTAACCTTCAGCATTCTTCTGTAGCATCACATTTAGAAAGCGTCTATTCTCTTCTTGTCCAAACTATTTATCGCCCACGTTTCACATCCTTACATGGCTACACTCCATACAAATACTTTCAGAAACGACTTCCTGACACTTAAATCTATACTCGATATTAACAAATGTCTCTTCTTCAGAAACGCTTTCCTTGCCGTTGCCACTCTACATTTTATATCCTCTCTACTTCGACCATCATCAGTTATTTTGCTCCCCAAATAGCAAAACTCCTTTAATACTTTAAGTGTCTCATTTCCTAATCTAATTCCCTCAGCGTCACCCAACTTAATTCAACTACATTCCATTATCCTCGTTTTGCTTTCGTTGATGTTCAGTCCCTACTCATCAGTTACGTGATCGACCAATCTAATCTTCAAGATTCTTCTGCAGCACCACTTTTCGAAAGCTTCTATTCTCTATTTGTACCGACAGTTTATCGGCCATATTTCACTTCCATACATCCCTACACTCCAGACAAATACCTTCAGAAAAGACTTCCAAACTCTTAAATCGCTATTCAATAGTAATAAGTTTCTCTTCTTCAGAAATTCTTTTCTTGCCATTTCCACTCTACATTTTATATTCTCTCTAATTCGGCCATCATCCGTTATTTTACTGCTCAAATAGCCAAACTCATCTACTGCTGTAAGTGTCTCGTTTTCTAATCTAATTCCCTTAACATAAACTGATTTAATTCGATTACATCCCTTTATCCTTCTTTTGCTTTTGTTGATTTTAATCCTGTATTGTCCTCTGATAAAACTGTCCATTCCGTTCAACTGCCCCTCCGAGTCCTTTGGTGTCTCTGACAGAATTTTCATTTCTACTCCCTGAACTTTAATTCCTACTCTAAATTTTTCTGTCGTTTCCTTTATAGTAACATGAGGGATAGGTTACAACCCTCACTCCATTCTGAGCCACTGATTCCCTTTCATGCCCAATTACTCTTATTATTGCCCTCTTGTTTCCGTACAAGTTGTAAATAGCCTTTCGCTCCCTGGATTTTAATCCTGCTAGCTTCAGTATTACGAAGAGAGTATTCCAGTCAACACCGTCAAAAGCTATCTCTAAATCTACGGATGCAAAAGCTATAGGTTAGTCTTTCCTTAATCTTTCTCGTAAGTCGTTGGGGCAGTATTGCTTCGTGTGTTCCTACATTTCTCCGGAATTCAAACTGATCTTCCCCGAGGTCGGCGTCTACAAGTTTTTTTACATTCTTCTGTAAAGAATTAGTATTAATACAATGCAACCATGACTTTTTAAACTGATAGTTCAGTAATTTTGAGACCTGCCAGCCATTGCTTTGTTTTGAATTGGAATTACTACATTCTTCTTGATTTCAGAGGGTATTTCGCTTCTCTCACACATCTCGCACACCAGACAGAAGAGTTCTGTCATGACTGGCTTTCCCAAGGCTATCAGTAGTTCTGACGGAATATCTCCTCCCCGTGGGGCCTTGTTTCGACTTAGATCTTTCAGAGCACTGTCAAATTCATTTAGCATTATCATATCTACCATCTCATCTTCAGCTACGGCCACCTCCTTTCCTATAATATTGCCTTCTAGTTCGCCTCCCTTGTATACACCCTCTGTATACTCTGTCTACTTTTCAGCTTTCCATTCTTTGCTTAGGACTGGTTTTCCAATTAACTCTTGACATACGTACAACTGCTTCTCTCTCCCCCTAAGACCTGTTTAATGTTCCTGTAGGCGGTACCTATTTTTCCCCTAGAGAAATATCCTTGTAAATCCTCACATTTGTCCATTAGCCCTTCCTGTTTAGCCATTTTGCACTTCCTGCCAATCTCATTTTTTAAACATTTGTATTTCCTTTAGCCTCCTCCATTTTCTGCATTTTTAAATTTTCTCCTTTCACCAATTAAATTCACTATATCTTGTGTTATTCAAGGATTTCTAGTAATCTTCGTCTTTACCAATTTGATCCTCTGCTGCGTTCACTAATTCATCTCTTAAAGCTAGCCGTTCATCTTCTACTGTATTCCTTTTCCCTGTTCTAGTTAACTGTTGCCTAATGCTTCCTCAGAAACGCTCAACAATCTGTGGTTCTTTCAACTTGCAGAGGCCCCATCTTTCTAACTTCCTGAGTTTACGCAATTTCTTCAATTTTAATCTACAGTCCATAACCAATAAATTGTGGTCAGAGTCCAAATCTGCCACTGCAAATGTCTTATAGTTTAAAAACTGGTTCTTAAATCTCTGTTTAACAGTTATTTAATCAATCAGAAGCCTTCCTGTGGCTCTAAGTCTCTTACACGTATTGTAAGTAGGCTGTTTATGTTTTCTTATTGGCAACGTTACGTAGCGCTCTGTGTGCTAGTTTGCATTGTTGTCTGCCATTGTAGTGTTGGGCAGCGGCAGCTGGATGTTAACAGCGCATAGCGTTGCGCAGTTGGAGGTGAGCCGCCGGCAGTGGTGGATGTGGGGAGAGAGATGGCGGAGTTTTGTAATTTGTCATGAACTGCTATATATATTATGACTATTAAGGTAAATACATTGTTTGTTCTCTATTAATATCTTTCATTTGCTAACTATCCCTATCAGTAGTTAGTGCCTTCAGTAGTTTGAATCTTTTATTTAGCTGGCAGTAGTGGCACTCGCTGTATTGCAGTAGTTCGAGTAATGAAGATTTTTGTGAGGTAAGTGATTTGTGAAAGGTATAGGTTAATGTTAGTCAAGGCCATTCTTTTGTAGGGATTTTTGAAAGTCAGATTGCGTTGCGCTAAATAATATTGTATGTCAGTTTAAGCACAGTCATGTATAATTTTTCTAAGGAGACGTTTCATATGGCGACCCTGCCAGGATACC
The DNA here is from genome assembly GCF_023864275.1 of Schistocerca cancellata. Lineage (NCBI taxonomy): Eukaryota > Metazoa > Arthropoda > Insecta > Orthoptera > Acrididae > Schistocerca > Schistocerca cancellata. The sequence goes on from NC_064634.1 coordinate 272,988,624, forward strand.
CCACTGGAATCTTCTGATTTTTTCTTGTAGTTTCTGTATTTAGTGTAGATTTTGTTTATTGCTAGTGCGTAATTGTAGAGAGAATCTCCTTTGTAGTTGCAGCCTTTCATTGTTGTACAGTAAAACAGTTGTGGCATGCATGTAGATTTGCACTAAGTATTTCGAAGTTACGCTTGCAATTAACTAGATATTATTTTCAGTGCTATGTTAATGTGTTCCCCTATTTTTGCTCTTCAAATTGTGTTTTTCTGCGTTGTCGTGTGAAATATCGTGACAATAATGGCGTGTGAAAAACGTAACACTAGGCTCCAAAGTAAACTGAGAAATGACAGTGAAGACGAAAGCAGTGTGTTAACGCCACCATGTAATGAATTAACTAATATTCAAAGTAGTAATTTGGTAACTGTGCATAGCGAAATGGAGCGGGCGTCAAATAATGGTGTAGACAGTGAAACAGGTAGTAAACAGGGAAGCATTATCGATCGATCGGTCGGCAACAGCTCGCCTCAGGAATTGGGAATGACAGAACACAATATTGCAAATACTGTAGACTCAGGTTTTGGGTTCTCACCGTTTCCTCAAATGAGTCAAGACACATTTTCTGCTTGTCAAAATGTGAATGTTGCTGGTGCAAATGCACTGCCGAAAAGCATAGAGAAACAGATTCCAGACACTAATACATTATTATTGCAATTAATGCAAAAAATGGAACAAAATCAGAAACAAACACAGCAACAGTTAGACACAATGGAACAAAATCTTCAAAAGTTAGACACAATGGAACAACATCCGAGACAAACACAGCAACAGTTAGACGCAATGGAACAAAATCTTCATACCACGTTTGAACAAACACGTGAAGATTTAACTAATGAGTTACATAAAATAGAATCGAAATGTCAAAAAGCCTGTAATGACGTAAAAACACAAATTTGTGAGCATTTCCAACCTATTTTTTCGCGTCATGAAAATGCATTACAGAGTCACGAAGCAGCCATAAAAGAACTGCAAACTATTGTTCATGAAAATCATGAGACCTTGCAAGCTAAAATTGACTCAGTTGCGTCTACCGATTCGGTTACGCAACTTGCAAAAACTCAGGAAAACTTAAAGGACACAGTAGAAAGATACATGGAGGAAATTAGTTCATTATCAGAGAAAGTAGTTGAACTTTCGGATCAGCTAAATAATTTATCTACGAAGGTAGATGATAATCTGAATGACACAAAACCGGTAGTCTTTAATGACACAGAAGAGAGCGAACAAATTAGGAAACTGAAACAAAATCTGAATCAAATTGATACGCAACACCAAAGAGAAATCCGGGAAGTACAAGATCAGCTGACACAGGTGATACAAGAATTACGTATTTCAGAGGACACTCGCTCTCCAATACGGGAAGAGGGACATAGAAATACGGAACAGCCACAAAATAATAACACAGGACACTTCGGAAATTATGAAAGAAACTGGCAAGGTACACCGAATTTTGAGATGGAACCGCCGAAACGACGTAACAATGACCGACATGCGACTCGCCGACATGATGATTTTGACTATAAGCTGTTCATTACTACACGTAAATTCAAAACGTTTAAGAATTCTGCCAATGACATTCATCCACAAGCGTGGCTCCATCATTTCTCTCATTGTTTTCCTCCCAACTGGACATTAGAACACAGATTAGAATTTATGTGTGGCTACTTGGAGAATGAACCAGCTGTAATAATGCGATCGGTCATTCACGATTGTCACAGTGAAGGAGAATTTTACCATGCGTTCCTCTCAGCATATTGGTCTCAAGCTACGCAAGACCGAGTAAAACATAGCATCATAATGATGAAACATTTCGAACAATCTGAATTTTCCAGTCTTGTGAAATATTTTGAAGACATGTTGCACAAGAATCAGTACCTGTCAGACCCATACTGCCCCTCAGAACTCATACGCATTTGCTTAATCAAATTACCTGAACATTTACGACATATTATTTTGGCAGGACGTTGCAAAGACGACATTGAAGTTTTTCAGGGACTCTTACAAGAATTAGAAATTGACACAGACAGTCGCAGGATGCGAAAACAGGAAAACAATCACTACAGGTCACATCCGTCACAATTCCGTGACGACAGAAACAATAACTGGACACGACAAGTCTATTCTTACAACGCAAATCGTGACCAAAACAAACACCACCCATATGACAACCACTGGCACAGTAATAATAGTTACAGAGAAAGATCGCATTTCCATAGTAATGAATATGACAGAGACAATCATAGAAACAGACAATTTGGCAACCAGAACTATTATTATCACGGGAGACAGAATAACTTCAGACGCAACGGTCCAGCGCGCAGTTACGATTCAGGGAGAAATTCTCCACCACATGACCGACAAACAAGAAACTATGTCAACTACCGACATAACGACAGACCTGAATTTCATCAGAACTGGCGAGATTCAAACAGGGAAGAGCCGGCTCGTCAAAGCGAATTTGTAGAAGTTAGGTCTCCTAATCCCAGGAACGACGCGTGCCAACAAAGAAACAGACAATGACTCGCACCGCAGGCAGCCACTTGTGCCCGCTGGCTCAGGGAAAAATAACATAGACGCTAACCTTACCGACGTATACCACATGATAGTTGCGTTAAAGTTGAAACTCTGCATACTAGGAAGAGCAAAGGGCTACACCACATTTCACATGTAAAACCATTTATTGGGAGATAATCTGCTTTTTAACTTCGTCTTTGCTATAAAATTTTTCACTTCACGTTACTAGTACTCTTTTTCAATCTTAGAAACTGTTAACATGCAACTATGTTTTAAAGTTAACTATCCAGTCAAGAACCTAGGGAACATTTTTAAACAGAAATTACGAATGCATTATTATTGCTAACAGACGACACAATGTTATTGTGTGTGTGCATTCTTGCTTGTTAGTTGCACGATTACGTAACGACTATAAGGCTCACCTCCAACTACGCAACGCTATGCGCTGTTAACATCCAGCTGCCGCTGCCCAACACTACAATGGCAGACAACAATGCAAACTAGCACACAGAGCGCTACGTAACGTTGCCAATAAGAAAACATAAACAGCCTACTTACACGGTCACCAGGGGAAACGGGCTCTTGATGTGCGCCAGCTAATGCTCCCCGTCCGCGACACCGTGTCAGAAACTATCATAGCAAGTCGAGCGCAATTACATGCTGCCAAACCCCGAAAGCGCGGCAACTTGCGGGAGCGTCACACAACACACCTGCTCCACCGCCCTACCCCAGCCAGACTCTCTGCCCGCGCTCCACGCGGCAGAGTTAACACTACCAGAGATATCCTAAACACTTTGGTTCTCCACACGACCTATCGATGTAGTCGTTCAATAGCATAGTTTTCCCTAGGCAAGACCCAGCGTAAAAACACAAATAATATTTACAAAACAAACCAATTATACATCGACATGTATGTATATATATATATATAGTAGAAAAATTACAATATATAAAGACTCAGAAATGTCATATCTTCAGGTAACAAAATAAGGAAAAAATTTATAGTACAATAGATGGAAATAGGAGGATATGCTTTTCTTTCGTTACATGTTGAACGCAGCTGACAGTAACTCATTTTGGCTCCATTCCACGAATATAATCGCATCTGCTCTCTGCTACTAGCCCAGGATTTTCAATTACAGTATATATATTTGACAGGCACCATACTAGTTCATAAACAAAAAAAAAAAAAAAAAGAATACATTGTCAAGATCCACGTCTCCCGCTATAGATATTTTACAGTTTAAAATCTTGTTTCGAAATCTGTGTAGTCTCATTATATAATAAATCTAAAGTGTACAGTGTCCCCACGTCTCTTCCATGCATGCAGCCTTCTTTCACGCTTATTAAACTAAATTTCAGCAATGATTAAATTATGTTCTATAAAAAAATTATACCAGACAGCTTCTCCTTCCGTTCCTTTCTCCCCAGCCCGTATATCCTACAATCTCCCTTCGCTTTCTGTTCCCACAATCAAATTCCAGTGCCCCATCCTTTAAATTTTCTTCTCCCTTATCTATCTGAATAATTTCCTTTATTTCTTCATAAATTCTTCAATCTCTAAGTGTACGGAGCTAAATGGCCTAAAAACTTGTCGTACCGTGAGTCAGCTTCGTGTCTACACTAGCTACGATTGCGCTTTCTCCATTCTGTTCATAGTAGTTTACTCCTATACATATTTTCTTATTCATTATTAAGCCTACGCCAGGATTTCCCCCTTTTGCGTTTGTGTTTATAACTTCTTACAAACTTGTCCAGAAGTTTTATTTTAACGCAACCGCATTTCACTAATAACAAATAAGATAACTCCAATCTATCAACTTTCTATTTTAAATTCTCTATTCAACGTATTTGATTGAGGGCTCTAATATTCCACGCTCCGGCCCGCGGTGTGGCAGTTTTGTTTTGGCTTGGGGCATCCACCTGAGCAGTCCCCGTCCAGGGTTCCGAATGGAGAAATATTTAATCCTTGCAATTCTAAACAAAGAGGATACCTTCATCACTAATCAGTACAGTACAGTACTGCTCCACGCTCTCAGGGAAAATAATTATAAGGTCTGTGGTTTCCCCTTGCGTCCAGCCGTTCGCAGTACCAGCAAAGCAAGACCAAGCTGGCTACTGTTGTAAGTGAAGATCAGTCCATCATTCAGATTGTTGCCCTGCAACTACTGAAGAAGCTGCTGCGCCTCTTCAGGAAGCACAAGTTTGTCTGTTATCACAGTAGATAACCATCCGTTGTGGTTCCACTCACGGCGCAGCTGTCTGTATCGTTGACATACGCCAGCCGCCACACCTCGGCAAGGTTAATGGTTCTGTAAGCTGCGCTACATATTTACTGCTGACATATTTATTCTGCGCTGTACGGCCTTTTCTACTTATATAAATCTTTCTAGTTATCACAATTATTTCAATATGTACGTAAATTTGTCATAGTAAGAAGAGCGAGCAGCAAAATATCAACAGTCGACGATCGGACAGTAGATACTGTGACAGAGAATGAGCTGAGGAAGACGTGATTGTTGTTGCTAGGATCAGATCGCCGACGTGATGAACATGAAGAAATAAACTGAGGCTGGCCAGAGTGGCCGTGCGGTTCTGGGAGCTACAGTCTGGAGCCGAGCGACCGCTACGGTCGCAGGTTCGAATCCTGCCTCGGGCATGGATGTGTGTAATGTCCTTAGGTTAGTTCGGTTTAATTAGTTCTAAGTTCTAGGCGACTGATGACCTCAGAAGTGAAATCGCATAGTGCTCAGAGCCATTTGAGCCATTTGAATAAACTGACTTCTGTACAATATCCTGCAGGTTAATGTGACTGTACATGAACAGAAAGTGTGAGAACTAATAGAGTAACACTTCCACATTGTGGGAATAACGTACCTTGCAAGTGCGAGATGAACGGAATGAGAAGTCTAAAGTTGGCAAACTAATTACTCACATTACTAGAATTTTTGTGCAGTTCTACGCATTTTTCACCACTGCCACCAGTATCGTGATGCAGACGATAAAAGATATCGTTCAACTTGTACACTTAAGTGATTAAAAACTTCTATCAGAGTAGTCTCCCTCAACGAAATTTAGTTTCTTTTCAGTTTATTTCTGTTTTAAAGGATTTACCAAACCCTATATCTTGTGCCCATTTTGCTAGTCGTCATTGGTTGGTGGTGTTATTCTATATAACTGTTCATGTGTATTGGCTTTGCACTTAGATACAAATGTACGTCATTAGCGTGCATGTGGTATTTGCAGTAGGACAAAATTGGTGGCACAGGGACAAGGCAGTACCGTGTGTTTGGGGAGATAGAACCCCCCCCCCTCCCCCCAAACCATCCAAGGACGTAACCCAAGAGGGAGAGCAAAAAACTGACTTAAAACAAAAACAAGAAAGAGAGACAGATTAAGAATTAATTTGGAGACTAATCTGAATCTCCCAAACCTTGTGCTCCTATCTTCTGCTTACGAGAAGAAGCCTTTTTCTTGGTCCGCAACTGTAATCGCGCACTTTTGTCATTTCAAAAAAGTAATTTTGCCCAGACAGCATCAAATGGAAACGTTTACTACGGAACAGACGTCTGTCGCTAATGTTGTTCATGTGGCAACACTGCACATGCTTCACACTGCTGCCAGCTAAACAGGTAGCTCATACTCAACTGTGGAACCTCTGTGCTACGGTAGTGGAGGATCTAACAGTTCAGCAAGCGGCTGCTGCAGCATATATTCTGTTTGATGGAGGGCTTTCGAATTTTGCCGATTTTTACCGACCAAGTACGAGTGAGACTGTGTGATCTAGAGTGCTTCAAGGCATTTAATAGATTAGTGATATGAGAAACACATGTCACACTTAGCACACTATTTCATTCTGGCAGAAAACACCTTAAATGAAAGCCATATCTAATAGTGAAAAATGTGCAGCTGCTTTTGATCTTAAATATTGCAGCCAAATTGGTCAAGCATGATTAGTTAACGAAATACATAATTTCAAGTTCCAGGTGAAAAGTGGATGGAGAGTATTTATATGCCGTTCTATACGCATATTCTGAAGTTTCTTTTCCAAGTGTGGGTTAAGATACACTTCTCATATCATCGGAATAGCTTCAAGGATATTTAAAGCTTTTCCAGTGACTACAGCATAACATTGCAGATGATAAAAAGTTACTGGAAGTCGTGTATGTGTAAAAGCAGACTGTCAAACATTGTCTACAGATTGCGACACAGCTGCAGTGAGATTATCCAAGTGTTTACTTCGCTCAAAGCAACGAAATACAAAAGAAAAAAATTATATTAATAAAAAAATTTCCAGGAAACCGACATTTTCTCAACCTTTAATTACATTATTTTTTCTTTCATTTCTAATTAGTAAGTTACTAGTTTTCTCCCGCCTCCCCGCCAACCTACGGGTGTTTAAAGAAAGGATATTCCATGTGTAAAGCAGCATGTCTGGAGTTTGTTGGAAGTCGCTAACTGTTCTCCTTCTCAAATACAGGAAGAACATGGTCTAGGCAATTTGCGTGCTGTGAGCTACAGTTGCACACAGTCTAACTTTAATACTTCAGTTACTGGGTTAAAATTTTGACATAAAATTATTGCTCTAAAGACGCAAAGTAATTTCAAACATTGGCTGCGAGAGGACATTGATTAAAATCAATGGGGGAGTTCAAAAATTTGTCATTTAAATCAAACCCACTCGCAGGCAATGTCTGTAATTCCTTTGTGTGTTAATTCATAATGGCTGCACGATCAAAATGGGGTCCGTCTTTTCGAACATATTCGAAAAGAGATAACCACACACACACACACACACACACACACACACATATATATATATATATATATATATATATATATATATATATATACACTCCTGGAAATGGAAAAAAGAACACATTGACACCGGTGTGTCAGACCCACCATACTTGCTCCGGACACTGCGAGAGGGCTGTACAAGCAATGATCACACGCACGGCACAGCGGACACACCAGGAACCGCGGTGTTGGCCGTCGAATGGCGCTAGCTGCGCAGCATTTGTGCATCGCCGCCGTCAGTGTCAGCCAGTTTGCCGTGGCATACGGAGCTCCATCGCAGTCTTTAACACTGGTAGCATGCCGCGACAGCGTGGACGTGAACCGTATGTGCAGTTGACGGACTTTGAGCGAGGGCGTATAGTGGGCATGCGGGAGGCCGGGTGGACGTACCGCCGAATTGCTCAACACGTGGGGCGTGAGGTCTCCACAGTACATCGATGTTGTCGCCAGTGGTCGGCGGAAGGTGCACGTGCCCGTCGACCTGGGACCGGACCGCAGCGACGCACGGATGCACGCCAAGACCGTAGGATCCTACGCAGTGCCGTAGGGGACCGCAACGCCACTTCCCAGCAAATTAGGGACACTGTTGCTCCTGGGGTATCGGCGAGGACCATTCGCAACCGTCTCCATGAAGCTGGGCTACGGTCCCGCACACCGTTAGGCCGTCTTCCGCTCACGCCCCAACATCGTGCAGCCCACCTCCAGTGGTGTTGCGACAGGCGTGAATGGAGGGACGAATGGAGACGTATCGTCTTCAGCGATGAGAGTCGCTTCTGCCTTGGTGCCAATGATGGTCGTATGCGTGTTTGGCGACGTGCAGGTGAGCGCCACAATCAGGACTGCATACGACCGAGGCACACAGGGCCAACACCCGGCATCATGGTGTGGGGAGCGATCTCCTACACTGGCCGTACACCACTGGTGATCGTCGAGGGGACACTGAATAGTGCATGGTACATCCAAACCGTCATCGAACCCATCGTTCTACCATTCCTAGACCGGCAAGGGAACTTGCTGTTCCAACAGGACAATGCACGTCCGCATGTATCCCGTGCCACCCAACGTGCTCTAGAAGGTGTAAGTCAACTATCCTGGCCAGCAAGATCTCCGGATCTGTCCCCCATTGAGCATGTTTGGGACTGGATGAAGCGACATCTCACGCGGTCTGCACGTCCAGCACGAACGCTGGTCCAACTGAGGCGCCAGGTGGAAATGGCATGGCAAGCCGTTCCACAGGACTACATCCAGCATCTCTACGATCGTCTCCATGGGAGAATAGCAGCCTGCATTGCTGCGAAAGGTGGATATACACTATACTAGTGCCGACATTGTGCATGCTCTGTTGCCTGTGTCTATGTGCCTGTGGTTCTGTCAGTGTGATCATGTGATGTATCTGACCCCAGGAATGTGTCAATAAAGTTTCCCCTTCCTGGGACAATGAATTCACGGTGTTCTTATTTCAATTTCCAGGAGTGTATATTGTCGAGTCTACTGTGGTTTTTCTCTCCTGGGTCCTTGAAATCAGGGAGGTTTGAGTGGGACACCATGCGTATTGAAAATTGAAAATGAAATTATATTGTATGCAGTTAGACAGGCAACCGGCTACTAGAATTGCGCACAGTTTTAGCCGTTTAGCAGTAGAGATGCATTACTATTATTTTATGAGGAACAAATTACACTTGACGCCAAAATCAACGTACAGTACCTGCCATAAACAAAATACAGTCTGTTTAAGGAATGTTTCTCAATAATTCTTCATCTTTCTTAAAGCAACTACGCAGAAAACATTAGAGAAAAGAAGTTTAGTGGGGTGGGTGGGGGAGTGTGCTGCTATGCCTGTTTCTGTCAGGCGCGCAGGATTACCGCATTGCGTTTCTCATAAAGGGGTGTGTTAACGGACAGAGACCATGACTATAGAACTGGGGCATACAATAATGAATGATGTTGGATGCTAGACCTGCGAAGACCTGAAGAGAAAAT